>NC_134512.1:23335252-23935252 GCF_027942865.1 Odontesthes bonariensis | reverse complement strand
GCTGTCATCCCACTTGGATTAAGGACCCTTCAGTGGTGGCTGCTGAGCTGCTAACATGGTATCTTAACCGGGGCTGGGCTGTGGGAGGGGGTAGAGGGTGGAGCAGAGGGTAAGGGTATTAGAGGGCCTGGCCTAAATAAGACCTCGAGGTCAGCGAGAGTGACGTGAACCATAGCAAATTTGTGTTTCCAAGTCAACTTTATTCATGAGCTGACAGCTAAGTGTTCCCCTCTTTCCTGTTGATTCACTGTTGCATCATGTGCAGGGGCAATACACATAATCTACGCCTTTGCCCAGCTTATCTCTGCAGACTCTTTTTCTACAAATTTTACAGGATGGAACATTCAACAACGCGGATGATTGTGGTGAAACAGAACAAGAGCTTTGGGGATGTATTTGCTGAGCTATTAAACAACACAAGTGGGCTGAATCGATGTGCCAGCAGAGAGTGGGATGGATGTGGCACAGTTTTTCTTAAGCCCAATGCAAAAAGGGGGAAGATCCAGGCTTGAGAACGGACCATTGAAGTGCACACTCTTCCTGAATTCCCTGTAATTTTGGCGAGGTACACCCTGCCGGTGGAGCAATGCCCACCTCCTCTTGTTCTGAGGGCAGGAAAAGGAAGCCCTGAGCGCTGTTATGTGCTGCCACTGGGCCACCAACAACCTCTCCAACATCTGCTGCCCATCCAAAGTTGGCCAGCGCCTCAACAAGCCCGAGGCTGTCGGGAGCAAAAGACTGCCTCGCCATCCCGGTCCAGCAGCAACAACTGTGTGTTCAAAGGAGGCACCGACACCCGAGTTTCTGTTGTGGATCTCCTCCAGTATAACCCCTGCATCTCCCCTCCCACACACACACGAACGCTCACACACAGACACGCACACATTGTAAGGAAGAGGCGAGAAAAGCCGCCCCGCCAGTACAGACGGAGAAAACAGACCCCCTTTGTTCCACCTGCTCCTTCTCAGCATTGGTGGTGGTACATGATCCACCCCTCCTCCCCGGAACCCCGAAAGCTTCAAAACACCCACAGTTTACTCCTTCTCCCTCCACTTCTTCAAGTAACCGGCAACAGCAGCATTAAAAAAAAGAAAATCCAAAGAACATAGCTTGAGCACCATTTAAGGACCTGTCTCCATTTGCTCATATCCTATCTCTACACTTAAGGTTGGTTGAGTCAGAATTAGCCGTAAACGCAGCCAATTATCCAGGAGCTCTATTATGTCCAGAGAGGAAACATAAAACCCCCCAACTTTACATTCCATTATTACAACGTCCTGCATTCAAAAGAAAACTCAATTGCTGCGGCCTCCTGGCAGTTGGTCAGGACAAAAAGGAACATCTCTATATGTTTTGTTCTCACTAAAGGGTATAATAACCTGACATGGGTGATAATAGCGTTCCCTTGGCAACTTGAGTGATTGGCATTGATGACCGTCGTGCTGTAAAGCGCTGCCGTAATGATTTGGTCACAGTGGGCCGTTCTGGGATGTCGGCACTGACCTCTACTCAGGCTCCATCTGTCCAACCACCTTCAACCCAAAAATAAAACAGCAGAATCACTATAAAACGAATGAAGAAAGAATCCGCGATTAGCAAAGCTGCTAAGATTTTCCTTATTGATTAACTCTTTAGTGTATTCTTGAATAAGGGACAAACTAACGACTAAGCACGAAGTCAGATATTTTCCACTGACTGCTAACTGACAAACTAACAAATTGTTCAGCTCTATAAACAAAGCATCTCAAAAAAGAATCTTTAAAAAGGTGGCATCTTCGAAAGGGTTGTTTTTTTCCCAACCAGTAGTCCGAAAGCCAAAGATGATTAATTCACAGTGTTGTTAAACAACTAAAAGAATTGGGAAAAAAAAAAAATCACATGTAAGAAGCTGAAAACAAAGGTTGTTTGGCGTTGTTTTTCTTCAGTAAACGAAGCAGATGGGAATAAAAATGACAATTAATAGATTAGATAACTTCTAACTGCTTTTTATTAGAGATGCC
Organism: Odontesthes bonariensis; assembly: GCF_027942865.1. Taxonomy (NCBI): domain Eukaryota; kingdom Metazoa; phylum Chordata; class Actinopteri; order Atheriniformes; family Atherinopsidae; genus Odontesthes; species Odontesthes bonariensis. The sequence continues at coordinate 23,933,252 of NC_134512.1, read as the reverse complement.
AGTGATGAAGGAGAAAAACAGGCGCATCCAAGTGTGCTGAGGGACACATATATCATCTCATTTATCTATTTTTCTGAGTCATGGATCAACATGTCTTCCTGACAGGTTTAGGATTTCAACATCAACAGTTGCAGCTGTGTGTTCTGTATCCAAAAGAACATGCCAGTCCCTGTTAGAGCTGCTGCCTAACTGGCTGCGAATCTCTAATTGCACCCACCATCCTACCCGATGATAGAATAGCACAGAAAGTGAGATGTGTGTTTACGTAATGAACACATATGTACTGTATGCCCGTCTTTAGATGTACACATCAACCCCTGCATGCATTTGTCCAATTTACAACCAAAGAAAGCATTCAACCAGCCGTGAAGCGGGGCGGTGGTAGGGGAAAGGGTCGATCCCTGTGCGGTTCTCTAATGAGGCACTCATCAGTCCCAATGTGAGACGACCATGCTCGTGTCAAGGAGTTCCGGGGGATGTCAGCAGGCTGTGCTGCTGTACGTGACTGGTCCTCTGGGACGAAAACACCCAGGCTGCAGAGACACTAATGGACAGACAGGGCCTCCATCAGTCCCTGGAGATTTGGCTTCATCACAGCTGAGCAGCACGTCTCGTCTTTTTACGGCGGCTGCTGGATCGCGTCCGTGTCCCCGGAGCGCAATCAATCATTCAGTCAATCAGCAAGAGTCACATATGATGTTGAATTATTGAATTGTGTCTGTGCAATTTTTCATGACAAAGAAAAAAGCCCAGCCCTTCGGCGAGGAGTGGTTGTGGTTTTCATCCACGGGCTGTAAGGAAAAAGACGGACATCGCTGCCAAGATGTGACCCACTGGTGCGTGACGTACTGTTTTGAAGCCGTGAAGCGGTCAGTTGGCTGCTGCCAACGTCGGGTTTGGGGAGCCTGAAGTGATGCACAAGAGCTGGATCTGACTGAGAAGCTGAGGACACTGGAGCATTGGGTAGATCCCAATGTACTCAACTGTCACTCAAACTATCCAAATTATGCATAGCTTTAAGTCTTCATGCAATTTAGACTGTCGGTGCATGCATAAATCAAACTCGATACAGAAAAACAAAAAGAAACACATCTTTTCCAAGGCTTTATACCTGTGCATTTCTGCTGTAAAATTGGACATTTTAGGAAATCCACAAATATTTCTTGACTTTTGGAATAATCCTCAAGTGGCCTCCTGTTTTAGCCGTGGAGATGACGGCTGGCTTCCTTCAGCTTGGACTTAAGTTTTGCAGTTATGGTCAGAATTTCGACGAGGAATGAAAATGTCAGATTTTTCATTAGCCGACCAATTTATCTGTTGATTGTTTTCTCAATAGATCCATCATCTATTTTGTCAGAGATTGCTAAACACTTGTTGGGAGAAAAAAAAAGTAACTGCTTATTCTTCTTCTTCTTAGATATCTTATATTTGACGAATAATGGCATCAAATTTCACATTTGGGATAGAGACAGTAAAAAACTGCACAAAAATACTTTATTACAATAGTTACGAATTACATTTCTGTCAATCAACTAACTGATGGTCACCCAAATGACGTCAACTCAAATTATCTCTGATTTCTCAATCTGCAAACAATCCTGAGTCATGAAGACAGCGGTCATGATGTCAAAGCTAAACTGAAGCAACCTTCAAAATGTGTCTCTTGGTGCCATTCAACAGTGAATACCCCAGTATGTGCTTCCTCTTTTGTTTCCCACTCTGACTTCAGCTGCGGTCGTTTCAGTATTTCCATCTCTGAATAGCCAACAAATTTCAGCTACGTAAATGAGTGTCCTCGGTGAGATAATCACAGAGTGAAAGGCACCCAAGCCGAGTCTAGTCCCTCAAAGAGATGATGTCATCGTCGCCATCACAAGTGACACAGAACAAGTCTCTCTATCTGTGAGGCACTTTGTTCCTTCCCGCGGTTGGCGGCATCCACCAGGACACAGACGGCTGCTCACAGAAGGAGCGCTGATCACTTCTCAGAACATAGTCTGCGTGTTTCCTCGGCCCCCAGATTGGAATTGGTGGCATTTTCCCTCCAACACCCAAGCTTTTCCCACAGCCCCCGGAGCAGAGCTGCACAGCCGTCATTGGTTTCAGGTCAGCAGTCTGACTTAGACTGGTGCTCTCTCAATAACTCTCCGGCCAACGTGTGTCGCGATAATCCCTTAGTTATGCAAATCTCCCCGCCTAGTGTCATCTGTGCTGATGGTGAAAGTAAGGACAGCGGTGCAATGTAGGTCACTATCTTGTCCTGGTTTCCCCCAAATTTGTCAAATGAGTGTCAACCTGAAATGCCCAGTTCGCATGTCTCCAGGAGCTGCCGAGCGATGCCTCTCTGAGCTCAAGCTTCTTCCTGGTCAAGAGACGATCAGTGACCCCATAATCAGAAGCATCACACATTTTACCGCCCATTTCGGCCTTAATGCAAACAAGACATAACGCGGGGATAGTGGGATATTGTTATCTTCTTAACCAGATTAACTGTAGTCTGCTGGAGTGAATAAACATTACTAGAAAGTGTGTCAGCCGTTTCAGAGCACAGTGGAGCTACAGACAATGAAGGAGAGGTCATTAGCATTGTATTAATTTGGCCAAGTGAGCAGGGAGCGCAAGTATGCACTCAAGGCATTTGTGTTTGGCTGTGTGTATATGAGTGAGAGTGTCTGGGGATGAGCAGAGGGGGCGGTGGGGTGTTTGGGGGTGTGTTGTTGCCGGATGGCGAGTTCCCCCTCTGAAGCTTTGATTGAGGGGCAGACAGAGGGAGAGGGGGAGGAGAAATAGAGGGGAGAAAGCAGAGGATTGGGTGATAATGAGTGTGTGTGTTGTTGTTGTTTTTTGTGCATTTTTTTCAGTAATTGTTTGACAAGTGAAATAAATGGCGTGGAATGTAATTTGTGAAATCTCAGGAGGGACTGTCATTACCAGATTGAGTCTGATGATGGGAAATTAGACTAAACAAACTGACCTGGACAGATGAAACAAGTCCCGAGTTGCGATATGAACATGGCAGGAATTAAACATGTAGAGAGCAAATCAGCTTAGGACATGAGGGATTTTATGAGTTAAGACAGCAATTTCATCAAAACAAGACCATTAAAAAAAAAAAAAAACAACAACAATAACTGTCAACTGCAGTAGATCTACCAATCTTACAATACCTACCTACTGTACAATAGTCCAGCATGTGATCATTAAAGTAAGGAAAGATAACACCCAAGGGTAAGACTGAACGTGGCACCTTTGAAGCCGCACACTGCTACAACCCTCGGTTTGACAGGCTTCAGTATACACCTGCTCTGGAGCTCGCTCTGCTGACCCCAGGTTACACGCCTCACTAAAGCGTAAATGTGCGGCGTTTTCCTAAAGCTTTCAGACGACCCCTGTGAAATTGCAGTCCAGAAAAAGAGCTGAAAAGAGCCCTGTTGGTACTCTTCTGGTAGCCATACAGCATCAAACTCAATGAGGTTGGGCTGCTTCTCTGTCCACAAACTCCTGACAGTGTACTACTGTAAGCTACACCGCACGTGCCTTTCCTGAGTGGTATCATTTAACACATCTTACCTGTTTTCTCGGCGATGCGACACACGAAGCACGTTACGTCTGGTCAGCCTACCGCGACAGAGCGACACTGTGCGCTGTTTATTTACGTGGAGTCCCGCTCAGCGACGAACCTCTTGCATTTGCCTCCTCTGCCTCTGTCACTGGTCCTCTCCTCTCCCACCCGCTTCACAGACTCATACATACACGCGCTCGCTCAGGCGGGGGCGCGCAGCGGTTCTCTTCCGAGCCGTGCGCGAGCCCGCTGCGCGCACTGCAGCGCCGCTGCTGTTGAGTGGTGGCCTCGAGGCACTGAACCGTTCCAGCAAAATGTTACACAAATAGACACGCCATTAGTACTTCAGCCTCCTACGAGGCTGTAGATCACAGATGGACAGCAGCTGGAGGAGTTTTTAGCACAAAACAAGCCAAAAGTTGTCCTTTAAAATTCCAAGCAATATTTAACAGCAGGGTGCTGCTTTTTATTGTAGCTACTCTATTGTTATTGCTCGGTTTAAGCACAGTGACAAAGCCACAAGTGAAGGTAATGGTCAAAATGAAAAATTGTGAGCCTTAAATACCGAGAAATCATGGACATTAACATAAATGGAGCTGCAGAATGAATCCGAATAAACAAAGCAAAGCAAAAGTTAAATCAAATATCAAATCCACATTTTTGTCTTGTGTAAGCCTTTTGACCTATTGGACTCGTTTTCCACTTAGTTCAGTCCTTTTCAGTGCCATGCCCTCTTCTCCAACTGCATGTGACACACTTTCATGCCTTATCTCAATGGTAGCCATTTGCAGCCACAGAACCGAACATCGAGAGCAAGTGACGCAATTATTAGAGGGATAAGCCGGGTTTGGCAAAGAGAGAAGGTTTGGTGGTTTGAGAGGCCATCCAGAGGCTGGTTTGCTGAGATAAGCTAGAATTAGCAGAGATATGAAGCAAGATGAGAATGGGTTCATATAGAATGGGGGAGGCAAAATTGAGACTGCAGGATGAATAAAGAGCTATGAATTGCATTTCTAAAAGGATAAGTTCCAACGTGAATTATTTTTCATTGAAAGCGTTGAGAAGTGACAATTGAGGGAAACAGAAGTAAACATGAAGACAAAGCCCTTCCGCCTAAGCCATCATCTTGAAGGGACCACAGATTCTCAGCCACACGTTCCTTCCCACTGCCACACACGGGGATGTTGTAATTGTCCTTGCCTCTCATTTCAGATTGCCTCCGGATACATGTGCATATGTCTCGAATCTCATTAGAATATCCTCAGAATTTCCCCCCAGGGCATTATCTTTTAAATACTCTGAGGGATTTTCTTAAGTTCAAGGATATAGCACCAAGGAGACGACGTATGGTCTTTTACAAGTTGCAAAATTAATGTCGTTGGGGCTCTGTGATGAAATGCAGAAAAACATAAGAGAGGACATTATCTCTACCTCATTGGTTCCCCCAGTAATGGAGCTTATTACTGCAGCAGATCTTCAAAGGCATCTGCTCACTGAGATGCAAAATTCCATACATGGCTTCTGTGCAGAAGAGACAAAAGTCATCTCTTGGCTGGTGATGAGGTGATGAGTAGCACCCGCAGATTCAACACAGGTCAGGAGGGGACAAAAAAACGTAACTGTATTCCATAGGCTACAAATACATTTACGGTGGAGTTCAGGATTAACAGAGACAGAGAACAACATCACACATTGGCAATTCAATCGACATGTGAATGCTTTTAACTTGAATTATGTTAAAATACTTTTCTGGAATTAGCTCCATATATTATCTTAACATCACTGGTGCCTTTCCGAAACTAATTAAGTGCTAATGAGTTGGGTTTGTGTGATGCAGCCAAATATGAGCTGTAATTGAGGAGCAGCCACCCCGAGGATAAGGAGCTGCAGCACAAAAACAAAGGTGAGAGAACACAGTGTGTGCCAAAACCTTCCTGACGTGCGATTCCAGGCTGAACTGAAGAGACATGTTTATGTTTGCAGGTTGGAGGTTTTGCCAAAGGTGCAAAAAGAAAATCAAATTACCGATGTGATTACTGCCGGGGGACAAGTTCATGAGTCAGATCAGTTTACATCAAAGGCGGACGCATTTCCTCTCTCAGCGTGTAATTATATTACGTGTGCTCTATATTCATTGGGGACAGCCTTTACAGGTCGCATAAGCATGTTAACTCAAAGGGGGCACAAATCTGACAAGAATTTCCCCAATACAGTTCAGCGACAACTGGTGGATCACCTGTGTCTCAGTCAGCGGTGGAGGACATATTCATATCCTTTTTTAATGTACAAGTATGAATATCATAGTGTAGTTACTGACTGTTGTAAAGCTCTTACTGTTATATATCAGTTTAGTTACCATTAGGATATATTTACTCAAGCTTTTTTTTTCTTTTTCTGATTTTGCTGTTTTAATTGTTGAGGAGGAGCTCATTGTGCAGTAATTTGTATCCAATTGCATTTAATGAACATTTTCATCATGGACCCACCCACTGATTGTTTTTCTCCATTAATTGATTGAATGTTTGGGATTTTAAACATTTGAAGCATTTGATTAATGACAAAACATAATTTTTAGTTTTTTTTTTCTCCCCATGTTTTGAGCCTAAAAACATTGTAAGTAGATGCATGTGTAAAAACAGGCCATAAATTCAATAGTTTTAGTTATGTAGGGAAAGCATTTTGTACAGTAGGAGAGTAAATGTACTTATGTATACTGCAAAATGTACTGTAATTATACTATTGAATGAAGTGACTTGTGTGTATTTCAGATTTTTCTGTTCATTTCACATTTCCCACTGTGGTTATCAGCTCACAGACAGGTTGGGTTATTTATTAAGTACTTTTTAAATTCTAATGAACATAATGCGTAAAAAAAAATTACGATCTTTTGTGCCCCTCTGCACATTGATTGTCACTAAACACTAAAACATATTGTTAGAAAGGTAGGAATAAATACTGTCTCTCCTCTATTGACAAGTGGCAGCTGCAATTCTCTTGCTCAAGGACATTTTTTCATTCACGTGTTTGTGAGAACCAGATGTTAGAGTTTAATCATTTCCCACTGCTGAGAAAAAAAAAAAAAAAAAAACATCGATTGACCCTGAATTAAGAGTGCGAGTGCGTGTGCATGGTTATTTGTCTCTGTGTGGCCCTGTCACTAGCAACCTGTCCAGTGTGTGTACTCCACCTCTCGGCCAATAGCAGCTGGGATGGGCTCCAGCGAATCTGAATTGGATTAAGCAGGTGTGTGTGTTTATAACTGGGAGTGTTGTCCCTCTCTTGATATTTCATAGAATGAAATATCTACCTGTTGACCTTGGCTCGTCTGAGATGAGCTCAGGGAAGCACACAGTCCCGTTGAAGCTTTTGAAATTGTCATTTTCTTTCTTTTTCCAACTGAGGTTTGAACAAATTTTTGTTGCCGGTTATGAGCTGTGTCCACTGAAAGCGGTTGTCAGAGGAGCTTCTGAGCTCATGCAGTGACTTCTGCGACAGAATCATCTGTTTTTAATGCTGCCTGAGACCCCAATATCATGATTGTTCAAGAGATTGTTTTTGTCTCTCATGTGCAGCGATTTCTCCGGATTCTCCCAATCTTCTAAAGATCATTGTTTGATATTTCATGTGCTCGTGTTTTATACAGCGTTTGATTTGCAAACCGTTTCACTCTGCTTTTATTTCCATTTTGCACACCTCAGTACTTTTGAAACCGTGGGTTATAGGAGCCACACTGAATATTTGCTTTTAAGTGAACTTGATAAGGCCCAGTGCTTCAAATTAGCAGATGGTCTGGGTTAAATAACGAGAGCAAAGAAATTCCTCATCTGTTAGAGAAAGACTATAGGACAGCCATGCGCTCCTAATTCTAAAGCCAAATGCTTTTCAATCAAGTGAATAATAGTTAGAAATATCTCTTTATTCTATCTTCAGTCAGTTACTTTGCTCTGTTTGTGAATGACCTACATCCTGTGACGTTTCCTCCTCTGCCTTGTTAAGCCATCGCTGCGTTTTCATGCGCGTAAGCAGTCGGAGGAGAGCTGTGTCAGTGCTGTGTGTTTACGCTTCGGGGGGATGCGATCCATCACCGGCCGGAGCCGTTACCCAGGTGCCTGTGCACAGCCTTGCAAAGTCATCTCATCTCACCTTCCTCTCCTTTCTGACAGGCAGCTCAGGGATGGGCCCTGAAAGGCAATTCCCCTGACAAATACACGCCGTCATTTACAACATATATTTAAGTTAAGAGACAGAGAGAGAAAAACACTCACAGGTAGACTGGGGTGTCTAGGTGTGCCGTGTGGCTCCTGTAGTAGCTCTACAAATAAAACTCCTCTAATCAAGCAGAGCACTGTGGATAACGAGCCATGAAGGTGACGGTGTAGAAATGCAAATCTCTGCTGGAATAATCAAGCAGATGTGAGTACACGTTGCAAACTTAATATCGGCACTTCACCTCTTCCTGAGATAATTCACAAGCAGCGATAGAAGCTGCAGCTACTCAGATCACAATCGGCTTATCTCAAAATAATTAGGAGGCAGGATGCAGCGTAGTTCAGCGATGGGTTTTAATTACACTCTCAAACAGGCTTTACACGGGACCAACAGGAGAACAGTGGAATTACATTAATCTGGGTGATATCTGTAACCATTTTACTTCAGGTCCCATGGGAGTGACTCACACATTGTCGTGTCAGTTTAACAGTACTTGACCCGGTTAGGCGTGGAAATGCATCTGTAGTGCACGAAGCAGCAAATGGAGACCCTTTTAAATTTATTTTTGCCATCTACTTGAAAAGAATCCTTCAGGTATACGCTGCACGACAACAGTAAACGTTACAGTACAGGAGAGTGGCGACTGAAGCGCACCGCTTCAAGGTGGAAAGGGTGAAAGAGGCTTTTGAGAAAAGGCATCAAAGAAAAGAGAGCCTGCTGAAGAAGGAGCGGAAAAAAGGGAACAGCCTGCGGGGAATCCATAAAAACCAAACAATCAAGCACACATAAAAGCGTTTGAAATAACTGAACTTAAAATACTCCAAAGGTAAAACAATACAACATTCCATTTGGATCCTTATTATAAACCATTTATCTCATTTATATTCATCAATTGCTTTTTTTCTTTTTTTTCCCCTCAATCACCACATGTATGTTAAGCGTTACACATCTGCAGCTATAATACCTGAATCTGTTAATCTTACTCAATATGACATTAAACAGAGGCTGCATTAATAAATGTGCAAATTGTTTTGTCATTTCAGGTGAGAAATGTCACATGCACTAAGTGCTCAATGCGACCTCGATTAGACCCTTTACATTCAATACAGTTCTTTTTTACAGTGTTACAGGTTGGTAACTTAGCTTAACAAATATACATTTTAACAACACGTACCATACAAACACAGGATTTTGAGGATATACTGGTTGTCCAAAAAAAATAAATTAATTCAAAGGACAGCTAATGATTAAAAGTGCTCACTTGTAAGAAAACTAACTGGCAGCATTATCGGCTGCTCTAGAAGTTTATAGTGTTCATTATTGACTTCTGCGAGAACTCCATGAGGAAATATTTACATTCCAAAGTAAGATCAGACTGACACAACTCTAACTGATCTGCACGGTAAATGTGGAGATAGTCATAGTTAGCTCAATTTAGCTTTGAGACTGACGACGAGTCAAGAGCTATGCAGGCAGACTCTGTGGTGTTGTTCCCCCAATTTCAGTCGTTATTCTCAGCTAAGCCAACACTCTGCTGGTCTTGACTTTGCGTTTACCATTCAACAGCGGGCCCTGATCTTGGCAAGGAAGTGAATAAAAACATTGCCCCGAAAAAATGAACTATTCCAGTCATTACATTAGGCAGCGACGCTGATATCTAACGAGTTTCAAAACCTAGAAGTATTTCAAACCGTTCCTTTTTTTAAGTTATGCTAAGTTGAGAATTACACACCAACAGCAACCAGATAAATGTTCGCTGCCAAAGTAGTTGGCAGTGAAAGTTTCTAATGCAATGAGTGCCAAAGCCTTTGGCACATTAACACTAAAAATATCTAAGTGTTTGTGAGGATGGTAACATTTGGCATACTGAATGCATTTACACAGTGGGGTTTTTTGTTTTTTTTAGCGCTACTGTTCAAAAAGTTGTCAACTATGACAGATGAACCATGTGAACGTGACATATTCTTGTAAATTTGAACAAGCAAGGAGATTTCATGTAAATACAGCAGAGGGAGAAAAGTGACTCGCGTTGGATCTAGAGCTTAGAGGACAGATCGTGATACATGTCGACCCTGAGCCGGGCCCACTCGCTCATCCTCTGGATGGAGCTTTTCTCTTGGGTTAGGATGCGAGCAACCTTGTTTAGTTTTTCCTCATTCCTCTCCAAGTAGCGAACGCCGTCAGCCATCAGCAGGTTGAGCTTCTCCAACCGGCTCTCGTCCATGGAAATATCTTCGTTCATGAAGGGGTTGAAGCGGAAGTAGGTGTCTGCAGGGAGGAAGGCGTCGAGCATAGCGTGAACCTCTGGAGGGTGGAGAGAAAGGAGAGAGTGAGGCCACACTAACAACAAATTCATGAGCATGCAATTAACTTCCTAGTAGTTCCAACATATACAAACATCCAAGTGAAAAGGGCATGCAAAGTCCAACCCTGTCTGTCAGCTCTGTGACAGCATTACATGTGTCACTGAGTAAGCGCTGGAGGCTCATAGAGCGAGGTAGTTCCTCGAGAAAATGCTTTGCTGGTCCGTCGCGGCTGTTTTCATTTGCTTTGCATGAGTGCTTTAAAAATCAACAACGTACAAACGCATACGAGCAGGCAGCGGTTAACAAAACAGCGTAAATATGTCTGGTGGATCCAAAGGGGTGTTCCCACAGTCCACTAGGAGGCCCAACAAGGACATTATCTAAGCTGGCTGCCTCCTGGTCCGTACAAGACTATTCTCAGAAGTTAAATTATCGCAGCTGGAAAGCTCTGCGGCAACACCAACAAAACCATCAAAGATAACGCGTGTGGTTCATTTCAGAGTGAGCAGAACAAGTGGGTTATATTGTGAGGCAGGTGGATTATTATTCTATCATCACAATCTAGAGACTCCATCACGCCAGACTTTGAAATGTTCATTTATGACCAAGACATATTGGTTTGGAGTAATCGGTGTGCTCTGCCGGCAGCTTAACACTTCAACAATGGTGGCTCCAAGAGAGGTCAGTGTAGCTGCCGCTATGGCTTTAGTTATATCGGACCTGGAGAGTATATACTGGGGAGGAGACAGAAGGCTTTTCTTTACAGAAAAGGTGTTTTCATGCTTTTTTTCTTTTTCTAGTTTGACTTCAGCAAAAATGAGATTTCACCAACTGGCTCTGCCTGCAGTGGCTCATTGATCTGACTGATCTGCTAAAGTTCACTCATGATACAGAATAAACGATTCACCCAATCACAGAAAGTACCCGTCGCTTTTTCAGCAGCCATTTTACCAGACTGCCGTGTGTGACAAAGCGTGTGGCATACAAGGCAATAAGTCGGGCATCCACTGTTAAAAACACACGTATTTTCCATCAGCAGAACAGAAAAGATGAAAGATGACGAGGTCATTTTTTGGCATCTTATCGAATGCATAATCCGACATATGTTCACAGCCTATTGCTGTATTTCAGTCAGCAAAGTCTTCGCTGAGCCTCGCAAAACACCCACTGGTTGACCGAACAATCAACTGCGAGTGGCTGAAAGCTGAACAATCTTAGCATTCTTTCGAGTAAGGTCCAAGGTCATATTTCCAAAAGGCCTTTTTTTTTTTTTTTAAATTTACTTTCAGAGTACCATTACACAAGGTTCAACAACAGTGTTTAACGGCGTGTTAAGTTGAAACTTTCATGTCCATTCCATAAAGAGCAATGTTTGCATCTAAAACCCCTATTTCATCCTTTTCAGTCCACGACAAGAACCCAAGTTCCACTGACACATCCAAGTCAAGGAGGGAGGCGGTGAACAGAGAGCTTCTGAAAAACAGAAACTCTTCAATAAAGATTCTGACTTATTTCCTGCATCTAAACAGCAAAGGCCGCTGGAAATCTGGGGAGGGCTTAATCCCAAATACAGGAGAAACAAGTGCAAAAAAGAAAAAGCATCTAGGTCACACACAGCATTGTGTTACAACAGCGGAGGGGGACCGAGCCAAATTTAGGCACGGATGAAGTGCCCATGTCGAGAGGTGATAAGGAGACGAAGAGGGCGCTACAACGTGACGCTGCAACGGGATGAATCTGGGCCAAAGTCAACTTGAAGTGTAATGAGTTCTGAAGGGATGATATAACACCCAGTTTCCCCTCCAAGACACGGAAAGAGGGACTTTTGTACTTATAATCTATAGAATGGCTTAATTTATTCTCAAAATGTCGACAAACAACAACGCATGTTTCTGGGTACCTATTGTGGAGGAAACACGACATAACAGTAGCAGCTCCAGTAAATGTCTCTTTGTTTTCCGTTTAAATTCTGCTGCGCTTGTGAAGGTTTTTCTTACCTTCAGTGTCTGTGGCGCTGCTGATGACGTTGGTGAGCTTGGTTTTGAGGCTGGTATACGTGGCGCTGTTGTTGCCGGGAGTCTCGAAGCGGCCCGTGCCGAGCGAGACCACACACTCCAAGGGCGTGTTGGGCCACAGACACTTGCACTCGTGGATTGCAAGAGCTGTGGGGTTGTTGATCAGCAGGCCTCCGTCCTACATGCAGAACAGAAGAAAAGCCGTGTCAGAGGCTTCACCTGCAGGCTTGCCAACGGTGTTTTGTACCAAGACCACGGGTCAGCGAAACAAATAATGTGGTTTGAAACCTAAAAAAACTTTTAAAATATTATATAAGTCAACGCGCAGTCGAAGAGCTGCTTGTTAGTCTACAAAAGCTCAATTATTGTGCCTGCCCCCCACTCCACATTTCCCCCTCTCGCACATTTTTAGTCGCTTTGATATCAAACAAGCACCAAGGAGTGCCTTTGCTTTGGATCCATATTGTACCCCAGGCAGTGGGGGAGTAACTGGAGAGGCTGTGGGGATTGTTGAATAGGCATGAGGCTGAGGGGCCGCAGGGCTGTGAGTTGGCAGCAGGATCAAACACACAGGGGCCAGTCCTCATTAGAGAGGGGGGGTGGGGGTTGTTGGGGCCCCAAGTGTCTTGGGATACCGTAGAGGGAAGAGTGCTTGTTTATGTGACTGTGTGTACGTGGATGTTTGTTTGAAAGCGCATTCTTGCTTTGAGTCAATGCATAGAATAACATGGGTGTAATTCGCACATTCATGCGAGGGACAGGGGAGGGGATAGCTCATCCGTCTACCGCACACTGGCACTGTTGCAGAAGATGAACAATTCAGTACATTTACAAGGAGCACAGAAAGTGATTATGAGGCCTGCTTTATGCATTTATTAATCCATTTGTTGTTTTATCCTGATAAGATACATTTAATTTTGTTTATTTATCTTAATGGTGAGGTTCTCGATAAGCCCTCCCAGGGTTTCTAACCTCTCCAGCACTGATCCATTGCAGCTTCTCATTTATTATCTATTGTATATATATATATATATATATATTTATTTATTTTTATTCTATTTCTTTCTTTTATGTGATATACTCTTGTTTGTAATGTTTTATTAAAGTGCAAACAAACAATAAACAATCCCAAATGCAAACACCGGGAAAAAAAAAAACTGCAAATGTCGATGGCCACGACACACTGAGAGGACTGCATCAAGTGAACACTCTCATGACGGCAAACCACTGTGAAAAACTAAGTGTTTTTTTTCTTTAATGGAAAAAAAGAGAAGGTGCATTAAGAGAATAAACACATTAGACAATAGTCAGACAACATTAAGAGGATGGAGACACACTTGCAGCCGCCTGAGCTGATCTAGGCACAATGGTCGATGGGCCATTTGTTCCTGTTTGCATGCTGACATTCTCATTCTAATAACGACTGAAGATAATGGTAACACTATAATAATGGCTCAGAATTAGTAATGGCCTATGATATACGTGTCCTGTTCATATCTCTTCTTCGTGTCGTGCAGAATTGTTGCTTTTAGAGAATTTGTGTCTCTGACAGTTCTGCTTCCACAGTGTAGATTATAGCCAACAGCCAGTGAAATAAGCCCAGACCTTCGTTGACCAGAAATATCCCGAGTGATGTGATTAGCTTCAGTGGTGAAGACACATGTATATCCATCATGTCCACCATCGTACAGAAAGTGCTGTCAGGGATCACTGAAGGAGATATTTTTATTTGGAAGAGGAACAGACTGGCACTGAGGTAATCATATTTCTATCTTTCATAAACTGTCCTTATTTACTGACTTACTTATATAAACTGTATTTGATCAAACCTCTAAGGTCAAAGGAACCTTTCCTGACTTTATTTTACACAACGAGCTGACATTCAATTATAACAATCTTGCAAATACTTCCACTTATACCTCTGATTGGACTTTGAATTCTGTTTGGTTTTTATGTTCGTCCTTTTGGATGACATCACAGAGAGGATCGAGATGGAGGAGGGAAAACAGGGTAGAAAGAAAGAAAAAAGCAACAAAGACCCGGGGAGAAGGTGAACAGAAAGATGGCTAAAATGCTAAGGCCGATTCTTCTTCACCCACATGTGCCGCCAACATTTTTACCTGTACGAGCTGCTGTTTCAGTTTCAGCAGCGACTGTACGACAGCAGCAGGGATAGAGGGCTTAACATTTTTCTTTTTCCATGAGCAGGCCTCAACACAAGAAAGACGGGATTTTTAGTAATAGGGGGTCTGTTCTCCGGTAAAGCTTCCATGTTCCACTCGTACGAAGCAACATGAGTCCAACACAGGAAACGTAAGGATCAACAAAGTCATTACAATTCATCCTATGAGGCCCCAGCTGGATCAAATTATGCTGCAATTGATCTAAGAGTTGTTGACATGTTAAAGGATAAGACCGGTTTTTTGACATTGGGCCCTTGATTTCACATTATAACATGATGTTCTACTCACCCCTGCTTGTTGTTGGTCATTTGGAGCTGTTCCGAAGATATTCGCGAGGCGTCTGGCTGCTCTCTTGAGATATTCGGCCATGAAACGGTTTCCTATGGGCAAGCTTATACAGGCACAAACTATGCTGTTTATAATTTATTAATTACTGTACATTAGCACTGATAACGTGGAGGTGCGTCGCTTACTTAAAAAAATCCGGGTTACTGTAATTTTGATTTTTTTTGTCGTAAAGTGGGTGTTACTGACGTCCTCCTCGTGCTACTGCCACAGACAGCCCACAGACCTGCTGCCTATTTATTCATTCGGCTAAAATACAAAATTAGTAACCCGGATTTTTTTAAGTAAGCGACGCACCTCCACGTTATCAGTGCTAGTGTACAGTAATTAATAAATTATAAACAGCATAGTTTGTGCCTGTATAAGCTTGCCCATAGGAAACCGTTTCATGGCCGAATATCTCAAGAGAGCAGCCAGACGCCTCGCGAATATCTTCGGAACAGCTCCAAATGACCAACAACAAGCAGGGGTGAGTAGAACATCATGTTATAATGTGAAATCAAGGGCCCAATGTCAAAAAACCGGTCTTATCCTTTAATTAAAAACTATAAATATCAACCTCCGGCAGGAGAAAAAGTCCCGTGTGATTAGGATTCTGTGGGCCATGAGCATCTGAAAATAAATCCCATGCCAATCCATCCGGTAGCTGAAATGTTTCTGCATAACAAAAAGGAGGATGCGTGACAGACTGACAGTCATACGCTGCCATCCACTGAGCTGCCTGCTGTGCTAAATATGAAGAAATGTAAAATATTACAGATGTTTTCAGTGCCTCTGAGTTGAAAGAAGTAATCCATTATAATTCTAATCGAAGACTGCATGAATCATTTCTGAATCAACCTTAAAGTCAGTTAAAACAGTCATTTAAAGCGAGGCCTGGAGCCCGATCGTGCACCAATCTAAATGGCGGAGGGGAAGTCACACAAAGAGGGCTTCACTCTGTCACAAAGCATGGAAGAACTGCTGAGGTAGCCGTTTGTCCAAAGCACATCATTATGCACCAGCAGGGTGGCTGGCAGAGCACAAAGTGAATCACAGAAAAGGGGAGAAATTCTTAGACTGGACATGCTCCTAATAGAGACTTAGAGGGACTTGCTGCAGTGGGCACCAGATGAACCCAGCTGGAAACCAAACAACCAAGCAGTTTTCTTATCACTCGCACCACTGTGTGAGGCTCCATTTTCTGAGCTCAGTGGCAATTATGGCTACAGCCCTGGTCCAGTTATGGCGTCTTTGTGCTGATGGCTAGGGGCAAGTTTCACAAGAACAGTGGCTGTCCTTGCACCCTGTGCCAAGGCACGCCACATAAGAAGCAACCAAGCAATGGCCTTATGAGCACGGGAACTGAATGCTGTAACTTGTCTCCTTTTCTGAGCAGCTGCTTGGGCAATTCAAAGCTAGTGAGCACAGTCGGACCTTCAACAGATTCTGATTGTAAGGTCTGTAGTGTCTCGAGTTTGTAGGAGAAGAACTGCATCTGTCACCTTCGCCTTTTTGAACAAAAGCTCCCTTGATGGAGACCGCACCAGCCTAAACCTTCAGTGAAAACTGTTTGGTCGATGGAGAAGCTGCGCTGGTAGAGCAGATTTCCCATTCTTGGCCCACTGCCACACACTCAAACAAAGGTTTCTTCAGGCCAAAGCATATTTGGACAAGGAGCGGGGTTCGAAACAATGATCTACTGAGCACCAACTGCAAATGAGCTTTGCAAACAGAAATTCTCAACTCAAGCTGTCCGTCAAACATGCAGCGCGGTGAGGCAAAGGCCGCTCACTTTTCTAAGGACTCAGAGAGCTAACGCTGCTCAAAACTGTAACGTGCCATGTAACAACAACAGAAGAGAGCGCACCCTTGTCTGGTGCAGCCATCCGACCGATGTTTAACCCCACTGAGGTTAAATTTCCATCAGATTGAGAGGAATTCCAACTTTGAATTCTGGCTTCCTGAAAGGCTAAATGATTTCCTTTGACAGCATGTCTTGACTCTGGGAGAACTCTTCAGTTTATACTCCAGAGGATCGGCGCTCATCTAGCCTCGCCTTTGCCCTTCAACTTTTAATGGCTTATTGGCAAACCAGCTCCTCGATTTTTTTTCATCTTTTTTTTTTTTTTCCCAAAAAGGAAGACGATGTTTCACTTCTTTAGATGGTATTTCATAGTTTTAAAATAACAGAAGACAGCCTTTTCTCATGTCAGTTCACCTCCGCTCCGTTGAAGCCCGCAGAAGGCCTTCTACGATCGAACAAGGACTTTTGATTCTCCTTTCTAGTTATCTTAAAGGCAGTTCTTACAAAGAAAAAAAAAGAGAGAAAAAAGACCTGAACTGAAGCTCCACTTTTCTGAACTGCCATTTCTAAATTATAGTGAGCGATCTGAAGAAAAGGTGACCTTAAACGACTTTGCAATCTTCTCGTTTGCTGCTTAGAGAAGCTAATGGCTGATGATCAGTGGGGTGAGGTTCAAGAAGTATTTAAAAACCCATGACTTTTTGCTTCACCTGCTCTTTTCCAGCAGTGACTGTGACCAAACCACAGCCCTGTGAGAGCTGAAAATACCTTGGACTCCATCAACTTTTACACGACCCTCCTCTCCAATTTGTTTTTTCTCCCTTCTTTGTAAACTTGCACCAAACAAACACAATCGGCTAATTGAGCCTAAATTGTTGAAAAGATCTTTATGCCTCTTGGATATCAGTTCATATTCAAGTCACTTGCACGTTAAACTTGGTTCTACTTAAAAGAAGAGCAGGGCAGCCCGGCTATTTGCTATGTTACAGAACACGTCGCTGTTCGAAACTTCTCAGCTTTGATTCGCTTATCTTTATCGCCCACATTGTAGCCGTCTTAGAGGTGAAGAGCTGATCCGAGAGGAACATTGAAAGGGTTGCTTCTGTCAGCACAGGCCTGTAATAAAAATATTTGTTACTTTTACTGATGGTGTTGAGTCAGAGGTGTCAAAAGTTCCATTCCGAACACAAATACCTGCCATGCAAATGTCTCCCTGTGTGTGTTTGCATAGCTTTTTGTGTGTACGTGATCACTTCTCTTGATGACTAGTTAAAAAAATAACAGAAATCAAGCTCACTTCATGACTCGGCTTTCTGTCCGGACCCCAGATGACAGCGTGGGTGCCGAACTCTCTGATTTTCCTATTTCTGGGAACCGTCTGGGAGAAACAGATGAACTTGGCACACTAAGTTCATACACAGATGAACGGAAGAACAGTTTAGAACGTAGAGCTATACAACATCTACCGCTCTACCATCAGGATCAGTAAAAGCCATTTCATGACCTCCATCCTCTTCAGCCTTCAGTGTGCTTGGGTCATCGAGAGCTGCCACAACAAGAGAGCAGAGCACATCAAAGACCACAACAGATCTGGGTTAAGCCTAAATGAGGTGACGCACTCCAGCATACATCAGGGTACAGATCTGCATAAACTGTGCGTGCCTTTTTCTGCTCACAAACCGGTGGTTACATGATAGTGTAACCATGACAGGGGGTTGAAATGGAAAGTGGGCCAACATAATTCCCCATAAAACAAAGCAGATCATTTTGCAGAGATTCCTCGGAATGATAAGATTCTTTTTTTTTTCTGATTTTGTTTCTCATCGTGAAATGTCTCAATATACTCTTATTTACAGTAACTCTGGGGCCATAAAGAAGTTATGCGCTCGTCAGTGGCAGATAAAACAGGAGTTGTCGGTCCTCTGCTGCAGCGCTGACACCAGTTTTTTGCCGCTGGTTTATAATCTGTTCATTTCCTTTCACCCCCTCAGGGTCCTTTGCCCTGAACTTGCAGAGCCGATCGCTTGTTAACTTTTCAACTTAGCTGTTTTTGTTCTGTTCGTGATTACAGGGTGAAGATCGAGTGTCTCCGTTTTTGGATCTGGTAAACCTGCGCTTCTTCTTCCCTGTTGCTCTCATTATCCAGCCTGTCTGGTTGCATGAATAAAGTCTTGATATGCAAATGGCCTGCTTACACAGCTTTAGTCATGAATCCACACACAGTTTTATGCATCTGGCCCCTGGTGTGTCATTCGCACGACAGCTCCAAAGAGCAGGTGTGGTCATTACACCTTCTTCTCTGGCTCCTTTGAAAGTACTGGGCTGGGTTTGGAGCTCTGTCATGATTTATATTGAAGCTCTACAAATTAGGCCCCCTTTTCTTTTAAATTAGTAAGTGATAGACATCGAGATATGTCTTTTACAATGACCGGACTGTTTACTGCCAATGGTTATCGGTTTCTAAATAGATAATTAGGCTCTGGTGTGCTACAAATGCTGACCAGAAATCTTGAAAACCAATTAATGCTCTTTGCACACAAAGTGCCCCCGGTCCATCTTTGTGTAATCAGAAAAAGAAATCTACTCATTGAGGAAAAAAATCAATTGTGTCAGTGGCATCCAATCCATACAAAAGGCACCATTGTGACGAGAGAGGATGAGAATAAGAACGGTGTGAATGCCGCTGCTATGTGTCGGCCAGGTCAAGTCAGAGGTCTTCATGCCATATTATGCGATTACGTCGACTAGTTCTTCACTCGGCCTTTTAGCTTCCCAGACGCCAAAGGTCGCAGGGAGGTTCGAATCATCTTCCCCAGCTATGAACAGAGGAGGAACCCATCTGTAAGAAGGCCAGCGTTGCCCCAGGCAGCAACAACTGAGGTATGATGCGAATGATTTCCTTTTCCCACACATTCTGCAAATACACGACCACACTTGAGCAACCAGGATTAAAAGAATTCGTCACCTCGGTTGGCCGTTGCCACTAAAATGAACAGTTCACACATACATGTGTGCAGAACCCCTCAGTGATTTTCGATAGGTCAGGAGTTCCTCTCTGTTCCCCGCAAACTTCACATCAAAAAGCATCGTTTGATGATTTGTCCACAGGACAATAGGAACCTAATTTTCCTGCCGCTACGGAAAAGTGACTAGACACACACTTGCACAGCAGTTTATTGCAGCACAAGATTTAGTGCTGTTATTTCTTCCAGGGAATCACATCTGGAGGCACTGCAGTAGAAAAGAAACAAAAAAAGACACTACTGAAAGTGAAGCAACGGAAGAGGGCAAGAGAGCAAGAAACAGAGGGATTCGGGAAAGCTATTACACTGCACTTAGTCAGCATAATCAGAGGACCGGCCTAAATCCCCAAACAAGTGGGCCAGTACAAGCAAGTGTTTGTGTTTGTGCATCAATGTGTGTTTATGCACGACAGAGCCAAAAAGCGCAGTAAATTGGGGAAACAGAAGTAATATAACAGTAGGATAATCCCTGTGTGGGACTTGACTCAAGGGACAGAGATCTGCATGGGACAGTGATTATTAAAGTCTTCTGACATGCTCCTGTCACACAGAATAACACACACACACACACACACACACACACACACACACATATACACAGAATATATGGAAAATAAATGAGCACTCAAGCACTGAACTTCAGTGTTTATTTTCCTTCTATAAATGACATCATTTCAGCTTAGTTTCACTCTGTATTCTGCCCCTGGGCATCCGTGGGGGGAAGATAAGGAGTGAAAAGAGGAAGTTGTCTGCAGCAGGGCTAAAATGTCTGTGCTCGATCCTCTCACAGTCTGCACACCCGGTTCTCAGGGTTTAACACAGAGGGGAGAGAGCTGGGATAAGAAAGTGACTAAAAGCTCAGAGTGATCCTCTGTCGCCCTCCTGAATCTACCACATCGCTTCTCTTCTCTGGTAACAATGTGGTGCTGAATGCGTGATTAATCACCAATAACTCCTCCTCAAAGAAGCTTCAAAAGGAAAAAAGATGAGAAAATGAAGACGGAGAGGTTGCGATTTCTTGAGCTGCCCTTCATTATGTGACACCCTCTGCCTCTTTCTCCTCAAAGCAGCCGCATTTAACGTCTTCCTGGACTAATGCACGAAATGTGCTCGTTCGCTAGTTACAAGTATGTGAGCGCTAATCTGACCTGCTCCTTTTGCGGCTGCGTGAAGCCTTTGAGTTGAGCATGGTGCCATTTTGGGGCCCCCACTGGGGTCACGGTGGTGGTGGTGCCCCACAGGTCTCATGCCTCCCACCAAATGTTGGCAAGGGTGGGCACAGAACAAGCACCTCATTCCTCCCCATCGCCTCAAGAGACACCATGGCAACTAGGTAGAAGAAGAAGGAAAAAAAAAAACCGCCATTCAACGCATGCCCTGCCATCCTCTGTGAAACGTCTGAGGTCTTCTACTTCTGTGTTCTTTAGAGCTGAGATAACTGAGAGAGCTTTAATGTGGAACATGCACCTCCTCCCCTTTCTTCTTCTCCTCTGTCTCACACTCTTTTTTCCTTTGTTCCCCCTCGCTAAATTTTCCTCTCCAATGCTATGGTGGCTCGTATCAAGCTTTGATAATACGAGCCATGGCTGCTCTGCTTCAAAGTCTTTGCTCCAAGTTCCAACTTTTTTTTTTCCCCCACAGTGTTACTCGTGTGCATCTATGATGACGCTCCGTCAGATTTCCATTCCGGCCAGCTGAATCACAGAAAGGCAGGCGGACAATCAAACGTCTTCAAACGCTGCTTGAGAATTCCGGCTGTCGCTCAGCACATGGGGTGGCAACTCTTGCGCTCGCTGTACAAAAGGGGGATTGTTTGGAGTTTGAATTAAGTGGAGAAGACTGTGGGCGTTTGTGGAAAAGACTGAGATGACTCTCTCTCTAGGGAATCCTGACATCATACAGATAGCATGTTGTCCTGGCCACTGGTTTCAAGGAGCCAGTAAATAAAGTCATCAGACTGGGTGGCATTATGAAGACGGCCAAACATCAATAAGGACATCAAGCACGCATGAAACCGTACTTAAAAAAAAAAAAAAATAATCAATGACAAAAGCTGCTCAAATCATTGTCAAAACTCATTAGACATCTATTGAATTGGCAGGGAGCAAAGGATGCTTCTGAAAGGCTGGATGTGTTCTTTACAGGGTCCCTATGATAGGAGTAAGACGTTGAGCCACAGCAGGCAGAAACAAGAAGATAAGAAGTCTTTAAGGGAGTTCCTGACTTAAATCTTGTCTCAATATACGCAGTTAAGTTGTTTTAAAGCTTCCTTTCAAATAGAAGTTTAAAGCCAGAAAGTGCAGAGTTTTTTTAATGCTAACATGCAACAGCATATCGACTCTGAAGCTCTTCATCTAATTTCAGAGCATTGCTTGTTTTTCCATTTGACTGAAATGATAGCGAAAAAAAACTCGGAAATGATTTAATGTCGGCTGTGTCAAATATATCAAACTACTGGTGGTGCATCATCCTCCCACAGTATTAGGTTAGCTGCTGGTGGGGAACTAACACAAGCTTGGAAAAGTAATTCCATAATTAGACTGTCTCTTCATTCTAACGAAGCAGACAGCCAACTATAATAATTTATGCATCCCCAAGCAGAGGAAGACCTGCAAAGCGGCATGCTGGGAAAAGCTCCCTCCATAGTGGGTTTTCATCAGCCAGTCTCTTTCAATCTCTCCCCTTTCTCTTTCCCACTCACATTCACAACAAACACGGCTTCCAGTTGAGAGTGACGGAGCATGCCGACGCTGGATATTGCCTTTGATGTGAACACAAGCCCGTTCGTGTGTTCTGAGACTAAGTCGGGTTAGTCAAGAGCTTGTACTACATCTGAGTTTTGAAAGGCAATTGAAAAGGAGACAGTGAAGTCTGCATGTGGTAGGTTTAACACAAGTTACATCAAATTCATTCCCGAAACTTCCATGTCATCCTCCGTACTTTGCATCTCCGCTAAAATAACCTTTAACTACCGTTTTGAACAAAATAGCGTTGCTACGCGTCTTCTTAGATGCCCTCACTTACGCTCTTTATGCTTTCAACATGAGCCTGGGGTAGATATGCATATTGATCTGCAAAATGGGTAGACTGACAGTTTGTTAGGTATCTGATGGCTAATGCATACCAGATTACTGGATATAGATTTAAGTGCGTCTCAGGGTGATTCTACCCCTCACTCTCTGGTCAAAATGTAGCTGCCTGGAAATAAACACAGACAAAAGGGAAATGGAGTTCCTCCCTCCCACTTGCTGCGTGGAGGATTTTTCTCATTAGGCTTCTTGAAAATCCTTCAAACTCTCCAGCGTCAACAGTGACTCCACAAGGCTTTTTAATCCAGCAGCCCAACAATAAACCCCCGAAGAATGTAGCGGGGTTAAACGGCTGTTAAATTGTCACACGGCGGATACACTGTATATCGTCTGAATGTGAAAGAAGGGGTTGGTTAAAAACAGGCTTTTACAAGGTAAAGAAATAACACATTTCAACAATCAGTCAACCAGACGGACAAAATGAACACAGTAAAGTATATAGCGACGACTTGAGCTTTACTGTGTGCTGTTTGAGACAGATTTCAGCCGTCGATTATCATACTTTGTATGAAGAATGGAAAATAATAAATAATTGATAAGACTACGGGTTGCCTGAGAAAATCTTCTGACTCCCGACACTCACTTTCTTGAAGAGTTGAATTTAAGCTTAAGCAACAATGTTCATGTTGTTTATTTGCATAAAGTGTGATTTAACCATCAATTGCTCAGTGATCAGTGCCACATCTGTCCCCGCCCTCTTCCCACTGTTAGTGTGACTGACCTGGTGGAGGTCATTTCCCAAAGCGAACTCCTGGAAATACCCAGGGGCGGCCGACGTGGCTCGGATGGCCTGCCACAGCTGGTGGTGGCAGCCCCCCAGGTAGTGCGAGCGCACCCCGGGCCGCGGGTTGTAGTTCCTGAACACGTAGGCCTTTAGAGGAAGGCCCCGGTTTACGATGGTGCTCACAGCTGCCACCTTCGTGTAAAGAAAATGACATTCGGGATGACTTTCCGTATCGAGGCAGCAGCGTACAATGAACAAAAAAAAAAGATGATAAAATGCAGGACTGCTATCGTGCTTGACACTCTGACAGGTCAGTTTATCACATCTCTGCTCCCTGAGCCTCAGTATAGCTGGCTTTGGGGTATATTTTTCATTAATCTGTTGTAGAAAACTGCAAACCGAATAGAAAAAAAAGGAGCTTTTTCGCTGGAACATCCCAGTAAAGACGGTGGAAGTACAAAATGAAGCGGCTCATCCTCTGAAGCTCACCTTGGGGCATTCAGGGTTTCTCGAAGTCTCCACCAAGAGGTGAGAGCCCACTTTCTCTCTGTGGAAGAACAGAATCATGATGTCATTTTTGTGTTTAATTAACTGTGGTTTGCATTGTGATTGGTTGCAAACTTCATTCTAGAAGATTAAGAAAATACCTCCACATATATACTTCAGTTCAAGGATTTTCAAATCCTTTAGCCAGGAATAATGGACTTTTTACTGTCCCAAAGGGTTTTAGGCTAAAGGGCAAGTTACCACATCTTTCAAGTACTGGCTTACACTTATTTCCGTTTTTTATCATTCACACGAAACTTCAATTTCTCTTCATATTGGACCAAATGCTGCTGCTGTGTTGTAATGCAGCTAGGACTGTTGCAACACATAGCTATTGGCTGTCTGGGTGAAGAGGGGAGGAACTGACTTGAGGATGTTCTCCCAAGCTTCGCTGTCATAGAAAGCATGGCTCCAGCCCATCTTCACGGTGCCCACGATCACGTTCTGCTTGAAAACGTCGGAACCCAGCTTCCGGTAAAGGTCGTCACACTCCTTCACGGGGACCTGGAGCACGCCGAGCATGAACCCCAGGACAGCACCTGAGGTACAAAACACACACACACACGAGCAATGAAAGAAGGGAAAGCGACTGAGATGCTACTTTTAACGGGAAATCATCTGAGCACCTGTTGTTGTGCTATCCCGAACACTGCCTGTGATATAACACTTGCATGGTGGGGTTTATAATGTAGGAAGACTGGTTGAAGGATTGCCTGTAGGGAATAATATTACCCTTTGATGAGCCATTACTAGGAAGTCAATGGGTCTGATATAATCATCAGATTTCTCAGTGTAACATCTGCTCTCTCGTGATCGAGCATCCCAAACACAGTGAAGAAGGCACATCGGTGCTGGAAGAACAGACATGGGTCCACCCTGAAAAATGTGGGTAGTAAAACTAGACAGATGTGGCCCAGATAGGTTTTAAATGTGTGAACACGATTTGTTCCGGCAGGCAGATTACATTAGGAATTGACGGCTTTAATTAAATCTGAAAATGGAGGGTCTGCCCTAACTGGTGGAGATTAAGCTTGAGAAAACTTTACACAAATAGACTTCTGGCAGCTCAAACAGTCCAACGTGCTCTGCAAATAAAATGTTTTTTTCGTTTTTTTGTTTTTTTAATCTGCTCAGCAAAGCAGCAGACAGAGAATATTTCCAGAATGGACCACAGCACCCTCTTGTGATGATGCTGCGTACTGAAGGTCAGTACGGATGTACCCAGCCGCAGCAGATTTCCACCACGTTTATAATCTGTCAATTGCCAAAACTATATAGGGCGTGGAAAAATACTAGCATGGTGCCGTTATTGTATTTGCTTTGACCCAGCTTCAGCGCAAAGCAGCGGGATTGACTTGAGTGGTGGTGCTGGCGAAAATTGAGGTCAAAACGAGAGCAGAGCAACAAATGGGTCAGTGAGTGATGTATGCTGCCTGTACTGTACCACTCAGTACTGTCTGCTCTGGTAATCCACATACATGCCTCCGTCTACACACACAGAAGTAGGGCAGGAGGACCACGTACCTGTGCTGACACCACAGATGTAGTCGAACAGTTTGTAAATAGGTTTGCCAGTCAGTGCTTCCAGCTTGTGTAAAGTCTGAAGAGCAAGAAGTCCCCTAAAAGGAAAACACCAGACATTGATAAACAACACAGCAGGACATCGTGAACAAATTTATTTTTACTTAACAGGGTCACTTGTAAGAGAATCGGCGTGATGTATTTTGCTTCTTCACAACATTCTGGCCTTAGGTTACGATCCACTCAGACAAGACCTTAAATCAGTGACTCATACTGCATTACAGTAAAGACAAGAAAAAAAGCAGGGCGAGAACCTTAGGCCTCCTCCATCTATGGACAAGATCCGTATGCCTCGGCCTCTAACAGGTTCGTGATAGCCAATCAATGTGAGAGCTTCTCGGACTGCTGCCCTTAAGCCCGGGTCGCTGGCCTGCTTCAGACGTAGGAGACAAGGGATAACCTTCTCCTGTGGGACAAAAACAGACAGCAGTGGAAGTGAACGCCGCAATACATCATTAACCTCTGTTTATTTCACAACAGAATGCAGAAAACAAATCAAATGTTGAAAGTGAGACATTTTACTATTTCATGAATTTGTTATTTTCCATGATTGACTGAGAAACGAGTTGTCGGTTCGCAAGCTTTTCAAATCGTTGCCTTTGGGTTTCACGTACGCTTTGCACAACATCCAACCAACCTTTTGGAGATTGGGGTTATAGCTTGTGCAAAGTAGAAGTTCAGTAGTGGAATCAAAAGTAATGGAAACAATGCCTTAAGTATACGGCATCCATCTAACATCACGCCTGCATTCATCACGTCGGAAGTCGATCACTTTACTCATCGTCCTCCATTTTAACTGTCCCACTTCAATTCCTCCTATTCTGCTGCATGTTTTCTCTCGACATATAGTTAGAAAAAAAACAACCAAACCTCCCTGAATGACGGCTCACTAAAAAATTATGATCAAATTAGATACTCATGCGCTGCGGTATCGATGCTAATGCTGCCATCTTTGCGTCCTCTTACACCAAACTTCACACAATTAAAACTGTAATGGTCATCTAGCCTACTTGTTTGGTCAGTAAGCAGTTTACCGTTGCGCTGGCTTCACTTCGAACTGCAGCGGGCCTTTCTGCAGCATTTAAATGTCAGGAATCAACAAAAAAAATAAATAATAATAATAATAACGACATTCATAAAATCCAGGCGCCGTGCAAAGGAAGAGCTGCCGCTCGGCTACATAAAATAAGAGATGAGGCGATATGTGCAGAGCGTGCTGAAAGTGACAGACAACATGCGTCTCAATGCATTCATATTCAGTTCTTCTTATCACCATTAGTAAGAAATATTATGGGAATGACCAGATTGTCGAGACAAGAGAATTACCAAACTGAAGTCTTACTTTAAAGCGACACCAGAGAAGTTTGTGAACCCCAAAACTATGTACTTTTGACTCATTTTGAAGTACAATAGCTTTCGTTACACTCGTTCCCCGGCCTGAAACTGCACTGGAGTGCCCGGCGGCTGGGTTACCGCAGTTCACGACTCTGGTTTCCAGCCTCGTACTGCACACTTTTACCTAACGATTAAACTTTCACCAAATGTAAACATTTTTAAATCCAGGTTAAAAACATTTCTTTTCTCATGTGTACTATGCATGAAATCTGCACGATATCTTTTAACTTATCTTGACTGTTGCTTGTTTTTAAATTCATTTAAATGATTTTATTTGTTTCTCTTATATTCTTTTGTGTATTTTTAATGCTTCTTCCACTCCCTGCTGCAATGCTTTTATTTTATGTAAAGCACTTTGAATTGTTTGTACATGAAATGTGCTATACAAATAAATTTGATTTGATTTGATAACGGTCTCTTGACTTTTTTTGCGGGCTTTATTTGCCGTCCTTGTTGACTCTTCAACGGGACAACACATTATTTGTTTATGACAGTATACACGCGGGGCCTTACATGGAGATTTGTTTTTATGACTGTCCTGCTGATGTGGAACGGCTTTAAAAGTTCATTAAGACAAGAAGGAGCCTGACTTGTATCAATAATGCAGACTTGATTTGAGTAATGGGAATATTCCTCGGTACTGTGATCAATTTTGTGAAGCGTGACAACCCCAAACAAAAGTACACCGGCTGTAAATAAATTATGACACCACAACGACACAGAAAAAAAGGGTCGCTAAAATAAATTCTCCAACATCAAGTTGAGCAAAAAAAATGTTGCTGATCTTCAGTAAACCAACCCTAACTGCCTTACTTGGGAATACTTGAGCACAGTACAGAACGAATTCCAGACACTCTCACTGATAAGACTATGACATAAATATACATCACATGTATCATCACGACTCTACAAAGATATCTGCACACGACGGGTTGCCAAGGCTGTCATAATGACATCTTTGTGCCACTATCTGTATTATTCACAGGCTCCTGATACCTAATAACTGACAACAAAAAAAGATTCATATGTAACAAATCATACGGAGCAAGTTCACAACCAATAACTGGCTGTAGTCGAATAACTTGAGTTCTAAGGGCCGTTTTCCTGGGCTTTGATACAGTAACTGCATGTGTATCAGGGGCAAGACTATTAGTTCCCTCCATGCTTCATCTATAAGCTTGTTTAGAATTCTTACCTTGACAGCAACAACACGGGTCTCTGGAAACTCCAAGAGGTGGTAACTGAAGTCCTCCACCCTGCTGATGTAGACCCTAACGTCTGATGCTCTTTGGAGAGCCTGGACCAGAGCCCGAGTTCGGTTGTCCACACTCACCCTGGCAATAATCTAACGGCCAGAAAAACGGCAATTAAATCAGTTAGAGCTTCGTTTTTAATACAACTCTGACATCATTATTTTGTTTCTTTAACAGATAGCGTGAACACATGAGAATAATTAAATACTTAGAAGGACTGTCTGTGTTACGAAGCTGAAATTGTCTCTCTATGCTGACATTAAGCTGATGTTAGCTTGTTCCACTTAGTCCATGACTTAGACCAAAAATAATTAGTTTCCAGTCCCTCTAAAAGTGAAAGACTATAATTTCTAAAGCCCCTCATTGGCTCATTCTGAGCAGATGCGCTGTATGCGTGTCTATCACTCTGTCAGACCTGGGGTGATGCTTGAATGCTTTTACCTCTAAAGCCCGATATAATGTGAGAATTACAAAATCATTTTTAAGACACACAAACAATTATTATTTTCTTTAATTAACCATAGAAACAAAAACTGGGGCAAAGTCAGTCATTTATAATAAAAGCTAAAGGTCGAACCCTAACAGAAGAAGTGTAAAGCTGAAATGAGGCATGCATATGGACGGTGTTATGACAAATATTTTCTAAAATGTTGAATATGCATCGTGCCGCACGGTGTGCTCATTTAAAACCACTTTTATCACTGTGCCTTTAAGTTGGACGTCCGATGTTTTCCATTACATACGTGACAAGTTATTTTTGAATACAGATTCTCAGAACTCAGGCAGCATGTAAGGACACTGCCTAATTACGTATGGACTTACGGGGGGTGTCTGTGTGTCAACAGCAAGCATCCTAATAAAATACCCAACTATTTAATGTGAGCACCATGTTTAACCACAGACAAAGATCATAGCCCACGTGGACAGAAGCTGAGTGTCAGCTACAAACACAAAGTGTTTACATTGAGCAGTATGAAAGTAAAATCCTAAAGGATGCTGAGGCAGCTCCTTCCTCACTCTGGCTCATTTCTATTTTAGCACACACTCAGCGAGTTACGCTCAGCCTTTGCTGCAGACCTACCTTTTCCCGTTGGAGTAGAAGTTTCTTGGATTTCTCATCAACAGCCGCCTGCTCTTTGCCGCCTGTGGCCTCCACCTGTTTTACTGACAATTCCTCAGGCTTCTTCTTCTCCTCCTCCACCGTGGCACTTTTGGACTCTCCTTTCCTGAACTTTGGAACAAGAGGAGCAATGTAGTTTCCAACAAATGCCTGCACAGTGGGGGCCGAATAGGACAGGTACTGTCCTAAACCCCTCTTAGAGGAGGATGAGTTGACTGGGGCAGCGGGGTGTATTTTATCAGACACCGACACGAGGTTGGAGGTGTGCTGATCCTGAGAGGATGCAGAGGAACTGTTGACATTGTCCCCTGTCTTGTCCTGAGTCTTTGTACTGCTGCCAAAGTATGAGTTGATGTGATGAGATAGGTAAGTGTAAGTCTCATCCAGGCTGGCTGAAAAAGTGCTGGGATGGAAAAGTGCTGTCGTTTCTTTGGAAGTTGCGCTCTTACTCTCGGTGTCTCTCGGTGTGCTTTCCCTCTCCGGTGACGGTGGAAGCTCCTCTGGCTTCCTGGCACAACCAGCTTTGACAGCCGGAACGACACGTTTCAGCCTCTTCTGCCTAACTTCCCGCACAGCCAGGCTGCCGGCAGTGCCAGTCACTTGGGGAGAACTTTGCTGCTGAGTGGAGGTAGTGGAACTTGCGTCGAACGCGGCAGCAGAGGTGGGAACGGGCTGATTGGCAGGAGATAAGTTTGCAACAGGTTTGGGTGTAGTAGATGCAGAAGAGGGAGCACCATTTGTAGGAGCAGGAGTGGACTCAACGTTTGCAGTTGATTCAACCCCAGCCTCAGCCTTTTTAATTTCCTTTACAGTGTTCGGTTTTAGACGGGCGATTTTGGACAGAAATTCTGCTCCACTCACAGCTTTAGTAACTGTGTCCAGTGTGCTCCTCACCCGCGACATGTGTTGGCTTAGACCGGCAGACCACCTTGAGGCTGAGGTGTTCAAATACAAGGAGCTGGTGTGGAGTCCCAGCCGTTGCCTAACCTGGTTAGCTCTAAATATCCATCCCTTTCGACCTCTGATCCTCAGGTGATGGCCCTGCTTCAAGCTGAGATAGACGGTGTTGCAGGAAACAGGGTGGTGCACATGAATCCTACAGTGAGAGGTACAAGACAAGGGAAGTGATGTTGCTGACTTGCGAGCATGGGTCTGCCACATGAGAGGTGCTCTGCTTATTTTCACCCAGGTATTTGAAGCCCATCTATGATTCATATTGATTCGGAGCAGGAAGGTTTAAGCCATCCAGAGAAATATTAGGTCTACGGACTCTTTTGTCATTAACCTGGCAAATAAACGACAAAAAGTGGCGTTTACGAGACAGACAAAAAAGAAGTGTAAATAAATCAGAGAACGAAGACAGAAATGAGAAAATAAAATTTCTGAAATGACTCGAGTTACTTTATCCTACGTTTAAACGTAATTTGGTTTAATCACAACAAATACTCCTCTAGCTGTTGTTACCTGTGCACAACACAACCTGACTTGTTTACTAAAAAGAAGACGATAATCAGGAACTAGCTTAACGCAGCTTGCTACATGGTTAGCATTCAAAAGGCCACACAAAGCACAGCGCGTCATACCAGTCTTTTTATGATGTCGTTTCAACAAAGTCCGGAATCCATTTATTGTTTCATTATGTGGTCTTCTTCGTTCACAATAACAGAAATGCATAGGATGGGTTGTGTAACGGGTCTTTCAACCTGACAGTTTCCAAAATGACGAGATGGTAACGGCCGCAGGAAAAAACAACGATCATGTGATTCTCTGTCTGCCTCGCCATTGGCTGTCTAAAACTTGACCCATAAATGGAATCTGCTGATTGGCTGAAGACATTCCCTTCACTGATCGTTGTACAACCTTCAACATTTGATACTAACCGGTCCGGCACAGCCCCATATAAGAAAAGGCGGTCTTGACTTGGGTATACTTATTATGCGGGGCCCAAATGTTAAAATCCCACCATAGTAACGCATAAATTCAAAACGGTGCCAAGAATTTTGCAAAAAAAGAAAATAGCATGTAAAATATTCTATTAATTGCGAGAAAGAGCTAAGAGTTTAAGCAAGGCATGGTACTTTTAAATGTAGCCAAATGCTAAATACAAACCACAAGGCACTCTTTGTTATAAACTGTATTACAAAAATAAACTGTTAAAAAACAGTCAAAAACATGGTGGCTAAAATATAAATGCTGGCAATTTCTTTTTCTCTTTTTTTCATATTTCAAAGCTGTTAGAATATGCAGTCAAGCAGTTCTTGACAATGTAACTAAACATTTTTGTTTCTTATCTTTTTATCCTGATTCACACATCTGTATTGATCCCAAAAGGGGACGTTCATTTGTAGCATTCAAAAACCACAATCGCGCATCAGCTCACCCGGAGGACGGGAAGTTAGTAGAAATAGAAATAGTGATAAAAATGGATCATGAATAGTCATCATTACATACGTTTTCATATAATCTGATAACGTAATCCTGATAACATTAATTAATCAATACCAAACCGTGCTCATCATTACCACTCAACGATTCACAGGTTCACTGTGTATAGCTCTGTGTGAGGCAACAGAAGAGGGGACAACAACAACAACAATGGCCAACAGGGGGCAGAAAAACGCAAACTTGCTGCTTTAACTAACCGTATTTCAGCTGCTCCACCGGCGAAGAAGAAAGGAAAATTAACCGGTTTTTTACCGCTATCCCTCGATAATACGACTGATGCCGTAACACCATTATGTTTGGTGTTGGTTAAATAGTTAAAGGCAGTGTGAGTACTAAAGGAGACACATCCGAGTCCTCCTAAAGGTAGGTGATGCGAGCCCGAGGGAGAGGAGTCTGTTAGGACACTAGCTTCTGATAGCTAATGTTTAAATGCATTGATATGTAACATGACCATTATGAAATTCATCTCAACTTCAACGCGTACTTACGTGATAGTTTTTCGTACGAGTAGATTTTTTTTGTCAAATATTGGTTAAGCCGAATGTCACTGTTGCGTTTAAAGATAACGTATAGGAATTGCAAACTCGAGCAAGAAGCCATCGTTTTTCTAAACTGCCTAATGTAGTTGTCTAAAAATAATAGGCAGTGTTATCCAGCTTAGCTGAGGCAGTTCTGCTATTTTAATTGTTGTTGCTCAGTTGGTCATGGTATCTGTTTATTGGTGCTGTGGTCAATGCAGCCTCACTGTAGAGTCCATACCAACTTGTCATTTTCTCCCTTGAAAGCAGGGAACAGTGGAGCCATGGCAGCTGCACAGTCTGTCCTAACGTTTGCAGTGTGCATCTTCGTGATAACAGAGCTCATACTCGCCAAGAAGGACTACTATGACATACTGGGAGTGCCCAGAGGTGCCTCGGAGCGCCAGATCAAAAAGGCTTTCCACAAGCTCGCGATGAAATATCACCCAGATAAGAACAAGAGCCCGGACGCTGAAGTGAGGTTCAGGGAAATTGCTGAAGGTACAGTTGATATGAATAGATTTCTTGCTTATGGGAACATTCTAGTTTAAAAGTGACATTTTGCGAAGCTATACTAATGAGACGATGGGTATTGTTTAAGCCTGTTGTCTCAATTCAGAACAATTTCTACTGATTTAAATGCTTACAAGTAAGGGGATGAGTGGATTCAAACTATTACCAACAAAAGTTTTCCTGCAGCATAACAGTAACACAATGTTCTAGTAGGTTTAAAGGGATAGTTCGCCTCTTTTGACATGAAGCTGTATGACATCCCATACTAGCAATATCGTTTATGGACATTGACTCACCCCCCTGCTGCGTCCTGTGAGCCAAGTTCCAGCCTCGTTTTGGTGTTGACAAAGTAGTCCGGCTAGTTGGCTGGGGTCACAAAAACGTTTTGCTTCTCAAAACATTATACGTTCAAAAGAGTAATACATTTGCATCACAAAATTGTTCACTTGTTTCACGGTGTTGACCGTGCAGACCGAGCAGTCCCCTGCTTCCGAGCAGTAAACACAGGGAAACAGGCGCGGCTGTCGGCAGGTGGCAGCACGCAGTGATACAAAGGGAGAGAAAATGGCGCCAAGCGATTGTGAGGTCTGACTTTTTCCTGGAGAATGATTTTGTGATGCAAATGTATTACTCTTTTGAACGCATATTGTTTTGAGAAGCAAAACGCTTTATTTTTGTGTCCCCAGCCAACTAGCCGGACTACTTTCGTCAACGCCAAAACAAGGCTGGAACTCGGCTCACAGGACGCAGTGGGGGGTAAGAAAATGTTCATAAATGATATTGCTAATATGGGAAGTCATACAGCTTCATGTCAAAAGAGGCGAACTAACCCTTTAAGGCTGTTGGGCCTTTAAATGCCTCGGTATGCTACTCCGTCGCTATCCGTCAATCCGACTCCGTGGTCACGCAGAGGCTATTAATCCTTTCGAAGTTCTCCATCGGGATGTCGGATACGCAAGGCAATTCACCTCCCGATCTGTAGGCGTCGCTTTTTTATCTTACTTGGACTGTGGTTGTAAAATTGTATAATTATATATCCAGACACCTGGAAGATTTGCATCTGTAGTTTCTCATGACATGGATCATCTGTTTATAATATACATCCCTCTTTGTAGGCCTTATTAAGTGCTTAGTCAGCCACTGTTTTTCTAATTATGCCATATAAAACTTCTCCTTCATTGATTGAGTCATGTCTTTCTTTTACACGCACAGCTTATGAAATTTTGTCGGACGAGACGAGAAGAAGAGAGTATGATCGGTTTGGTGACACCTCACTCTTCACTGGGGAGACGCAAGGCAGACACAGGACGGGCCCTCACCAAACATTCAGCTTCAACTTTGATGACATGTTTAAGGACTTCAATATCTACAGCCAAAACCGGCATGCCCGTCACCGAAGACACTTCGAA
The DNA here is from genome assembly GCF_027942865.1 of Odontesthes bonariensis. NCBI lineage: Eukaryota > Metazoa > Chordata > Actinopteri > Atheriniformes > Atherinopsidae > Odontesthes > Odontesthes bonariensis. Next base: position 23,899,230 of record NC_134512.1, on the reverse strand, counting down.
GAACACTCCAGGTCCCATAAAGAGTCCCACAGCAAACACAAGAGACACTTTCAAGGAGGTATCTTTGACGACATGTACGATGACATAGAGAAAATGTTTACTTTTGATAGACATGCCAAACAGACTGAAAGCCGGTTTCATGGTGCATCCAAGCAGCACTGCAGAACAGTAACCCAGCGCAGAGGAAACATGGTGACAACATACACAGACTGCACGGCATCGTGAAATGATTTCTCAGTTAAAATTGCCTTCACAGGACCCTATTGGTTCCAATTGCTTTGAAATATTAGCAAGCAGTGATGTTGCGCGATGACATTGAGTTTCCAGAGTTGGATTTGTATATGAATGTAGTAGTTATTTTGCTACTGTTGAAGTAAGCACCTTCTCACAGTAATGGAATTTGCCAGCATTAACATGGAAATTGTGGAAAAATGACGGTCTTGCTCAGTAAGACAAAGGAACAAGTATCAGAGCATAACTAATCATCCATATGCAGTTTTTAGTATCTTTGCATAGGCTCTACTATGCTGTGTTTAATTGTAATCAAAGGCAGAAACCATAGCAGACTGGAGTTTCACATATGGATGTCAGAGGTGCAGCAGTTCTCACAAAAAACCTGTTTCCTCTTTTGTAGTTTGGTTTGTTTCAGTTTGCGGTTGGTACTGTGTCGGCTGGCAACATTCCTGTACTCTACAGTGCCAGTGACATCCTTTTAAACATTTACTGTTGCATCATTTGTGGATAAACCACCATCAGCATAATTGTAAATACCTGTAAACCAGAAAATATAAGTAGGAAACAAGTGTGTTCCTAGTGGAAGTAGCTTAGATCTACAGGACTGAACACCACTACCATAACATTGTTATTAACTGTTATTTATTTATTTTTTATCGCATTCTGTTGTCAATTACAACTATTTAAAGATGGTCTGCTTCTAGTCTATTTCAGTTGTTAGAACAACACTTTCTTAGAATGGCAAAATTGTAGGTGCGCCCTACAATAAATGATAACTGGTTCTCACTTATATAGTGCCTTTTAACCTTATGTAGATTCTTCAAAGCGCTTTACAATGTGTCTTTCATTCACACAAATACTCATACATTCTTACTGTACTGTATATAAGAAGCCCTTCTCTCCCCTCCTCTCTTTCCTCTCTGCCCCTGGGCATTGTAGGGGTCAGTGTTTTGCCCTCGTCTGAATACTTTTTGGCATTTGGAGGAGATGTGGTCTGAACCATGCAAAGTGCCCCCCCCCCCCTGTATAAAATATAAATAAGGAATGGCAAAAATAAAGTTAATAGCATTTGAGTGCTAAGACCGTGTCAGAAAAACTTTGTGAAAGTAAGTAGTAGAGGCCCAATAAGCAGACGGGTAAGTTGACTACAAGGCTTGGTGTTTCCATCAATAGAATATTTGTGTGAAATGCTGTAAATATTTCTTTCTGTTTTTGTCTTTCTCGTTGTAAGTGTACTAACCTACCACAATGTCGATGTATGTTGACATAAAAGTATGGGTGCTCAGCATAGTACCAGATGGCAGTCGAGCAGTGTCGACTTGAAAGCAGCTGCTGGTGTGCTCATTATGTCTCTTTTCCCACATCCCTGACAGCGTGTTGTGCAATATCAATTTATCTCCGTACAATGATTTTGTTGTAAAATAGCCACTGGCACTTTAAATTTTGTAAATAAATCATTTAACAGTTTTCTCATTTGTTTGTCTGGTGGAAGAGTGGGAAATAATTGGTGATGGCAGTTCGAATAAGCCTTGGTTTAATCTGATTACATTAAAAGACGGAAGACCTAATGCTGGACAGGACAAGGGGTAAAAAAAAAAAAAAGACAGAAGACAAACTTTGACTTTCGCTTTCTAGAATACAGTAATGGTGATGCTGAAGTCATGTGCGAGTCAGAATCAGGCCTAAACTATTTACCCGGGGAAACTATTTAGGAACACGTTTATGAAGGTATAAAACACAGCAAAATAAGCAACATTTCAAATATAATGAAGGGAGGACTGTTTTCACCACGCACGACCGCATTGTTCGTGAGATGAGCAACAAAAATATTTGGTATCCTTGGTTACTGTTGCGTTGAGAGAAAAAAATAATTTTCTGACTTTTCATTGGTGCGGCACAGAGGATACTGCCAGCTATAGGAAATGTAATTAAGCATTATTCGAACGCTTAATCTGACGGATTTCCAACGGGCCGCTTTCGAACTCTAGCTCCCATGATGCAACTCTGAGCAACTGTTTGCGCAGATGTAGGCAAATCCAACAGTCGCCACTAGCTATAGCTGTGGGACATTGAATGACTTTGTGCCCGTGTACGGTAACGTCAAGAAAGTTTTGTATTTGACAGGTCGGGATTTGTATCGGAGCTAATGGAGGCCCTCATACCTGTCATAAACAAACTACAAGATGTATTTAACACAGTCGGCGCAGATATAATTCAGCTGCCGCAGATAGTTGTTGTCGGAACCCAGGTGAGTACGTCTCTTGGCTTAAACGCTAGCAAGTTAGTTAGCTTACGCAAACTTATTGTTTTGGCTGTTTCTTTTGTTTTTGCTGTCCATTTCAAGCTGGTTCAATACACTTAACTATTTGACCTGACTTTACACTTAGATTTAGACGTTCGTTTTAGCTACCATATCAATCAGTTAGCATTAGCTGCATTGTGATCTCGCGTAATTGCAGCTGTATTTTGACTGACATTTGACAGGAAAATGTATCCACAGGCTATAGCCTGATCTTAAACATTATTTGATTTTAAGACCTAGGTTCTCCTGAGACCAACCATATTTCGTCTGTATGGAAAACTCATTTCGCTATGTCGTATCAGAAGTTATAAGTTTATGCGATGCATCAAGCTAAAACTGATCAAATCTAATCCAGCTGAGCAGCCTAACAACATGTTTCGGTTTCTATCACATACACCTGTCACTATACTCTACAACACAGTACAAGTCAACGCCAGCAGAAACTATTCACGACTATAAAAGTGAGCCACTACCGTGTGTACACATTGGAGCCTAATTGGTTTAAAGAGGCCGGTTTTGTCTAACAGGTTTACTTCCACTGGTTAGCTAATAGGATGGGACCGTCTCAGACATTTTGGCTGGTGTCCGAGGTTGTTCGTGATACCACGCACGCCAAAGAATGTTTTCAAACGTGTAGCCTTATCGTCCCTAACCCTTATCACCCCTGTTCTGCAAAAACTTCAGACTACGTGTCAAGTATTACTGAGACTTTGTCTTATCCATCATTAGACCTACTCATATTAGTCAGAACAACATTAGGCTTACTTCTACCTTCAGTTTTAGCCCTCATCTCCTACAGAGGAAATAAGCACACTTCCATTTTAAGAATCCATCAGATCTTAGTAGGCCTGACTCTGTCTCAAACGTGGCTTGTCCACTGTCGGAACTGTCAACTTCTCCTTGTTAGCTCCATCCCAAGGTGGAAGGACTTTTTGGGAACCCCTAACTATGGCCGAAGAGCTAAATTTAGACTCTTAATTCCTCAGCTGAAAATTCAGTTTAAGCCTCCTGAGTTTGTTCGGTCGAAGTGGCCTTAAAGATTGAACGGAATAAAACACCAGCATAGAGTCAGCCCACACGTAGCATGTTTGGTCTGTGTTTGCATGTTGAGAGGACTGTTTTTTTTTTTTTCTGCTCACGATTCAGGCACGCTCCAGTCATCACCTTTTGCTGGTTTTGTTTTGACGTTGTTGTTGCTCCTTTGTTCTTTTTTCCCCCGTTACAGAGCAGTGGTAAGAGTTCTGTTTTAGAAAGCTTAGTAGGCAGGGACATTCTGCCTCGTGGCACTGGCGTCGTCACACGTCGGCCCCTCATCCTACAGCTAGTGCACATCGACCCAGAGGACCGCAGGAAGACCAATGAAGAGAATGGTAACATCCCTCTCCTCCTCTTCCTCCTCTGGATCTGTCATGTAGTTTGGTTATCCTAAAGTTGTTTGTAATCATTTTTTTCCTCATTAACTAAATCATTTGATTGTCAGTATGTAAAGCATTTAGTGAGATGTAAAGTAAATTGAAGTCTTTGAAATGATTCTGTCTGTGATCATGGGGCTTTTACGCTATCATAACCAGTCCGAATTTAAATCTTTAAAATGCCATTGTACTGTAGCTTTTTATCTTAAAGTCAGCTCTGATATCATGTGGGCCTCGGTGGGGGGAAAAAAACCCAAGGGGCTGATAAGTGCCAATATGCTGCTTTAATCTAATGCTGTCCCCTGGGAATTGCCTCGGAGTGACTCTGCACTGCAGCAGGCTCTCATGCAGGGGCTGCAGATAGTCCGGTTAACCCCTTTGTCTCCTGTCGTCTCTCTTTAACCACAGAATCCAAGAGAAATGGACGCCTTTGCAGAGGTCTCCTTTTCCTTGTTCTTTGTCTTTTTGTGTCTGTATTTCATAACCTCCTCACCTTCCCCACCCCTACCACACCAGCCTAGCTCTTTCACCCTTTCTGCTGCCTTGCTTTTCAAAGCTACCAAACCACGTGACTTTGTTTCCTCAGTTTTAGGCCCCTCTTTCCATGTAGGCTGGTCTCTGTAAGTTGAAGTTGGAAAAAAAGGAATTGGCATATTGTTTTTAGAGGGAGGATCAATCTTTTAACAGCTACATCTTATGTTCTTAGAACCAGCGATGCTATGATTCCGTCCTCATCATAGTAAAAAGATCAGCTTCCTCAAGATGACTTACAGACTCCACACTTTTGTTGATTGTAGCAAAACGATGACTTTGTTCGTTTAGCTTCTGCTAAGTTATTGCCTTAAGTCTTTGCTTCTCAAATTTTTACTTTGCCCTTGCTTTTGATTAGCTTCCATTACCACTGTGTCAGAGCGAGAGTTGTTCCACTGTTTTTTTTCTTTTTTTTCTTTTTTACGCTCTTCAGCTGTGCATCTTTGCTCTGAAGAGTTTTTGCGTCCCATCTTGGCCTGTAGAAAAACCCTCCCGTGAGACGTTAACAAAGAGATGGTTGTCATAGTAACGCTGTTCTTACGATCAGATCTGTCACATAACCACAACATCTGTCCTCGACTTGTGTTCCTGCAGGCATCGAGGGAGAGGAGTGGGGCAAGTTCCTGCACACCAAAAACAAGGTGGGGTACACATTCTTATGTGCCAGAAAGCAAAACTCACTGGACGCTTCCATCACTCCTCCACTGTGCATGAAACATCAGATTTATTTTTTTGATTAAGTAGTTTCAACAGCAAGATCTATAACCTGTAATGGGAGCAGGCGCACACCCCGTCTGCTGCTAAAAATATCTATATGGCTGTTGGGGAAATGTCCTCCAAGGCTGAGCTCCATGTGCAGTTTGCGCCTAACGATTGAACAAAGGAGCCCTTCTGATGTCCTGATGGACTCGTGACATTAATCAGGGTTTCTCTGGATTGCTTTTTTAAAATTTTTCATATGAAAAAGGTGCAGTGATGTCGCTGGTTTTCACCGCGCTTACCTTTTCCCCTTTCAGATCTACGGGGACTTTGAGGAAATCAGACAAGAAATTGAAGCGGAAACGGAAAGAATTTCTGGTAACAACAAGGTACGCTGATTGCTTTCCCAGAGCGAACTAAAAAAAAGATATATGTACGAAGGCACTGCGTCATCTTTAAATATCGGCATCTATCTGAATTCACCCCTTTTTTTTTTTTTCTTTTTTTTTTTTTTTTCTTTTCTAGGGTATTAGTGATGAACCCATTCATCTGAAAATCTTCTCCCCCCACGTTGTGAACCTCACATTAGTGGACCTTCCCGGCATTACGAAGGTAAGAAGTTACGTTTCACTTTGCTCTCACGAGTCCAGGTTTTTTAAATTGTTATTTGTTATTATTATTTTTTAATGTATTTTATTTGCAAGTCTAAAAAAAACTTTGAAAAAATGTTGATATAAGTGGGTCATTTGGGTAAAAAAAAAAAGGGGTCTTGGAGCGTATTTAAAAAGTCTTAACACTTTGTGTGATTATATTATCAAATCCATTCAGAGAGCAGTGCGCTGTCCCAGTGTATTTGTTTCTGATGTGAAACCAGATTCAGAGGAGAAGTGTAGAACACGCACACGCATGAAACAACAATTAGGAGAATAATTGGCCCGTGTGGTGCAGTGGCAGGTTAACAGATGGATGTTTATTTTCTTTCCGTTAAACTACCCCAGTGGTGGCCAACCGGTCAGAGACTAAGAGCCGCATTTTTTACTGTGTTACCACAAAGAGCCACATTATTTTTGAAAAATGACCAAATTCTCTCCGTTCCATCCGTCTGTTCTTGACTCGCTCTCGTCTCGGTCATGTGACGCATCAACGCTGATATTAAACCCACGAACCGAGCAAAATGAGTCAAAAACAGACGTGTTTGGAAAGCTTCTTCCCAGTGAGGAGACGGAAGAAGAGGCTGTGACCACTAAGAAAAAGAAAGCTGCATTTTGAAGGCATGTTTAAGCGTTACCTTAGCGACCAGATAGCGTTAGGAGGCAGAGAGGATGTTATGTCAGGAGGACGCTGCTAATAAAGTTACATACAAGTACACAGTGTATTCAAGTTTATTATTATATTTACTAAATACCACAGAGTCTGTGTTAGTTGTATTATTTTATTTTGCAGTATTTATCCGCCACACCTGAAAGGCCGGTCCGTGAAAATATTGTCTGACATTAAACCGATCCATGGAGCAAAAAAGGTTGGAGATCGCTGCCGTATTGAACTCAAACGAAGCGGAAAAAAATAAATAAAAATTTTGATATGAACGTAAGAGCCGCATGAAACCAGACAAAGAGCTGCGGGTTGGCCACCCCTGAACTACCCATTCTATTGCTTCCACACATCTTGATGCAGGATTTTGTTTTTTAGCTCGGAAGCTTAATATTTACAATTCTTTATTTCTGTATGCTTGTCTGTACATTTCTGTGTACGCTCTTTGTAACTTGCACGTTGAGCTGCTCTCTCTCGCAGTAGAGATTCCCAGTCTCTAGAGTCCACTTTTGTCCCAGTTAAACTCTTACAGATGTCAGTTACTCTATTTACTTGCGGAAATAACCATACGCTTAACTGTTGGGTTGTTTCTGTTGTGACTATTTAAATGATGATTAAAAAAAAAATGTCATTTGTTGAACTCTGTCGTAGCTAAAGGGCCTACTTGTATTCTTTTGGAACAGGTACCTGTGGGAGATCAGCCCAAAGACATCGAGATCCAGATCAGGGAGCTGATTCTAAAATACATCTCCAACCCTAACTCCATCATCCTTGCTGTGACTGCTGCCAACACAGACATGGCGACCTCAGAGGCTCTCAAAACGGCCCGGGAGGTTGACCCTGATGGTAAAGCGCCGTTGATTGCTTGGTTCCATTTGCTGCCTAACGCTCCCCTTTTGTCCACCTTCTCTGTCACGCGCTCTCAGCATCCTTTGCCTCCGCAGTGCGTCTGTTACCAGCTGAGCATGTTTCTCTCTTTAGGCAGGAGGACGCTCGCCGTGGTGACCAAGCTGGATCTGATGGACGCTGGCACAGATGCCATGGACGTCTTGATGGGCAGAGTCATCCCAGTCAAGCTGGGTATCATTGGGGTTGTTAACAGGTATGACTGCAGGATCTCGTGCTCGAGTGAAGTCGCGTTGAGGGCAGAGCCGCAAAGATAGAAGCTTTTCAGTTTTTCAAGACCAACGCATCCTGATGAGTCTTTTGTGTGCACTTTTCTCAGGAGTCAGTTGGATATCAACCAGAAGAAGTCAGTGGCTGATTCTATCCGTGATGAATATGCCTTCTTGCAAAAGAAGTACCCCTCCCTGGCAAATAGAAATGGAACCAAATTTTTGGCGAGAACATTAAACAGGTAACTCAGGACAGATGTGTTCTGTTCATCTTTGAATAGAATACAATGGAAAAATACTTTATTCATCCCCCAATGAGGGAAATTCAAATTAGTTAAGTAGCTCAAAAAAATGATCAATATTTACAATGATTGTATATTAACAACAACAACAGTAATAATACCAATTCTAGTAAAAATACTACTACTTACTAATAATAATAATAAATGACTAAATAAACAATTAAATTAAAAAAAAAATCAGTCAATCAATTTGAGAAGAACTCAGTTTATGTTTATTCTGCGTTAGAATGTTGTTTATTTACTGTTTTGGGACTTAACTGATGAGATGTTTCAGACACTTGTGATATTGACAACATTTTCTTATCTTTATCTTCTCAGGTTACTGATGCATCACATTAGAGACTGTCTTCCTGAGCTGAAGACGAGGATCAATGTGCTGGCGGCGCAGTACCAGTCGTTACTGAACAGTTACGGCGAACCTGTCGACGACCAGAGCTCCACGTTGCTGCAGCTTATCACCAAGTTTGCTGCGGAGTACTGCAACACTATAGAGGGCACGGCCAAGTACATCGAGACAGCTGAATTGTGAGTTACACAACCCACTGCACTGCATGTTCTGCCATGCACCACTGAGGGGTGCTGCTGGCATCATTCTCTCCCCCAATAATCAGTTGGAAGCAAATTCTGCCTGCATTTAAATGAAATCTCCCCCACCCCCCCCCCAGATGCGGTGGAGCAAGAATCTGTTATATATTTCACGAGACGTTTGGTCGCACGTTAGAGTCTGTTGATCCTCTGGGCGGTCTGACGACCATTGACGTGCTGACGGCGATCAGAAATGCAACGGTGGGTCCCTGCTACCTCTCTCTTCTGAGACTTGTGTATCGACAGGCATCTTCTTGAAGGCTCACAGATTAAATTCCCCTGACAGGGCCCGAGGCCTGCTTTATTCGTGCCTGAGATTTCATTCGAGCTGCTCGTGAAACGGCAGGTCAAACGTCTGGAGGAGCCCAGCCTGCGCTGCGTGGAGCTCGTCCACGAGGAGATGCAGAGGATCATCCAACACTGCAGCAACTACAGCACCCAGGTGATAAAAGTGCTCGCATATTTATTAGGGCTGCTAATGACTGGCACGCAGAGGAATGTGGTGAATGCATGACACGGCTGCGCTAAACATAATGGTCGTTCATCTCTGCAGGAGTTGCTGAGGTTTCCAAAGCTCCATGATGCCATAGTAGAAGTGGTCACCTCCCTTCTCAGAAAGAGACTCCCGGTCACAAATGAAATGGTCAGGACTGCGCCCACAAATGTCTCTGGTCCTTTTAAGGGAAGTTGCTGTTTGGTTGATCGGTTTGCTTCGTCTCTTTGCAGGTTCATAACTTGGTTGCTATTGAGCTGGCCTATATCAACACCAAACACCCCGACTTTGCTGATGCCTGTGGCCTCATGAACAATAATCTGGAAGTAAGAAATTAACTTCTGCTATTTTTTTTTTTCTTTTTCTGACACACGAAGCGCACCGTCTTCGCTCCTCCTCCCGTTTTATGTTGGTTCATCTTTTGTTTTTGTAGGAGCAAAGACGTAACAGACTGAGAGACTTGCCTGCTGCAGTTCCCAGAGACAAGGTACCTGTCGGAGCGCCGCCCTGCTTCTGTTACAGAGGAAGCTTTGCTGGCTTGAGCAGATTTTCTACCCCTCCTGAACTTCATGCTGCCCATAGCGTCGTTACATGCGCAGTTGAGTCGAGCTGTGGTCACAGTTCGACTCAACTGGACCACCGTCCGCGTCCCAGTATGCACGCACGAGACCAAGATATGCATACACGAAACCAAGGCTGTGGACTGCAGGAGAAAATGTTCAAGGCATTCTACCGCTTTTAACTTTCTTTCTCATATATGCAGGTATAGCTGAATTCGTCTTTAAGTTACTTTCATTGAAATGTTGCCATATGAGGCTGCAGCTATAAATTTAGGGTTTTTATCTCGAGCGGCGCATCAGTCTGGAAATACTTGAAGCGACTGACAGTTGACACGTCGCCATGATGGGTCGATTTTCCATCACAGTACGTGATGCGATTATCAGAAGTAAAAGTATCAGAAAAACGTGTGAGTGACAGAAGCTTTTAATGTGATTCGGATGCATTGATACCCACCAACACTTCAGTGTTTGTTTGTTTTTTTTAGTCGTGCACATACATGCAGAGTGATCGGAGCCCTAACTGCGTGATGTGGGTGTGTCGGTTCGTTTTTGGAGAGGATTGATTTCATACGATTTCGGTCGGACAAACTTTTTTTTTTTTTTTTTTCTCGTAACGTCAACATGCTTTTAAAAACGTTGGCCAGCTGCAGACTTAGTTTAGTAATTCTCTTCAAATTACAATTGGTAAAACTCCCGCACACCTCTGCTTGTAGCTCCAGCTTTCTGTCTATTCTTTTCCTCCTTTTGTCTTTCTATAGTCTCTCTCTCCCACCGAGTCTCTCGCCCTGGAGGGCGAGCCCACCAAGGTGTGTCCTGTTCACTAACTGCCCGCATAGTCTGCATCTGACCTCCGCCTACCTTCCAAACCCCTTCTCTTATTCCTTAAAAATCGTGCCCTTAATGCCCCACAGCTGCGTTGGGTTGGAGGCACAGATTTGAACCCTCCCAGCCTAACTGGTTCCTAACCACGGTCTAACCGTTTCCTCCTGCACGCTGCTTGCTCTGACAAAGAAATGCAACTCAACTTTCTGTTGGCCTGAACTGCTTTTATTCAAAGATGTGGAAATGTGTGGTATCTTTTTGTGGAGAAGTCTTATTGCACGATGATACGCAACATGTCATTATGTCACCCCATCCTTAACCGAGTTGCTGTCTGATATCTGCGCATGTCAGAAGAATGAACGTCCGTTTTGGGTGAACTTCTTTGCTTTTAAATCAAAGAAGGCGTGTGGCATGCTGTTGTTCCATAAAACTTTGTTAAAAAAAACAACGATATTTTCAATGCCAATTCAACCTCTTTTCCACACTCCCTACGCACGTGACACATTCCTCTCTCCCTGTGTCTTTGCCTTCTGTAGGCAGCAGCCAGTGGCTCTCAGAGTGCTCTTGTCGGTGAGCAGGGAGATGGCGGGATGGGCAACTGGAGGGGAATGTTGAGGAAGGGGGAGGAGGGTGCACCAAGTGACAGGACCATGCCACTTGCAAGTCCGCAGAGGGGCTATGCTGTCAACTTGCTCGATGTGGTAGGTACTCTGTGTCTGTAGATATAGCTGGATGAGGAAGACGCCTCAAGAGCTTTAGGCTGGTCTGGAATATCTGGAGAGGTGGTTTGAACCCAAACCACCTGCAACCAAGCATAAACCTTAGTTTCTTTAGGAATTAATTTGTGTGAAAAGACTAAACCAAAACGTGGGGATTTAAGCATCACTGTTTTATAGGTGACAAAAAGATGCCCCTTTGTTACAAGGGCTTTAGACGCGGTCAAAGATCTGTCGAGGTCCTGCGTCTTTAAGCAGGACAGCAGGCAACATTTTACGTTCATATTCTTGAAATTCAGGGTGATTGTTGTTCTACATCAGAGTATTAAACACAAAGCGGGCTTTTGCTGTGTGAATTCTATGTATTTCTATATTTTTTTCAGTCTCTCTGGCCTGGTCTCGTTTATTGCTCTAACAAGTCGATTTGATTTCATTCCCAGCCGGTTCCAGTTTCCAGAAAGCTGTCTGCTCGGGAGCAGAGAGACTGTGAGGTCATTGAGAGACTCATCAAGTCGTATTTCCTTATTGTTCGAAAAAATATCCAAGACAGGTACACTGACGGAATTAAAATTGCTTCTTTTTTTTCTTCCTTTTTTCATTTAACATGGAGCACTGAACACTGAAAAACTCTAACCGTGTTCATCCCTTCTTTGCTGTGTTTATTCCCAACATATTGCCGTCGGGCTTTCAGTGTACCGAAGGCAGTGATGCACTTCCTCGTCAACCACGTTAAGGACTGCCTGCAGAGCGAGCTAGTGGGTCAGTTATACAAGACGACCCTGCTGAAGGACCTGCTGACGGAGTCCGAGGACATGGCTCAGAGACGCAACGAGGCTGCCGACATGCTGAAGGTGACAGATTCTCTACATGTCACTACAGGAACAAGAGCCAGTGTCAGTCAAACACGGCTCATCCTTATGTGTTGCACATGATAGATGTTTATATCCAGTGGAAAGGAGCATCGGATCCCCACAGGATCTTTGAGCACAAACAAGCGTTCATGCATTCTTTTTTTGACACAATGTGAGGCATCAGTTGTTCTGACGTGTCAAATCGACGGTTTACCGTAACAAATGAGTTTTTCCCCGCGGGCATTGAAAATTTCGCCGCTCACTTAAATGCCATGTAAGGAAACGCAAAGAAGACTTTTTTCCCCTGAAACCTTTTTACCTGCTGAGCTGCAGTAAACCAAGAAGACTGTATACGTGGCCTTTCGTCACTAACATTCCCAGTGCTTTAGGAAGGGATATTTTCACGAGCCAGTATGAACAAATACAACGTACGCTGTTTTGTGACCGATGCACAAAAAAAAAAATCCCACACAATGCTATCTCAACAGTTTGTTATACATATGTACCCAAAGATAAGAGTTGTTGAATTCCCACCCCTTTCGTCATCTGTGTTCGCAGGCTTTGCAGAAAGCCAGCCAGGTGATAGCAGAGATCAGAGAGACCCACATGTGGTGAGGGGCACTTTCTCTTCATCCCTTCGGACCCTCCTTCTCATGGACCATCTACTGGCCCCAAGCCCCTCCCTCTACAGAGTCCTGCAGCTCCTCAGACTGTAGAGCCAACTTGAAAATGCACTGGTGTGGATATGTGTATATCAAACCATAGTTTTAATGTACAGAACAAGGACTGGGTATAAAGAGGAGCAGTATGTTTCAGTCCCCTTTTTGTCAGCATTACACAGCCTGCTGTCCTAGATGGTTATATTTTTCATGATGTAATTAAAACGATGACTATACGGATAATGTTTATGCATCACCACCGCGTGGAGCACTGCTGAGGAATGTCTGCTCTTATTGTAGAAATGAATTAAAGCTAGAAAATGACGAAACCATATCAAACATGTAGATCCTCTCTTTATTACATGTTTGCAAAATGTGTTTTTTTTTTCCCCCAAAGAAAAAGCACTTGATTGAGATCTTTTTATTGTGAAATGAACCATTTCTACACATTGTTTCCTGTTAATAAAAGTATTATTTTTGTATCGGCATGGAGCGATGCTAAATCCGACACATTTGTTGCAGTTCAGCTTTAAGTATCATTATTATTATTTTTTTTATAAAAGTGTTTGCTGTACTTTATGTTGGACAAATGTACACACAGACAGTCGAGATGGTTTGCAGAGGTTTTCAGTGGGTGCACGGATTTATTTATTCTCTTGACAATTGACATGTAGCCCAACACAACAGAACAAAGAACACAGTCACTGTAGACACGGGGGGGGGTGGGGGGGGTCAGTCGTTGGAGTGACAGTCTGCCTCGACTCCCATCTCGCAGCATCTTTACCTCAGACGGCCGCCCATCTTTCCCTTACCGCGACCTTTGGCACTGAAGGACGCGGTAAAAACACAGTAAATGAGTTGCAACGCTTAAAAAAATCCAACAAATCAGTGCACAGGATCCATTTTGACTTGCATGGCAGAGTATTGATGGTAAAAACAAATGGTTCTGTTTGAATGGTTTCAGACATGATGATGTAAAAATAAATAAATCTTTTAAGTGCAAATCTTTTGAAGTTTCTTTGGCATCACGATGTGACACAATTCCATGTTTCTTGAAATGTAGGCACTCTTCGAATAGAAAATACATGTCTTGTTTTTCTTTCTCCTTATTGTAGTGTTTTGTTTAAAAGTGCCATTTGCAGATAGGTTTACATCGAACAATTTTCATGCAGTGTTTGAGGTGGAGACGAAGAACGCTCGCGTCTCAGAAGGCTGTGGTGCATTTGCTGATTGATTACCTCCTGTATGCTCTGGCATTCAGAGAAAGTCAAATGGATTTACTCCGTGTTGTGTTTGATTTAACATATGAAATCTAGTGTGTAATGGTAATCATGTACTTACTTCTGGTGGTCCTGCACTCGAGCAAGAAGCTGGTTGATCTGCAAAGACACGGGCAACAAATGTTAAAGGTCATAGGATGCTGTTTGAGTAGGGAGGAGGTTTCTAAAGAATCAGAGCTGAAAAAATAACATTTGGACTCGGTTTGACTTGAACCTGTAAAGAGCCACTGAAAGTTTGGCTGTGTGTTGAAAATGTCTCTCTCGTTCCATGATCTGGTACGTCACTGTTTCAGATTTAGATAAAGATAAGAGGAGTGGCTGACTTACATCATATTTCTGTCTTTTGAGTTTGTCACCAAGATCAAACTTCTCAGCCTCCAGCCCCATCAGCAACTGCCACAGTTCACTGGCCTTCTCCCTAAACACAGACAAAAGTCTCACTGCACTGGAAAAATGACTGTTAATGCTAGGATTCATCCTTCTATCAACATGAGCCATTGGTTACAAATTCAAGGCCAATAGTTTTAGACATTATGCAGACAACAATACAAGGAGCGGAGTCGTGTCGTACTTTAGTTTATCCTCATTCAGGTGATCGACGTTAAGAGGCTTCCTGCGTTCAGCCAGGATCTTCTTCTTCTTCTCCCTCTCAGTTTGTTTCTTGGCCCCTTTCCTGTTATCACTCTGTGTCAATGAAACGAAGAACAAACACACGTCGATCTGAACAAGAGGTGGAACTAGACTGTTTTTTGAGACACTTTCTTCAGCAAGTAACCAATCAAATAAAATCACTTTTACTTGTGAGTAAAACCCATAGCTATAGTGGTTCAAGCAGTAATTCGATTTTTACTTAAGCAAAAGTTAGAAAAAGAAGTTTCTGCATTCAAAGTTTCCATCATACCAAGGTGATCTGCATTAAAAGAGTATAATGGAATTAAAAAAAAAAAAGGCCTGTTGATCATACACATTGCTTCTATAATCCACAAAAAGTGGAAAGACCTTCTGTCCAGCACCATACTGATGGGTCATGTTTGTTAGGGCCTTCTTCTTCTTGGCGTCGTCATCATGCTTCTTACGCTGATCCTCCTGCTCCTTTCGCTCCTTCTCCTCCTGTGTGAAGCACAGATGAAATATTTAGAAGAAAAGTAACACTTGTTTCTAGCTGCCTGGTACTGTCGGGTGAAGAAATTAGCCGAAGTGCACAGAAACCATACCGCAAGTCTGGCCTGTCTCTCCTTTTCCCTCTCTGTTCTGACTCTCTGCTGTTCGGCTCTCTCAGCACGACGCTTCTCCTAAAAACAAACCCAAAACACGCAAACAAGTAAAACAGTTCTCATTCTTGAGCACACAGAATTATTACGATTTCCCTGAGAAATGCTCACAATTCTGTTAACAAGGGAGATAAGATCTTCTTCCTCCTTCTTCCTCTGGATAAAGTGAGCCTCAATCAAAGATTGCAGCTCAGCCAGATCCTTCTCCTGACGCTTCCTGTGGATGTCCTGCCATCAGAAATGTAATGTAAGGGGATCAAATTGCCAGATATTTGGCTGGTGAGATCCAAATTGACATTTCTATCAAGAAGGGGGCATTTAAAGACTGACTCACATCGAAGTCCACTTTGTCCCCATCAGGGATCTTTGGGGCCGCAATATTTGTCATAAACCTGGAGATGTGAACAGTTTGTCACTTTAAATTTCCTCATGTCTGCGGAGTGTTAACAGCTTAGTTAGGAGATGAGGCACTTACTTAGGCTTGGGCTTTGATTCATCTGGAGAAAAAGATAAAAACAGCAGTTTTTATGATAAAACTGACAAGTGACAACTATTCACAGTAAGTACATCCCATCGTCTTTCAAACAATGTCTTCAAAAGGTTAAAAGTGTCACAGAACCTAAGACTGACCTTTCTGATCACTTTCTTGCACCTTACTAATACATATTCTAATTCTCAAAATTAGAAGCAAAGTTTCCAGATTAGGCATCAATGATTCCAACCTCCTCAGGTAGTTACAGGTGCAATGATCTTGTTTAAATCTCTAATATCTGGGACCCGGTGTTCTGTTGAAGTAAAAGGTGTAATCCTGCTATTATGGAAAATAAGCTATTTTAGTCTGAATGCATCTTTTTGTTTACGATCATATTAGAAACCAAACAAACTTGGCCTGCATGGGAGGTGCGCCAGGGAAAAAAGAACCGTCTAAAATGAACATTTAAACAATTCTACATTTTCTCAGGGAGCCAACAGTATAATAGCCAAAGAATAGGCTTGTTGGGGTAATGTGCTTGGGGCAAACAAAGCAAAGACGTAATTGTTTGGCAGGTAACAGACTTTTGTTTGATGCAGACTAAGGACATCTTTCCACGGCAACAATATTGTACGAACTGCGAAGCACGGTGGAGGAAATGTGGAGGAAACCCCTCCCTCTTATTTGTCCCCCTGTGGTCAGGAGAAGAGGCAGCTGCACTAACTAGTGTGCAGTTGTAGGGTGTTATCAGTGGTACTACACAAGAGACTAAGTGCAGAGAACTGGTTGCCCTCTTTGCGACATGGTGTGGCAACAATCACCTCATCTTGAATGTGGAAAAAAAAAAGAAGATGATTAGGAATTTCAGGCGAAGGAGGTGCAAGCCATATACTATTTCTATCCAGGGTGGAGAAGTGGAGGTGATGGAGGCTACAAATACCTGGGTTACCTGGGCTGAACAGGAAATGGAAAAATTGTGGCTGACTGCAAGAAGGGACAAAGGATAAAAAAAACTTCTTTAGGAAACTCAATTTGTGTAATATTCATTGCAAGGTGTTGCATATCGGCTTTAAGTCTGTGGTGGGGTTTAGTTCTCTTTGCAGCCATCTGCTTGGCCAGCAGCATGAGAGCCAGTAGCCCATTCACAGCACCTTGAAGGTGGAACTGATGCGCCTTGTTTGAGCATTGGTGTCCTGCGTGTAAGAAGTGGAATTGGGAATGGGGTTGATGGCGCGCTGAGCTGGCAGAGCTGCCCTGGCACGAAAGTGTAAGGACAAGCTGGCAAGGAATGGGGAGCACAACCGTCTTTATCAACAAGGTTGAAATGGCTCAGCTGATTCCACAACACTGGCTTGTGTATAAACCCAAACTGATGGTGTTGGATTAACAGGAACTCTATTAAAAGACGAATGATGAAGACTGTCTTTGTGATGAGAATCGCTTTGCAGTCCCTTAAGCTGATTGTAGAAAGAAGAATGTCGCAGAAAGTTTGAAAAATGATGGAAAACAAAGCACACCCTCTGCACTATACAGAGATGAAGCAACAGTGACTTCAACCAGAGGCTTCTTCAGCTCTGCTAGTGTAGAACGTCATTCCTGCCACAACAACAGCCACACAAACTGGCTTTCTACAATGACTATTTATTCCTAATGTGTATTTGATTCCCCTTTTTCTAGTTACTGATTTATAAAGCAGCAGGTTTATATCCCTTTGGCCAAAATATAAAATATCATTCAGCTTAATCGAATTCAGTTATTGTTTGTAGTTTGTAGCAGAAAATATAGGGTCCATGTGGTGTACTGTTTCTAAAAAGTGATCAATAACTTGAAAATGTTTCTGCTGCTGCTTCGTTACGCAGATGAACATAAATGAGTAGAAAATATCTTAAATCTGTTAGACGTATAGAAACAAATGTAATTTACTTACCTTCTCCATCCCTTCAGAAGTACAACAGAATCCACAGAAGAAAAAGGAAAAAAAAATATTATTACTATCATACATCCCCTAAATACATAATCTGCCCAAGCAATGTTAGCCTTATTGGATAGGTGTTAGAATTCTGATGTGAAGAGACCAAAATGTAAAAAATGACTACGTACTGAACTCCCTCCTCCATGACTTCTTCTGTGTCAGACATTTTGTGACAGATGAGCTCTGCAAAATGGATCCCCATTAGACTATATTTACATTGGCAAATACTTTTGATCATTAAAACGCAGAGCATAACATTGCAACTGTTTGTGCAGTACACAAAGAGTGTCAGCGTTGAACCAAATATGCGGCGATAAAGAAGTTTTCTAAACTTCTTACTGTTGCCACAGAAGCAAAATACTGATTTAACAAAACACACACTCCAGTCCTGTATCCAGTTGCTTTAAGACTTTAATATGTCTGAGAGAAAAACGAAAGGCTATAAAGGTTCTCAAGTCAGAGAGTGAAATTGGTGTCGCGAACTGAAAAGTATTTTATTACTGTTGTTATGGGATTGATTGGAATGCAAACTCTAGTATTTTGGGTGGCACGTGCTGGTTACTACCACTTTAAGTGTAATAAATAGAAATATATTTTCCTTGTAAAATAGGGAATTACTTTAAAGCATAGCACAGACTTACATACTTGCGCAGTGTATCTCAAACTTGCATCCAAGTAAAGTGACAAAGTAAAAGGACTCCTTACGCTGCATTTTTCATGAATTTTGTGTCAGGAGAATGTGACAAAAATTCAAATCAACGAGAAAAATCTATAAGCCATTATTTATTGATTGATCTGTCAAACAACACACGCGCCACTATAAATGCAGCTGTGAATGCCGTTTAAAGCTACGTCTGGTAAGGTCAACAAAAAAAAACTGGAGCAGTGCGATGATGGCATTCCAGTTAGATGGCGTTTGAGGCTGTAAGAGATATCAGGCAAGAGAGCACAATACTTTTAACAGACTGAGACAAGTTTACATTCAGCGATGATCAAAAACAATACTGAAAAATCAGCCAACGTTTTCAGGAAGCAGTTCAGTCCTAAATATAGAGCTAAACAATGTTTCAATATCCTTTTATACATTTGCTGATATCAAAAGGTTCTTACCTACGACCCAGACAAGAGGTGAGAGGCAGACTTCAGCTCCTTGAGCTTCACAGTCAGGTGGAGCATCAAGGATACATAGTCCAGCCCTTCCTACTCATGTGACTGCAGCACCCTATAGCTGACCAGTCTATTGTTAGGCAGCTGGACATCAGAGTGCCGTCTCACCAGTACACGCACACACACACACACACACACACACACACACACACACTCACACACACATTCTGCAGATACATTCTTGCTAAAATATCATATGTCCATTCAATCTTTTGCCAGTACCTCTGTTTTCAACAGTCCATAATTTCACAGGGGGTTAGGTCAGGCAACATTTCATCTCTGTGGTTTAAAAAATAAAATAATAAAGTAACACAACAGCACAAAGCTTTTCTTCATCAATTTTTTTATTGCTAAAGCGAATAATTATGTCAAACAAGCCAAACAACACAACAATACTGACAAGACTCACAATACGACCCGGCAGGGCTTTACTTGTGTGCTGTGCTGAGATTTAACGTTGTTAATTAGAGGCCTTAAGAAAACAGAGTGCGTGTAGGCTGCTGGTGCTGATGACAGGTGAGCAAAGACCATCGCCTGCTTGTTAAAAAGAGCTATTTTGGGTCACTGGCTAGTTGTTACAGTAGCTACACAACTTATCATAAGCTTTGTTGGTGTTCGCTTTACAAAATTATATTCTGTTTAACTGACACAAGCCAAGAGTGAAACAAACCCAGATGTTTTCCACAGAAATGCTGCACACCGTAGCATTTCGGCTGCGGCTCTGTGGAAGATAGAGCCAACTCATATAGTGTTCTCTTCTGGTCTGAGACGGTGGACTTTTGAAAACCACTTTATTAAAAAAAAAAAACACTTTATAAAGGCTTTTTAAACTGTCTTACGTCATAATAAGACCTCACTTTTACTGTTATAACTGCTTATGACTCAGTTATTCATCTAGTTTACACGTATCAATAACATAAATGGTCTTTGGTCCTCTGTAAAGCTGTTAGCTCTACGATGCTGTAGTTGATATTTTATATAAATGTTGATGCCATAGACACAATGATTAGCGTTTACAGTGTTTAACCTTGTTTCCATTTGACCCCTTTGCATGTTAACATTTCCCTCAAAAAAAAACCCCACAGAGTTCAGCTGACTATTATAGCAATATCATAAGTGATGCCTGTATTTGCTCATAAACTTGGACAAATTAGAAGGTTAATAAAAAGGTTGATGAAAAATCCTGATATGAATGTCCATACAACTTTACTGGAGTCCATCCAATAAATGTTGATGTGTTTCAGCCTGGCAGCTGTGAACCAACAAGAAAATTCATTGACACAGCTAAAATGTTCCTGTTATTGTCTTAAAACGGATCTACAACATCGTGGTATATCATGTATCAGCCCCAGAACAGCTAAATGCATTCCTTATTAAAAAGTGGCACAAAAAAAGACTAAACTACGACCAAAGACATCACTTTATGACTTGGCATAGTTGTTCTAATTGATGGCCTCTGACTGATCTATAAACATCTCAGCAGAAATGGTACCGACTTCTAAAACTTGCTATATTATATACAGGCTTATCACCCAATATCCAGCTGAGTGGTGTTATTAGCACAAACAGCAGTGCATCAATATGTAGCTATAATGCTCATAACTGGGTTAATACTAAGCTAAAGGCCAATAATGTCTAAACCTAAATACACCACAAGATTATTGGACACGTCAGCGTGTTTTGAAAGCAGAACAACATTTGAATATCCTGATAGGCTCCAAGGGCATGCTTAAGCTGTTATTTAAATTGTATGAATGGAAAATGGTGCGAGCAAAATCATTTTCTACAAGGCTACCGATTTCAAATGACAACTCCTCTTTTGTCATGGTAATGAGTTAATTACTTTGTAATCATCAGTATATAGATAGAGCCCCTCCTACAGTTATCAATTGTCAGATTGCAATGCAGATGGACTGATGCTTAAAGTCTGCAGGCACCATTAGAAAATACAATTTGTGCTTTAAAATCAACAACAAACAGAAACACACATTTATGACTTGACTTAGTGTTTAGTTATCAACTCTCCCCAGTTGAAATTGGGTGTGATCAAATGACACAAATTCTTTGGTTCTCCATCATAATCCTGTGATGACATTTTAAATGAGACAAGAAAAAAAGCTTTGCTGTCTTGACATATCGGCATTAAGATCGCTAATTGCACAGACAGTCATTCTCGGCCTCTTTAAAGCACACAGGAACCACATTAAAATCTTTTCATCTTTGATTAAGAAAATTCTCAAAGGGTGACTAAAGCTAAAACAGACAACAGTGCAAAGTTACTTGTACTGTACGGACGTAGCTGGAAGCTGAAGTTTGTGTCACTCAACCTGGACCCTCATTCAGGTTGGGGGGGACCACATGTGAAGTGCAGGTGTGGTGAAGGGGCATGGATGCACACAGTAGCAGAGCTCCGTCCGGTCAGGTAAGGCTTCACCGGGAGGGTTTCAGGGTTAGGGTTTCAGACCTGCGTATTGACACACATCAATGATCTATTAGTCACAGCATCCATCAGTGTTGCCATGTCAACGTCACTGCATTGCTTATCAAAGTTTATTAGGTGTTAAACGAGATTAGGAGAAGGGCTGTTAATCAAAACCTTTACAACCCCACTCCTCTATGCCCAATATTCTATTTTACTGTATGCGGATGTGCACCTATGCATCTCTGTAGATCCGACCCAGAGTTACAGTTGCGTGCTGTCACGTTTCTTTGTGATTGAAAGCTGCACCTTTGTCATTTGCCCTTCACTCTATTCCTCAGCTGTCCATTTCTCACGAAGAAGCTGGAAGGCTACAAACAAGGACCGCTATTTAGGGATGAAGTTGATACTCGACAAATACTTTTCCATTCACATTGTTCACTGCCCGAACATTGAGGCAGGAAGAAATAGGACTTTTGAACACGAAGAGGAGAGACAGTTTTAACGTATCAACAGCAGTCAATGTCAAATGACGTCTTTCATCATTTAGAGTAATTTAAAACATTTGATTTTGCCCAATTTGGCTGCGGAGACACTTGTTAGGACTTAATCATTAGCACTGAGTGAGTAAGCCTGGTGATCGAGCCCGATTTGCAGCACAAACAGCTAGTAATCCTTCCTAGCACTCACTGGTAATGTGAAAATCAAGCAGCTGCACTCTGGTATGCCTGACAGCTCGCAGACTCTCTGCATAACAATCCAGGTGGCAATGGGTAAACACTGCATGGCAAAAACATGACAGCCATCCCGGGAGCCTGGAACTTTCTTTATAATGGGAAACAAGGTCACGGTGAAGGTTTTCAAAAATAGAACTTGGTGCCACAGATCTGAGTCTGTGCCCAAAAATCTCCAACAGCAGATCTGATTTACAGTGAGCAGCCACTGTGGTACAAAGGACGGTTGGTGGGTTGCAGCAGTTATGAGCCCCCTGTTGGCTATAAATCAGTCAGAGCCTGCTCTCCTTGTTCAGGAAATGAAGGACATACACACTTGATGTAAACCCTGCTTCCCTCAGGGCGGATCAAGATAAACCCTGGTTTAACAAGTAGTATGTACACATTTACAGAGGGCAGTGTTCAGACCCTTTACTTAAGTGAATAAGCTGAGATCGAGCCGCGCTTACTCTTTCTTTTTTTTTTTTACGAATACCCAATAGTCAAATTATTATAATAGCCAATATGAAGGCAAGAAGTTGGTCAGCATGTAAGAACATTAAAACATTGTCTTCCTGTTTTTACCTATGTTAATCAGCCGGGTTTAGAGGTGCTTGTAGATGGAATTTTTTAACCTTCGGGTGAACAAGCAGCTGACTGTGACTTTTCCATAATTTTTCTAATTAAATATTTTGTTTATTGATAATCGTATTAATGTTATCTGAACTTTAAGAGCAATTTTACTTGTGATGCATCTAAAAAGCAGCTGTCAGAGTGATGTTATGTAGATTATTCCACTGGTTTATCATCATTTTCTCTTGAGACTAAATGCAGATGAACTGAGATGGAAACACTCAAGTAACAAGCCTCAGAAGTGTAATTACGGCATATAGATAAATAGACTTCATTAGATGTGTTTCAGAAACTTACTGACAAACTTGCTCTTGCCTCCAACTGCCACCTGGAAACAAGAGGAAATAAAGCAGAAGGTAAAGGGTAGGGAAATCAAAAATGAATTAAACAGCTTCTCTTTTACTCAAGTCCATAAGGGTCGTAATAAATTAACCCATGGAAAGCTTACTTTCATCACTTGTATATGCTATATAATTATTTGGTTTAATTGGTGGAGGGGTTTAGTGTATTTGTAATATACTGAACAGAAAACAACATCCTAGAAAAAAGGTGGACGTCCTTAAAGCAATAGATGTAGTGTACTCTACAGCTGTCTCGGAGATGATGGAGATGTTCTCTATCTATAGCTAGAAGCTCGTCCATGAATAAAAAATCTCACATCACAAAGTCTTTTTTTACAGCACCCCCGACTAAAGATGAACACGTAACACAGCACTCAAGCATAAGCACATGCAGTTCAATATGTCCTCATTGCGGTGCAACTGCTATTTTAGCACATGAAAGCTTTAGATCAAAATGTCCTGTAATGACATAGGAACACTTTCCTGTATGACAAGACGCAGTTCATGTTTGAAATTATCAACCACATCACGCAGGGAAAAATTCAGAGCCAAATATTGCCATCTATGACCTCAAAGTCAGTCTGGCTACTAATGATAGTGTCACTTAATAGAGTATCAGATGTTGCTGCATGTTAGAGGGTGGAAAAAGAAGAGTATAAGTTACACTTCTGGGCTATCTCGCATCAAAATCTCCTTGCCATTTCAGATCAGGAATAACAGTGAGGGGTTTGAAATTGAAAATGTACCCTGCTTCTAACAAAAGACATTCTGGTGAGTCTGGGTGTGACTGAAAATTTCACTTTGTAAAAAAATCAAGACCAGAAAGCAATAAAACTCTCCCCCTTCACGAACTCTGACAATATCCAATGGTTTTCATAAAGCCCCTCACTGAAACGAAGAATACATATGAAAGGCAGATCATTCATTCATGTCATCGCTACAACAGAGAATGAAATGACTGCAGGTATTTGCAAACTGAAAGCACATTAAATCTGTGTTAAACATCACAAAATCAACCACATCATGCCTGCTGTGAGGTGTGCAGAGTGTTGTTGCAGCAGATCCACAAATTACCTCTTTCACTCATCTATTTGGAGAACTGAATGAAACAAACAAACAAACAAACAAAACCATGTCACAGTTAATCCTTCAAAACCTTTACCTTCGGCTCTTCAAAGAAGGTGTCGATGTGTGTGTGTGTGTGTGTGTGTGTGTGTGTTACCTTGGCTGCTGCAGAGCCCCGCTTGGTTTCCCACATGCCACGCTTGCTACCAACGTCACCTGGTTTCACATCCTGTCACATTTAAGACCCAGAATGGCGTTAGTCCAGTGCAGACATGGAAGAAATGGTCAAACTGTTTGATTTGGTAAAAGCGCTTTTTTTTCAGGGATGTGAAAAGATATCTATTCAAAATCCTGCTCAAGAGAAGTCAGATACATTTGAGGGGATTGTGATGATTGATGGGGAGCAAATAGTTGTTTTTACTTGTCCAGTCCCTTGGATTTTGTGAAATGTTCTCAAATCTTTCATCTAAATAGCGAAGTCTGAAAATTTCAGAGGAAAAAATGTCCGGCGGCAGTATTAATATCTGAAGCATGAAGGGAGTATGAAGTAGTATCAAGGGAAACACACAAGTGTAAAATACCTCAAAAGTAAAGCATTGTACTTGAGTAAATGTACCAAGATATCTTCCACCAGTTGATGCAAATCCCAGACATATTCACAATGTGTCACAATGCTTCTGATTAAGAGGAGAGGCTACGGTGAAAAATAAGCAAAAGTGGTACCTTAACCAGTTTGAAAAACAGAGAAAGACCAGCAGGAAACATTTCACAGAGGATAACTGAGAAAAAGAGCGGCCTTTAATTGAACAGAAAGGCAGAAATGGTTCAACAACGCAGAAAAATAGAAAACAGATACAGAAATGCACACACATACACATGCTTTAAGCTGCTGTGCAGCTTTGTCCCATCAGAGGGGAGTATTGCTGCAAAATCAACAAGGATTTACACACTTCTCTGGCAAAGAGGTTTGACACCAAAGGTATCTCGCTCATAAATTACGCTTAAGAACAATGTCACACGTCATCGAGAAATGCTGCTACATGTAGACATGGTGTAATGTCTCCAAAAGTCAATGGTGGGATTAGCAGCTGGTGTCAATCATGAAGAAAAGGACACAATGTCCACCAGGAAGCTAGTTGCAAGTGGCAACTTTCTGTGTCATGTGGTTACAAATAAAGAGGATTGATCATTTAGTTTCCACAGCATAACCAGTTGATTTGTAAGTGCTGTGATGAAGCAGGATAAGATCTCCATATTTGATAAATGTGATTGGATGTGACCTTCCCTCATCTGAGGAAGACCCGAAGTTTTGAGTCACGGTGAGACTCGAATAGAAATGCGAACAAACAAAAGTTGAGTTAAATGTTTAAAAATAACCTTGTGTACATGAGCTGTAATACAATGGTCAAACGCTCAGAGACCAAAGTGATTGATGTATAGAGAGGGGGTCTGTGCATGAGGGCACACTGGCATTCAGCAACCTGACACATAACTGCAGCGAGACCATTTTTAGTGGGACAGTCAGTAAAAGTGGGAAATGATTTCCTTCTCTGCACTGACTCCATACAGGTTAAATATCACCCATTACAGTTTTTCAGAGGATGTAAGGAATAATACAGTGAAGGTTTGTGTGCTGTGATGCTGTTGAGTAAACTGCCCACGTGGTGTCACCAGACTCCAGCTAGCAGTATCGCCCAGTCCTGGAGCTCAGCTCTAAAGACTGAAGCCAACGAAAAACTGGCAAGTTATTGTGCAAAAGAGCACATTAGCGTGCACAGAATATCAAAGGATTACTCTTCCTAATAGTGTGAGAGGTGCGTGATTTAGAAAAGGATTTACAGGGCCTTACTGATGGCTTTGTTGCTGGTGCTGCTGCTGCTGCTGCTGCTGCTGCTGGAGCTGGTGCTACAGTTTTCTCTGCTTCTGGAGGCTTTGCCATCCAGCTGTTGACACGTCCCGCCACACCTCCTCTGATACCAGCAACATCCTGGGAGGAGAGGAGGGGGGCATTATGTTTAATGCTCAATAAGATATCGGAAAATCCATCTGAGCCTCTATCTCTCGGTTACCTTGTTTGCAGGAGCTGGACTTTCAGAGGAGCTGCCTATGTTGCCTTTTTCCCACATACTTTTGATGTTGCGTGTGCCTCCTGTAGGAATATCTGCCAATGGAGACTTGGGGGATTTTACATCTTTATTTCCCTGTGGAACGAAAGTATGAATACAGATCATTTTTACATGGTTAAACGAAGCGCTGCGATGAGTGAGGATCATTGAAAGTATATTCATTATTGCTCAAGTGCTGTTATGTAATTATCTATCATTTTGATGCGTTTACAAGGTATCTGAGTATTTTCTTGTTCATGGCAAATGTTTAAAAGAAAATCTCTACTAAATTTGTTTAGCTCCACTGTCCAAATTTAAAAAATAAAAATCAAAAATCAAATGCAATACAATTTCTCAGTTTCAAAGTTTGATGTCATTTCTTTCTTATTTTCAACCAAGTAATTGCCAAAAAATAATTGCATTTCATAACAAATTAGAAAGAAACATCTGGATTATATATATATATATATATGGGCCTTAGTTTTTGTCTTTTTTCTTTTTACTATGAGCTTTAAGTAAGGATCATGCTTAAAATGAACCATTTTTCAGTGGTGTATTAGGATGCATATCCTATATCTGTTGAGGATGATGTTTATGATTGTAACTCTCACCTGAATGGCAGAAGTGAACTGTTCCAACCTGTTGCCAATCTTTGGGACAAGTGGAGTGTGTGACACTCTGGGAGTACTGTTTGGAGGTAAAACATACTGGGATTCAGTGAGGCAACCAGTCGCTGGTTAATTCATTTATAGTTCTTAATTTTTTTTTTTAACATCGTATGACTAACCTTTTCTGGGCTGATTTGCTCAAAAATTCTGCCTTCTCCCCAATCTATATGAGAGACAACATGGTTTATCGTGAGAGAGAAGAAAATATTTTCTTACTTGCCAAACAACATTTCTACTGGTTAAGCTGTCCTGACTTCTTTCTTGTCTCTAAGATGACTTCACTGAGAGGCCAGACTGTCCCTGGGAATGTCTCACTGTGCTTAAGAACTGTGGTGGATGGTGCCTGACAGTATGGTCTGGAGAGTTTGGCTGTCAGAGAGCCAGGACCCATGGATGTGCACAATTCAGACACACACAGAATGTGTTGCTGCTCCAAATCAATTACACTTCCATACATGTGCACATAGTTGCTGTTTCAGCAAGGTTATCATCCCTGTCATGGTATTGCTCAAGTACATCCAAATTTGAGAACAGCTCTGAAATCCGCTTACATCTTTCATTTTTTCTCTCTATGTCTCTTTCTTTCTTTCTTTTTTCATGCAAACTTACAAAAGCAGCCAATGTAAAAGGAATTAAAAACAAAAATGAAAGGGAAACAGTAACAACAGCAACTAGAAAGTAGGCTACCAATATGTTTGACCACAGAGGGAAAAAAAGGAAAGGCTGTGATTACTTATGCTTGTCTGTGTGTGTGAAAGCGTGTGTCTAGAAATAAGGAGAGGGTTTTACTTTCATGATTAAGTTCTTTCATGTCAATATCAAGCTACAGTTTAGCTTAGGTTAGTGTAGCTTATAATAACTCTCCTTAGCTTAAGTTAGCTTAGTTTAGCATAAAAATGGAAACAGGTTTAGAAACAGCTGGATTGACTCTGTTCCAAATCCACTTATCAAAAATGCTAAAGCTTGTTAAGAAAGACATTGGCCCAATCATTCTTTCTCTCAAATACAAAATATAAGCTTTGACAATGATAAATTGCCATGTTATGCAGGCTTATATATGCGAGTATTTCTTTGTGTGAAGCTGTAGCTTCCCAAAGTCTCCATTGGTTGCATGAAAATCTTTTGATGATCAAAAAACTAAAGAGCTGCAAAGGTTCTAATATGGATTTATTATCAGGTTTTATAATCAATTCGTGGGTGATGGTAAATGGATTTTGATCATTTTGCAGAGAGCCAGGCTCACTGTCAAGGAGCAGTAGGCCTACTTGTAGAAGTTTACAGCATATGTAAGTGTACTAATGTAAATATCTGTATGGAAGCATAGTGATAGATTATGGGCCTTTTTAAAGCTACACTTCTTTTAATACTGTAGTTGTTTTTATCAACAGTATGATAAGAACATTACATGTTCCCACACATGGCACCAAGCCATGCAGAAAGTCAAAGATTCATAGATTTTCAGTTAAATGCAGATTTGTCTCTTGAGCTTAAGACATTGAAAAAACAGTCTGGTCTTTTGAGGAACAATGCATATTCCACTGAAGAAAATTGGCTTCTAAATAGATGCAAAAGGTTATTTAGAAAATATGTTACTTTGTTACTTGAGTAACATTTAATATGTGTGAAATTAGTGTTAGGTGATATTTTTTGTGCCTACCTTTTCTCCAAAACTCACCTTGGCGGAACCTTTGGGACTGATTGTAAAAGAAGGTTTTGTAGACTCCTCTTCCTTTTGTTTCTTCTTCTCCGCAGCCTCAGCCCTCCTTTTCTCAATGTCTTCCTTCATCCTCTTTCTCTCCTCCTGTTATTAAAAGCCCAATTTCTTTGTTATACATTTGTCATCAGGTACAAACTGAATTCTCTGTGGGTGAGGTCTCTTTGGAATCTATAGTTGAACCATGGCAGAGTAATGTTCTACACCTTTCATTTCTTGGAGGAAAACAAACAATGTGAAGTACTATGTTTCCCTGGTATAATTCATTCCTGAATGTGACGAAGATCCTAACCTGCTCTTTGGCTTTCTTCCCCTCCAGCTCCTGTTTCCTCTGCCGTTCTTCTTCCTCCAGGATCTTCCTCCTCTCCTCTCGCTTCCTTTTCAGCCCCTCCAGCTCGGCCTCCGCATCCTGCTGCTTCTGCTTCATCTTCTCAAACTCTTCACTTTCAGCATTGTTTCTTCGTTGTTTCAGCTCCTGCAGCTTGCGCTCAGCCTCCCGTCGCTCAAGGTCTTCAGGCTTGTTGGAGGGAATGTTTTCCCTGCTCGCAAGCAGAGAGTTGTTAACTGATATGTCAAAAAAGGCATCATCCCAGTTGTCTCATCTGTTCATTGGTGTTTGTAATGCTTTGAAATGGCTTTGCTGCTTTATATAGGCTACAGATTGATCCTTTAGGGATATCCACACTTATTCATCATTATACTGATGATGAGTCACACATGTGGAAGTTATTAAGCAAAAAGCCTTCAACTGTGAAGTTAATTGAACTGAAATACGTTGGAAAAATGACCATCATTGATAAGAATGTATTTGATCTTAATTTGAATTAATTCAAGTCAGTACACATCAAGTGTAAAAACAAAGTTATGTCTGAAATGTGTAAGTTTCTGTTGAGGAGTGTCAAGGTTTACCTTGATGTTTTCTCCGTTCTCTCTGTTTTCTTAAATCTGTTTTCAAAGACAGCTCCGTTCTGTTTGGGTGGTTCATTCTTACAAAAGGAGGGAAAACAAGTTTGATTTTTATCTTCCATTAGACAAAAGAGGACTTAATGTATATTGATAAACCATTGGTTTCGAGTTACCTTCTCTTTAAACCCAAACCTCTTCTGTTTCTCCTCCTTTGAGCAGAGAGGACAGACAGTGAGACAAGAAAGATTAAATGAAAAATAACGGAAATACATAATGAAAACCCCACGATACAGTCCTTTGTCACAAAAAGACCTGACAAAGAATGGACAGTTTATGTAAGCTGATGACACATCACACTGTGAGATTCAGGATACTGTCACCTCTTTTATGAATGTGTTGATTATGAAAGCGTCCCGTGATCTGTGACAACACAAAATCACACTATAGCTAATATCTGCAAAGGCTTGATCAATCAAACGTGGCTCCCAATGTCGTAGTTTTCTGTAACTTATGAGGACATAATTACTGAGCTTTTATCTCATTGTTTGGGGTAATTTAAGTGGCTATTATTAAAAAATAAACACAAATCAAATCAGTACCTCCTCTTTCTTCTTTTTCTCTTCCAACTCTCTTTTTTTGCGTTTATCCTCTTCCTCTTTTTTCTTTTTCTCTTCTATCTCCCTTTTCCGTTTCTCTTCCTCTTCTTTTTTCTTCTTCTCCTCCTCCTTCTCCTTTTGCTTCTCTTCCTCCTCCTTTTTCCTCTTTTCTTCCATTGATTTCCTCTGTTTTTCTTCCTCCTCTTTCTTCTTCTTTTCCTCCTCTTCCTTTTTCTGTCTTTTCTTCATTTCTCTTTCCTGCCTTTCTTTCTCTTCTTTTTTCATTTTGTCCTCCAACTCTTTTTTAAGTCTCTCTTCCATTTCCTTTTGCTGTTTCTCTTCTTCTTCCCTCTTCTTCTGCTCCTCTTGCCCTTTTTCTTCCTCCTCCCTCTTCTTCTTCTCCTCTTCTTCCCTTAGCTGCCTTTCTTCCTCCTCCCGCTTGAGTTTTTCCTCTAATTCTCTTTTCTGCTTCTCTTCCTCTTCTATCCTTAGCTTGGCTTCCATTTCTTTTTGCTGTTTTTCCTCTTCCTCTTTCCTCTTTCTTTCTTCTTCCCCATTGTCTACGTCAGGAACAGGTTCCTCTTCGGCTTTGTCCCTCTCTGAATTGGGTTGCTTAGCCTCCACCTCTGTTGATGCATCCTTCTCCTCCTCCTCCTCCTCCTCCTCCTCCTCCTCCTCCTCCTCCCCCTCCTCCTCCTCCTCCTCCTCCTCCTCCTCCTCCAAAAATAAGTTATCATTACTTGATGCAATCTTTTCAAATACATATCAATAAATTTAAATTTGAGCAAAGTGAAGAGACCATACCTCATTTCTTGTGACTGGTGTTATTGATTCTTTGGTTTCCTGCAAATGTAAAATACATAGAAATATAAAAATGTTTGTCACCAATGAATAAATGCTCACATTCACAAAAACTTAAAAAAGCCACTACTTTTTCACCTTCTCATCCTCGCTCTTGTCATCGTCCTCTTTCCTCAAAAAGTTAGTATCAGTATCTGCAACCTGCTGCTGGGTAGATATCTCCTCCCTCTCCTCCCTCTTTTCTGCTTTGTCCTCTGTGATGGAGGATTGCACCTCCTGTGTGCTGTTCATGCAGTTGGTGTCGTCGATTGTGGGGTCAAGCTCCTTCTGTCTCTCCATAGCCTCCTTCATTCTCTTCTGCCTGCGCTCCTCCCTCTTGGCCAGGCGCTCCAGCAAAACCTGATCGTCGTCTGCTCCTTCAACACTTGTCGTGGAGGATTCTGCCTCCATCACGCTAAAAGAACAGGAAATTAACTTGTTCATTAATTCATTTAAACCTCAAAAATTTTGACAGCAAGCAGAAGTTGTGTCGGCTCAAGCAGAGGATCCATCTGCTGTGGCTAACCAGAGAGAATATCCATCAAATTCTATGTTCACTGGAGGCTGGATGGGGGATTTCGATATCTAAACTTGATAAAACTGGTTGTCATTATTTTTTGCGGAAATTGTTCGACAAATTAATCTCTCTGAATGAACCCCCTGACTGAGTGAACTGTGAATCTTGTCTTGCAACTTCTTGCTCTGCTGACTAAAGTCCCTTCTTTGCGCCTTTCCCAAATGTCATCAGTACCTGTTAGTATTGTTCACATCAGTTGTTCCAGACTCTTCTGAGTCTCTCATCTTCTTCCTCTCCTCCCTTGCACGTCTTCTTTGCTCCCGAGCTTCTTCCTCATCATCTTCATTGGCGTAACCAACTCTTAAACAACACACATACAGTATGTGTTAACAGCATGCCCATGACAAAGTAAAAGAAAATGTGTTGTTTTTCACTCTGATGAGACACATTTGAAAACTCAAATTAAAAAGGTTAAAGCTTGCTTCTGTCTAAAGTCACACTACAGCAACAATATATTCATGGCTGATGATGACAAAAGAATATAATTACTGAGGATTGAACTATCAGAACTGAGAGAGAAGCTCTGACAGATCAGAAGAATTTACATAGCAGTAAAAATACATAGCAAAAGTAGTAGCAAATACAGCTCTTTTGTTGCCTGTTTGCCACATATTTTGATATCACCATAAAATCACCAATAATTGCCAATAGTTAAAGAAATTGCAAAGTAACCCTCAAATCTGTATACTGTGTTTAACTCAATGAAATGTGATTCATTATATCCTGTTAGGAAAGAAGCTACAATTACATGAACAAACACTTCTTCAGTTTGATGTAAATTTCTATGAGAAATTCAAACCTAAATGTTCATGTAACACATTTAATAAAGAGATTAGAAAAGTTGGCATTTTATTTGAATGAAACACTCCTGACATGTGAAAAGTATTCCTGCTGTCTAGAAAATGATAAAACAAGTCGTCCAACAGTAAGAACCATATCGGTCATCTGTGTACACTCTTAAATATTGCCAATAACCGTGTTCCAACAAGCAGCAGAAGGGAAATACGACTCATAAGCATTTCAAAGTGGTACGCACATCATTCTCAATTTTAAGAGGTCACGAAATCCTCATAAGGAGGTAGGAGGAGGGGTTGGGTGGGGCATAACACTTTCAATTATTCATGCTTTTGTAATATGTGGTCGAGACTAATGTATGGCAACGTGAGCGTTACTTTCAAGAATGCAAAGATAACTCTTTTATGGGTCGTATTTAAGTCTGCTGGTTGCCTTGGAAACACAACACGTAAAGGAGAAACTTTGTCATGTATTGTTTGGGTCTTCGCAGAGAACTTTACTTGGTTAGGAGTAGAAAAAACTATGAAAAGTTGGACTAAAATCTGTTATTTCTAAAATACAGCTGTTTCCTCCTTGGCATCACAACCCTTCTTTCTAACTTATCTAAAGGTCGTATCTGCCTGCATGAACATATGACTCATGGAGTCGTGTTTTGGAGAAAGAAAGTCTCAAAATGCAACAAAAGAAAAAGAAAGAAAGGTTATTTTCCAAACTCTATTTAAGAATCGTTCACACACAGGCCAACTTGTTCTGCCGTCTACAAACAAGTGAAGGGGGAAAGTGGATCTTTCCAATTTAGTTAATTTTTATTCCTGAGCAGACCAGGAGCCTGCGGCTAAAACGGAGTGGGAGAAGATTATCCTCACTGAATATTACGATTAGGGATGGTGCATTGGAAAGAAAATGTCTAAATATGTCGATATGCAGCTCTTTTAAGGTTTCATCATGTCATCTTAAGTATGCAGAAAAGAGAACATATTTTCTCTTAATCTTAATCAGATCAAGATTATACATAATTACATTTCCCTTTTGATCAGATCGTCAAAAAGTTTACACCATCACTCACGATTCGAATTCCTTTGGATTGAACTGGACTGGATCAGTCTGCTCTGAGTGAGGTGGGCACATGAGGCCTTTTTATGCTGTTTGGACTGTAGGTTGAAAGTGGTCCACAGCTATGTGTGAACCCTCTGGCTTGTGTACAATTTAGGGGGAATATAAAGTATGTATCAAGCCTTTGCAAAACTGAGAAAAAGAAGGAGACTTAAAGATGCGGACATAATCATCAGCACTTTGACAAATCTTTGCCCGCTGTCTTCCTTTTCTTTCATTACCATACTCACTAACATCCTGTCTTTGACCTTCATCCAACTGTGAGTACACCCACAGTCAGAGATTTTAGGGATGCTTGGCAGTATCTTTCAAAGCATTACCAGGCTTTATGAGAAAGGAAGAGAGCTTGAAATGGTCCATTGGTAGCATGTGAGTCCAGAATACAATGATTTACAGATGTCGAGAGACAAAGAGGTGGATGGGAACCACAAGAATCCATTCTGTCTTCAAAACAAAGATGAAGGACCCAAATGAGGTGGAAATACAATAAATCTGCAGGCAAGCGTTCCTACACTTCAAAAAGCATGGGTTACCCTAAGATATCCAATAAGACACTCCACCCAATACGCTTGCTGACAGAATACCGCCAAAATGTTACAGTTGCATCTCCAGACGACCAATTCGAGGGACTTGAAATATGATCCATAGAGGGAAATGAGATGTGTGCCGCATGGGTCACAGCAGTACAGGAGAGTGAGATAAAAGGAGGAAAAAAGCAAAAACTCCACTGAATATCTCTGAGTCAGAAACTTAAAGCAGGCTATCATGTGCTGAAAAAAGAAAAAGGGGGTCAAAACATTCCAGTGTCTGCAGCATTTAGAGGAGGAGAGGAGCTGGGAGGTTGGAGGGCAGGCTTTGGGTTGGCACAGCTGGCAGGGGCTGGCCGCAAGACTGTGAGAAAAATCGCAAGGAACGCTCCTTTTTGCTGTGGCTCTGATGGGGCAGCTGATAAGATAACACTGGACTTCTGATTTGGAAGAAAACAATATGTTAGAGCTATGACTGACTGTCTGGGCCTCTTGATTTTTTTGGTTATAATGTGAAAGATAAAACCAACAACATTTAATATTCTATCTAAATTTATAAAAAAGTGAAATATTAATGTCAGTGTTTATTTGATTGAAATAATCCCTGTTCTAACTGGCTCATGAAAATGGATTTCTACTTTGGCACTGACTTAGAGTAATAAATTGAACACATCTGAGCTGAAAAGCACAATTTTTTTTTTCTTCTTGAAATAAGTAACCCTAAAGAAATCACTTGGTTAATTAGAAAATGGAAAAACAAACTCAACAGCTGGCCTGTTACAAACTGACGATTATTGTGGAGGTTACTGACTTGGCTGAATTTCATTCTTCTTTGGCTTCTTTTATTCCCTCCTCATCCTGAGTATAATACCTAGAACCTATGTTATAATTAGGCTCAAATTCATATGCCCCATACAAAATGATGAAAATCCAATTAATCATATGTCCTTGGCATATTGAGATAAATCAGTGTAAGCTGGTACTCTATGATAGTAATAATAATAATTAGAGCAGTTGTTTCAGCCTTTCAGTTTCAAATAAGAGGACTTATCTTGCGGCATCTAGTGGCCCTGTGTTATTTCATGAGTGGGCGATAAGCAGTCACGCTATTCTTACTCAGCCTGGGTCTGACAGTTTATTTGTACCACACAAATACAAGACAAAGTAAAGAATCCAGGTTGAAAAAGCCTGCATGTGGCAGGTTACTGCAGTATGTGTGATATAAGCCCTTTTAGGTTTCCTGTGGATTAACTGCCCACACATTGATCATCAACTATTCGTTAATCTTTTCAGTTTTTATTGACTTTTATCTTAAAACTCTGCCTTCATTTCTTTATCATATTATGCTGTTTCTCCTTTTTTTTCTGAAGCTGGTTTCTTTTCCTTTAGCATTACTAACGCATCATGTAAATCACTTTGAGTTGCCTTTTTGGATTTAAATAGAGAAGAGAGAGAAGAAAAAAAAAAACTCTGGTTTTACATCACATTGGATCATTTATCATAGTTTGAGTTGGAGGGCTTTGAAACTGCTGCTTCCTGGAGTGTACATCAGCATCATGTCCTTAAGAGTATTAACATATCCTCTCACTGTAGTACAGTGCTACAGTGAAAGACAGATCAATTCAAACAGCTGCACGGCTGACTAAGTCCCTGACAAGAGAAAAAAAGCAGTGGAGATACTTAAGCTGTTGCTTTTAGAGGCCCATGGAAGTTACTCCACTCTGTGGCAGCAGGGAGACACGCATCTCCCATTGCCCGGAAAGCCTTGATCAGGCTTTTTTCGTGATTAGTTGATCATCAGAGGCTGGAGATGTGGATTGCAAAAGGATCTTTTTGTATATTCGGAATGTCTTTAATGTTTCTAAAATGATCCACATGGCAAAGTGTGCATTTCTAAGTGTGAAACTACACTTAGAGACGGGACTTGTCAGCTATGGAAGCCGCTGCTGTCAAACAGCTGTGGCATGCACTGCAGCTGGGGTTCATAAAAATGGGGGGAAAGTGATCCCCTGCTGATCAAATAGAAAATGTTTCCTGTTTGTTTCATCGGTGATCAGTTAAAGATGATGTAGAGCTGAAAGTCCTTTGATCCTGTAGTCCTGTCTATCTGTATTTACATGTGTTTTTCACACACGTGCGTTTACACGTTTTTAAAGGGTTTACTCACTTTTCCGTGTCAAGGCGCATCTGCTCTCTTCTCTGCCTCCTTTGCTCCATGCGGCGGTCAAAGTCATTGTCCATGATGGTCCAAAGATTGTCTTCACGTTCTCACTGAAAGACACAAATATGATTTTAGTCCATGTGTCATAGGTCAGTAAAGAAATGATCCCTGTGAACAATGAAAAATCCCTTTTCATCAAGTACATTACAACTCTTTTACCTTTGACGTGAACGAAAAAACTCTAAATATTAACAGCATCTGATAATCTTTAGATCAGATGCCCAGACCACCAAGGACAGCTTGATTTAGGTGAAAAATTGAAAAAAACTACACTGCCTATTGGTTTACAATACCTTAGCAGTAGCTACAGTTTAATCCATGGATAATGGTGTCTCCTCTCCTGTCATACAACAGCTTCTACAGTCTGGTTTATATCTCAACCCTTCTGCAACCCAAAGAATTCATGCTTGTTCTTGCAGTGACTTTAACTACCAGAAAAGGCAAAGCCTGCCTCCCTGCTCCTTAAGGTTTCTCTCTCAGCCTCACTCCTCCTCAGCTTGACCCCAGCTCTTTTCCTCTGTCTCCTCTGTCTCACTTTTCCCTCCCTGATCTCTGACTTCAGAATCTTATCATTCTTGTTTTATCAAGTTTACTTTCTTCAAAATGAAATCCACCCTGATGAAATTCAGTCTACCACTTAAAATGAATGAAAAGGAAAAAAAAAACATTTAATTAATCTGGGAGTTATTCTTCGCCTAGAAGCACGGCACAGGGAGACTGTTCTTCACACAAATATGTCCCAATTGGTCCCCTCTAACTATGTTTGCAGAATATGCAGCCTTTAGGTGTTGTGATTCCGGGAGGATTGTAAAAATTGTGCATGTGACAGCGACAGTGTTGTAAAAAAATGTATCTCGTCTAAACCATGATGGATTTCTAACCCTAAGCAAGTAGTTTTGATTTCTAGGTGTAATTAAGAGGTGAAGTGGCATTATTGGCCAAACCCGGTATGTGAGAAATGTTCATAGAAATGAGTTGTGTTTACATGTAAACAAGGCAACAGGGTGATGATCTAATTGTAATAATAAACCCTGAAAAGCCACGGCTGACTTACACTTTGTTACAGTTCATTTTGTTCAACTCATTCTGGCTGCTAGATTTAATGGTAATCTTCAGATCTCTGATATTATAAATGTAATTATATGTAGCACGTTATTTATGGCCTTTAAAATCCTTCACTATGTGTTAACACCTGAGGCTTGTGTGCCAACTATTTACCTCGTTCATTTAAAGTCTTTATCCGACAAACTTTTTTTTTGGCTCTTAAAACTTAACTGGAGGGAGTATCACTATCAACCACTTTTAGTCTGTAAGGAAAGTCCCACAGAGACTCCAGGAATAGATACATTGACTTAATTGAGAAGCTCAAAAAATAGATTCGAGATAGATTTGTGACTTTGTACCATTCAGAGGAGGAAAGACAAGAAAAGAGCACAAAATAATAACAATAAACAAACATACAGGAAACAGTTAAACTATATAAACCCATCACCAAACCAACGTCTTATATATCCTACAGCAACTACAGCCGCATGACAGAATCTCGTCAACCACAGCTAATACAGAAAATGTGATCCCAGCTTCAGGTCAGGAAAAAACTTGCCTTGTCAGGGTCTGTCAAGAAAATCTGTCCCAACCACCATGTGACTGGTACACTTCTCTGATAATCATAAAAAACAACCACAGGATGATGAAAGGAGTCGTCCTCATTTTCAGGCTAACTTTAGTACTATTAAAGTCTTCATTGACTTTATTCCTGTCACAGTCACACATAAAACATCCTTCTCTCCTCCTTGCTTTGTAATTCTGTCACAACTCTATGACAGCGGTTCTTACATAGTCCCAGTTAAAGTCTGGAGGTGATGTTTATGAGGCAGGAACTGAAGCTTTTTGGACTTTATGGAGAAACGGTCAAAAACAGACCTGCAGCAGAACAGCTTATGGGCACGTTTTGATGCACCAAGGACTGATGTTTGGATTGGCCAGAGTTCAGCGTGGCCCCTGAGTTTCTGCATCTCTAACACTGAAAATTCACTACTCCAGCTGTTGTGGACATTCTGCTTGTGATTGCTTGTAATATGGACGGAGTCCCTCAAAGATACTCATTCATTCACCGCATAGAGTGGCATATAGCTTTCTCTTTCGCGAGCCAAGCTTTCTGTAACAAGGTGGAATCAAGTCAAATCACTCCCACATGACAAGAGCTGGGGATGGATCATAACATTTAGATAGGATGGAAAATGTGAATAGAAAAGAATGTAGTGATTTGTAAATCTACGTCAACGTCCATTTCATTGTGGACGAAATTAACCCAAGATGGCTCATTTTTTGTCTCTTCATTTGAAAATGAACATCCATTTCTGCATCCTTCAAACAAAGTTGAGGTGGTAAAGCAATGTGTGCAGAATGCGGTTTCAATACTGCTGGTATCAGTCTGGATGGTTGTTTTTGGCCAGGACAGACCAGAAATTGAGATCCGTCTGACCACAGTGGTGATCCATGGCAGATGCCTCCAAACCCAGAGAGAACTCTGTGTTACTGAGTTTCTGCGTTTAGCACACTGCTAAGTGGTCTCAGAGATGATAGAGCAAAACTGGCAAAAGATTCCCACTCTATTGCTTTGTATGACATTATCACACTAACAACCCTACTGTTTAAACACACTGAAAAATCCAACATGTATCCAAGACAGCCCTTTGGCTCATTTCACTTCCACTTCCTGCCAACTCAAGGTCTTAACACACTTGCAAACTTGTGCATAATTCAAGGAATTCAGACATAAAACAATTTTGCTTTTCATGCTTGGCTTGATGCCTTGTTCCTACTGAGCTTGTGGGTATTTGTTACAGCCTACAGCAAAGTTCACAGTTTTTGACTGCATCCTGCACAAAAAGTCAGACAGCAGTGTTTGCTCAACACAGACAAAGTAGGATCGCCAATCACAGAACACTGGAAATAGTCATTTTCTGAGCATAAGAATATGAAATTGAAAAATAAATCACAAACATCGGAAGTGTTGGCAAGTAAATATCCAGCCAAGCTCACGCTATCCAGCCCAGGTAGCTATCTGTTATCCCCTGTTCAGGTTTTCAGACAAAGCTAAGCTAATCATCTCCTGGCTCCTGATTTTACCCAACATGCACACTTACGAATGATTTAAAGGACCATGAATGGGCTGCTATCTTTCACAAACATTAGAATTTTTGGAATAAGCTAGGACAAACAAATCTCTACATTCTATCACAACACCATCGGAAACCAGCTGCAGCTCTTCGTGAGACATACACTGTCCAAACCTGACATCCTATACCGTTACTGGCTTCAGAGCACTTTGAACCAAAACACAACAAAAAAAAAAAAAAACGGGATCAGTAATGAATGGTGGTCCACATCTGCAAGGTGCCGTGAAGAAGAAAAAAGAAAATGAAGTGAGGGGAGATTATAGGAAATCAGCTAGAAGCATGCAGGTGTCTGATACACTTAGACAGAAATGACTTGATCAATTGTGTTTTAATCGTCATATAATTCAGTTCTTGTTTAAGCGGTGACTTATATTGGAGGCATATATCCCAGTCCGTCCCCATCTGAATGCTATGTTTCTGAAGTCAACAGTTTTTTACTCTACTGAAAGTTAAAATATGCCTTACATATACATAAACATTAGTAATTGGCAATTAAAGTTAAAAGTCCATCACTAAAGACACTATAATTACAGTACATCAACTGCATGGTTCTCTATTATGTATCTCTTCTTCCCAGCTTTGTGTACATATCATGTGCTATTTGTATATTGTGAGACTTTGTAATTACTTGCCTAATGATGGTTTCTTTACTGAGTGTCTGCAACTGTACTGTATTAATCAGACATCAGGAGGAGGAAGAGAAAAGTGCTCTGTTCTGTTCGAGACTGTCTCTAATGTATGATTAACATTTGGTTTGGCACGTTACAGAGGACCAGACATCTTTAATCAGAGAAACGTTCAGGAGAGCCACACAGGCCTCTGGATATTAGAAACTATTCAGCTCTCTCATGCAATCAGTCGAGTACAACTTGTGGTTGTGACAGAAAGAACACGCATCTCTATGATCATTTCGGAAACGAGTGCCAGCAGATATTGTGGCTGCGTGTTTTTTTTTGTGAAGTTTACATGAAAAATCAGGCTGACTCTCAGGAAACGATTGTACAAAGTACGAAATAATGGAGAGAACACTTAGAGTTTAGTGCACAAGTTTTCTTTTGTTTGGACTTTTTTTAAATAAACACTGGTGGAGAATTATGCAAGCAGGTAAAAAAAAAACGTAAGCACGGTACACTTGATGAGAGGTAGAATTTCTCAGAGCAACTTGACAAGAGTATTGTTGGACCAATCTTCTTTTCAGAATTTGTGGAGTTTAAGCACCGGCTCGATTTTTAAGGTACCGTCCAAATATTTTTGATGGTGTTTCAAGATCTTGGGCTCTTCCAAAGGTTTTGTGCGCGTGTTATCCTCTCAACAACCAGCTCTGACGTGTGTTTGGCCATTGTCCTGTTGGAACACTTAGTTGCATCTGAGTTTCAACTGTCTTGCTGATAGTTTGAGGTTGCACGGAAGAATTCTGGCACAGTCTGCTATATTTATGAGTCCATCCACCTTGCGCAACTTTCCAGTTTCGCTAGCACCATACTACCACCACCGTGCTTAACAGCTGGCCCTATGGTCTGGAGACAGAATTACTTTAATCTTTTTCTCATTCGCCCATTAAGATTTCCTCAAGAAAGTTTTTTCTTTGATCACGTGATCAGCCACAAACTTTGATTTTAAAGGTTTAGGGTTTTTGAGCTGATATTTCTATCTTGAATGACAGCCTTTTAGTCCATGGTAATATGTAAAATTCTAGTGATCCAGCAGAATCCAGGTGATGAAAGGCCTGTGCCTTTGTAGACCCTGTGTTTCTCCTCCATAGATTTCCTCTTGGCTGAGGCCTTCAGATGATAATAACATTTTGGGTCTTCCTCCTGCCCTTGGTAAAATGGCTACACCTTCCAGTATCACATTTATATACAATTGTGTGAAGTGATGATCTGCAGTTGTTTAGAAATGGCTCCAAGAGGCATTCACGACTAAAATAAATCTATGAACCTCTCTCAGATCTGGACTGAGCTTCCAGACTTTCATGTTGCCATGTGTTGGTCAGTCCAGTGAACGCTGTCAAACAAACCCTATTTATGTTTGCAAAGCGACGCTGCCAGCTTCAGTTAATCGTGACCTGCTCTGAAAGGAGGTTACCGTAAGAGGCCATGGCAAGTGACAAGTTAGTTAGGAACTGAATCTACAGCTGAATTTAGAATTAAAGTGGTTGCATTTATGTTCTTTTTGAGCATTCAAGTCACTGTTTGAATTGGTAACTAGCTAAAAGTAACAGAGACTACAGATGAAATGATAATATTGTTATCTTTGAGAACACTGTTTGGGATTTTCCAGTCTTTGTGCAAGCTGCATGGGAGTATTTATTTAATCTAATGCTGGAAACCCCCTGACTTGTAGGCTTACTTGTCATTTGTTGATGACTTAAATACACCATGGACAGTTTGGATTATGTAGTTAATCATATTCTCCATATTCCAACACCCAGACAAGGTTCTGGTTAAAGGACAGAGAAAGTGCTACAACACACTTGTAAACATTTGCCAGAGAGGCGTTTGCAATCAATCAAGAAGCAACAGCTGCTTACTCCACATGACCAAACATGGTCACATATGAAAAATTCCATGACCAGGACAGAAATTCCACTCAGTTTACAAGCTGCAAAATGTTGTTGTGACCTTTTCTGCTGCTCATTAAAAAAGTGTTTGTGAACAGTTTGGTTAAAAGGAAACGTGCGCCGTTTTGTGCCTGATGAGCATCAGCTGGGAACGTGAGCATTTATAAGTGTGTTGTCTTATTTTTTGTCTGAAGGGACACTCAGGCTTGTCTTAATAAACCAAATGACAAATGTCCAGAACACGAAAACAGCCTGAGATTATTGTTTGCTTTCTAATGAAAGGACTTTCCGTCCAAGTGATGGTAAACAGGAATAGAATATGCCTGGTGAAAAATTTAATCCAAAATTTAAGGTGAAGGACAGTTTCCCTCTCAGCTGGGACCTGAGTGGAAATAGATGCGACTGTGTACATTCCCTTTTCCGCATCCCATCAGCTGAAATGGTGTACTCCGCCTCCTTTTAAGGAAGTACACGGACACTTCAGTTGTAGCGTCCCTGCTTGGTGAAGTGCAAAGCCACAGAAAGAGAGCAAGGTTTACTTTAGGAAATATCTGCTGCAGTGCAAGTTGGTAATCCAAGAATAACTTCTTTCCATTGTGATCACCATGAATCAGCTTTCTGTAGTGCTGTTGGAAGGCTCGTTGTTGATATCAAAGCGGGGTGGGGAGAGGTGTTGGCTGATTCAGTATCAATCGTTCCAAACATTGGAATAGGAAGAGATGGATTTTAGATTACTTAATTTTCATTTAGTGTTGTATGGCACACTGACTGCTGATGAATGACTCCATTAACGTCACAGCCACTAACACTCACCTCTATCCCTCCAGTAATTTTCTCATGTGGAAAACCATTTCCTCTCCCATTCAGAGTGTTCCACCAGTACAACCAGAGAGCAGACAGCCCTCCTCTCTGTTAAATCACACCACTTCCTCAGCACAAAGACCCATTTGTGCTCAGACAAAAACACAAGCAGCGGAATTATCCTTGCATCAGTTTCTCGTTTGGCAGACCTGATTCCCAATTCCTTTTTAATGACCGCTTTCAAACTCAAAATTGTTTAAAAAGTTGTCTGTGTGCGTGTCGACGTCCCGCTATTGTTTGTAATAGCCAGCCTCCATGCAGGCGTCAGCAGTTAGGTTGTGCTAATTCAAAGCAGCTTTTTTTTTTTTCTCATGGAACACAAGCGATCCGCAGCCTGTGGATGCCATAAAATGCAAATCTGTAAACTGGTCTTTGTCGTCTTGTTCTTCTGAGACTGTCTTCAATCTGTCGATGCATGTTACAGATTTATACAGGGCGCAAATTCAAATGGGTTACAGATCCTTTTTACACTTTGTGCAAAAAAAACACCTGTTTTCACTTTCACACAATCTGATTTCAATAAACAAGAAAAGGGAGTGGAGAGAAGATGACAACTAAACACACTTCTAGTCCCCTTTGAGATTAGCTTGTGGCCTCACACAATGCAGCCCTATGTTGTTGCAGCCTTTATCTTCAATGCCTTCTAAGGAATAGGAGCCTGACAACCAACACAGTGTGTGCACAGCCAGATGTCTGCTCAGCGTATGAGT
Source organism: Odontesthes bonariensis (assembly GCF_027942865.1). Lineage (NCBI taxonomy): Eukaryota > Metazoa > Chordata > Actinopteri > Atheriniformes > Atherinopsidae > Odontesthes > Odontesthes bonariensis. The sequence continues at coordinate 23,855,930 of NC_134512.1, read as the reverse complement.
AGAAGAAACTGAAATGAATTATAGCTTTGACTTCTGGATTTGACAGAACAAGTGCTAATGCTCCCAAACAGGAAAAAATATTATTTGTGGAAGCTTATACCAACAAAACTCCCATCTTTTAGTTTAAAGTTACTTTGTTAAATGGGAATGAGATAGCTATTCAAATTTCTCAGTCACTCCCTGCCAAGAATGGTCCAGATCCCATCTTTTGATGCCATTTTATCAGCTTAGATTAAGTGCCTTAAACTTAAGTCCTCCCGCCTTCAGAAATAGGACCTTTATGTGATTTATTATGACTTGTGATTATCTTACGTTTTCAATCTCTGCTTAAGGAAATAAAATCTTTGTCTTGGGATTTTTTTTTTATGCTTTTATTGCTATGAAATCAATTTCAGTCAGATTTTAGATATATCATATCTAAAATCTATATCATAAGTGCAATCAAATTTCCTTCTAAAGATTAAAATAAAAAAAAGGGATGAATGTTGTTTAACTGTTTTACATTAAAAAACCCACATTTTTCACATCATCACCATCAAATTTCATTCTTTGCCTTTACGTTCCAGTTTGTATACCAGAGAAACATTGGAACATCTCCCCAGTCCTCTAACATCTCAATGGAGACTTTGCTTTGTTGGTTGTTTTGTTTCTTCCACCATGAATGTCTCATCATTGTATTTGAATTATATTTCTGGGAGATTCACTTGCACATTTTTAAAGGTATATTCATACAGAGGTAGACAAAAGCAGTGAATTATCTTCATAAGCTGCTTCTGTGCCAATAGGTAATTATTTTTCTTAGCATTTAGCATTCTTTAGACCAAGTGTTCCTCATGATCTTTCACAAACTAATTCATCTGCTCCAATAAAACCCACCTTGTCATCACATTAGAAGGTGAGGGATTTGGAAACCAACTCAAATCAAAGTACCCGCTCAAGCTTGTTCCCAATCTCTTTTTTTCCAACTAAGTCGCTCCAATGTTAAACCCAACATTACTTGACATCTGTATTAACTATGTTATAAAATTTCATCACATGTTATGATAAACAAACTTACCAGGTCTGCAGACAGTGACAGTTCCTGCTGGAATTCAGCAGATGAGGAGCAACCAGAGGTTTATAAGCACTGCAGTGCCAGCTCCGCCTGCTCAAGCTGCAACTCAGTGATTCTCAAAAAAGGATGACGCATGTGGACATGGATTCACTTACTTTAGAGATGTGTTGATATTGCAAAACTACAGAATCCTACAGTTTATACACATTCGGAAACTCATTTTTATTTCCCTTCCTTAAAAATATAGTTGTAAGTTTACTTGTGAAAGTTAGACATTTTTTGTGCCAGGGTGGGCTATATTTCATCATGATTTTGCACTCCTTAATTGATGCATAGGGAGTTTTTTGATAAGACTGCTGTCACGCGCGTTCTGTTGCTCTTCCTTGTTTTTAATTGAAAAATTAAAGATGTACTTCAGATGCAAGAATTTAATGTCCAAGTCTGCATGCGAAGGCTGTGTACTATAACAAACAAGATGCTTCCATCTATGCCGCCGCACAGATAGAACTGAGAATCATATATTGATTACAGGGTCCATTTCAGAACATTTCCATCCAGTTTGTGGGTTTCTCAGTGGCTCAACTCCCTTCTGGTTTGGCTAAATCCCAGAAATGGTTGAGACACAAAGAGCCACTCCTCTGGATCCATCTGTGGTATCTGAGCGGTTTATTGTTTCCAGTGCTCTCCGGACGACTAGACTCCAAGCTGCAGGAATGCATGTTCTTTCCAGGCAATAATATTGTTTGTTTTCTCACTTGCTCCCATTACTCAATCACAAAATTTATAGCCGATCGTATCATTGTGACGTCCGAGATGCCTCCCTGTTGTAAAAATAATTAACAGCCCGATAAAAGAAGTTTCAAGTGAACCAAAAGATGCAATTATCAACCATTAAGGAAACTTAAAAACTCCTTTTTTATTTTGTCAAGCAAAGCATCTAACCTCAGAGCAGATATTCCATCAAATTACAAGCAAAACAGTGTTCTCTACCCTAAAATGACAGCAAAAGCATGCTCTTCGTTTGTCCATTTTCTCTGATGACCTAATAAACCAGTGTACAAACAACAGAGATGTGGAAGCACAACATAAAGAGGAAGCAGGGGACACAAATGATGCCCGTTTAACATCTTCACAACACGGCTACAAGACACTTTGTAACATTTTCACTTAAAGGATAAGACCGGTTTTTTGACATTGGGCCCTTGATTTCACATTATAACATGATGTTCTACTCACCCCTGCTTGTTGTTGAACATTTGGAGCTGTTCCGAAGATATTCGAGAGGCGTCTGGCTGCTCTCTTGAGATATTCGGCCATGAAACGGTTTCCTATGGGCAAGCTTATACAGGCACAAACTATGCTGTTTATAATTTATTAATTACTCTACACTAGCACTGATAACGTGGAGGTGCGTCGCTTACTTAAAAAAATCCGGGTTAAAGTGGGTGTTACTGACGTCCTTGTCGTGCTACTACCACAGACAGCCCACAGACCTGCTGCCTATTTATTCATTCGGCTAAAATTCAAAATTAGTAACCCGGATTTTTTTAAGTAAGCGACGCACCTCCACGTTATCAGTGCTAGTGTACAGTAATTAATAAATTATAAACAGCATTGTTTGTGCCTGTATAAGCTTGCCCATAGGAAACCGTTTCATGGCCGAATATCTCAAGAGAGCAGCCAGACGCCTCTCGAATATCTTCGGAACAGCTCCAAATGTTCAACAACACGCAGGGGTGAGTAGGACATCATGTTATAATGTGAAATCAAGGGCCCAATGTCAAAAAACCGGTCTTATCCTTTAACATAAACACCATCACACAACCCCTACGTGATAATAAGTTAGAAGATATTGAAAAAATAAAATCGTGACTGAGTTAAATAATTTTATATTTCTGAAAAATTATATATACCATTCACACGTATTAACAAGGGGATCCCTTTTCTTTTCTTTTTTTTTTTTACCTAAAAACCCGCTGAGATTCCCACCAAAAGTGCAAAGCATGAACCGGTTATCATACCAATACATTGTAAGCCACATTGTTTTAAACTCAATATATTCTGTGTCAGAGCTGATGCATTGTGTAAACCACTTCAAAGTAGGAGAGATTCATAAATACGAGGGATATGATTGGCTCTGCTTATTTACAGCCTTTCTGTGGCTTACAGTGACTCAAATCTTGGAATGAACAGCCTGGTTCTCATTTTTTTTACGAGGTAAGAACTGTAAACACAGTGCTTTTAGTCTTAAATAGAAGGTCTATTTGAAACTAAACAAAAAGCTCTGTAAGAAGCAGCTGAATAATACTGAAGGCACATGATCTGTAATGCAAGGGAATATTCCTAAAGCTGACCGATGTAACAGGTAAATAAAGCATGATTTATTTTATTTTTTCTAAACTTAAAGGTGGGGTCTGTGATGTTTTCTGGAGCATTTTTGATCATATTGTCTGAAAACCTCCTCACGACCCCATTGCACCCACTAAAATAGAATGTTTGGAAAAAAACCCGAAATCTTTTAGTCCATTGTAGAGGGTGTAGCAAGAGGAAATGTCTGACCAATAGAAGTAATGATGAGAGTTACTTCTATTGGATTCTGACACGCCCATCAACCGTCAGCCCCCCCCCCCCTCCCCCCTGCGCGTTCACAGACTTGTGAGGTTTTTTTTCTGTGTTGTTAGCAAGTAATAGACGTGAGCACTCTCGCCTAGTTTCGTTCTCAATCTCGGGAACATCCGAACACCTCGACCGACAGCATGCGCGTTCATGTGTTTTGAAGGCGTGGTTTCGAGGGGTGGGCTGAAGGGAGAGGCAAGGTTGTGTATTTTCAAAAATATAGCTTGCAGGAACAGTTTTTTCCAAGATCTCAGACCCCACCTTTAATTACTTTACTGCAAATCAGTAAAGTAGGGAAAATAAATAAGATAATAGAGGGAGAAGTAGGAGTAATTCACTTACAAATTAGACAACGACCAAAGGCTTCTTCAGTGCTTACACACAAAACAATTCAGCACCACGCTGAAACATTTGTAGTACGTTTTCCTGGCCGAGCACACTCACTCTGATCTGCAACACTCAACCTGTATCCTGATCGGGCTCACTAGCACACATACAGTAACTTGACTGTCAGACTTGGACTGATCCGTTACGTCTAATCAACCACAGCCTTTCTTTTGTTATTGCCTACTATTATGTAATCAGTTATTCAAGTCTGAGTTTGGCTGTCAATATACTGAATAAAAGAGCGCACAGTTCAACGGCAGCGCTGCTGTGTTAGATATTACAGTCGTTCTCTTGTATTCAAGTTGATGGTTTGGCTTTTCCCTGGTCTTCAACCTTTTTAATGGCTGCCTGAATCTTTGCCTGGTCTCCCAACAGCTGCCGTGGTTTCACAGGCTTGAGGTCTTCATCCATTTCGAGCAGCACAGGGATCCCTGTAGGTAAAGTCACTTTGGCTATATCCTCATCTGATACACCTGTTGAAAGAAATTGTGCGATTAAAAGTCAGTATTGTTATAAACTGCTGTCATTTCATGGTCAATCTAAAACAGTATCTTACGGTCTTTCATCATAACTGTAGGTGACAGTTAAGTTTACATGACTTGCTTGTACATTGCCAGTTAGAGCAGTCAAATTTTTTTTTGGTATAAAACAGTTTTTCCTGAAAAACAGCCCAATCGATTCACTCTGTTACTGAGAGCATGAGTGCAGTCGGTCGCTGGACTGAAAACAATAATGGTGCAAAGGAGGTTAATGTTTTCCTCCTTTGTGAATAAACTGCAACATGCTGACAGATACTAAAAAATTAAGTAAATTCTACACACACGCTGCTGTTATATACTGTACTCCAAAAATACTGTGACGTACTCTTAAACTACAGAAGATGCAGTTTATTAAAAAAATCTTAAGGCTTAATGACAGCTTGCAGACTCATTTTGCATTGATTATCCAATATAATCTGTGATAGCAGCCTGTGTGTATCCAGTGATAAATACGTCTACAGTCACTGTTAAGTTGCTGAGTGGGCTGTGGCACACAGAGTCCTCAAGGCTTACAAGTGTGATAAAAGGTCAGCATGGATTTCATTGCCATGGCCAAATGTAACATAAACTCACTGGCCTTTTTACACAAGTTCAACCTTCCATTTCTGGAACTTAAAATATGTCCCTCTGCATTCAATGGCCGATGACTTAAAGCAGCAGACTGAACAGTGCAGGAGTAGCTGCTGATTTCAACTGAAAGCATTCACCCAGCACAAACAAAAGCTCAAAGAGCAGCGTTTGTATCAGCTGGGCTCAGTTCAGTAGCATACCTTCCAGGTGTTTCAGCAGTGCTCTGCAGCTGTTTCCATGAGCGGAAATGAGCACGGTTTTGCCTTTCCGTATCTCTGGGACCACAGTGCTGTTCCAGTACGGCAGCAGCCTGTCCAACACCTCTTTCAGGCTCTCAGATCGGGGAAGGTTCTCTTTCGGCACGTCACAAGTGGTGTATCTGCGGTCATTGTAGATTTCCAGGAAGTAAGGGTGAGATTCATCAATCGGAGGTGGAGTGATGTCATAGCTCCTTCTCCACAACTTCACCTGTTCCTCTCCGTGCCGTTTAGCCATCTCCGCCCGGTTGAGTCCAATGAGGGCTCCATAGTGGCGTTCATTTAGCCTCCAAGACTTGACAACAGGGACCCACTCCTGGCCCATAGCCTCTATCACCAGCCATGCTGTCTGGATAGAGCGGCTGAGTATGGAGGTGAACACTAAATCGAACTTGTAGCCTTGTTCCTTCAGGAGCTTGCCACAGTCCTGAGCCTCCGTCACCCCGTTGTCACTCAGCTTCTGGTCAACCCAGCTGCAGAAGCGGTTCTCTTTGTTCCAGGCCCCCTCTCCATGCCTCAGCAGAAAGAGTTTGTACTTGGACATTCGTAGCACTAACAGCAGAAAACTGCACACATTAAGCAGAAATTAACAAAGAGGTTATATGGCATAAGTAACTACAGGGCTGAGAAAAATATGGGTGTTTAAACAGAATTCACATGTGTGTGGTCTGAGTCTGGGAGCAGGGACCTCTTGGGGGGGAGTGCCAGTTAAAGGTTAGAGGCCGTCTCAAAACACCGGCTGAAGGCGGTTACATCCACAGAACTTACCCTCACCAAACCTCTAATTATTAGGCATGAGACAAAACTACATATAGCATCGGTTTACCACCACAATGCAAAGATTTGTTGGATGCTTTTTAGCTAACCTGAAAGGATGGGAGAGTCACTAACTGAACGTTAATACTACGTGTTATCACAGCCGCTCGCTCGGCCATAGTAGGAAGTCAGAATCTTAGGGATTTGACAATCTCAACCCAAAAGGAACAGGATATTGAAAAAATGTCGTCTTACCCCGCGTGGGTTTTAAATCCGAGCTAAATGTAGATGGTGCACTCGTCAATGTTGACAGTATTCCGCAGGCCACGGCAAACGTTGCTGAACGTTTGTGATTGACGTACCAGTCGGCCAATAGGGAAGCTAGATATCACATGTGGGCGTAACCTTTGGTGAACGTTTTGTCCATATTAGGAGGAGCAAAGACCGTGGAAGAGGAAGGGTGGGGAGGAGAACTGTCAACTGTGGATGTGTTGGTGAGAGACAGCCGGTTGGCTAACCGCAGTTTGGAGTCTGGCCTTGTAATTCTCATGTTGGAGAGGTTTTATGGGGTTTGTAAGAAGTGCACATAATTTTATACAACATTGTCAACACGTAAATGGAAGACTAAGTTAATATACGCGTGCATACCCCACTGAACTAAGCAGGTGTTTGGGGGAAATGATGCACATAAGAAACAGACCAAGCATTTCTTACGAACAAAATATGTCCTAAAAACAAGACATGTTGTGAATCTCCTATTATTTTAAGTAAAGTTACTTGAGATAAAAGTTTTGCAAGTTTCAACTGTTAGTGTATGAATTTCAAGGATTATCCTCTGCATGCTAACGTGCTGCATCATTTCACAGACACACTATTTCACACAGTTTACATTTACTCCTCTGTGATCTAAACGAGCCATAACCTTTTGCCAAAAGTACACTCTCAGCCCTCAAAATGAAATGGCTAAGCTTGTGAGGAACCGCTTTTTAACCCCAAGTAGTTGATCTTGTCACTAAACTTTAGCTCGCATAATTACATACTTTAGATCAAACTCCTTTACACTGATACTGAGGGAAAACAATACTGATAATGGATTGAGAATATTTGATCTAATGCACCAAAGAGATACGGCAAATGGATTGCAAACATTGATGATGTGCGCCAGTATTGCAAGTTCTCAGAGCTGTAAGGAAAGCAATAACATTTCAAACAGTAAATACACTTTATTGTTGGATGCACAACTCACAACAGTGTTTTGCTCAGTTGACCCCATAATAAGCTGCCCCTGGAATGTGTATACATTCTCTTTCAATCCAGTGTAATAAAGGAGCATGAGCACGAGGCAAGATGGTCAAAATACAGAGAGAAACAACTAAAGATCCATTGTCACACATTTATGTTTCATGCGAAAATAGATGTCAAACGGGACTGCAACATTACTTAAGATCAATAGACAAACACAGGTGCTATATTCACACATACATAGGATGCTTAAAAACTACAAATGTTACTAAGTGCTCTTATATAAAATACATATTTTTTCATAACATAATTATGCAAAAAACAATATGTATTCATAGAAAAATTTAAGTCAATGTGTGCATGATTGCGCAAAACATGAACTGTGCCAGGATTTGCACTCAAGATGGTGTTCATTTTTTCCTCACATCGTCATACAATGAACACAATTGAAGGGAAAATAATGAACCTTTTCCACCTGTTTGACAACAACAAACACCTTCAGAGATATTCACTTCAGATCTACTGCCCAGCATTGAACAGCTTCTTTCTGCCCTCCATTCCAGACATGGCGTCTACGTTCTTACGCCAGTCAGTCACCTCTTCTTTCTGTGGAGTGATGGCATTTGAAATCAGTCATTTCATTGTGATTAAACACAAGCACCTGAGCTTATTCTTGTGAGGAATTATTAATGCGCTATGCACTTAATTTGTATTGTTTGCAGAATCTGTCCAGAACTTTAGGCAGAACTTGCATAAACGTAGATGAACCATTTAGAGAGGTCTTTCATTTGCCGCATTATTAGTGTTCTATACACCTGTGTGTGACTTCTAAGTGATGGAGGTTTAAGCGACGCCGCGCGATATGCAAACCTAAACCTTCTGCTCTTACCTTCTCGTCCTCCTTCTTCACAGTCTTGAGGTTGGCCTTGAAGTCCACCGACTCTTTGACCTTAGCACCCAGCAGGGCTCCCAGCATGGCATCTGCAGACACCCTCACCCTCTTCAGGTTTGGTCTCTTCATCTTGCCTTTGAGCTCAAAGATCTTTTGAGACAATTCCTGTATCTTTTTGCCAGAACAGAAAACAAACCCGCTGTCAACGTAAATTAAGAGTTTGAATTCGCAGCGGGTGCGGGGTGCGTGCGTCTCCCGTGAATTTGTGATTGTGGTGGAGATGTATGGTCTAATGTGAAACAAGATTGGAACTTAAATAGTCGTTGACAAACTATGCTTACCTCTCTGTCATTTATTGACGCTTTAGCCGCAAAATCGTAGCGCTCCTCATCAACCTTGTCAATTTTCTGGTGAAGCTCTTTGCACAGATTCTGTGGACAGAAACCTTTTGTGCATCAGACTTTTATTTCTGAAATATCTCAAAAATTGTAATCTGTATGAATACAGTCGCAACGATTGCAGATTAAGCGACTGGGTTACAAATAGTTTTCGATGGGAGCATTTACCAATGGTCCCTGTTGAACCTGTTGACATTTAGGTTTGTCATTCTTAGTGAGAAACGTTTTTTCTTGGCCAGACAAGCTGCTGCTGAGGCTTTAAAAGAACCCCAACTAATTGTGTCACTTGTGGCTGCACCCAGTTTAATCCTCTAGCAGGTAATTTGAGGCGAATGAGCCTTTTATAGTGAATTTGTCTTGACCTTCTTTAGAGCTACAGCCCAAAACTTTCTTGAATGGATGACACTTCTTCAGTGATGTAGGTGTACCTGTAGGTCCTGCATAGACAGGCCCGAAACTTGGAGGCTTGGCACTCTCTCAGCAAGGATCCTCTCTCGTTCTGATGCTTTGAATTGTTTGTCACTCTCCAGCATAGTCATGGCCTTCTTTAGCAGTTTGGTCTAAAGGGAAAAGAAAAAAAGAAACTTATAAATAAGCCTCGGTAAAGCAGACATTATACGGCGCGCAGTGTTGACAGAATGTCATTTACACTTATTAAGACATGCGTTACCTTCAAAAACAGTCTGCGAGATGCCGTGATTTTTGGCTTTGGTTTCTGGGGAAGAAAACAATTCGCATTTTGTTGAAATTTCTGGCGTTTTTAGCAAATTTCATTGCGATTGTGAGGCTCTTTTGACTTTTATGTCATTTTTAAATGAGCCAATAAAGTCAGTGTAGTCGAAACACAGCAAAGTGATTGAGCAGAATAAGTTAAATAGCATTAAAGTCAACAAACTCAGTCTCGTGTTTCTGCTGTCTCTGTTGTTTAAAGGTGGAAACCAGGCTGCTCTTGTACATCTTGATTTCATGTCAGGACGTTTGTTATTTGGGTCATGAAGTTAGTCACAAACTTGGTAAATACTCAATGTGTAAGAATGAAGTCTTTACACCCTGATTAGAATACATTCATTCGGGCATGAATCTATTAGGAACTAACTTCACTTACCGAAGATCTGTACAGTTTGAAGGGTTTGTCCATAATGCAAAAAGACATAAAAAGGCACATTTGTTACACTTTTACAGTTCTGTATACTGAATAAATGTGAGTTAAAGTTGGTGAGTACTTACGATTCAGACATGGTTGCAGTTCTCTTTGCTCCCTCTTTAAATCTATCAACGTAAAAAAGCTGGAAAGAAAAAAATGAGCAATTTCTGCTCATTCGCCCATATTTTCTTAATAATTTCTTTATATACTGTAAAGCTCATTTTATAGACATAGCCATGGGCGCAAACAATATATGACATTGTTTGAAGGTCAAGAAGAAAATTTCCTCTGAAATGAAACCTAAAAACAAACAAGCACTACAACCGTCTGACAAGTGTTCAAAATGGACCAAAGATGTGAAAACTGCAGATAAGATACAGTACATTGGTATAACTCGAACATAAACATCTGCACAAGATTAAAGGAAGACAGCCCATCATAAGCGTGGAAAAAGAAAAACGTGTCTCCTCCCTGACTCAAATGTGAAGAGGTTCTGTTAGAAAAAAAAGATTTTTTCTTAAACTCTCTAATGTCAAAAAAGCCTTCGTAGCTGTTCTCGAGGAGAAATTGAACCTTGTTTTCAAAGATACTGTTTCATGTAAAGTAGTAAGACTACAGTAATACGAATCCTTACTTTGGTCTATCGCGTCTTCTTGCTCTAGATTTTTCAAATTGAACTCCTTACCTTTTACAGTCGATGACAAATACTCTCAGGCGTCTTTTTCCTGACACAAGAAGGGATGAAAGAGGGTAGATATATAGTATCCAGCGCTCATGTGAGTGGCTCACCAAAATAGACCCTCTGTCCTCACCATTCTTGCGTCTCCCATATCCCACATGTATGAAGTGTGAAAGTTCTTACTGTGACTGTCTTCTTGTGATACTTTTTGTTAGTGTCCCCGTCTTCTTGCTTAGACTGTGAAGACTGAAGGGTTTCCATGCGTCATCGTGTATTTTTTCTTTTAATCATTCTGATCTCACAAACAGTCCAAAATGATTTTCAGTTGAAATATTTGAGAAAAACAATGTCAGAACTGTTCTGTAGAGTCTATAAACCAAGTGGGACTAAAACAGACTCCTACAAAAGTTTAAATCAAAGACAGCAATTGTATTGGTGCATTTTTGGAAACATCTTTATTGACCTGTACAATTTGAATGTCCAGCAAATACAAGGCAGTTTGCACAATAGATAACAATGTAGCAGTTGCTAATCCATCAGGGGAAAACTATTTTTCTCCACAGTGTTCGCTCTAAACAAAAGTCCACACGTTCCCCAGTTCATTGTGATGATTTTAAAGAGTGTTGCTGCCACCTCTCGGCTGCTGAGAAGAACTGTTACAATTACCAAAGCATCTTAAAGTCAGTAAATAGTTTTATACTAAAGAGAAATTACAATTTATTCTCCTTTCTCTGTTTCTATAAATAAGTTTAGAAAAGAAAAAAAACCTACTGAGTTTTTAAAATCGTTTGTCCTGCTTACAATTCACAATTCAGTGTATTGTACGTAAGAAATTAAGAAATTTAGAGGTTGTTCCTCTAGTTGCCAGAGGCATCAAACAGCTTCTTCCTGCCCTCCATGCCAGACATGGCCTCCACGTTCTTACGCCAGTCGGTAACCTCCTCTTTCTGTTAGAGACACAAGACGTAATGAACAAATGGCTTAAATACAGCAGAGGATTTAACCAAAAGTGGGGGGAACACCAAGTTTACCTTCTCTTCCTCCTTCTTCACGGTCTTAAGGTTAGCCTTGAAGTCGATAGATTCTTTATGTTTGGAGCCCAGCAGAACGCTGAGCATGGCTTCAGCTGAGATCTTCACTCTCTTTAGGTTCGGCTTCTTGAACTTACTCTGAAGCTCGATGATCTTCAGGTTCATGTCGTGAATCTGGGATCGCATGATAGAAAACAGTTCATATGTGTGGGCATGTCACCATCATTGCTGCTTTTCTTAACATGAACACAATGTAGAGGGAAGCTCCAAGGTGTCTTAAAAAAAACTGGGATTTAACCTCATGTGCAGTGTAGGTGGTTATAGAATAGGCCCCGGAAGTAGTAATTTGGGTAAAACTGCTGTTAAACCTTAACAGATCTTGCATTCTTGCTCAACAGATTATTTTTGCTCAGATCATCTAAAACGCCATTAATGGATGTAGAAAGGGCTTAGAATCTGACCTGCATTTCAGCCCTTTTTCTTTGTCTCTCCTATTAGATTTAGTTGTAGATAGTGGCTTAAAGTGTACTGCCCTCTTAGCAGCTATTTAGGGTTGAGTCCAGGTGTCTGGTGCCAGGTTTTTTTTTTGTGATGTAATACACAATTATGTACTGTGTTGAGTTTTGAAATGAGGCTTAGTTTCCTCACATGGTGCTAAAACAATGTGAGACGGCTATTATTGATATTTTACAATCAAATTTCAAATGGATATAGGCTGTGTGTTAGCAAAGTGACGGTGCGAATGCTGCTGTGAATACTAATTTCATGTGCAGCTCCCGCCATCGTTGTTTGGTTACCACGCCACAACCTTGCTGTTTTGGTTAACGCTCTCACGGATTTCAACTCATTGTTCTCAGACACTGTTTTGACAGACGTTTTGATTGGAAAAAAAATAAAAATCAGTGAACTTGACCATTTTGCAGCTTTAGAGTTGGATAGTTCCCCCAAGGAATCATTGATATTTTACTTTACTGGAGCTAACAGTGGACTTTTTTATTCATTATATCTTACTGCCCCCACGAGGCCAGACATGGTCATTGCAGGTTTATAGAAAAAAAAAAAAAAGAAACTTTACACATTATATGTTGTTAGACCCAGGATGCCACTTGGAGGCAGTATTTATCATTGTTATTATTTTGTTTTAATCATATCTCTACTTTATCTTTGTTATGACCTTATTTATGTGTAGACGATATGGATTAGACATTTCAACATAAGTCTTTTTCTTGCTTTTTATTGTTGAGCAGCTCACCTCTGTGCCGTTTTTGGTAACTTTCAGGCTAATATCGTACCGTTCTTCATCCACAACGTCAATCTTGTGGTGCAAGTCTTTGCACAGGTCCTGTTAAAAGTAAAGAGGGGGGTACTGCATTTCTGCATGGCTACAAATGACGAGATATTGTAATTGGTCAGAGAAGAATGACGTTTAATGCAAGTACCTGCAACTCTTGCAAAGACAGACCAGACATATTTAGAGGAGGAAGTCTCTCTGCCAGTGCATCTTCTCTCTCCTTTACCTTCTGCTTATTTTCCTCCTGCAGCATTTGAGAAGCGACTGTTAACAGTCTAATCTAAGGGGAGAAAAAGGAAAAAGAAAAATTTGCATTTCTTCTTATTTTGCTAGGCTTTCCGGAGTTAACAGTTGCAAAAAAGGAAAAGAAAAATCGAACCATGCATATAACACGCTGTTTAAACACGCTGCATACTGCAGTTCAAACACATATAGTGGCCATCTCTCATGTTACATATTGGACACTTGGCATTGTTGCCTCAGTTAGAAAACTTAGCTCGTTTGTACAGGTATCTAAAGTTATGGGCTCATAAATTCACTTAATGAATTTGATTAAAACATCTGATATTTCCAAAAATGAATGAGAATCTTACTTTCAGCCCCAGCTTTCGAGAGGAGGAAATCTTACATTTTTTCTGTAATTCACACAGAGAGAAAAACATTTGATATTTTTCACAATGCAACACGTCATATGGCACAGCATATCCATATCTCCGGTTTTGATAAAGCCTTAACAGACAAACGAACTGTAAAAAACTGTCCTTAAAGATGTAGCACAGAAGATACTTACTCTGTTGGGGCATCAAAACGAAGGAGACACACACACACACACACACACACAGACATTTTTAGTAAATGAAGGTTAACACTTGGTTTTTAACAGTAACATTTGCCATTTATTTAATGAACAGATAACTGTAAACCACATGTGATAGTACTTACGCATCAGCCATGATTGTGTTTTATTCCCACACTAGAACGTAAAAAACAAAAACCTATTATTGTCACGCACGTAGATGAAGTTTATTTCTCTGCAGCTTTAAAAAAAAAAACTAAAACCTGTTCCCTTGAACTGTATGCTGAAGATTGATGCTCTCTGTCACTCCTCTCGCCAAAGTATTTTACCCACTCCAAACATTCACCGGCTCATTAAAGCTGGGTACACTGAGCTATTTATTAGTCACTCCCCTAAAGATACCACGAGCACAGGCACGGAGCACAAGAGGTTGAATGTTTGTAGTTTGCGTTAGTTTTTTTTGATTACCTTTCATACTTTGCGTGCAATGAGAGAAACATGCAGACAGATTTGACTTGTCTTTTCATTAATGTAGAAAAAAAACGTAATAATGCATTTTACAAAAGTAGAACAATCAAAAGAGCACAAACTTGCACTAGATCAATCTTTGGAAGCTTTGGAATAGATTGGAGTGATTGTGTTTGTGTCGTATGAAACGTCGCTGAGAACTAAAGTGGTGTATGCGTCTAAAGCCACTGCTGAGAGTTTCTGCATAGGTGACAAAAAAGGTGAATGACCAGATAATCCACAGGCATGTGAGATGTCTGTGCTCAACTTGTTGTTAATGTTAAACAATAACAGTCTCTCAATGAAGCAACAATGCGAGGACAAGACACTAATCTGACGGAGAAATGGTAGTCGTAGCTGTTAGTAAACATTTCGACATGCTGCATCACTCATTCACAGACTCCAACAATTACCACAAAACATTTAGAAGTATCAGAAGTCTGTACCTAGCTGAAACCAAACGAGTCCTAGGGTTGCAAGACAGGAGTGAAGATAGAAGTGCGAGTGGGAGCCACCATCCACTTTCTGAAAGATGCTGGAAAAAAGATCAATCAAATTTATAGGGCCTCTGCTAAATGGGAATGGCTCACTAAAATAGAGCTGGGTCTGTTCTACTGCCACTGTCTGTCCACCAACCGTGACATTTACAGTGGCCTGTGGTTTCACAACAATATTCAAACAGCAAAGGAGGCAATAAAACTTCATTTATGGCTTCAGATATTTGGATATCTTAAGAGGTTTCTGCACCTGTTAGTGGAAGTGACAGTGCACATTTAGAGAGGCTACTAAACTCGTGCAAGGTCAGTGTCATGCATTTCCTTCTGACCTCGGCCAGCCTGTCAGAGTTTGGATAGAACAAACAGAACAGTCTAAGGGTAAGATGAATGATCTCAAAATGCTCACATACACACATCTGAAAGAGTCATTAACTTAAACCGAGGTTTTTCATTTTGTTTTGTTTCAATGTTGTACTTATTTTACCTTATTTTACCCTTACCCTTATTTTATTTTAAATATAGGTCTTAATCATGATAATTATTATCATCCATTTGATCACATTTCACCTCTTTATAGCCGAAAAGCTAAAAGCAGTATGAAATTCAGAACACACCCTGCACATAAATTTGCACCACAGTCCTCTGTAAGTGTGTTGACAGACAATTGAAGCCTGATAACGCTGTAAAGGGCCAGCTTTGAGGTAAGAAAAAACCCAAAGGTTAGTCAAGTTTTATTTAGGCCAGTGGAGGAACAAGGACAGGTGGGCACTGGGGCACGGTGGTTTGTAAAGTGAGCCAGCCAGAGTTCAATGCGTCAGCGTTGTAACAGGTCAAGTGTTCACACAAAAGGCTGGAACTCACGCCCCCACATAAGGACAGGTAGGCAGCAAACAATTAAACAAGAATAGCCGAGCGCACACTTGAGTTTGCTTCGAAGTGGTTCCACAGTGACTTAGTATTACTCTGAAGAAAAAGAACCAAAACTGTGAGATATCCAGACTTCTGGTCTTCACTTTCAGTATATGTGGCTCGGATAATCCTGAATCCTCTATTTCCCATAAAGCCACCTACACACTCTTTACCTTAAACCCTCCCTTCGTCAACCGGGTGTAGAAGGCAGGCTAATAAATGGACATGTATTGTGTCAGAGATTCGTGAAATATATGCATGTAAATCAAGCCATTGACTTTGAACACAAGCTTTCCTTATTTGTGTTTCCCTGACCTCATACATATACTGATTTGTCACGATCACATTCTTTTTTATGTGTTTGATAGATTGACAAATACTTCATTGATCCTGTGAGGGCAATGGTTGGGCCTCATCTTAATTTCCATACACAGCACCTGCAGACAGTGATTTTAAAGATAAACTCACCTACAGTTTGGAGAGCAATCTGTCTGCAGGACAATTATCATAAAGCCAATGGAAAGATCACCCTAGAAGGTATATTAATGTTTATTTTCTCAGAGCTGTTGAGCCTTTACAGTGACACAGATGACTCTAATGGACAGTTTTTCAAAATATGTGTTAAACAAGTCGAGCGTTACTGCGTTCTGCCTTTTTTTTTTATCATTTGGACTTGTATATAATTTGGTACTCTAGAAAAGTTATTCCAGCTCTTCTCATTTTGCCTGTTGCAAAACTGAAGACGATCATAATTTTGTTGTTTTAGCATCAAATCTGACACCTTTTTAGAAATTGTTTTTTTTTTTTGCATTCCACAATCCTGGTTCAGTCAGTTTAAACTCTATGAGGATTTTACAGCTTCTTTTAGTCAAAAATGAAGCTCCTCAGCTTTCTTTATTCTTTATTCGTTTGTGTGTTTGTGTGCGTTCCCGCTCTTATTGTCGGGGAGCAACTCAGATCCTGAAGGAAACATGAAAGAGGAGAGGCGCAGCATCGGTCTTCTGTTTTAATCCAAAGACTTTATTAAAGTGGTGCTCAAGATCAAAATAGGATATTTTGCTTTCTTCCTTCTGTGGTGAAAATATACACTGTTTAAAATGTAACATTTTACAAATGCCAATATCATGCAACCATGTCACAATCCAACTCATCTATGTGCAAAAAAAACCCCAACCGTTGTAGTCCTTTGAATCTGCATATTGGTTCATAATGCATTAAGTCTGCAGACACATAAGATATATACAGTGTGCTTTCTGATTGTGTTTAGTGACATCAACCTTTTACTCATGTGGTGCGTAAACCTACAATCATGCACAAAGTGTCCTGAAACATGAATCTACTGGCTGGCGTTAAACAGCTTCTTCCTGCCCTCCATACCAGACATGGCCTCCACGTTCTTACGCCAGTCAGTCACTTCTTCTTTCTGTTCATGGGAAGGAAATAACTTGTGTGAATGATATTGTGTTTTTTGCGTATATCGCATAACAACAGGAAATCAGTCTGACGCTAGAGCCGGGTCACGTTACCTTCTCATCCTCTTTCTTCACAGTCTTGAGGTTGGCCTTGAAGTCCACAGACTCTTTAACTTTTGTGCCCAACAGAGCTCCCAGCATGGCATCAGCTGAGATCTTCACCCTCTTCAGAGCGGGTCGCTTCTTACCCTTCAGCTCGATGATCTTAGCAGTCAGATTTTCAATCTGCAGGAAACAATTAGAAAATGAAGTACAATATGGGTATTTTTAAACCTTTCTAAACAAACACAAACACACCAACAAGACCAAATTTAAATCAAATCAGACGAGTACACGAACGACTGCACACCTCCTTGCTGTTTTTGGCCGCCTTGAGTTCAAGGTCGTAGCGTTCTTCATCGGCCACATCTATCTTTTGGTGAAGTTCTTTGCACAAAGTCTGCAGACAAAAACAGAAAAGTAACTACTTCGGGGAACAAAATGACGAGAACCCTGTAATCCTCTGACTTCTTTCAGAAGTGGGCATCAAATGTCTGTCGTTACACCCGTTAACACCGGATACTTGCTATCTATTGAAATAAATGTTTCTGAAGCTGAAGATGCTCCAAAAAAGTTTGAAAATCAAAAATCTAAATTGCGCTGTGCTTATCCACTAAAGCACAAACTACAGCATCTGCTGTAAATACATTAGAGGAATGTCAACTACGTCACTTAACTGACGAGCATCTTACGCAAGTGACCTGCACATACCTGGAGGTCCTGAACAGACAAACCAGAGAGCTGAAGTGGAGGAACTCTCTCTTTCAGAATCGTCTCTTTCTCCAACCTCTTTTCCTCATTCTCCTTCTCCAACATCACAGTTGCAATTTTTAGCAGCTTGGTCTACGATAACAAAAGAAAAAATTAAAAAAAAAACTTGGGCTTGTGGTTGGTGTCATGGTGTCACACGTCACGATTTACTAGGAATGATCAGTTGTGGGAAAGACAAAGAAGACCATACCTTAAGAGCCAGTCTGCGAGATGCAGATATCTTTGACTTTTTCTACAAATAAACAGGTGACAAAGAAATACGTTGAAGGGCAAAAATACCAGCGAAGGTTTACCTTTTTATAGATTTACTGCGAATCCCATATAACAACTTACCGGTCTGCGGTTGATGAAATGATGTAGAAAAGGGAATAGAAAATGTTCAGTGTTGACATAAGTGAAAAACTGCATTATATTTTGATTGATTGAAATACAGGTTCACATTATTTTGAAAACAAAAATTGAATAACTTACGCTTCAGACATGGTTGGCCTTTGTCTGTAAAATGATTATTATGATGCATTATTTGTCATTGTTATGATGTCAGGAGAAAGCGGTTTCAGAAACAGGTGGCGGCAGCAACATTAGCAGCGGTGCATACATAATCCAGTATTTTCCTTGGTTTTCTAAATATTCGGCTGATTTCTTGTCTGCTTCACAAACAAGTGTCTTTTCCCTCTTCTGCTTCCACTGTTCACCTCTTGTTGACACAGCCAAGTTCAAGTCATGCAGACCTTGGAATGACTACATACCATCACTGAGCCTTTAAATTAGCAACACGGCACGCTTGAGAGCTGCAGATAGTTGGAATGATATTCCTTTTTTAATCCCAATTGAACTCATCCGAATCAGATCCTGGAGTGTTTTTTTTCTTTTCACAAATAATGTAAACACGTCATGAAGCATATTATTTATCTCAATATAAAATACTAACTTTTGTTATAGTAAGTGAAAATATTTCATTTCTAAAGTCATGTCACTATCTGAGTTACATTAGTCAATTTAGGGATAGATGAAATAATATTTGCCTTACATACTAATACTACTACTATGTGTATTTTAAGGAAGTCTGGCTTTTCTGAAATATCTCATTCTATAAATAGTAAATAAGCTTTTGTTTCACAACTGACTCTATGTATCATAATATAGTGACGCACCTGCTTCTAATTGGATTATTTAGCATGAATGCAGCTGGTGAAAACTGCCAATTAATCATCATTTAGCCACTTTGTCAATACTCACACGGACTAATCAACGTACCTTTTTAGTCCCTGCAGAAAAAAAACCAGTTGATGCGATCAGTCTCTGTCTTTAAATGACAAGAAGAAAACTCAAGTCTTAAAATTTAACAGGTCCTTTGCCTTCTGTGAGTGGCCGGCTAAAATAGCATCTCCTGTCCTGACAGCCAGTACATTTCATATTGCTACACTTCTACCCTCCAATGCCCGGTTTACTACAGCAGTGTAGCAGACTGTAGGAGCTCAGCAAGCAGTCATTATGGACGGTTTTGTCCGGTGCACCAGGATTGTGAATGCTGTTGGAACATGGTTAGAATTTGGTATTCAATCTGTTAAAAAGCAAACAAAAGAAACGAATGAAAAAACAAAGGTACGTGGTCATGATTCTTTATTCAGCATCACGTGTATTGCAGATAGAAAGACAGCGCCATCGTCTGTGTAATACAAATACTGCACTTCAAAAATCACAAAGCCAATAAGTCTTTTCTTTAGCACTTCACCATGCAAAAAAAACTCAAAAAACAGTATTATTGCAGTGGTACCATATTCTTGTATTTTGTACATGAAAAAATGTACTTTCGGTCAGGATGAAACAATTCAAAAAATAGTTTCCTTTGATCATGAAATGTAAACTTTTTTTTTTATTTTGACAACAGTTCTGATGATGAACAGGGCGACATGGTTCGGGAGAAAGAAACTGAGCTTGGACATTGCTGCAGTCTTAAAGTCAACATTATGGAGATGATATGTTACTAACAAACAGGTTAAATATGAGCGTCCTCTTATTGTGCCGCATTGAACAGCTTCTTCCTGCCCTCCATGCCAGACATGGCCTCCACATTCTTACGCCAGTCTGTCACTTCTTCCCTCTGTAAAGACAAAATATATATATGTGTATATATGCATATGCATGTACACAGAAAACTTTAAACTAACTTGCAGATTTGACTCTTTTACCTTTTCTTCATCTTTCTTCACTGTCTTCAGTTTGGCTTTGAAATCAGCCTTCATGAGTTTGGAAGTGTCGGAGACTGACAGCATGTCATCTGTTGTTTTCTTCACCCTCTTCAGGCTGGGCCTCTTTACACCCTTCAGCTCAGTGATCTTCAATTTTAGCGTCTGGATCTGTGCAAAAAAAAATAAAAAATCACATGAGATTAAACTATGTAAGCCACAACAACAACACCAATAAGGTTTATGCATTATTCCCGTATTCATGCTTTTTGTTTTTTTTATACCTCAATGTCATTTTTGGCTACTTTGATCTCCATATCATAACGTGCCTCGTCCACAACGTCGACCTTGCGGTGTAATTCTTTGCAAAGTTCCTGTAAAGAACAACAGAAAGCAGTCAAAATGGTGTTAAACGGTAAGTTAGCATTATTTGCAGCGGCAGTACCTGGAGCTCCTGGACTGACAGACCTGACATCTTCAGGGGAGGAGAGCACTCATTCACAACTCTTTCTTTCTCAAGTTTTTTGGCCTCACTTTCAGTCACCAGCATAGACGCTGCCTTCTTCAGCAGCTTGGACTGAAAGACAGTAAGCCTTACTACACCCCTGGTATATATCATGGTTTATATGGCGTTATACATAGTTAGTCTACGAGACCTACTTTTAATAGCAGCCGGCGTGTAGCTGAATATTTTGACTTTTTCTGTGACAAAGAACACAACACATTCATAGATTAAAGGAAGGAAGAGTTAACATAAGGTTTAAATGTCACATGAAATGTATTAAATTTTACGTTTAACGTTTAACATTTTGACTCACCGGTCTTCATCATCATGTAACATGAAAAGCAGGGCAAAGAAGAAACCTATTACATATGTTTTACTCTATGAGAATGCATGAAAAAGTGGGAAACCACCAAATGGGCTGAAGTGACGTTGGATTTTTAGGTTTGATGGCTTCTCCCTTTTTTTGTCATTATATTTTGATTTTCATTTAAAGTAGTGTAATGAATTGTGACGACTCGACAAGGCCAATACTCACCCCTCAGACATGGCAGCAGCTTAAAGCACCTTAGGAGAAGAAAAAGAAGTGGATTTGACTCCCAGTTCACGCTCTATTCAAGCATCAGACAGACATACACTAGTTATAATTCGTGCGTATTGTTACTCAAGAAAAAAATCTCCATAGCTTTGATGTTGATTTTTTCCCCCATTTTTTAAATATAATGAGATCATTCTTTGCCACATCTGATTCTGAGCTGAATGTCTATTTCTGTTGTGGTTTGAACTGAAGGCTTAAATAAGACAAGCAAGTTGAATGCATCATCCGGCCTTTGGAAAGTTACACCTGACACCTTCTGGCTTTTTTCTCACATTTTATACATTTTTACAGTTGATCTATTTCTTGAGAAAATAATCTGCACACTAACTGGTAAAAACAGCTACTTGTATCAGTGCAGCTATATTTAAGCTAATATGAATAGTGAATTCAGCTAGCTAATTCCTTTTTAGCTAATAATTGTTCTAGGGGGCTTTCACTTCTCGTCTGGGACTGGATATTTGCTCTGCTGTTAAAAAGGGCTGACGACGAGCCTGTTGCTCAGCTATATTTGATGACATTGCAGTCATTCTTCTCTCTGTGCCAAAAGCTACGGTGGCCTTGATGATGCCAGAGAAAGCACAAATGTTTGGCAACCAACAGAGGAATAACACCAAACCATTTAAGATTGAGTGTAATGTCCATCCTCGATTCTCATCTGAGATCTTGTTGTGTTCATGTTGCAGCTTGTTATCTCTGTTCTAATGTTGCTAATTCGTTAAATAATTTGCCACTCGCATGTAAATATTCAGGTTAAAAGGAGCTGGAATTAAGTAACATAGCCACAATATCTGTGTCATCATATCTCCTTATTTGTCTCTTTCTGCCATCATTTGTGTATCATTAGTTGTGTGACATTTGTGTAACATTTTATTACATCACGTCGCTAATTCATTTCATCATGTTGTTATACATTAGACAGGTGAAGGTATGAGTATAAGATAAAAACAAATCAGTGTTTCTGATATAATTACTCAATTCATGTTAAGCCTGCCTGACGTAGTGCAAAGACAAGATAACAAGCAAAGCAGCAGAGGTTTCAGGAACCCAGCAGATCTTACACCCCCACCTGACAAATAATTCTACATAAAAAACATCATCGCCATATCACATCAGTCACCGATACTTTGATAGGCAGTATAATCTTCAGATTACATTTCCTCAGAGGATCTAAACATCATCAAGACGCTTGGGGTGTCCTGGAAGTCTAAGTCGGACTGCCATGTTCAGAAAGTTGCATAAAGACCTTGACAATAGTAACGACTTGGCTGAGACTCCCAAATATAAATTCCAGCGAAATATCTGTGTCATGGGCATGCAGATATGTACGCAGTCTTCATTACTAAATTAAAGCCAGACTCGACTTGACCCACACAAATACTGTAGATACGGCTACATAAATGCCTGGGCTGTTGTCACAGAAGTAGAGAAGGTGCTCCTTTTGATCTCTTAATCTTGCAAGGTCAGGTCGAACCTTTCCATTCAACGTCCATTAAAAAGTATGATTGACTTTTTTACTAGTTTGACTAGTTTTTTTCCTGCAAAATATCAGGTTGATTGTTGTGTTAAACTTACCTCGAATGTGAGAGGAAATCAGACGGGGCAGTAGTTCAGCAGTTGATCAGGTAAAGGAAAAGCACTTTATGGTTATTAGTGAAAGATCTGTGTATTCAAAGCATCGTGCGATTGGCTCGTTAAAATAGACCCCTGTCCACCTGACAGTGGCTGCATCATGATGCACAATGCCTTTTTGATTTGTCCTCAACCCGTGACCCATTTATTTCATGTGATTGTATTGCACAAGGGCACACCTTACACGTCCCTGTTCTAAGTGACAGCTGAGCCACCCTCTTTGCAGATGTCATGAACTCGAAACACGTGTGCTTTTTAGATTTATGCCATGGCGTGTTCTGCCAGAGGAAAACATCAAAGGCCAGTTGGTTGATGTTTTTTTTTTTGTTTTTTCATTCTTAGTTTGTTTTTAATTCTGTAAGCAGAATTGAAATACATATATATATATATATGTACATCAAATTTATATGAAATCCATCGAAAAGTTCAGTCTGGATTGAAGCAGTTGACAAACAAATTGAAGCTGCCTTTCTTTGAGCATGACTAAATATATGATGTCATTGTACTGCTTTGATGCCACCGACCTCAGGTAAAACTATTCAAAACATAATCAAATGGTATTTTCAGTTGTAAATGCTATACATACTATTAATGTTTTGTTAGACCATTATAACAAAATGGAATCGAGTTTTAACCAGACAGAGCTAGATGAGCGTCTGGTTACCAAGTGATACAGCTTTATCTATAAAGCACCTGCACGTAGTGTAGAAATAGTTAAGAAATGCATAACACCGTGGTGTAATATATCACTACGTTCACAAATTAGGGTGTCATTTTTTTCCTTTAATGCAAAAGATTGAGATTGAATTAAGTATCAAAATCTTGAACATATCGCCTCACATCGCTACTTATGATAGCTGTGCTTAAATAAAGTGTCTTTTTTTACATTTGGATCAAAATACTACACTGACTTCTGAATCCTAATTTGCCATGACACCACTTTCACAGAAAGGAGAGATCAAATTTAACCCCTACAGTCTATTCTTGTCAGATTTCAGTGGCTCTGTCTGTCTGTCTTTCTTAGTGTTGTGTAAACTGATACATTTGAGCTCAGGGTGCTGCAGGAGACACAGTAACCGAGACAATGCGACTGGTATTAACACATTGCCATGGCTGCATTTCTATGCTATAGAAAGTAATCCCTTGTAACAAAGCTGTGAATTGTTGGAGTTTTAGGGGATAAAATCCTGGAAACTCTGTTGGCCCTCTATTTTGGTCTTCTGAACTCAGAAGATTACAAATAACACAACCCAGTTTTGTTAGTTCTATATTCAGGTAATTGAGTCAGGGGTAATTTAGATGTTAAAGCCCCTCCCCCGAACACACACACACCACTGACACCTTTGTTCCCCCTTCTGAACAACTTAACAACTTAACTTTCTTAACTTTTCAACTGGATGGATTTTTTTTGGTGAATCTGTCTTAAGCCACCAAACTGCAATTTATATGTAAGAAGGACATATCCTTATCATACATTTGCACTGCCACCTAGTGTCTGTTTGATGTTTTAAAAAGTTGGTTTGCTGGCTGCATTATTCTACACAACACATGCACGCTGCAGTAATGAAAAACTTCTCTTCTGTTAATCAAATACCGCAGATGGCCACTTTCCACTCTGTGTGTGAGAGTGAAAGCTACAGACCACATTTGCGAAGCACCTCCTTCCTGTGTATTCAGATGTTAGCACACACACACACGCATCCATGCACTGTAGGCACACCACGCTTTCTTTGTGCTCAAACTATTGAAACGACAGATTGAGTTGATTATTTCAGTTTTCCCTCGTTCGCTCTAAATCTTTAACACATTTTCACGAGGGATGTAAAACTACACTATCCATCCAATAATGATCAGTTTTTCATTTTTGTGCTTTTGTTTGACTGCTGGACTCGCAGCGCCATCCTCCCTTGATATTCTTGACAAGTATCTGGACTGCAGCCTAGAGGTAAAGATCTGGTTATTGCAGATGATTCTAGTTGTAGTCTCACTACATTTGTCAGAACTTCATGATGTCACTGTGTGTGTCTTTCCATTTTATCCTGTCTTTCCAGGGTCTTAATGACTGCAAAATCAGTAAGTACCTCATCTGTCAAATCAGTTTAATAAAGTTCAAATACTTCCTATTTGTATGGTTTGTCTGTCCACATCCCTAAGCAGTGTTGAAAGGAGAATTTTATTTTTACCTGATTAAAAGTACTCCTTTTGCCCATCATACAGTGTGTTGCATTCATTTAATCTTATTGGATGTCTCTTTAATGTTGCAGTTGGCATTGTCTAATTTTACTGGCTGCACATCATTTGTGGTAGCTTTTGTATGTTCCCCAGGGCTGAGTAAAGTCTCATCCAATAATAACACATTGTATTTTTTTATTTTTCTATGTCTAATCTGATCGGTAGCTTAGAATTTCCCTTATTAACGTAGGACTAAAGCATTGTAGTAAAGAATCCTCAAATGCAAATAATCAGGTGATGTGGAAATATCTCAAAATAAACCAAGTTACCAACTTGAGTAAATGTACACTACTCTTTACCACTGCAGATAAGTATACATCAGTCAAATGTCTATTATGCATAAAAATATTAAACTCTACATGTCAGGAAACTGCTCGGACAAAGACAAGGTTGCACGTATACATGCTCCAACTGGCCCGGAGTGGAATCTTGAGCATGTAGAAGTCGGTATGAGCAAAAAAGAACCTGTTATGTATGTGGCGTGGAAAATAAAGGCTGATGGTAAGTAATCCTAAAATCTGTAATACTGTTACCACAAAAAACACCATGCAGTGCTTAAGCAAGTTCAAGTATTGTTCATTTTAACTTGCGTTGGCAGTGTCTGGCTTGTGTGTTTTTGGACAATTGAAAAAGGTACAAGATGAAGCAGTTTTATCAAATATACACTCTTTTCTGTTCACAGCATCTATTTCTGCCCTTTGTGGATCACAGATAAATATTGTGGATGAAAATACAAATACAAGCATGTGTGTGCAGTTTTCTTACAATGTTACACAAGTACTAAAACCAGGATATACAATGGTAAGACAGAAGTTATTTGTTTACTTAGTTCCATTAATTTAATCTTTATTTTTTACCTACCGTTAACTACACCCTCTCTCATGTACCTGACAAGGAGGTGATACTGTTTTTTTTACTCTCCACTAAATGGAAATTCTCTCAACTCTTTCCTTTTATTAAATATGCATTTTTCATACTATTGCTGCTATGCTGATGTACCATATCATACTAATATGGTGAGCAGCTTTGTGGATGAGGTAGACGCTCTGTTATTGCAGAACATGGTTGTCCTCTGCTATTTGAGTTCCAGTGACCAGCGCTCCAATCCACAAAGCAGGCAAAGAACTTGACCTCGTTCTCATCTGAAGCTGTACCACAGATGGCCGAATCGTCATGCCTGCTCTCTGACAATTACTTAATTTACTTCACTGTTGTTCTCCTGGAATAGCCCTCTGCTCTGTAACCGGCGCTAGTGTTTAACTGCCAGCCTTGGTAACGTGTATCCCACTTTTTCACTGCGGTTGCCTCGACGCTTGTTCACTTGCCTTATGATGGCCCACCAATAACATCTGAATGCTGTGTACCAATTTTAGAGCTGCTGAGAGCACCCCCCTGGTTTAAAATGGCTGATGATGAGATCATCACCACCACTTTTATTTTTCCATCTGCAGTCCTACTATACCTTCTTTGGCCACACAACTCTCAGCTTTAAAACTGCTTTGTTTCTATAAAAAAGCTAATTTTGTGATGGACTCAGAGACTCCCTAAGAGCAGAATATTGACAAGCCAAATATGTAGCAATCTTACTGCACATCTCTCTGACTCTCTGTCAGCATTGCATCATTTCCTCCATTCCCTCACACTGAACTCAGCATTGAAACGCCTTACGTGGAGCTCAGATGGAATCGATTCTTAATTTCTTCTAGGCCATATCCATATCTGTCCTGGGAATATTTTCTAACTGCCTTAAAAGAGGTAACACTTTTTGCCCAAAAAGCATTCTCTCAACCTTTGTCAAGTAGAGAACCATCAGGCTTCCTTCCGATCTGAAACTGCTGAAAGGGTTGTTTTCCAACGGGTCTCAGTTTTCCTTGATTCTGGAACGACCTGCTTGATGTCTATGTCTATGTCTGCTTTTTAAAAGTGGCCACTCCCACTATTCTGAAGTCCGGGACAGTTCAGTCCTGGATTCTTATCTTGCTATGACTATCAACGTCTTTTGACACAATAAATTACCGCAATCTACTCTTCGCGTTCTCTGACATGAGCCTGTCATTACAAGTTTAATTGTCCAAATCCCGTCGTCTCTTAACAGGGGTGCACTGTAAACCACACCCTTGGAGTCAGTTATCTGCTCACATAGCCTCTTGTATCACTGCGACACAGATGATACCTAATTGTGCCGTCAGTCACCACCTGTATGGTGTTGACACGAGTCCCTGCTCGTCTCCAGGAGACATTATCACTCAAAACTCGCCTCTTTGTTTCCCTCTTCGACCGAGGCTACAAAAAAACCTGGGTGTCACGATCGATGACCAGTTCTCTCTTTCTCTCTGTCAGATCACTTTTCACTTTACAACATAAGAAAAAAGAAATAAGTTCAATAAGCCAAAAAGGGCACATGTCACTCCTTCGTTATCAATTCAAGTATTGGAGGTTTATTCAAGTAACTAATGCTTGCTTACAGACTGACTTCATAGTCTGCCACCAGGTATTTAAACTTAGTCATACAGGCTCAGGACCATCAGCTGGTGCTGCCATCCCTGTGAACAAGGCAGCACCAGTCCATCCTGGTCTTATTTGGGGTTCGACAATAGTTAACTAACTAATGATGGGGGCATCCCAGAATCTCTTAAGGCTCATCTGTTTTAGAACACACCTTTCTCAACTTCTCTAACTTCTTAACATGCCTAACTCACACTTATTTGTTGTTTTGGTAAGTTTTAGAGTTTAATGCTTTCACCAGGATTCCTTCCTGCCTTGAAGCTTGACTATTGTTTCTTAGTTGTACCGTAAATCACTCAGGATAAAAGTCTATGAAAATGTAAGTTTTCACTTTGCTGTTGCAATACTGATGGTACAAACTGTATACATATATATTTTAATTTCTTTGTCTACTAGTGGAATTTTTCCTTGGCTGTTGGGGCTGAGCCAAGGCATAGCTATACGGTGACCGTTTTTAATTTTCCAGAACCTGTCAGTGGGCATTACAGAATCAAAAAGCAAATTGCCATCCCCGGTGAGTCGCTCTCAGATTATTATAATGATTATATGATAAGTTTGTAAGACAATTTCTGCTCCGGAACCAGAATGGTTTTAACAGTTATTTGTCGTTTTCATCAGATATTTATTTTGTCAGTGAAACGTGAAAAAAGGAAAAAAGAAAAATGTTGTTCAGAGTTGTTAATCAACTACAGAAAAATAATGAATTGTTTGTTTTAAAATGTATTCACCTGAAAGTACTTGCACTGTGGAATGTTCTCAGTTTAGTTTCTTATATTTACTGTTATTGCCAGGATGTGATGACAGGAGAATTCAAAGAGTCCAACTTTGTCAGGAAAACGGTAAGTTTTCCTTTTTTTTTAAAACTGAGTCCTTTGAGATCTATGACCAAGACTTTATGCTGTTTGTTTGTGGGTTTTTCTTGTTCTTTCAGGTAGCCTGTGGAATCCCAACATCACTGTGTTTATTGATGAGAAACC
Source organism: Odontesthes bonariensis (assembly GCF_027942865.1). NCBI lineage: Eukaryota > Metazoa > Chordata > Actinopteri > Atheriniformes > Atherinopsidae > Odontesthes > Odontesthes bonariensis. Next base: position 23,827,451 of record NC_134512.1, on the reverse strand, counting down.
AACATTTTCCATTTTTGTGGTATTTGAGTCATCCCAGTATTCAGAGAGATACCAAGTTTCTATCCAAAACTGTGGGCTCAATTACTCAAAGAGTGTCTTAAAGGTATTTACACTGACTATGTCACCATTTAATGCAAATTGCTCAACTGCACAGCTTTAGCCATAATTGATTTTGCCTCTCAATTACACTAAAAGGAAAACAGGACATCGCTGAATGTGACTTTTGCGTTTGATCCTTGCTGGCGCTCAGAATGTGAAATGTTGGTTATGGTGAGATAGATTTTGATTTGAAGTTGCAACACTTGATCAATTAATATTCCTTGTGGATACAAAATGTCGAAACTTAACTTACTCTGTCTGTTTTAAAGATCAAGCCATTCTTTAGACGCTGCAAAAATGACTGTGAGATCGCCGTAAAAAACGTGGTTTACTGCCAAAGTGAGTATGATTTTTGACAGGATGTCGTGAATCGCGTTGAGCAAATGCTCGTCAATGATGTCGGAGGGAGGTCTTTTAGTTTTACTTCTAAATTTGATATGTGAAATGTTTTAATACACTTGTACATTCACTTAGCTTATTGTGGACTTTTGTTTGTTTTTTAGATAATCCAACACAGCCTTTTATTACACTCACCTGTGTGGGGCTGGTGCTTGTTGTTGGTGGGCTTGGTTTTTTGCTGTGGAGAGCGTCTCATAAAGGTTTGCTTTCTTATGAACCTATTGCATTCATTAGAATATGTTGCTTGAATAGCTGAGTAATTAAAGGGATTTCATTCATCTCTCAGATCCTTTGAACAGATCTTCCTCTGCTGCTAAAGACCAGCCGGAAGTTTTTCAAGTTCAAGGGAGGAAGCGAGTCCTCATCATCTACTCCCTTGACCACCATTTATACAAAAACATTGTTCTCAAGCTTTGCGCCTTCCTGGCGACCAAATGTGGTACCGAAGTGGTCCTGGACCTGCTAGATTCGACCAGACTGGGAGTGTTGGGAAGCATCCAGTGGTTAGATTGGCACAAAAAACAAATAGAGAGCTCTTCAGATAAGATATTAATTCTTTGCTCGCGAGGAGTACAAGCCAAATGGAGAGCCATGTGTGGTGACAAACAGGTTTTTCTTCGAGAAGATGCACACTCACCAGCAGGTGACATGCTCACTCCATCCCTCACCCTCATCCTCCCGCATTTTATCCGCTCCGCGTCTTTTAAAAAGTACATTGTGGCTTACTTTGATGACATTAGCTCTGAGGAAGACATTCCTTCACCTTTCAACATTACGGTACGCTACAAGCTAATGAAACAATTCGAGGAGGTCTTTTTCAGAATCCTGGACACAGAAAAACACGAACCAGGCCGAGTGAAACAAATTGATGGACTTTCAGAGGACAAATACCATCAGTACCCCTCAGGCAGAGCCCTGTGTGATGCCATAGAGGCTTTCCGTGCATATCAGCTGGAGCATCCACAGTGGTTTGAGGATGAATTTATGGAATGCTCAGACTTGGAGGATGACACGGCCATAAATTGATTTAATGAAAGCTCATAAACCTGAGGTATTGTGTGCTTGACTCAAACCAAGTTGTCATTCATGTGGAGACTCAAGGAAGTGGTTTCACTGTGAGTGAAACTGGCTGAAACACATCAAACGTGCGGGACACTGGAGTTCCACCCTGACATTATTGAGTGTTTTCAATCACCTAACACCAAGAGATTTTCATGAGGAAGATCTCCCCATGTGTTTGAGGAAATCATCAAGCGCAGTCCTGCACAAGTGCTTACATGTAGTCTGTACTCTGAGATATCAGTGTGGACATCCCCTAAACAGACATTTTTAATTCTTTACACTTTATCTTGCTGTATCTGTTTGTTGTCTGTTCAGCAGTATTTTTGAAGATCAAACATTGTTTTCTGCCAAGAGACAGTTCTAGAAGAGTTTAGATCGCTGAGCTCTGTGGTTGATGGTTGTGGGCTGTGTAAATAGTGTTTGGGTCAAAGTTCAGCTTTCTGGCCAAAGTTTATGGCTTTTTTTGTTGCACCGGAGAAGGTAAGCACTTCATTTTGTTTGTGGAGAAGCTGTTTTGGGTTTTTTGTTGTTTCTTTTTATCCTTAAATAACTGATTGACCAAATATGATATGCTGTGGACCTTTGATATCGGATAGCAAGGACATTTTGAGTAAATATTGTCTTCTTCCTACTATAAATACTTTTTATATACTTTATAGCTGCTTTTGATTTACACAAACTATAAGATTTTTTCAGTTGGAAGTGTAATTATATGGTTCAGTATGTGTTTGTATGGATGTATTTCCAATCCTTTCACTCATAGTTTATTACATTTCAGATTAAAAGCAGATCTCTACTTTACAATGCTGGTATGGAATGAGTCTTACAAATTGAAATGTATACATAAAATTTTAAGTACATATCAGCTAACTGTCCTTAGTGCTTGAATGCACTGCTGTAAGAGAAAAGTAAAAGATCTTTGCTCTGGAATTTGGATGTCTGTTTGTTAGAGTGGCCCCAAAAAGGGGGATAGGATGGTGAGATTTTTTTTCTCCAGCTAACTGGGGCAAAGAAAATTCTCACAATGGCTGAATAGGACCTGTGTCGTGTAGTAGTATAAAGCATGCTGTAGGGTGCAATCCAACCTGGGAGGACTTGTAAACATTTTCCTTGAAGAACTTGAGGTGAAGTTGTTTCTAATTTTAATAAGTGCTAGAATTGTTCATAAAGATGAGTATACATAGGAACACGGGATTTTTTTTGTTTGTTTCCCTGCAAATAAATCAGACTACTGTAACAAAGTCAGTAATCTCCTTTAAACCTTGAAGTTTCATTGCATGGTCATGCTTTTTGTTAATGTTGTAAGATTTGAATATTTAATACATTTTGAAGAGCAAGTGAAAGTTCTTCTTTCTGGAATGCTGTCTCAGAGGTTTGGGAGTTGAACAACTAGAAGATACTTTTTCATTTGTTTTTCTGTTTTGATTTCATTCTGTCAGCATTACCATCAGTACCTCTTAAGTTCTAGTAGTTCTGCAGAAAACCGGCGCCTGTATGTAGAATCACTGTTTCTTATTTCGCAGCCAAAATTTTGGGTTGAAACAGCCAAACACTGTTGATCTACTCAAACTACACTGATCTACACACTGTTGATCCTCTTCTATTGCAAGAAGAGGATCAGCTGATGCTCTACTTGTTATCAAGGTTTCTGATCAGAATGAGGATCCTGAAGAGAGCCTTTACACTCATCCTAAGAAGAGGAGTTAACACACTCTGCAGCAAGGGTGAATACACCTTCTCATTACACCTCCGACATTAAAAATGTTAGGGTACACGCAGCCTGATGTCACTAATGCTTAATATTTCCACTTCTCTCAGGTGTCCTCTTCAACGTTCACCCATCTGTGTCTCAGGCATTGGCAGATAACAGGCCAGTGGTTGCACTCGAGAGCACTATAATCACACATGGCATGCCATATCCACACAACCTGAGGTGCATTGGATAGTCTTCAAATGGCAACACATTCTGACTGGACAAGCTAATATTTGATTTAAGAAATGATCATGAGCTGCTCTTTCCATCCAGCACTGCAAAAGAGGTGGAGGCCATTGTGCGAGCCGAAGGAGCCACTCCAGCCACGGTTGGTGTGATTGAGGGGGAAATCCGTGTTGGACTGTCATCAGATGAGCTCGACTACCTCGCTCAATTCAAGAGCCCTCTAAAGGTGTCACGACGTGATCTGCCTTATGTGATCAGCAAAGTGAGACTGCTGCGCTTATATCTCAAATACAAATCTAAAAACAATCTCTGTCCTTAGCTCAATCCCAATCCCACCACTGGGCCGTACCCCTGTTGATTTCCTGCATAGAGCAGGTTTTCCCTTCTAAATGTCCCTCCACGCTGTGTTTGAAGAGCCAGATCATCACCATCCTTTAGTCCTTAAAACAAACAGGACATTACACCCTACACAGCCGCACACTAAATCAGAGGTTAGGGTCAGTGGACTTGGGATTGAGACTAGGATTTACATGAAAGTTGGTGTGAAGACAAGGTCTTTTGAAGTTTTGCATGTGCGGTTCTGAGTGTGCATGTTATATTTCAGGGTCTCTCTGGAGGAACCACAGTGTCAGCCACTATGATCGCGGCACACAGAGCTGGGATCCCTGTTTTTGTCACAGGGGGCATTGGAGGAGTTCACAGAGATGGACAGAACAGTGAGCTGACTTTCATCTTGTTGGAAATTACCCCACACATACTAAAATTGATTGGATTGTTTTAATATAGTTTCACAAAGACCTTTTCTTTGAGAAAACAAATCCTGGTTGATCAAACATTTAGTTGGACAAAAAGCCAGTGAAGTTGCTTAACTGGCTGATTAAAAACATCTGGTGACTGATTATTGATGCTGGGAAGGTGTAACAATAATTTCACTGTGTCTATTGCCTATTTTTAAATAGATTTATTTTATTCGGGAACCTCTGTTGTGAAGTAATGCAAAGAGTTTGCTTATGACTAAATGCTCATTTCCCATAGGTCTAGACATCAGTGCAGATCTGACGGAGCTTGGCAGGACTCCGATCGCTGTTGTCTCTGCCGGAGTCAAGTCTATTTTGGACATTGGTCGCACCCTGGAGTTCCTTGTAAGAAAAGGTCCATGAGCATGATTCATATTGGTAGAAAAGTGTGATTCCAAAAAAAAATCTCTTACCAGTCATTATTTTCCCTGCTATGTTTCTATGAATAGGAAACACAGGGTGTGTGTGTAGCCACTTATGGAGCGTCAAAGAGTTTCCCAGCTTTCTTCTCTCCACACAGTGGATTCACCTCTGCATGCCATGTCTGCAACCCTAGTGAAGCTGCAAAACTCATTGGTAGATTAGCATTTTATATCCTTTATGTCTCCAGTGCAAAGCTGTTATTATATTTTATCTCTCACTGTGCCTTCATTTCATTTCATTCAGCGAGCACTTTGTCGCTGGGTCTCCAAAGTGGTGTCCTGATAGCAGTACCTATCCCAGAAAAGAATGCAGCAGCAGGCCAGCAGATAGAGGAAGCCATACAGGCTGCAGTGACTGAGGCGAGGTATTGTTGTATTTTTCTTCATCATCATTGTTATTGTTCGGTTTTAGATACTTGATCGGTAACATTAGAGGAAATTTTATGTCTGGGTTTCTGTTGAACACTTTCAGTTCTCACTTTGATTACCTCAGTTCTCAAGGTATCACAGGCAGAGATGTGACACCATTCATTCTTCAAAAGGTCAATAAGTTGACTCAGGGAAAGTCTCTTCTGGCAAGTATCCTTTGAAAAAAAATCTGAATTGCTAAAACGTTACTCAGAGAACACGATCACGTTAGATGTTTTGATGGAAAAAAAGAGAAAGGCACAAAGAAAGACTGATTTACATGATAGTGTCACAATGTAGTGTCCCCTAGGTCCTCTGCTGATGGTCTTTGACCATTATCCTTAACATGGCCTGTTTAAAGACATTGCTCTCATTCATAACAATGCTAAAGTTGGCTGTCAGATAGCCTGTGAACTGTCCAAAAAAATGAGTGAAAGGACATCAAAAAGTCAAGCCCATCATCTTGGAAGACTCCAGACGGACTCAGAATCAGATATTGTGAGTATGAACCCAATGTTCAGATTGATTTCAATTAGTAAAACAGTTACATGCAAATTTAAAAAAAAAAAAAGGGACACAAAGGTATGACATTCTGTTTCAGGTTGTCATTGGAGGCATAAACGTTGATTTTATTGCCAAAGGAAAAACAAAAACACTTCGTGTGAGTTTCCTTCACAGCACATGTTTTTGCACAATTCTGCAGAATAGATGAAGCAGATTGACTTCTGAGAATGCTTTTTAATCTCTTTCAGTTTGGACAGACTAACCCAGGAAGTGTCTGTCAATCATTTGGCGGTGTAGGACGGAACATTGCTGGTTGTTTTTTTATCTGATCGTAAACGCACATATTTTTTTTCGTACATTTTTATGTTTCTCTAACAGTTCTTTGGGGCTTTTTTTCAAGACTCTCTGAGTAGATTAGGCCGTAAACCCCTGTTCATCTCAGCCACTGGAGCTGATGCAAACAGTGATGCAGTATTAAACTACTGTAAACATATGGTATGTGAACATTTAACAGTTGGTTACTAAACATTGTTCAAATCATGTAGGAAAAAGCCTTTTTTATATTTTTGTTAAGAACACAAGTGGTGTGGCCAGACTACAAGAACGGAGCACAGCAACCTACTGTGCTGTTATCACTGAGAATGGAGAGCTAAGTCTCGGACTGGGAGACATGGACATTCATCAGCAAATCACAGACAAATATGTAAGTTTTACTAATAGTTTGTTGATTTTTAGTCAGATTAGTGCAGGACCATGTTCTAGTACCATATTCAGACCATGTATTCTTGGAGTACATGTTTAGTCCTTTCAGGTTGTCAACATATCAAACGTGGTATTCTGCTACAGTCCAAGTGACATCTAAGGATTTTAATGTCAATATCAGCATCTACAATCTCCATGCTTGCTTAAATGGTGTGCAAAATGCAAAGATCTACAGCTCAAGATATAAATAAAAAAAAAAACTCATGGTGACAAATCATGTAATGTACTGTGTAATGTGTTGGTACTTATGGGACTAAAATAACATAGTCTGTTTATTCATGACCAATAGTCACATTTTTATAAAAATTTCATCTCCATTATCCCCATATTTACTGACATCTGCACTATGTTAAGTCCATATAACTTTCAAAAATCACCACAAGGGGGCATAGTTTTACCAGATAAAACATTTTTCATCAATATTAATTTTGTTTATGAGAAGCTACAGGATGTGCTTAAAGAATGTAGCAAGAAGTCAGAAATTATTTTAATTGGAGATTTTAACATAAACTGGCTTGATGAAACAACTTGCAAACACCTGAAAGCTTTAACTAGTAAGTTTGATTTATCCCAGTTAATTAAAGGCCCTACAAGAATAACTAATACATCACAGACATGCATAGATCTGATTTTTAGTAATAAGAGTGATAGAGTTCAGAAAACATATAATATGCTTACAGGTCTATCTGACCACAACCTTATTCTTTTCTCTAGAAAACTATCAAAACATAGACATACTTGTCCATCTAGACAAATACCAGAGAAACTGAGAATACCAAAGGGTGAGATTGAAAATTTTAAACTTGCTCTAAACAACATAAACTGGAATACCCATCTTATAAAAGAGGATGTAAATGAAAACTGCAGGGTACTTATGGATGTTATTCAAGAAACTATGGGACAGTTTATGAAGAAAATTAAAACTAAACCAACCAAAAAGAATCACTTACCCTGGTTCAATGACACCATATGGTCATTAATGAAACAACAAGATCATGCTCTCAAGACCTCTTTAAAAACTAACACTGGGATAGACAGACAGATATTTACCTCTTTGCGTAATAAAGTCACTAAAGCATTTAGGACTGCAAAAGTAAACTTTTTTATTAGTATAATAAATAGTGCTAGAGGGAACACAAAAGAAATCTGGACAAACATTAAGAAGCTGACATCAAATAGTACCATATGTAGGGAAAATAAAGAGTTGAAGCTGCCTGACAGGGTAATCAATGAGCCTAAGGACATTGCGACAGCTCTTAATGTTTATTTTGTTGACTCTGTGAAAAATATGGAGCAAAACTCAGGTCATGAAGTTCATCAACTAACTCCAATGCCCCTTAACACTGATGCCCCAATATTTGACATCCATGCTGTAACTCAATCACAAGTTGATAAGGTTATCTACGGCCTTAAAAGTACCAGAGCCAAAGATACCTTTGACATGGATTCATTATTTCTTAAAACTCACAAAGAGTCTTTCATAGCTCCGCTAACAAACATTATCAATGATTCCATAAACGTAGGTGTTTTTCCAGACTCCTGGAAGGATTCTATTATTACACCAATCCTTAAGTCTGGAGACCCTACACTGACTGGAAACTATAGACCGATCAGTATACTCCCCTCAATATCCAAGATAGCGGAGAAACTGGTTGCAGAACAAATCATATATCATTTAAACACAAGTCCATATATGATAAACGACCTCCAATTTGGCTTTAGAAAACACCACTCTACAGAGACAGCTGTTTGCTACTTCTTGGAAACCATAAAATCCAGGCTTGATACAGGTGGGGTTGTTGGAGCTGTGTTCCTTGACCTGAGTAAAGCGTTTGACACAGTCAACCACAAGTTACTAATAACCAAGTTGACTCATTTTAATTTCTCTGAGAAATCCCTAAAATGGATGGAATCATATCTTTCATCAAGACTTCAATGTGTCAGAGTTCAAAACACGAAATCTATGCCTCGTGAGAATAACCTAGGAGTACCCCAAGGTTCAATACTAGGACCTCTTTTATTTAGTCTATTCATAAATGACTTGGCAAGTTACTGCCCGTCAACAGTGACCTGCCAACTGTATGCGGATGATGCTGTGCTTTATGTACACACTAAAGACAAGGCGCAAGCTGCAAAACAACTTACAGCTGTTATGAGTAATGTGTGCAATTGGTTAGAGAGCTCTCACCTGTACTTAAATGTGTCCAAGACTGTTTCAATGTATTTCTCCAAAAGGCTAAATAGATCTGACACAGACCCTAATATTTTTGTGAGAGAGAAAAAGCTTGAAGTAGTTCAAGAGTTTAAATACCTAGGTGTGACTTTGGACTCACAACTGAGTTTTAAGTAACACACAAAAAAAACTGTCAACAAAATGAAATTTAACTTGTCCAACTTTAGATATATAAGAAACAATCTTACTTTTGAAGCAGCTAGGCTATACTTTGATGCAATGATCATGTCTCATATGACCTATTGTATAACTAGTTGGGCCTCAGCTTGTAAGACAACTCTAAAGTCCCTTGAGTCAACATATAAACAAGCTATAAAAGTTTTAGATAGAAAACCTAAAATGTATCATCACTATCAGATTTTAAAAAAACTTGATTTGCTGGATGTGGAAAACACTGTGAAATACACTGACTCTATTTTAGCTTTTAAAATCCTTCATGGTCTAGCTCCACCACCTTTACAGGAATATATTAAAAGGAACATAAACAGCACAACTAGAGCAGGCTCCAGAGGTAATTGCACTGTTCCCTTTAGGAGAAGTGCTTTTGGCCAAGCAATTTTTTCCTACAGAGCAACCAATACCTGGAACTCTATACCAAGTGCAATACGTGACCTATCTACTCTCACCTCTTTTTCCAAACATCTTAAAAAATGGCTTCTGGAAAATCAAACCTGTTGTCACTAGCTGGGATAATTTTTTAATTTGTCCACTGCTGCTGATCTGTTGTCTGTTATTATCTATTATGTCTATTATAATGTTTTTACTTTGTTTTGTTTTGTTGTATTTACTATGTACTATTATGTCTATTATAATGTTTTACTCTGTTTTGTTTTATTATTATTACTATTATTTAAAAAAAATAATAATAATGTTTAGGGACCATCTACCTGTCAGGGACTAAGGATGGAAATTAGCCTTTGGCTATAATCCTGTATATTTACATTTAAATGTTCATCAATATACTTTGTCCCTTTGTGAAATAAAAATAAACATAAAAATAAAATAAAATAAAATAAAACACCATAGCTCTTTTCACTCATAGGTTTAAAAAAAAAAGACGTCTTTACTGAGCCACCGCTGTTTCTCTGGTAATGCTCAGCACCACATTGTGTGCTAACATGCAGCAAAACAACGTCACAGAATCAGCTTGAAAAGTTTGTGTTGGGGTTGGTGCGAGAGGTAATGCTAATTTGCAGGAGCTTCCAACATTGTTGAAACAACTGCGGTTTTCGATAGCTCACACCGGAATCGTTCGCGCGACGTGATTACATACAAAGTCAATGCAAAGACGCGAATAGACGCGGATTCGAGCCGGCGGCGCGGTAAGCTCTCCATTTGTTACTGGCAGTGCTGGATACCGCCACAGCCCTAATAGAGACTCTCTGATACCGCTTCCTGCTCTTATTCATCGGTTGAATCCAGGGCAGACTAGACTCTATGGTGACTCACGTTTCATCTAGTGGTACAACATAGTACTACAGTAAATGCCTGAAAAGCTTCTGAACTGTTTAAATCAGCTGCATGGTGCGTAGGCTTTTTTTCATATAACATCGTAGGTACAGATTTTTTCAGTTCTTTGATATTTTTTGTTGAATTTTTTTTATTTTTTTATAATTTTTTTCACAAGCACCTTTAAGACATCTATGCTGTTTTTGCTCCAACACTGATAAAGGAATTCCTCTTCAGGATTCAGTTTTACTGCATTTAAATAATTTTTTTTATAATAATCTGTGTAGAATATATTTAAATCATTGATGACACCATTTTTTTTATCCTTGAGTTTGAAGACTTCCTTCTATTTTATGCAATTGGCTTATATAATCTTGTGGTTTTAAACGCTCTGACATAAACTTATGTTACTAAGTCCGAATTCTGTCTTGACATATCTTTCTATAGGTGTCAAAGTTTGAGAGGCAGCTTTCATCAGCCGCTCTTGTGTGTCTTGATGGAAACATCCCCGTCTCCACCATTAATTATGTTTGCTCTCTTGCCAAAAAGCACAACATAAATGGTAAGCATGAAGACATAATCGTGCATGATTGTGAACAGGAGCTTTCATTGATTTTTGATGCAATGCTCTCCCTGTGTGTCACAGTTTGGTACGAACCAACAGACGCAGAAAAGGCTTGTAAGCCTTTCCTGTCAGATGCCTGGAAGTCTCTTTCCTATTCATCCCCAAATCTGGCAGAGCTGTGCATCATGAATGAAACTCTGGGTATCACAACACCTGCAGGTAAAGTATGTTCTTTCATAAATATTTGATGTTTTAAGTGTGCTGCATGTCTTTTTTTAATTGCTCATGCTACGATGGACAAACCCACACATTTCCTACAGTTGTTACAGTTAGACTTCTTGCTGAAAATGCAAATCATGTGATCGTAGTTGAGGATGTGGTTAATCTTGTGGCAGTGCTGCCAAACGCTCTTGATGAGATCCTGAGCGTTGCTGTGGCTCTCTCACGCCCTCTCCTGGAGCATCTTCACTGTCTGGTGGTGACACTTGGCCCTAATGGTGTGCTGCTTTGTGGAGAACACGACGGAGGCTCAGTCAGCCTGAAGCCAAGAAAACAGAAAAGAGTAAGCGCTGTCTTTCTGTAAATCAGTAATAAGGACAATTACTACAACGGCAACTGAGACAATTATTTTTGCTGCAACTGTATTTCCAGAGGAGGCAGCTTTGTGCTTTGCATTACCCAGCATTGACCGTGACCTCAGAGGAGACGATGAATGTGTCAGGAGCAGGAGACAGGTGCTAAAAATTTACTCAACCTACTTTCTCTTCTGTATTTTCATCCACTTTTATTTTCTGTGACCTCTTTCCTTTCACTGGCTTTCACTGCAGTCTTGCAGGTGCCTTAATGGCAGGGATTGTCCAGGGCAGAGACACGGACAGCTGCGTTCGCATGGGGCTCCTGGCTGCAAAGATGTCTTTGGCATCACCACATCCCATCTCCCCAAAGCTGACTTCAGACTCTGTAGATCCCAACAAAGTCCAAACACAGGCATGGCCAAAACCAGGCTTTGTTTGGATAGATTAGAATTTTTATGATTGAGTTTTGTTTGTCATTCTTAAGTGTTTTGTCATTTTCAACCTAAATTCTTTTTTTTTCTTTTTTTTTATTTGAGTGTAACATCGTGACATAATGAATATGAATGTGAATTAATGATATGCGTTTGCTTGTCTCGCAAATCCATTAAATCCAAATGTGTCTGATTTGACTTTTTTTCTGTTATATGATAAAAATATTATTGTGTAAACTGTTATTGGACCGCATGACTACAAATTCTACTAAATAGATCATCTAAAATTTTATGATACTGAATCGCACATTTCCCCCAATGAGCTCCTCACTTGAACGTTGCTCTAGGTAGATCTGCTTAATTAATGAAATGTAATTTATCTCATCCTGAGAAATCACATTTTATGTTTTCACAAGACAAGTGAGTCGGTTTTATTTCTCAGGATCACAGGATAATTATAGAGAGCTAATCGATGTCATTGATTACATCTCATTTCAGCTTCCAAGATCAATGTCATGACTATTTGGTAGAATCCAGAAGTGAATAATGATTTATGGGCATAAATGTGGGGTTTTTGTTTGCTGCAGTGAAGTTTTTTGAGCAGATTTCATCTAGTATGCAAAGATTAGGGGTTGAATATCTCTAATTTCTCTGCTTCAGCTATAACAGTTGAACAGAGAAACATTTTTATGCTGACGTCAGATGCTACAGGTGTGTCGATGCCATCCATGCATGGTGGACATCAGAAGTGTGGCACTTCTGATGTCTGAAAGAGGAAACTGCCAAGATGACAAGATCTGTTATTCCAAAATATTTTGGCAACAAAAATAAGCCTTGTTTTCTCAACATTTTAATGACTAAATTAAGATGTTTATCTTGAGATAGCAACATTAGAATATAATTTCAAAGATATTGTTAATTACAGCTGATTTTGTATTCTGTACAAAGACTTGATTTAATTTCATCATGATAAATGGAACACATCTAACTACAGCAAGAAAGGGGTTCTCAATAAACCTTTTGTAAAATGTGGTAGTAAACAAAACATTAGATAAAAATGAATAATCTCACATTCAAAATGGTATTTGCATGTTACCGAAAATATTCAAATATTATCAAAACATTTACATTTCATTGTCACATTCTCTTGTCAATATATTACTGAATATTCTCAAATTCTGAATCATTTTTGTGTGGTGATATATGTGTAATCAGCCTGTAATTCTGATGGTGGTCCAAGTGGAGCAGTTCCTGTACTTTCTACGCTTTGTGTTGTTTAAATGATACATTATCTGTACAGTTTTAATCTACAGGGAGTACAAAAGTAAATATTTCCTTGAATATGCTGGAGTTAAAGAATGCTTTTCAGCCCCTTAGGTGTTACATAAAAACAGTCAAACACGCTGAAACACAGTAGACCAGTAATATGAAGGCTGATAAAGTGTAAAAACTTCATCTCCCACAAAGCATCTGTCCATCTGCGCAAACTCAGTCGTACTGAATACTTGCCCCACTCCCTCCTCCCTACTATAATGCTAGCTAAGATGGTGGTTAGAACGTAATTTGTCTCAACAATACCAAGAAAAGAAAGGGGCAAAACATCTTTATCGCCTTTTAATTACAACAGAACAGCACGACTACTGTTATCTTAAGTTACCAGTTAGAGAAATTTTGACATTTCAGGTACATTGGCTCGCAGTCCCCGCCCAATTTGGTGTGACTCCTTTGGAGAGGAATCCTAAGCTAAATACGGACAGGGTAAGTAACGCTAATGTTAGCCAAGTCGCTAGCTGGGCAAGTCGGGTACCTTCCTACTTCAGTAAATAAAAGACTGGTGTACCTGTTAAGAGCTTATTCACTCACTGAAAAGTTTTGGCAACCCTACTGAATCACTTTCCAGGTAATATAAATGCCTTTAGTGCAGTGTCATTTGTCTTTAGTGTCAACAACTTGCTTCCAGTTCAGCGTTAGCTTGTTTAGGCCGCGTCGTAAGCTCGGCTCCAAAACCTCGTACATTCTGGTGATAATGTAGCATGCAAGCTAAGTGCTTAGCATTAACCAAACTGTCACTTTTTTGTATTGTAACATCATGTTCGTTTATTCTCAACTACTAACGCCAATAATAAGTTGGCATTCATTTTTGCATGAAAGGTTTTGCAATAACATTTACGGTTGAGCTGGATATGTGCCAATAGTCAGACCGGCTTCTTTTACCAATTCGTAGCTAATGTTAGCTTAGCTCAGCGTTAGTCAAATAACATCTGTCATAACGTATGATCCAGAAGAGACAGAGCCAGTTTTTGAAAGAGCAGCTAAAGTTACCAGCCGGGCTATCTAGGTATCCTCGCTTCGTACACGACTTCGCCAGTGATGTCTGCGAGTGAAGCAGCGGGACGGTGACACTCCTCTAAATGTCAGTTTATTAGCTGAATGCTTCCAAGCACCTGAAATGTTGGAATTTGGTCTCATTTAACTTGCCCCTCTGCGTTTTTATCAATCTGGGTTTGTCATGGAGTGCATCAGCTGACAGCGTTGTTGTCACGTAGAAACCAGGCTGGTGTTTAACTGCTACCAACACGCTTAACATTTATAAATAAACGCACTTGTTATATTTCCTCTAACGTTCATCATGACGTGTCAAGTACTGTCAACCCACGAAAGATGCAGAGCATCCGCATTAACACTTAGCTGTCATTAGTTCTGTTTTTAGCTGGTCTGCAGCATATCCAGTGAAAATTAATGCCGTCTCATACAAAGTTCTCCAGAAAATCCACAACCCATATGAAGGTTGAAATATTCGTTTTTGTTCCCTTTTGTTCTTCCATTTCAATCCCCTTTTGAAGTGTGACCCAAGTTGTCTAGAACCTGAGGTGAGGCTTTCAGATTGCCTTAGTTTTCAAAGCCTTTGTTCTCATTAAACGTTTGAACTGGGCTGGTCCAAAACAAAACACAATTACCTGATTGGGGTTATTTTTTCATCATCTTTAGAATAGGGTTTATTCACCAGTAGTACAACTGCTAGAAGGAATATGTGAATTTGTCGTGTTTGTCGTCCCTCTCTTTTATTTTCATTTATATACATCCCCATCTTTTGCAATGGTTTCTAACACCAACTGCTTGTTAGGTGGCTCTTCACTTCTAATATTCAAATAGCTGCGTTTGGATGAGCATTGTTGTTGACATTAACATCATAGGTTTAGTTGTGAATCCAACCACCATAACATGCATGTGAACACATGTTGGCACCAAGACAAATGTCCAATAGCTTTGACATGTTTATCTGTTAGATTTGCAGCAAAATGGTTTAGGTCAAATGTGCTACTAATATTACTTATCTAAACCTTCGGTGGCATTAAATGTAAAGAAAAAGACTGTTTATCACCATTACTGATATGATGGTTTATCATCAACTGAAAGCTGTCCTAGTTGTAACAGCTCTGTTCTGACCCTCTGAACTTTTGCTTTGTAAAGATACTTCAAAATATTTGCTTATTAATGGTCAGCTTGTTAGAGAATTGAATAATTTCATCCTCAAAATGTATGATTTCTGATATTGTAATCCATTCAGACTGAAGGCAACGGTCTCCTAAAGCCTACAAGTTTTCTGAAATCCTTGTCAGAACTGTTGTGGTACAATTAATCTCTTTATTTATGTAACTATAAACATTAGATTGTTCATTGTTTATGTGTGTTGAACATGTTGACGGGCCTTGCGCAGTTGTTGCAGTGCATCAGGCTTGAAAGACAAAAGCTTGCATATTTATCTTCGGTCATAAAGGGACGTGCGCACACATGTTGTATCTGATCTAAATGGGTTTGTTTAATTTGGAGCCGACAAAATGTTAGTGATAGCTCAGTGATTGCACGGTGCAGTTAAACTACATCACAAACTTTAGTCTCCAAAGGGACCAAAGAATCAGCACCTATATGTCGTCATTATGTCTGTCCTAACAGTGTTTTTGAATGATCTGGCTACTGTGTATAATGTTACTTCTGCTTATGTGCAGTTATACTAAAACTGAACACTTTTTATGGAAATATACGTTGGTGCATTCAGTGTCACTTACCATCCTGCTCTTATTTGTGAAGATGGCATGAAATAATCAGCTGTTTTCAGCCATGTCCAAACGGTGTTCTTATACTTGTTTTTTTTTTGTTTTTTTTTCTTTAATTTACAAATTTTTTATTTCGTAGCCCTGTGCTCTGTGACAAGCCTCAGTACTCACCCTCACTGCTCAATAGGATGTCCCATAGCCCTGAAATGAAGGACGACCCCATGGAATGCCCTCTGTGCATGGAGCCGCTAGAGATTGATGACGTCAATTTCTTCCCCTGCACATGCGGCTACCAGATCTGCCGCTTTTGTTGGCACCGCATCCGCACAGATGAGAATGGCCTCTGCCCCGCCTGCAGAAAGGTGAGGAAAAAGCTATGACGGATGTGCTACCAAAAAATTTATCGGGCGTTTTATCTGCAATTGGCAAAAGAATATGGTTTATCTTTTCTTTCCCTTCTTAAGTAGCTGGTTTGCCCAGACATCTTGAACTTTAGTTCATTGTGTTTAACAGTTCACCCCCAGTTTTCACATAGTGGATATCTAAGTTTGTTACTAAATTCTGTGTGTTATCTCTACAGCCATACCCAGAGGACCCTGCTGTGTACAAGCCTCTGTCACAGGAGGAGATCCAAAGGATAAAGAATGAAAAGAAGCAAAAACAGAACGAGAAAAAGCAGAAGGTGACAGAAAACCGCAAGCATCTGGCCAGTGTCAGAGTGGTCCAGAGGAACCTGGTGTTTGTGGTTGGGCTCTCGCAGCGACTCGCTGACCCGGAGGTGAGTATAACATCACATTTACAAGTACAGCAACCGGTGATACCTGGGTGTGGTATTTTAGCTTAATGGGGATTAGGCAGTGGCCATGAAGTCAAAACTGAATGTAGTTTGACAGGGAATGATATCTAGATATTATTGTGATAGTTATTAATGTGTTTGGAAGAACTTACAGTAAACTGAAAGCTTTCTTTTTCCCCCCCATAGGTCCTAAAACGGCCAGAGTATTTTGGGAGGTTTGGGAAAATTCACAAAGTGGTCATCAACAATAGCACATCTTACGCAGGTTCACAGGTGAGTAGTTTAAGAAATAAATGGTATAATTTGTGTATTATATCTTGCATGTCGAATGAATTGAAAGTGAATAAATTACTCGTCCTGTGATCGGATGATAATGAAAACAAGTGTTAGTTGCAACATAAGAAAGCTACAGAAATTCTTATTGACTTGTACATTTGTTTTAATTTTCTGTTTGCTGATTAGGGGCCCAGTGCCAGCGCTTATGTCACTTACATCCGCTCTGAAGATGCCCTAAGAGCGATACAGTGTGTGAACAATGTGGTCGTTGATGGCAGAACACTCAAGGTGAGAAGTTAACCACAGGCATTTTGGGGTATTGCTACGATTAGAACTTTTGTTTGTACCAAAACCACCTGATATATCTGTTCTCCGTTTGCCTGCTATTGTTTATTAGGGACAAGCATATCAAACTTTGCAACAGAATTTCTAATTTGTTGCTGTACAATCACTTTATGAAGAATAAGAAGACCCTGAACATGAATTTCTTTCTTTTTTATTTCTTTTTTTGCAATTTTCTCAGAGTTACTATTTTTGTGTTTCCCCTTATAGGCTTCTTTAGGCACAACTAAGTATTGCAGTTACTTCCTCAAAAGTATGCAATGTCCCAAACCTGATTGTATGTATCTACATGAATTGGGTGATGAAGCAGCCAGCTTTACTAAAGAAGAGATGCAGGTAAAATCCTATTTGTTTAGTTTTTCTCCCTATAATGTGAATTTTGGTTGAGGACTATGTGAACTCATTTGTTTTTTGTCTTTTTGTTGTTTTTAGGCGGGGAAACATCAAGAGTATGAGCAGAAACTCCTCCAAGACCTCTATAAAATTAATCCTGGCTTTCTACAACCTCCAGCTTGTGGAACAGAGAAGTCAAAGAGTAAACCCAACTCCACACAGAGGTTGGTTGTGTATTTTATTTATTTTTTTTTTTAATTGTACTGCTTTAACACAGTGATTTATTTATTTTATTTTATTTTTTTTAATTCTGTTGTTCTTCTTTTATTTCTCTTGACTTATATCAGAACCAGCAACAGCAATGGTAAAGATGGGTGGCCGACATTGTCAGGGCATAGCAAACTGCCCAATGGGCTTTCAGAAGACCGGAAGTCCCCTCCGCTGCTAGACTATCTAGACCAAGAAGCTATTAATTCAGATGGGCTAGAATCAGAGCTGGGTCCTGGCCAGCGCACTGCCTTGTCCCCCTTCTCCTCCAACTGTGACAGTAACAGGTAAAACAGACCACCCCTCAGGGAAATGTCCTGCTTATTCTTGAAGAAAATATTAGTGAATGTGTTTTTTCAGTCTGCATTCTCTCCAATATATTTGTATCTTTTCGATCTGCAGTCCCAGTGATAAACCTGCAGAGTCAGTCGGTATGGTGAATGGAGAGACTTTACAACAGGTAAAAAAAATGTTCTGTTTGTATGGTTTTTGTTGTTATTATAAAACAGGATGATTCTAATCTGAATAATCTCACCTGCCATTGTTCTTTCTCTCATGTTGTAGATGCCCACCAGTGATTCCCCTTCTCCTCCCCCGGGTCTAACCAAGCCCATCCTGGTGGTGCCCATTAGCATGTCAGACCCTTCAGCTCGCTCGCCCTTTGAGGGTGCGGCAGCTGAGTCTCAGTCCCTCTTTTCAGACAACAGTAACTTCAGACATCCTAATCCTCTCCCTGCTGGCCTGCCCCCCTTCCCCAGCTCTCCCCGCGGCAGTTCTGACTGGCCCATGACCCCTGAACCACAGAGCCTCTTCACATCAGGTACTCATTCATCTGAACTTTTTGTTTATCTTAAATGTTTTCTTAGTTGTCCGGTTTTCTAAAGCAGTCGGACTGTCACGGGTGAGGATACTTGAAATGTAATACTGATTATGATACATACTGATTAATCTGTTGGTGATCATACAAACAAAGGAAAATTTCCATGTGCTTTGCTTAATTGTTTTCCTTATGTTTCATCTACCTAAGAGATTTTGAATACTTACAACATTACTATAGACATCATTGATCTTGCAGCTATAATGGCCATGGAGAGTGCTCAAAGTCTTGAGGTCCAACTAAATTCTTCCTTTATCTCCTCGCAGACACAATACCAGTGTCTTCCTCCACAGACTGGCAGGCGGCCTTTGGTTTTGGCTCGTCCAGCAAACAGCAGGATGATGACCTGGGCTTCGATCCTTTCGACGTCACCCGCAAGGCTTTGGCTGACCTCATAGAGAAGGAGTTATCAGTGCAAGATCAGAGCCCATTGTCTCCTGGGCCATTCACCCAGGGCAGCAGCCATGTTCTTGGTCTGTCGGCTTCCAATTCGAACCCCAGCACCTCCCACCACTTCCCCAGTGGCCTGCCACGCCACCCCCAGCTTCACAGAGCCATCTACAGCTCCTTTAGTTTCCCCGGCAGTCACAACAGCCAGGCCAGTCAGCAGCAGCAGCCAGCCGCCAGACACCCCTGGATGGGCGTTCCCACACGAAATAACCTCACACACTCGAACCACTCAATCAGTGCTGCCTCACACAGTAACTTCCTGGACCTGAGTCTGCCCCCTCAGCACAACACAGGGCTGGGAGGGATCCCCATCTCAGGTACCGGACACCTGGGTCACCTTGGCAGTGCATGTTAAAACTGAGATTAAACGTGCGACATAATGAAGTCATTTAATATCACAACACATGAGCGATACCGTGCAGCTTAAGGATACTTGTTTTTATTAGTTTGCATTGATTTTTACAAAGAGGAAACAAAAGAGCTGCAGTTAATTAGCAGTAGTAGATCCAAACACCTGAGGAATTAATACATCTGTTTTCCTCTTCTCTCCTTCAGAAAACAGTGGCTCTATAGACGGCTTAAATGTGAAAGAGTGGCAGGATGGCCTGAGAGCTCTCCTGCCCAACATCAATATCAACTTCGGTGGCCTCCCAAACTCCTCCTCCTCTTCATCCTCCTCATCCTCCAACAGTGTTAACCACATTGGTGGACCGCCAGGGCCAGCAGGCATCTCGCACAGCCTGAGCTGGGATGGCACAGCCAGTTGGATGGACCCAGCTATTATAACAGGTAGAAATATCCAATCATCTTAGTCTTTTTCATTTCTTTTTTTAAACATATTAAATTAGATCTGCTAGTAGGTGTGATTTTATTATTCATTAGACAGACACTTGGACTATAAAAAACATCAAAACCACTTTGAAATCCTCTTTTATTTTTGTAGCAAGTTTTAAAACTTAGTTGCTTTTGAGTCTGTGACAAAGACAGTTGGAAAGTGAAATCAAATCATTTGAAAGTTAACCAGCATGTCATGCACAGATTAGTTGTGAATGAAAGTCAGTTTTCAATGACGCTTCATCGGGTTGATGAAACCCTGTGCTTAGTTAATTTGTGGGGAGTTCGGGAGGACATAGAAGTTTCTTTATTAGTTTTGGATAACGTGCCATGTCACAATGGGGAAAACAAAAATAGATTGTAAGATCCTTGTGATTTGTGGAACTCTTCCTGTAGCAACATTCCATAATTTGTTTTTAGTCTCTGCCCCTAATCCATTTGTAATTGAAGCTCACATTTTTAAGGATGGCTATAGTTCCCACTCCTGTTTGGCTTACCTCAAAGTGTTTAAGTATATCTGAACACAGTTCCTCTGAAAAGCAAACAGTCTCTACCTGACAGTCTCAAAAGACTTGTTCATATTTTCCAGTGCACTTGTGCATCTGTCATCTCTCTTGTGATCTTTCTCCCCCTTCAGGCATCCCAGCCTCCGCAGGCAACAGTTTAGACTGTCTCCAGGACGACAACCCGCCCCACTGGCTTAAGTCCCTTCAAGCACTCACAGAGATGGACGGCCCTGCCAGCTCAGTTGTGCCCACACCCCAGCCCCTTCACAGCAGCCTCCTCGAAGGCCGTCTCCCTCTTCACCACAGAGCCGCGACCGGCTGGGCTCCGTATCTGCCCCCTCCCACAGCAAACCCCGCCAGCCAGTTCCACTCCCCTCCCCCAGGCTTCCAGACCGCCTTCAGACCCCCAGGACAGGCTGCCACAGAGCTACTACAGAGTGCCGCTGTGGATCGCCACTGAACACAGACTCCAGCAGACCCCCATCCATTCCCCCACTACCACTATATACCCACTCATCCTGTACCCTGCTTCCTTTCCCCAATGCAAAACACACCAATCTGCAGAGTATGAAAAATTAACAAAGTAACAAACTTGCTTTCTTCTTTTTCTCTTCCTCCATCCTTTGTGTCTACTTTGAAGGCCTGTTTGTTTTTGTTTTGTTTGTGGCACACAAGTTATCAGTACCCTTTGTCTGCTGCCATCACCACTCCTTAGACCTAGTTCTGGGCGTAACGTGGGATTCATTGTGTAGCGTACTGTCAGCTAAGAACACAAGAATCGGTATAGCATCAAGCGCCCAGTGGTGACACAAGTTAACTCCACAAACTGGCAAAGAAACAAATTAGCAGAAGTGAGGTCTTTTTTTTAAAATAACTAATGATTAAGCATGAAAACATTTGTGTTTTTGGAAAGTTGAAGTCATGATTAGTTTTTGAGGAATGAAGCAAGCTGTGAATCTGCTCTTTGAAGCTTTGCCCCAAAGACCCTCATCCCTCCCACTCTTAACAAGGAGACTGTGAAACGGTTAAAACCTTACAGCCATGTTGTGAATCAGGTGAGGTGAGAGAGAGAGAGAGAGAGAGAGAGAGAAGGGTTGGCACTTAGCTTTTTTGAGAGTGGGTTTTAGAAAATATCAAAAACAAGAAAAAAAAAAAGAGAAGTTAAGATTTGGTTAGAGAGTGAATGCAGATGATACAGAGCGGAGTGGAGGGCACAGGCTATGCATGGGCTCCCTGTTAGGTAGGGACACAAATGGCCTGCCTGAGAGGCCACTTGGCTCACATTCTCTTTAGTGAGGGGCTCCCACTGGCCCCATTTTGCTGGAGGGAGAATTTTGCTGAATCTCTGTATCAGAGGATAGAGCGCCACCTTACCACAGGGAGCCAAGGCTGTGGGAGATCATGGCACACATCCTGAGCACTAGGGTTAGACTCTTACTCACAGTGCCACTGTGTGGTACCTACAATAGCTAGCCCTAACATGGACAGCCACCACATAGATAAGACAGTGACTAGATTGAAGAGAAAATGTCAAAAATACTAATGAGGGTAAAATAAATTTTAAAAAAGGGTTAACAGGTCCCTCTGTTAAATCCACGAGGGCTTAAACGAGGCCTTAAAATAGATGAGAGAAAGGAGCTTGAGTGTTTGGAAAAGGAGTGTCATGACTGCTGAAAAATATGCAATATTGTATGTGACTTCAGCAGCTGTATGCGAGTGTGCGTCACAAAGGTAGGTGCTACAAGACGATACCAAGTACCTAAGTAATGAATCAAGGAGCCCTCAGCCTTTAGGATTCGAGATCAGCCTCTCCGACCACCGCCTTTTTTCTTTACAAGTCTTAATTCTGATCCGTGTTCGCTCTGTCTTTTCTCTCTCTTACCCCCCCTCCTCCCTCCTCCTCCTCCTCCCCCGCTGTTCCCTATTTAACAGTATTCACGAAAATGAACAAAATCATCCAAGAGAAACCAACACAGAGTCATACAGTGGGTTTTAACATGATGTTGCGAGGAAAAAAACAACTTTGAGGCGCTTAAAGGAAGAGAACTGTCCTCTGCAGGTCTGGAAAAATGAACCTTAAATAAAACTGAAAATTCAGAGCCTGTTTGTCTGCTGTTCTGTTCTCACAGCCTTGATCAAGCATGCCCATTGATGAATATAAGATGCTAAAGAGCTCACCACAACACCAGAGTATCATACGGTTTATGATCAGCTTGACGTCCTGTTCTAATGTCTTCCACTAGAGGGCAGATCACTTTATGTCAGAGACAAAGCTCTGCAGTCAAACTTCAGTCGAGCACACAAGGTGACACTGAATGGCAAACACGACTGTGTTTCAGACATTCGTTCGTGCACGTTTTCACTTTAAACAGCTGAGTGAATGAGAGCAAAATGCAGATAAGGGTGATCTTTAACCACACATATCGGTATGGTGTTTGTCTTTTCGGCGTAGCACCACTGCGGGGAGCAGAGTGTGTGTGCTGTCCTTCAGTTTGCAGCTCTGCATTATCCCCTGCCAATGCAGCAGTAGATACCTGCAACAGAGAGGTATGCCTTCTTTGCCGTTTGGTTTCTAAATTACATGGAGAGGAGCACAATCGGTTATTCTACTGGTTCTCTGTTATTTCTGCACTTATTCAACTGAACCAGGTGCTTTTTTTTTTTTTTTTTTTTAATATATTGCTTTAAATTATGATTTCTTCTTTTTTCATTGTAGGAGACTAACAAACATGATTGACAGTGCCTGTGCTTTCTTAAATTCTTCTCACCAATCCAGTCTGAATATTTAATGGATTTTGAAAACAATTCAATAAACAATAGATTCTCTGTGTCCAAGTTGTTAACTTTACCCTCAGTTGTGATGTTTCATCCCCCATCATCCCTGTTTAGTCTGCAATTAATGTAGAAGCAGCTGATTTGTTCATTGATAATTAGGCTTGACAAAGAAAGATCTATCTTAAAGTCAGCCAGTAAGTTGTTTGGTCACTTTGTACCACGAGAGCAACCGTAATGCATCTATTTTATACGTTTTTGGAACTCTTCTGGAGATGGAACACCTTCTTCCTTATGATATTTCCTCATTCGCTGTTTTCGTGGTGGTGGTGGTGGAGATGGCGTCCTAACACATTTGACTAAAATCTCCCATAGGTGCTCAAGTTGAGATCTGGTGGCTGTGAAGGCCACAGCTTATGATTAACATCACGGTCATAGTCGTCAAACCTTTCAGTGACGCCTTCTCCCCCTTGAATAAAGGCACTGTTATCTTCCAGGACGAGGCCGCTCCCATCAGGATAATATATGTTGCTTCATAGAATGAAGGTGAGCACCCAGAAAGACGGGCACTGCTGCTTGTTACAGTAACTCGGTGATTAACTCGTAATGGGTATTTAACATTTCATACAAAGCTAAAGTACAACCTTGATTCCAAAAAAGTTTGATGCCGTATAAGCTAAATAAAAACAAAATGCTACTGATACCCCATACCTCTTTAAACAATGTTTTTGTTCACAATAGAAAATGTATCAAATGTTAAAAGTGACACGGCTCCGCTTGAATTTGATGCCAGCGACACGTACACGTCTAAAAATAATAATAATAATAATAAATGGGATGGTGCAACAAAAGGAAAGAAAAGTAAGTGGTACTAAAAGAAAGGCTGGAGGAACATTTTGCAACTACTGCAACTATTTTGCAACTACAATGGTCCTCAGTTCAGTGCCATGATTAAGTATAAAAAGAGCACCTCAGAGAGGTAGAGTCTCAGAAGTAAAGATAGGCTGAGGTTCAGCAATCTGTGAAAAAATGAATTGCATCGACAGATCAGAATAATGTTCCTCAACATAAAATTTGAACTTTGAATAAAAGACTTTGAGTATGTAATTCTACTGTGTATAAAAGCATTAAAATACTCATTTTGCCAAAACCAATTGCCTGTGATCTTCGGGTGACACTGCATTAAAGATAGACATGATTCTGTAATTTAAATCAGTGCATGGGCTCCAGAGATCCCTGTCTGTGAACACAGCTCACCGTGCCAGCCACAAATGTGGGTTAAAACTCTTACCTTAAAAAGAATAAGCCGTATGTGAACAGGATCCAGAGACTCAGCCGAATTCTCTGGTCCAGTGCTCATTGAAAATGGACTGAGGCAAAGTTTAAAAAAGATAAATAGATAAATAACTGCTCTGTTGCACATTTCAGCATGACACATGCATACTGTCAGGGTGCTGGACCGACCTGCCCGAAGTCCAGACCTCTCACCGTTTTAACACATTTGGTAATTTATGAAACAAAACACGACAGTGGAGACCCCGGACCGTTGAGCAGCTCGAACCCTCCATCGGACAAAAATGAGACTGCCAAAGGTGCACCAGCTGGTCTCCTCCGTTCCCAGATGTTTACAGACTGTATTTAAAAGAAGAGGCAATGCTACACAGTGCTAATCATGACTCAACTCAACTGTTTCTCAGACATGTTGCTGCTGTCAAATTCAAGATGAGCACATTTTTTTTCCGTAAATTCATGATATGTCTCACTTTAAACCTTTGATAAGTTTTCATTGTCCAATTGTGAATAAGATATGGATTTGTAACGTTTTGGTTTTATTTCCATATTACACAGTGTCCCAACTTTGTTGGAATGTGCTGATGAAGTATGTTGTTAGTAGCTCCTAAATAACAACATTAGCATCAGCCTCCAGAATGAGTAGGACGTCTATCTATACATATATTTGTATATATATACACATATTTGTACATATATGTATAGCTCAGTTATGTAGAAAGAAGAACAAAGGGACAGGATACAAGAAAAATTATACAGTTCAGTCTGCTTACAAGAAAAGTTATTTATTTTGCTCTAAATGTCTCTCCATTTCCTTTTCTCAAGTATCTTAGACAAACATGTTTACAGCATGACCTACAGACATAAAGGAGGTGTTAGTCCACAGTGCTCAGTGTGTATTCCCTAACTGAGTCCTGGACAGATTTATTGGCCCTGAATTGTCGGTAAATGGTTTAGAATACCAACAGAAATATATGCAAATAAACCTGTTTTAAATGCTCAGAATGTTTAAAAAAAGATATAAAATTTATTGAACAAAAACAAATTCTTTCATACAGCGATATGAAAATACAAGAACAAAATGAACTCTGGGCACAGTCTTTGAGTTTGAATTAGTTCTTCAAACAAAATGTAGGATTTTGTGTGTAGTTTTCAGTCAGTGATGGTTTTAATTCATACTGAAAAAGGCTGATGGGTTCCAGAGTCTGCTTGGTGACAACAAAAAAAGTGCAGCCTGAGATCATCATATATGCTGTTGTGGGGGGGGGGGGAAATCATTTCAAAGTCTTTAAGGCAACTGCAAAGTTTGTAACGTTATCCTGAATTTTTTACAATTATAAAACATAAGATAAACATTCCAGATTTAGTTCTAACAATCTGCTTTGTGAGAGAATCTGTGAAGGTTGGTGCGGCTTGTGGAAAAACACTACGAAACACATCCTGAGTTTCAAGCTGACTTGGAGCAGATGGAAACCACAGCTCCAGATGGCTCCAAGTGTGTTGCCCAGTGTTGAAAGCCAAAGAGGATGATGCTATTGAAAAGAATATAGACAAAAGCAATGTTTTTGCAAATATTAGTCTTTTATTAACGATAAATTTCAGCCCATATTGAAAAAAAAAACATCCTATCTAAAGTAAAACATGGTGGAGTTTCTGTAATGCTGCTGTTGGGCTGCTTTGCTGCCTCTGGTCAACCCAAACTGCTGACAATTATCCCATAAACATATGAAAGGAATTCTCACTAGATAACCAACTCTTGTTAGAGCTTAACGTTTTACCCAGCGTCAGAAAATGAACCTCGAGGCAAATGCCTTCAGCCTTTCAGCAGGACAGTTACCTGCCGTACACATCACAGACAACAACATTCTGATGGAATAAAAAGATTAACTGATTTAAACTGTTATGAAAAACATTGTGAATTGTTTTTTCTGCCATTAAACGAGCAGATTCCTCACCCGGTTGTATCAGCAGCTGCTCAGGTGTAACTGGACATGCAGGTGAGACAGTCACCCCAGGATGGTTGAAACAGCCCCCTCTGGTTTCAGGCTGTGGGTGCTGAGGAGGCAGCAGCAGTGGAAGGTGAGTGTGTAAATAATGCAGGCAGGCAGCAGAGTCAGGGGCTGTGACAGTGAGTCAGCAGCAACACAGGGGGGAGGCTTTGCTGAGTGTTCCCGCACCCTCCAACACTCATGCAGACTTCACTGCACTGTAACATAATGGAGGAATCTGGGTGATGATGCATGCCTGATATGTACAAGAATAGAATCTCTTTATTTTGTACAGCCACCCGAAATAAAACAGAAAACTGTGTTGTAGACTCTGGTAGAACCAAACCGGCCATGAAACCGCCCTAAAAACCTGCCAGACTCAATGATTATCATTAGTTTATTGATTTTCTTCCTTTGCTGAAACGGCACATTCATGCTTATTATATTAAAGAGGTGGAGGATGAATTATGAAGCAGAAGACATATGAGGCGATTCACAGGGTGTATTGAAATTAGATGGATGAAGAAGTAGCACTAAATTGTGTTTGTGTAATTCAAGGCACTAATAAGTGCTTATTTACAGCCTTGGTATGTGTTAAATACCTCCAAATGGCTGAGCTCGATGTGCTCTTCGCTGAGATGAGCTGAGTCGATGCAAGTCAACAAACAGCCTTTAACCACGATCAGGTGTTACATCAGGATTTTCCACTTTTCCATAGAGATGTCCTCTGCGGGGGTTCGGTCTGTTAAACTGCTGAAGCTTTGCTTTCCTCAAGGACTGCAGCTACTGGATGAGGGCATGTGCAGAGGACACGGAGCTGCAGTGGCGAGCATTAAGACTGTGCTTTGTCTACTGAAAAGCATAAAGAAATTATGACAACGCCCCTAAAAGAAATTCCTAGACATTCAGCTGCACAGATATACTATGACAAATTTAAGAGAACTAACAACCATCAAAGAGATCTCGGAATACACAATGTTTCCTTAAAGGGATTGTGAAAAAAAAATTAGATGGTGCAGAGGGAACAAAAAAAAAGACTGCAATACAACCGTACAGATATCCTCATCAGTTAGGGAAAGTGTTAGCCATACAATACCTTGACCCTGCCAATGTCTGTGCAGCTGGTTGTCTTTATTTGACCTATCTCACCTTTAGGTTATTTAACTTCAAAACCTACATGTGCGCCATACCTGAATAAAAACAGAATGCATGTGTTTCTCATGTGACAACATTTTGATAGTCAGTGATATGTATACATAATTTCCTGGCCCTGGGCTGGCTGGCTGCTAGGAAAACCTGCAGGGAACGCTCTCAGCAGAAAGCACTCTCTCCATTTGTCAGCTCATTTGACAAGCCCTCTCACCAGTGGGGCTGCCGGCACTGCAAAAAGTGTCCATCCTGACAGCTTATTGAGTCTCAGATTAAGCTGTTTAAACAAGAGACCAGAGGTTTAATCAGTTACATAATTATATAAGTTGAAAAAAGAAAAAAAACTTAAATGTTCTCTGGTTTCACCATCTCATGGGAATTTGCCAACTTTCTCTGCTTCAAAATTGAACATCTCTGGATTTTGGATTTCAAATCAAATATTCATAAACGAGATGATCAGCGGAAAATCCTGATGGGCACTTTTAACATATTCGAATAATATAGAGATTAATCTTGGTTTGAAATGATAGATAGAGGTGCAACCAATCCAAAAATGCTGATGACCATGACAGAGGAGGGCTCATCAAGGTATTTAATTCCACTTCTCGCAGGGATGTGTTACCGTATTTCATTTTCTTGGAGAAAAGTGTGATTGTGGAAAAGAGGAAAAAACGTTATCAACATGCATTCTGTGATTTCTCTGCACAGTTAGAGGAGACTGTGCTTATGTTAACAGTTCAGTTAAAAGGATATTTCTTGCAGCGTGCACAACTCTCAACTGACCCACACAAGCCTTTACTGTAAATTCCACCAGCAGTTCAGTTAATGTGTCCAGCCAGGAAAAATCACATACTCCTCCATCATCGTACAGTGTATAATGGCTCTGATGTATATGGTCTGTATGTAGTGCTACATGGGCAGTGGTTTATGTCCGGCAATGCGTCTGGGTTCTCTCTAGTAACCTCCAGAAAAAGACCACTCAATCCATCTACGAGTGAGCCCAAATCACGATCGACCTGCCTCCATGCTGGAAAGTTGGAGAGGTGTTCTTTATATGGAATTCATCATTCTTTTTCCTAGAAAATGACCTTTGCTCATTACAGCGGAAATTCTCTATTTAACTCTAGCTTCATCAGTCCAAATAACTTGTTAATTCTTGTTAAGTGCTGACACTTTCCACGCGCATATGACGTTCCGGTTGTTTGTATCTCAGCAGGGCCTTAGTGCATCATCCTTTTGTGGTTTTGTTTTTGCCCGGCTCCCTGAGTCCCTTGTGGTGATGTAACTGAAGCAGGAAGGTCACGGCAACTGGAGTCGTTGATGTAAAGTTTTGAATTTTCTCCCCCAGACGAGCATGCTAACACTGCACACAGGGCAGGAGAAGCGTGTAAAGTGAGATCCACATCACCCCACACTGCAAGGACGTAGCCAGAACGGGAGCTTTCATAACAGATTTTTGCAAGTTTGGGTGGATCGAAAGAAAATGTCCATAAAAACAAGTATGCAACTGTGAATTTGAGTCTTTACAACTTTAGATAACGAAATTGTATTTGTTTGTATTAGTTTGTTATGTTGACTGATGGTTTCACCATCACTTTAGTCCAGGTTGGAATATCTCCACAACTACTGGAGAGGTTGCTGTGAATTCATGGTTCTCAGATGACTTCCTAATGACTTCTTCTTTATCATGAGGTCGAGATTTTGAATGTCAAACACCCAAATTTTTTTATGGCTTGTAAAGCTAAATGTCTCAGCTGATTTTTGAGTTTAGTGCCACAGTGTCATGGTAGACTCCACACTGCTCTATGTGTAATCGTGTATATATGCTAGTGGAAACAGTATAAATGAATACACAAGAGAATCGATGCATAATTACTGGGAGGCATTCCATAGCTCCCTCCCCCTTAATTGGATTTCAAAATATCTTAGCTACCACTAAAGTGACGGAGGACTGTTAGTGACCCAAAGTAAAGAGGTAACAGTCCCGAGTTTCACGAGAGACCATTTGTGAACTTCAACAAGGATGAGGATATTATGGACATGCCCTTAATTATTAAACAAGTGTGTCAGCAGCCTGGCCTGATGGAGGTAATGCAGATTGGAAGTGGACCAGAGAAAAAGCCTCTGGGACTGAGGCTAGAGGGAGGGTTTGGACCTCAGGGTGGGGTGGTGTTGGACTCCAGGGCTTTGGCTCAAGCTTTGGATATCCAATAGTGCTGTCAAAGCTATTTTGCCTGTTGTTAACATTCAGAAGCAATATGAGGCTGTTAGAGGTGGACTGCAGTGCTCCGGCATCTCAGTGATTGAGTTTTTGAGAGCAATAAAGTCAACACCAGAGGACATGTGTGATTTGATATAGAATAATCATATGATACTGTGCATGCACAGCTGACTGGGACACAATGAGAAGGCCCTTGAAAAACATTTTGGATGCCATCATCAGGAATCAGTTCTGTATAATAGATATGGCATGAGTGTGTGTCTTCAAAGTAATCGATCTGGGAATATCAAGAAGCCTGACTCAGGAGAACTGGCCGTCCTTTGTGCGTGCGTGTGTGTGTGTGTAAAAGTGAAACAGAATGAAAGTGGACAGAGGCAGTGAGGTAATGAACATGCAGCATCAGAAATTTTCGACTGTAGGCGCTTATTCCTTGGGCACATTTGCCTAACAGTTAACAGGTGACTTTGCATTCGAGTTGACGTGCTAAAGCAGTTGTAAGATGCTGTGGAGCGTTCAGGGAGCAGGAGGGAGGCATTAAGCTCACTCAAGACTGCTGCACCACTCACAGACAGAACCTCAATTAGTCCAACATGTTGAGCGGGGATTACCAGAATACTGGCTCACACCACCACAGTTTCAATTACATAACTCTAATTTACACGTGAAGGTTGACATCTGGGTATCTTCACGGAACTGAGAAATTAAATAAACATCCGCAAGCATGTGACTTCGACTTATTTCAGGGTAAAGCTGGCTTTATTCAATTTGTTTTTATGATCAATGAACTCCATGTAAAAGCACATAATCATCCCACTGGCAGAACTAAGCTAATTAGTCACCCCCTGGTGAAAAAATATGACATCGACACTCTTTGAGGATATTCATACGACTGTTTCATTTTCTAGGGAAAAAGAAATTCATCTGAATCACAAAAAAAAAAAAATCACAGATTATTTTGTTCAACAGCTGACCATTCTGGCTTTGTAAAACATACCCAGAAGAAAATCAAATGAAACTGTTGTAATTATTGGGATTCCTTTTTTCATTTTCAGATCAATTAGAGGAAGAAATTAATATATTAATATATATATGTATATATATATATTTATGTATATATATATATATACATGTACAAATATATACATCTGTAAATATAGATATATATAGTACGCAAGAGAGTGAGAACGAAGGTGAGAGTGAGAGTGAGAGTGAGAGACAGAGACAGGCAGAGATAGACTATGTGAGCTAGAAGAGTGGGACGGGACCGATGCCAACCTACCCCACCCTTACTGCTGCTGCCTGCAGAGTAAGGAGTGCTGCATTTCCTGAGGGCAATGCAGAGGAAGGGGGAAGAGGCTCACTTCTGTTCAGGTCACCATACACAGAAAACACATACAGACTAGAGTAGAACAAATTACTTGCAAGCATTTCTTTATTTAGTAAAACCACAGCACGAACCACATTTCCAGAAACGTTGGTAGACTTTCTAAGATGTAACAGCAACTTAAATCTGTTATTTATCAATTAATTCGCACCTTTATTCAACAGACATGAGTACAAAGGAGAATTATTTTCAGGGTACTCACTGACTTATTTAATCATATTTAGAAAATGTAAACTAAACTAGAATTTTATGCTAGTAACACACAAAAAAAGTTGGGATTGAGGCATGTTTTCCATTGCATTACAACAGCCTTTCATTTAATTATGCATTTTAAATTGTTTATAAATTGTTTTACAGAGGAATCTATGTCCATTCTGGCTGAATCCAATATTTCAGCTGCTCAACAGTCCATGGTTGTTGTAGTTGTCTGATTCTCCTCTTCACGATGCTCCGTACATTTTTAATAGAAGAAGGCCAGTCAAACACTCTGTTTATGTAGGCACACTGTTGAAAGTCATACAGAATGAGACCGAAACCGAAGACCTCTTAAAAAAATACTTCATATTGATTATAGCATATGTCTGTCCAAAATTACAACATATGTCTTTGCATCAAGGGTACCCTCAAGCATTTTCAATCCACCCTTGTCATGGACACTGACGCACACCTATATCATCACAGACATTGGCTTTGACACCTCTTACTAATAAGAGCCTGGCTCATCTTTTTAATCTTTGACAAATACAAGCAGACATTAGATTTTCCCCCAAAAGTGACTTAAATATGGACTTATCTGACCACAGAACACATGTCCACTGTCTTTCTGTTCTTCTGAAATGAGCTCATGTCCAGACAACTCAGCAGCATTTCTGTGCAGAGTTGATAATGGCTTCCTCCTTGGGTAATACGGTTTCAGGTTACATTTCTGGTCTGCAGTAGCAGACTGCGTTTAGCCCATGTGATTATATTGATCACTGTAGCATGATTGTTTCTCATGTAGTGTTGTCTCAGGGCTTGAAGGTCATACACATCCAACAGAGTTTTCTATTTGTGTCTTTTATACACTTCCCCAGACTCACTGTCTCCTACCACAACATACTGAACTGTAGTTGTTGCTCTTTGTAATTTTTTGCATTGAAAAATATTTGACCGATGTAACTGATTGCGGATTTTCTGATGGAATTTGGCACAAAACATTTCAAGACTGAGCCTTTGGTTGATGCTTCTTTTATACCCAATCATGACACCCTTACCTTTCACCAACTAATCAGCATAACTTTTAAGAGTAGCGTTACTTGTATATTCTATAAACTTTTTAATCTGTCTTTGCCTCTCCCCCAATTTTTGTTTGAGTGCGTTACTGTTGTTTCATTTCAAATTTGTTTACATTTTTTAATAGCTATGAAGTTTGTTAGTATTGACGCTGAAGATCATTTTCTTCATTGTGTCAACTAAATAATGTTGGGATGAATTAACAACTAAGAGTTTAAAGTTTCCAACGTTTCTGGAGATTAGGTTTGTATTCTTGTAATTACTGGCACTTTTTTGATGAATTCAATTGACAAAATAAAAAAACAATAGGACTCACCTGTTCTTTATTTATCTTCGGTGTTCAGGGGATCTGAATTAACCTGAGTGATGGTTTCACTGCACAAAAAATTGGCTGATTGTTTCCAGCTGCCGTCTCACAACAGTGAAGACAAAAAAGAATACATGTTTTCATCAAAAAAACATTACGATTTCAAAGACAACAAGATAATCACCAAAGGACTAGAAATCCCTGTGTCAAAACTTTTTTTATGTTAGTAATTTTTTTTACATTTGTAAGACTTAAAAGATGCTTTCAGGTTGTTCAAATAAGAAGCCACTTAATGACAGAAGTCTGTGAAGATTGGTGTGGACTGTGGAACAACAGCTACAAGTGCTTCAGATTGACCTGGAACTATGTGGACACACTGCACACCTAACCAAGCAGGGCTCCATGAGGAAAGGCCCAGGGAGACTTCACTACTGAAAGAAAGGCACAAAAAAAGACTAACAACTTAGATAAGCCACAGTCTGCGCTGGATAATGGAATAAAGTGCTTTTGTTTGTTTGGACTTCATAGAATAAAGAAGATCCTACCTTCAGTAAAACATGATGGAGGTTCTTTAATACGGGCCTGCCTTGCTGCTTCAGGAACTGAAAGTATTGAATGTATTTTCAAATCAGAAGATTACTACGTAATTTTGAACCAAGATGTGCCACTCAGTGTCAAAAATTTGAATTGATGATCTTGGGCTTTTCATTGGGTTTGCCATTGCACAAAGAACTCCTGCATATTCAAAAGAAAAGCAATGGAAGAGTGGCAGAAACAAGCAACAGACAGACAAACAAGCTTGTAAATGACAACTGGAAGCACATAAAAGCTGTTGTTGTTACCAAAGAGTGCGATTGTTTGTTTTACTTGTTTGTTTCAAATGAAATATTCTAACTAAACAAAGTTTGTTCACTTGTATTTATTTCCGTGGATTTTCCAAATGTTGTCGACCTACTTCAAGTTCACCGTTAAAACTAATAACTGTAAACTCCATCTTGAGTGCCGTTCCTCATTTGCATGTTGCTTTCAACAAAGGCATCTGCTAATTGACTAAATATAAATTTAGTGACTCGTTTTCTCTGAAAAAAAATGCTATAGTTCAAAAATTGGATCCATAAAACAACAGGAAATCATTCAGCAGATATTTTATACCAATAAATGTAAACTATTAAATGGCAAAAAATAGTAGACATTTTCGTCTTCAATGTCTTTACCTGAAAAATG
Source organism: Odontesthes bonariensis (assembly GCF_027942865.1). NCBI lineage: Eukaryota > Metazoa > Chordata > Actinopteri > Atheriniformes > Atherinopsidae > Odontesthes > Odontesthes bonariensis. The sequence continues at coordinate 23,793,463 of NC_134512.1, read as the reverse complement.
TACTCTATCTGTCCTAAGTACTAACTCTGGCCTTCAAGAAATATCTTCGTTGTCATATTCTGGAATAAGAAGATGAAAATAGTTTCTGCCTTCACTCAGATAGCTGTGTGAATACAGGATATTGCAGAATGAGCAGATCTTCTGGCATCTGAGGTGTGAAACAACTCGCAGGAAGTGACAGACTTAAGTGGTCCCCTCTTGGGACAGAAGGATTAGTGTGGACCATTACCTTAGCCCCATGAATCACTGCTAATGGCCGTAGTGAGAGGGCACTGGTAGATGGACACCTCAAGTTCTGTTACGCTGCTGCATATGTCTGCTGTTAGTACCACACAGAGAGGACTGTGACAACTTAGTGTACAAAACGCATGCATTCATTCATGTAGGTTTTTAGTGCAATTCTTTAGAGCGGATATATACACCCCAACCAACCCCGAGCTGAAATGAGCATACACCAGCAGATCCTTAAAAATTTATTGAAGTTAATGTAAGATGAAACCATAGGTGGTATAAGAAAGAAAACACAAATAACCCTTGCATAGATCACAGACCATGCCTTTGTCATCTTCTGACAAACTGAACACATTGTAGCATAATCCTTGGTAAACGAAACATGACAATGACGGCTGGATTAGATAACACAGTTGGAGTTTCGCTTGCTTGTGGATGAAAAGAAGAGCAGAAGAGTTCAACAGTCCTTCAGTGTTTAGCTCCGAAAAGCTTCTCTACCAGCATCTAAATGTGCATTCTTGACAGAAAATACAAACTCATAGCCATCACACTTCTAAGACAAACAAGAACTTCTCGAGCGAGATGCACAACATCCCAACATTCAATCCCGTTTAGATGCTCCTCAGCAGGAAAAAAAGTTGTCCAGCATCAAGACTTTTAATAACCCAGAATGCCTTGGAACCTGTAGAGAGGATAGTGTGTGGCACAGGCTTTGCTCAGACATGATGGACATGTTTCCTACAACATAGTATCACTGCAGTCTGGAGTGAGATAAGAGTGGGCCGAATGTCACATGAAAGAGCATTTCAGTCCTGAAACTAGCCCTTGTTGTCCTTGCTCACATTCAGAGCCCAGCAAGCTCAACCTGGACATCACACAGAGGCGGTGAGCTCGGCTCAGATGCCAGCCATCGTCTCAATGATGCGGTCAGCGCTAAGGTGCTTTTAGAAATCCAGCAAAGGACACGTTTCACAACAACTCCTGAACAGGGCCTTACAGGAAGCCTGGGTGCAGATGAAAGCAAGGGTTTCTCTTTTGAAACGATGCAACTGTATTATAGTTGATCCGCAGCTTGAAAGGCAAAGCTCATGCAGTCTTCCATCGCCCATGCAGTTTTTTTTCTTTTTCGCAATCAGTAGGTTTCTGTAGAGATACATTGTTGCAGATAGTTCAGCAGTAGAGTTTGAAAAAAAGAAAAATGTGAACAGGAATGAATCCTGGTTTTTGTTCTTTTTCTTGAAACCAAAAACACAAACTGTGTGTGTTTATAATAGTCTATATCATCAAGTGTTTAGTAAGTGATCTTATACAGTAGTTTCATTTTCATGGCTTGCTGGAGGAACATTTTTTTTATATTCCAGTGTAAGGCATGTTCGTCCGAAATAACTCACGTTACAGTGCCACCAGAGACAAACAAAACAAAAACAGAGGAAAATAAGAACACACATTAAACTTGTTTTCCTTACATAACTGCAGTATATAGTGGTTACTTTTCTCTAGCCTATTGTAGTTAAACAGCATTGTGTTCTCTTGACATTTCATGTTTTTTTTTCTTAATTGGATAAATGTTGTCATTTTTAGAAGTTTATACACATATTTGCAGAAGCATAACATCTAAAATTGAGCTAAACATAGGACTATGTAAAACTATTTAGGCAACTTCTCTAACAGTTTTTTCTCTTTAACAGCTGATCATACTCATGAACTGCAGTCAGACTCTCTTTTATCGGGTTCACAAAACCCTTTAGCAGCTTTTGTTCCAACCAGAAACTTGGATTTTTTAAAAATTGGTTTTCTCTGAATTTAAGATAGGTCTATACATCTAACCCCACTGATATTACAAAATCCCAGAACAAACTACCAGAGGTTTCTACATGAGCAGCAGCCCTGTTGTGAGTATCTGACAAGCGATCCCAGTGTCTCTGACACAATAGATGGGTTTTTGCCTTTTTATAATAATTAAAAAGAAAACTTATGAACAGGTTGTTATTCTATTGCTGTTAAGAATGCACATTTCTGTTGGGTAATTGAATGCATAGCACCATCCATACATGCCCCTCACTACTATCGTGAGGGTATCATTTATATTTCATCACCCCACTTTGGACTGTTTCACGCAGGCTCCCCTTATCGTTACCTTCAAAAATTTTGGTGTTATAAGAAACATGAGACCAAAGCAAACGATTTCCTGATTGTTACATTCGATACAATTATCACATCCTTGTATCATTCCATACATAGCATTGCGATACATGCCACATGGTATTTCGTTGTCTCACTGTAGGAAAAGGCCAAGACAAGTTGAATGACCTCCTTCTTTTTTGCACTTGTGAGAAGTTACTGACACGTAGCATATTCCCTTTGCCTGAGGCAGATACTCTTCAGAAGTACAGTACAAAGATCGATTCCAAACAAAATGACAAAGAGTTCTCTAAACTAACCAACCAGCTACCGATAAAATAAATGTTTGGAAGAAAAATCGTTGAATGGAAAACCTGTTTCTCCAAAAACAATTAACTAAAGCTTGCTTCGGCTTCAGATGATGTGTTCTGGTAACAAGACAACAGCTGTAGTCCTGTACTAGCACCACAGAGGATGGCCATTGCACCAACAGAGACAGCTATGACATTCAAGTAGCACTGCAGTGGAGCTTTTTTTTTTCTTCCGGGAGCTTGTCAGGAAAGTAACTCATAATAATCTAACTTATCTAATCAAACTAACTACTAATAAAGAAAAAGGAGCATACAGTAAAGTACAAAATCTTACCATCGTTTGGATGAATACATCCCAGTACTGAGTGTAGATTAATGTACAGTAACTGGACATTTTCAAGTAGTTGTTACATTTTGTCCCAATCTATCTGCAGTTCTCCTGCAATATGCTGAGAAACTATACATGGAAATGTGCAAGCACAGTGAAAAAGAAAAGGAAATGCAAGTAAGAAAAATAGTGTAAGAAACTAAATGAAGCAATTGTGCAAAAGGATGGGCTGTATTTTAGTGTGCATGATAATGCCCTATTACTGCAATATGACAGATTTAATGACAGTAGATTAAAATGTTCTGCTATGTTCTACACAGGCGTTCCTCTGTGATACCACTGTAACTTGACATGGCACTGTTTCAAAGAGACAGTCAGGGAGGGTCAAATCATCTTTACAAATGAATGTCCTGATTGTGCGCAGCTTTTAAGTGAAAAAAAGTAGAGGAATTGCGGTGCACTACTTGGCCTACATGTAAGTGCTTGTGTAAAGGCTATGCTTTGGGACTCTCACATTCAATATTGCATGACTGCAGTTTACACTTAAGGTTCTATTTTGCATTATGGGAAAGGAAGCCCTGCATCATTGAAGCTTGCAGCTCTGCAGCAAGTTTGCAATGACCTCGCTGAGGTAGAGACCCTGAAAGGATGTATGGTGCCCAAAAGAAAAGGACAGACGTGAACAAAATCTGTTGAAAACCAGACGATATTCCCTTTTAGGTTGGAATGGTAAACATGCAGAGTACAATACATTGCTGCTTAAGGGCATAATTAAGTGCGTGACAGCATGAAAGCTAGGTTGTGCATGACAACATGGAACGTCTTTTTTTTTTCTTTATTTCTGACCACAGTCACTTGCTGTTTGAACATTACTTGTCTGGCTTCACTAACATCACAACCAACTGTGCTGCATGCTAAGACCGGCTTCGCTCCACCACACACAAAAACCACTGCACACGAGGCACTTTCACTGGTCCTGTTGGTGGAAGGGAAAAAGGCACTGACAACTAATATCTGAATAATCCTCACAAACATGAAGTGGAATTCAGTATTGATCCTTTTCAGTGGATTCTAAACCAATTTGTACTAAAATTAGAGGTGGAGATGGAAGCATGGCTGACAATATGTTAACTTTTCTTGTTCAAAGAAGGTCCATGCACTGCACTATTGACTAATACTGTAACTGGTGCTTATTATGATTATATGCATTTTTGATATTATTTATTCAGTTTCGTTGCCTACTTTTAAATGATAAACTCTGCATCCTCAAGGTGGATATATTTTATCACAATTCAGAAACACCCAGAATTTTGATTTCCTCAGTTTCCCTGACGATAGGGCACTGCAGAGTGCTTGAATTGCAACAAGCTGTATACTCATGTCATGCATTAAATATACCAGGATACAAAAGTATCTTCGTCGATAGGCCATAATGCAGGTTACTTTTTTCATGCTATGATCTCATTTATGTACTGTCCCCTTAAGATTTTAACATTCAGTTTCTATACTTCTAAATGATTAGCATTTCAAATTAAAAACTCATCCAGTGCACTCAGTATGAAAACATATGAGAAGGGGGAGATGGAGGCAGATATCCAAAAAAACATCCTTCCTAGTATGTGACATATGTCTCATGCATGCCGATATCAAAATGGAAAGTCTCTAAATCATGCTTGTGTGAAGCTCACTTTTATCGTTGTGCTGTGTTGCATCTAAAGGGCATGGCATTGAATCACTTGGTGATAACACAATTACGGCAACTGCTGGAAAACAGTAGCACTGCAGATGTCCGTGAAGCAAGCAGATCACCATCTGTTTACATCCAAACAAGAGTGATCAGTCTTCCTCCCATAAGGTGCTTTGCTGAGTAGTAGATCCTTTGCAGGGGGGAGAGGAGAGAGGAGGGAGGGTGCTGAGGGGGTCATCTAACTTCTTGGCGGTTACCACTTGGCTGCAGAGGCTTGCATGTCTGCAGTCGATTCTGGTGCATTGTGCAACTTGCTGAAATGTTATCTGTTCTCCATGCATAAGGATTTAATTGTCACACTGTCGTCTGATAAGACAGGGTGTGCTCTGTGTCCTCCTGGGAGCCGTTTATAAGTGTAATAATGGATGTTTTCTCTTTGTTATAACTATATATTTGTAGGATCAGTAGAATGAATAATTCTATCTACATGGCATATACTATAACAGCTTTGTTTTTTTTCTTTCCTTTTTGTAGAGTTGAGCGTAGTTGTAGGCCTATTGCCGTAGAGTGGTTTGGGTAGGTAAATGAAGCATTCCTAATTGATGGTCTACTCCACATATGACAGTCCAGTAGAGATCTTACAGTTCCTAACTGGCATCTAAACATCCGTAAGCAGCTTGCTTTTATTTACACAGTTTTGATTGGCTATAGTGCAATTGCCAGTTCTAAGATTAGCCTCCCTAAAATTGTCAATGCTATTGTTGATGTCTCCATCAATCTCCATGTACTCTGACTTGCTGACGGTAGATGAGCTACGGCGGCTGGAGTTGGTTTCAGAGGGGATGTTGGGATTGCTGACGTTGAGCAACTGGGCCTGCTCCTCTCCTTCGGTCTCTCTGTGGTAGAAGTAGTTGAAGTTGGACACAATGACAGGCACTGGGAGTGCAATTGTCAGCACTCCAGCAATGGCACACAGAGATCCTACAATCTTGCCCCCTATAGTGACTGGGACCATGTCCCCATAGCCCACAGTTGTCATGGATACAACAGCCCACCAGAATGCATCCGGGATGCTGCCAAAGTAGGATCCTTGTTCCTCTGCCTCAGCAAAGTAGACAGCACTGGAGAACAAGATGACTCCAATGAACAGAAAGAAGATCAACAATCCCAGCTCTCGCATGCTGGCCTTGAGGGTCTGCCCTAGAATCTGAAGTCCTTTGGAGTGTCGTGACAACTTGAAGATCCGAAATACCCTGACCAGACGGATCACCCTGAGTATTGCTAGAGATGTTGCTTGCTCCCCAACCCCCTCATTTTCTGGGTCTTCAGCCAGCTCAGTGCCAAGTGTGATGAAATAAGGGATGATAGCCACAATGTCGATCATGTTCATCATGTTCTTGAAGAAGGCCGGTTTGCTTGGGCATGCCATGAAACGTACTATCAACTCAAAGGAGAACCAGATTATACAGAGAGTCTCAATGACAAAGAAGGGGTCAGTGAGAATATTTGGTTTATAATAAATAGTAATGTTCCCAACTCTCTCGAAACGACCCGCTGGGTCCTCTTTCAGCTGTGGTAATGTCTCTAGACAAAATATCACTATTGAAATGAGGATTACCATCACAGACACAATGGCAATCCCTCTTGCAGTGCCTGAGCTTTCTGGGTGCTCAAAGAGGAGCCAGATCTGACGCTGGAACTCCTTCTCAGGTAAGGGACGCTCTTCCTCCCTGATGAAACCCTCATCCTCACGGAATCTCTCCATCGCGTCCACTCCCAGTTCATAAAATTTGATTTCTTCTGAGAACATATCCAAAGGGACATTCACTGGCCTTCTCAGTCTCCCCCCAGACTGGTAGTAATACAGGATGGCATCGAAGCTGGGGCGGTTTCTGTCAAAGAAGTACTCGTTTCTCAGGGGGTCAAAGTACCTCATCCGTTTTTTGGGGTTGCCCAGCAATGTCTCCGGAAACTGCGAGAGAGTCTTTAACTGTGTCTCAAACCGGAGGCCAGCTATGTTGATGACAACCCTCTCGCAGCACTCATGGTCATTATGGTCCGGGGGGTAGGTGTCCTGAGGATGGCCTGGGACGGCCGAGGTCTCGTCCATGTTGTCCCCTGCTACTACGGTCATTTTGGAAAGAGCAGGAGGATGTGAAAGAGGAAGATGAGGAATTGTATTGGGGTGTTGGTTAGTCTGACTGAGCGGGCATTCAGGATTGGGAGAAATTTTCCACTCCTCAGCTTCCCACACCCCTTAGATTGGTGGAGATGTCCCCAGTTGCAAGGGGGGTGGTTGGCTGCTCTGCCTCAGTGCGGCTCCACTGCGGCTCTCGCTGACTTGACCATTGCTTCTCTCCAGTGCATCTGCAGCAGTTGCTGCTGCTGCTTCTGTCACCCAAAGAGAGAGAGGGGGGGGAAGGTGGGAATAATGGAATCAAACAGCCAAGATATTTGCTGGCTCAGCATTTTCTGCAGTTAATTTATTTATTTATATATTTACATCTCTGGGGCAGCAATTAGCGGAGTCATCCATCAGTTAAAGTTAACCCCCCACCACACCCCCATTTAAGAAGACTTTTTATTCCAGTTTTTGTACTGTAAGCACTAAAAATTTCTCTCTCGTACTCATTGGGGAGTTTCTGGTGACCTTTATGGGTTTTTTTTTTTCATTCTCATAAAAGCAGTCATAACTCTTATGCCATATGGTATTATTCTGTAAGAGTTTTAGTTTAGCAGAGAAATTCAGTGGTTCTGTCTTAAAGGAGAATGGTAGCAGTTATCCTATGCCAACCTCCCTAGTCTGAGTTGTAATGTGACGCATAGCATTTTATCCTGGTACTGTTTTGCCTCATGTTTCTGGATGCATGTAGCCCATAGGCCTAATGACAATTTCCAAACGCATCGACAAGATAAGACAACTCTACAGCAGTAGTGCAGCACATGCATAAGCAAAAACTCACAGTAAAATAATTACCTGACAGGTAACTATTGTATAAGTCAGCAGTTTCAGGGGCTTACCGTGGCTTGATCTTGAGAGGTCTTGAAGGCGTCTTAGCCTCGAGTAAAATCATCCAACAGCAGGGCACCGGTGGGTGTCAGGTGGAAACTTTACGTTGCACCTAACAAATAAAGAGCCTAGAGCCTTACTGTACCCATCGCCATCTAAAGTCTACTGCAAAATGCAATAAGCCAAAACGAAAATCAGATGAGTCTACAGAGGAGAGCCTGAGATGGAAATGGAGCGAAAAGAGTGGATTGCTCAGCTGCAGAGTCGGTAGTTGCTTGCGCGGCGGCACGGTGGTGAGAAGAGCTTACAGTATATACTGCAGAAGAAAATCTTGCGCTGCAATTCGGGGGGAGATACATTAAGGGGCAATAAGCGAGCCCTTGACATTTCCAGACATCACTGCATCAGCAGAAACCTGCTGCTTTTTTGCCACTAGACAAGATGACTAGTAGCATGTGTTTCAGAGCAGGACGGTGAGCACGATTTAGGAGACAAAAAAGAAAAGAAAATCAGAAAGGATAGCCGAGAAATAGGTAAGTGTAGCAGCGACGTCCGAATGGTTTCTCAACAATGTGAAGCATGTTTTGCTGTGCATTTTACATGCAAGTGCAGGGGAGGCGAGGGAAACGAGAGTAGGAGAGAGGGAGGGCAGCAGCAGGAGGAGGAGGAGTTGGAGGGTTTCGACGCAATGCAGACCGGCTCTACTAAAGGACGCCGCCAGAAGTTCTTCATACACCACAAAAACAAGAACGCTTGTGTGCCAGCACTGGCGCAATCAGACTGCAAAGATAGACAAATCCTTTGAAGCAACTCTGTGTCACATCTGAGATCATCCATAACTTGATCAATCAGCCTTCCATCAGTTGGTGGAAGATTAAAACATACCATTTTCATTTTGGCACTCTATTATTTAGGAGTTTCAGGCGTCCGTTGCTTATATCCGTGCCACCGAATCCAAAATTGCCATTTTCAACATGTTAGCAGAGACGAATGAAAAAGATATAATCACCAACTATGTCTTGAAAGATGAATAAAGATGTGAAGTAGCACTCCGGCTGTGCAGGTCTGACACCCAAGATCTACTCCTTTATGATAGCCCACTGACTAAATTAAAATAGCTTCTTAGTGTGGAGTCATTGTTGCAACTGGACCCCAGAAGCCAAGCACATGTGAGAAAAACGCTGGAAATTTGGCAAAACGATCTGTAGAGGACGGATTACTTTCAGCACCACGGACAGCGCAGCTAATCGATTCCTCTCAGAAAACTACAAATTACCAAAACATTCACAAGCACATAGCCTACTCGGTTGTTACATAACAAACCATATGCTGTGCGATGCGTGGTTGTTCATCCACATAACAGAGGGGCACAGACCTAAGTCCCAAACTTCCTCTAAAACAACGCAAAAGCAGCTTACCAGACCTCTGTCTTATCTGCTAAAACTGTCAAATACATAGGCCTTCCATCCATTTATCACTATGGTATTTATTAAGTTAATGGGTTTTGTGGCTATGCAGGCCAATGTCTGCTTCTCTTACTTTTTCCAGCATTCAGCACCAAAAGTGATAAAGTGTACGAAACTTATTTTTGAGAAGTGATTTTATTCGGTTTATTTCTATAATCTATTTTGAGATAAATGACCTGTTCTCGGAGTCGCGTTGATGAAGCAATGAAAACTGATGAGTGGTATGTTTTCATATTCATGGTTCATTTATAAAAAGGAGTGAAGTTAAGTTCACAGGAACGTTTGGATTAGAAAAATAAAACATTTTATTATATTTGAATCTTACAGTGAATGCATGCCATGCATGGGGGCATTATGATGCTACGGGTTATGCTGTTTACAGTGGGCTGCAATGCAATCTGAACATTTGCAACAACAAAAAAAAGGCAAGTCACTGTTTCATCTGGCCTAAAAAGCTGCATTAGAAAGGGAAAAGTAAGAATTACAAAATCAGTATATATACACCAGGCTTTTTTGTACAATTTCATTTACAAGCCAACACAAAATAATGTTGTTGTTGTTTTCTACGTATGTTACACACAATGTTCATTGCGGCAGACATAGTCTTTTCCATGCGTGTCCACCACGGGCTCTCTGTAGGTTAAAACACTGGCAATGCAACAGAAATCCGTGCGAAAATGATCCAATATTTTGGAGAAGAGAATGCCCACCCGTGTATCTCGTTGTGACTCTGACCGGACAACAAGCTTCACTTAATCGCCTGCCTGCCTGCAAGTAAGCAGAAAACAAAAACCGCCGTGTTAGCATTGGAAGCTGGTTGGGCTTAGTTTACAACCACAATTATCTGTGAACATATAAGAACGTGATCTCTGGGGCTTGCGCTTAAATCTGTCAAGGCCAACTGCAACAGTGCAAAGATGCTTAAACTGAAGTGTTAATTCTCTGCTGTCTGCAGAGGGATTAATCATCCACACAGTGGCGCTCGGAGCTCACTTTTCTTTCATCAGATTCTCATAGACGCACACTGCAGGCTCCCAAAGAGGAAAAAAAGAAAGGAAGGCAGAAAAAGCACAGAGGGTTTTATTCTCAATTGAATATAAATCAGGATTTGTAGTTAGTTGTATCACAAACTCAAATGACAAGATATTCAGCTGAAAGTACGGTGATTATTTTGTAATAGTTAAGTTTAGCTTTTGTCAAAATATTTCACATCATCTGTTCCCTCATTTCAAAATTATGTACAGCGCACAAGCTTTTTTTAACTCTAGAAGCTACGAGAAAAATGGACCACAATGCGAGAGTTATATGTTTTGATGATAACGAATGCCCTCGTGCTGTTTTAAAAAAAAATAAAAAATTACCCACTTAATCAAACCAGCGTTTCAGTGCATGGGAAACATATACATTGAGTTTAAAAAGCTCAGTTAGGACCACCACTTAAGAGCCAAGGAAGCCCTTTTACGCGGTAAAGATGACATGTTATTGCATTGTACCTTAAGACAGTGTTTGAACTGAGGAAACGTCACAAGCGCTTAAGAGAGTTGCGGCGTAAAAGGTGAACAGCAACAAACAGACGGACATGTGATCTTTATAAATCCAAGGTCTAATGTAACACATTATTGCCTTGCTTTATGTGTCTGTATAAATATGTTTCCGCAGCAACGTGGAAAGCATGTTTTGAATCGGCACTGTTTCGACGCGCGGCTAAACTCTCCTCTCTCGCTTTGTCAAAGAATTTGCGAGATTATAATGGACATAAGTGGGTTTTTTTTTTTTAGAGCCGTAAACAAATAAAAGTCACCAGAGATTCGCCTGAACAAGTATTTTTATTTTCTTTTTTTTTCAATAGATTATGATTTTAAAAAGGTTAAGAGGATCCCTAAATAAATAAAGTGGATGGAGTGTTTTGAACTTAATTTAAATGATCTGAATTTGGTGTTGCTGTCTTCTTTTCTAAAAGGAAAAGGCTGCGATCTCAATTCAGTTTACACACACACGTAGGCTATATATCTCCCAGTATGTAGTCTCGAGGAACGCCCTCCACCCTCAACCTGTACCCTCACTCCAACCATGTCATGTAACACCACAGAAGACACGCCTGATATTTAACACCGTGAAATGACTCACAGAAACCTTAAAATGTGTAGACATGACATGCGCAATATCCATGGGGTTGGCCTGCTAATAATACGCATTGCCATGATGTCATGTAGTTCTAACAATATCCCCAGTGTGTGAACATGTGTGAGGTTGCATAAGTGAGAAGGAATGCTGTTTTCTGTCCCATATTACAGATTTAAGTTGAACTTCATTTTTGGTTGGGGGTTGCTGCATAGGTCTCCACGTTTTCGGAATGAGAGGAGACAACGTGCGCAAAACAAGAATAAGCCACATCACAACTCACCAGGAACAAAATCGCCCTCTTTACACATTTGTGAGTTTCCCTGTGTATGTCTCTGGCTGATTCACATTTTGATGTGTCAGAGTCTCCAAGTCATCGCTTCCCTGGTAGGACTCAGTTTTGGAGAGTGTCTGAATACTTTTGGTTGAGTCACTGTCACCCAGTGAGGGCTGAAGCAACCGCTGCCCACAAGTCACGTGGATGTACTGAACATTTTCCTCTTCTTCGTTCTCTCTGTGGTAGAAATAATTGAAATTGGACACGATAACAGGAACGGGTAAAGCTATGGACAGCACTCCGGCGATTGCGCACAAGGATCCGACGACTTTACCCCAAATGGTGGAAGGACACATGTCTCCATAGCCAACTGTAGTCATTGTCACCACAGCCCACCAAAATGCATCAGGTATACTTGTAAATCCAGTATCGGGGTCTTCCGCTTCAGCAAAATACACCGAACTGGAGAATAAAACAACTCCAATGATCAGGAAAAATATCAAAAGTCCCAGTTCCCTGAGACTTGCTTTCAGCGTTTGGCCTAGAATCTGCAAACCTTTGGAGTGTCTGGACAGTTTAAAAATCCTGAAAACACGGACGAGACGAATTACCCTCAGTATGGCCAAGGAGGCAGCCTGTTGACTGCTGCCCTGATCATCTGCGAGATCAAGGCCCAGGGTGATGAAATATGGTGCTATGGCCACAATATCAATCAGGTTCATTATGTTTTTAAAGAAAACTGCTTTACTGGGGCAGCACAGAAACCTCATGGTGAATTCAAAAGAGAACCACACAATGCAAAGTGACTCCAGCATGAAAAATGGATCCGAGAACGGATTGGGCTGTTTTCCTTGAGCACTTCCATTGGCGTGTTTGTCGAGCGCTGGGTGGATCTCTCTAAACTCAGGTAAGGTTTCTAAGCAGAAAATGACAATGGATATCAAAATAACCATTACTGACACAATAGCAATTATTCGTGCGGGCCCTGAGCTCTCTGGATATTCAAACAGGAGCCACAGCTGACGCTGGAACTCGTTGGAAGGCATGGGGCGCTCCTCCTCTCTTGTCAAGCCCTCGTCGTCTTTGAAAAGCTCTATGACCTCGTGCTCAAGTTCATAAAACTTTATTTCTTCCAGGAAAATATCCACAGGTACGCTCACGGGCCTCCTGAGCCTCCCCCCTGACTGGTAATAATAGAGGATGGCATCAAAACTCGGCCTGTTCCTGTCAAAGAAATATTCGTTTCTCAGAGGGTCAAAGAAACGCATCCTTTTACGCGGATCTCCCAAAAGCGTGGTCGGAAAGCGCGAGAGGGTTTTGAGCTGCGTCTCGAAACGCAGGCCTGAGATGTTGATGACCACTCTTTCGCTGCACTCCTGGTCCGCTGGTTCCAACTCAGCAGCATCTTGCAACAAAGGAGTGACCACCACAGTCTCTTCGTGATTGTCTTGGGACACCACAGTCATCTTTTTACCCCTCTGAGGGTAAATCCGTCTCTCACCTCCTTGGTGTCTTCCTCTTGCCCTTTTGCCCGTGCGTCCTCCTAACTCTCTCTCTCATGCAGCCCCCCCAGATTAAAACAAAGTCCCCCTTTTGCTCCTCAGCACTTGTAGCTGTTAATATCCTCAACTGTTGCACTGTGAACTGTCAACTTTCTGTAGTGTACACAGAGCTCCACTTGCATAAGCTATACCAACGGCTCCAGAAGGCTATCATATTCTCACCATTTTAAACTCCAAAGCCCTCCCCATGTTGGAAGACCAGGTGACACTTGTTGCTGCTGCTGCTGCTGCTGCTGCTGTCCCTCTCAGACTGAGTCATTTTGGAGAAACAGCGCAGAGATTTCCAAACATGTTGCCCCAAAATTATTATTTCAATCAGATTCCTCAAGTTTCTTTAGAATCCTCACTTCCATGCCCTCAGTTTTGTTTTGTGTAGAAAGGGCAGGTCATTTTCAGACCCAGAGCCTCCTTAGTAATGGAGTCCCTCACCCTGCAGGTCTTTCATTCATGAAATCATAGTTATTCTTGTCACAAGGGGAGCCTCTGGGACCCACACTATGTCTACTTTGGGTCACGGTCCCCCATTTTAGAAACCAAGAATAGCCTACATTTGAAAGGAGCAAACAGATCTAGCCTGTTAAACACAGTCAAGATATTTTTTCTTTTTCACAGCTACGTATTAGATAAGATGAAATAACCTGAATGCTCTGAAGCTCAGAGCCTCGTATAACCAGGGGCCATCACAGCTTCAGCCAGTGGAAACTGCTGGCTTGACTGACACCTGAGTAGCCAGAGGGGATAGTGCCTTCAGGAAGCTGTAGCCAAAATAAAATTCATGGTTACTTGCACTTAAAGGTCTCAGTTTTAAAACTTTGAACACGGGAAGCTCCAGGGGACAAGTATCCTTAGATGAAAGAGTGGAAGTGTTTTATCCAAATCTGCTGTCGTTAATGGTTTCATTCTACTGAGGGCTGAATGATAAAACGTTTGGAGGATGTGTTCCAGGTGTACACAGTAAACTCGTATGTGCACTGCAGCAATGTGGTCTATTTATACTTTATCTTTTCACTTTCATTGCATTCATGAAGCCAGATGGTACTGTTGTAGACACGAGAGTGCAATACTACTAGCACAGGGTGGTTAATCAGTGTAACAAAAACCTAACTGAATGCTTTGCATCAGTGTATTGATCTTCACTTGTCATTCATAACCTTTATATCACAGAAGTTTTCTGTAGGTAGAAATACACAATCAAGTTAAAAAAAAATCCCAGCAAGATTTTTCACTCTTTCCATGATTGAACTAAGGACAGGACTTCAGAAGTAAATATCAGTTTCAAGACTTGGTGCCGCACCTGCCGCTAATGTGTTAGCATATAGCATGCACCAAATGTCTGTCTGGGTTAGGCACAGGTGTCAGGTCTTGACCGTATCCAAGGAAACAAACAATAACAAACAAGCTAAGGCACTGACACCTGACTCTAACACTGTAAATCAGTCACAGTAGTAATCAGTCTGAAACTACACTCACATCTTTTCAATTGAATTAATTAGCATTCATTGGGGACACTTTCGTCTCATCTCATATCATCATCTGACATAAAAGTTCATTTGAGCACACTCTTCATAGTGTCTCATCTGATTATCTAACAGCAGTGCTGTGCGCTCATGTCACTGTGTTTGTATTTGTGCTGAGTTTGATATGAATATAAACAGGTAGGCCATATATTGATAGACATGCATGTACACGCATACTTAACATGGACTGCATGTGATGAGACTTAGCCTCAGTGACTCAAACTATGAAGCTGGCAGGGTGCACGATTGCTGACAGCGAGGAACCTCCCATCGTTATTAATGGTGGGACCTATGAAGGCAGGAGACCCCATCAGTAACAAGATATGGAGTCACTGTGAGCAAAATAATCAATCTTAAAATAATAACTGGAGAAAAGAAATAAATATCAACATGACTGTTATGTGTGAATGATCAACATACATTATCAGTACATATAAAGTACACTAACTGTTGATGCGGGACAGCATGACTCTTAAGTTAATAGAATATAATCGTGACATAATAGATAATATTAATTTTCATTCTGAGTTATTTGGGAGAATATTTTCATAAACACTGTAACTTTATTTTAGTAACAGAAGTAAGTATTTCTGAGAGTTTTGTTTCATTGCATTTGATCCTCCAAAGCATGCCTTTGTCTAAATATACACAGGATGAGTTTCCTTCCCTACCCGTTACAGACATGAGGTAATCACAGTAGCAACTTGTGTCACTGACTCCCCTTGGCTTTCACCTCTTCCCGAACCCCTGGCCAAGTATTTGCACTGTGTGCATGTGTGTATTTCTGGATGTGTGTGTGTCTGGAGTTGCCATTAGTTCAATTGGTGAATGAATACACATGCATATTCTGTTTGTGTGTGTTTGAGACTGTGTTATAAATTGGAGGAGTATTTTTTTTTTAAGGAGGTCAGCGATGCTAGTCACATTGTTTTAGTACCAACCATTCTTCACAAAATGAAATAGGGGACATCAAACCCTGGGTGATGTTTGCTCTCTTGAAGCTGGTGATGACATTGTCTTAGACACTGGAATAAGCGTATAGGTGTGAAGTTATAACTACCTATAGAAAGCCTCTGATTCAAAGGCTTCACATTAAGTCTACATTCTTGCCACTTTCCCAGAGAATTACGAATCAGAATACCAAATTCTCTGGAATTGCAGATTCTGTTTATGGTATTATGTACTGGGTATCATGATATCCTCAGTTATACTAACATACATGCACAGTCTTCTAAGCAGCCACCAAACAAAACTCATGTGCTCACACTGTAACACTCACACACAGGAAGAATGGCTGCACTGTCTGGTATGAACGTAGCACTGTTATATCCTTACACAAGTTTCTTTTTGCTGCTGCATAATGCTGCTGCATAAAAGTTCAAGTATGTCTTGGACAATACTCTTGGTTTGTTTAGATACAGTATTTTCATACACAATACCTGTTGACAGTTAGAACACACCTTCTCATTCAAAAATGAATGGGGGGGGCTGGTACTGTAAACACAGTATGTCGGTGAAAGATATAAAAGGACAAATGAAGGAGTTATGAGACAGCTGCTTACTGGAAAGATTGGAAATGTTACCACCAGTAGTGAAAGAAAGACAGAGTATGAGCCACTCTACCAGACAAACTATTACTACTAGTTGCACCATTTATAATTGACCCCAAGCATCTTTTCCTGCTCAGTGTTCTGTTGGAAAAATTAAAAGAGATTTTCCATCACAGCATATCAGAGGACATATACACATGCCTTCTAATCTGTTGGCTGACAGTGGCCTTCCGCAGATGTATCAGTCAGGCTCTATTTTTTGTGTTGCTTCATTTTTTAAGGTGTTCCACCGGGTGTTTGTTTAGCGTTACACATCTTTTTCAGACCTTTGTTGCCCCTGTCCCAACTTTTTCTGAAGTGTTGTTACAAACACATTAGAAATTCAAAATATCCATAAAAAATATATAATACAGTTTCAACACTTAAAAGTGAGAAATTTGATTTCTTTACTATTTTCAAGTAAGTATATACACTTATATTATTCAGTCTATTTCGATGCTAGTCATGTTCCAAAGGCAAATGTGATGTATTTATATGCTAATATTCATTGAGTGGGAAACTAACGGGAGTCAATTTAAGATACTGAATTTGTGAGAGCAATGCCAAATGTTTTTTTTATTCTTTCAGGTGACATCCAGCAAAAGCTTCAAAAGCATTTCAGTTACAATTCGCATAACAAGCAGAAAAGCTTCACAAACTTTTTGATCAAAATGTCCAAACTTTGCCAAGATTATCATTTTAATGATCTCTCCAGCCATTGACCAAACTACAAAAAACTCATACCTGTTCAATACAAAAAAATGTTCATGAAAGTAAACCTTTCATATTCTGAAATGGCATGCATATGGCTCTGATATTCATCTTTTTCGGTGACCCTGCAGGCATGGGAAGCAGCCCTCCTGTCTCTTTCCTAAACTTGGTTCATACAAAGTCCTGCCCTGCTGACTCTGATGCTTTCCAACCAGAGCAACATTTCCAGTCAGGAATTGAAAAAAAAGAATCAAAACTTTTTGTTGTACATGGGTACCCAGTATTGGATATTTTCTCACTGATTCGGAAGAAAAAAACTGGTCAAACATGAATGCAGCACCAAATCGGCCATGATAAATTACCAATAGAAACATCAGTTGACTGGCCAAAAAAAATTTTTTTTAAAAAGACCTTAATTTTAACTTGATACAATGCATCAAATTTTCAACATCTCACAAATCCTCAGTGTTAGCTGTTCAAACAGAATCCTGTCACGTCCATGGGGTTTTCCCCATGTTTTTCTTGGAGGGCGTTTGGAATATTTTCAAATGATTAATCTTTACTCAATGTAAGACCAGTTTTACCTTTGATTTCCAAAGACTACAAATAACTACGCAGGGTAAATTTACACAACATAAAATATGAAGCATTTGCCAGGTCTGTATCCGAATTTTGGTCAAGTTGTGCTTCTTTTAGTCAATAATGTATCATTTTAAAACTTAAACTTTTGTGTAAGTTTGCATACATGTTGGTCTTAATTCATGGTAAATATGTACGGAGTAAATAGCTGCATCTATTTCATAGTGTTAACGTTTTTTGCACAAGCTGTGTGTATACCATCCCCACAACTTTCTCAAGAAGTGAGTGGAGCTCACAGTCCGCACCTTGAGGTGAACCCAGGGCTTCCACTCTACCCAACCTTCTAGCCAGTATCTGCATTTTGATAGTCACCAATTTTAGCCTGCTGTCATCTGAAGTTGATGGTCATGTTTTTGCTGATTGATATTGAGGCATGCAGCGAGACATGACACTGGACACCTCAGATCCGGAGGGCAGGGTTTCTTGGAACTACCTCTGCATGTCTTGTCCCACCCCTACCTCGGGTTATCATTTCACTCCTTGATCAAGTATTTTCCTTTTTTAGCAGATGGAGTCGTCCAAATCCAAGGCTGGTAGCAACTGCAGGGGGATCAGTTCACAGGAGTACCACACATGGGTTATTAATCAACTGCAACTTCAAAGGTCTCTGAGTCCAATTTTTTTGGAAGCTTATATCGTTCTACTCTGAGACTCTCCTGAAATTTGGTTGCACGGCGACCACCCGCTGATTGAGCTCCTGTTGATTTCTGTTCGTAGGACATTTTTTTGTGTGCATGTGCGGCCTACATTCAAATTGATCTGGCCCGTTAGACAGAATATTTTCACATAATATTACAGGTGATTTGATACACACTGATCAGCCATAACCCTAAAACAACTGACAAGTAGAGTCAGAAATATTACTTGTGACAATGCCATGCTCTGCTCCGAAACCCCTGCATCTTTGACACTTCCAGCCTAACTAAACATTTTCATTCAGTCAGGTCCTATCCAATGGGCAACAGCACTCCCCCGCAGTGACAGCAGTGCTAAAACGGCTCAGGAAGGGCCCATGGAACAAGACAAAGAGTCTAAGGTGCTCACCGGCCCTTTAGACTAAGAAACCTAACTGACGGATCTACTGAGACTCCACCTCACAACTAACAGAGCCCAAAGGATCTGTTCACAGTCCCAGGACTACACACTCAAGCACATCCCTAGATTTTCTGTCCTCATCCTCACCTGTCAGAGAAGTTTGAAGGCACAAGGAGGCTCGAAACAATATTTGGCAAATGGTCACAATGTTTTGGTAGACCTGTGGATCTACAGGATTCCTAGGAAAAGAAACATTGTTAATTCAATAACATAACCTTGGCAATCAGGAGTTAAGATGAACACTTTCGTTTCTTTAAATAACAAAAACCAAATGAAGATTATTTACAGGGGTCACACCAACAGTGTGATAAACTCTAAAAGAAAACATTTGAAAATGAATATGCCGAAGCTGATGTTAAAAACTCTGGCTTTAAGCTAAACACACCAAACTAACTCACTAGGTTCATAAGTGGGGACCACACCAAAAATACAGTTCAAGACAAAACACTGCAACACACACCCACCTGGAGTAATCACAAAATCTGATAAACTGCAACAAAGCAAGAGAGTAAATAAGTGATTTGCTGTAAGGGCAGCATAGCCACCCTGCTGAGTAACCACAGAAAGTTTGCTCAACTAGTGAACATCTCAAATGAATGTTTTTATTTATTTTTTTATTTAACCTTTCTTTAACCAGGAAATGGTCCCATTGAGTTACAATAACTCTTCTGCCAGGGAGTCCTGGCCAAGAAGGCGGCTTAAAAAAGTTACATTACAATAAAACACAAGAGACAAGACAAAAACCACTACTACATCACATCTAAACAGAAGTAAACATATTAAAAACTGAGTATACAGACACTAAAAAACAGACAGCGAACAAGGAATGAAATTAAAAACAATTGCAGTGGTCAGTTAATGATAATTTTAAAAGGTCTTTAAAAGAATTTATGGATGGAAGAACTTCAAGATTTAGAGTAGCTTGAAGTTCATTCCAAGCTTTTGGTGCATATGATGAAAAGGCTGTTTTCCCAAGTTCAGTTCTTGTAAGTGGAATATGTAAAAGTATTTTATCTGATGAACTCGTCCTGTAAACACTATTTTGAAAAGAAAACAAATTAAAAATGTATAAAGGTAGTTTACCCATTAGGGCTTTAGCAATAAAAGTCAGCGCATGGATTTTTCTTCGGATGGAGAGAGAAGACCATTGTACAGTTTCATAAAGAGTGCAGTGGTTAGACCTGGCTGTAGCACCTGTGATGAAACGTAAGGCTGAGTGGTACAACACATCCAGATGTTTACACAATCTAGAGAAAAGAAAGAAGAAAAAAGGATCAGTGTCCACTAAGATAAAGTTAAAAATAATCAAGAGCAAACTCAGCTTGTTAGTGGCAACATAAAGTGAATAATAGACGTGTTATGAAAATATGGTTTAAATAGAATTTCAAAAGAATTCAAAACCAAAGAGCCCTGGCATGGGACTTTCATACATACACATACACATACATCCAGCTTTCTGTTACATACAGTACCTCTACCAGTTCCTCTGAACACTGTGACTGCTCTCTTTTCTTGAAGATTTGTTGAAGATTCTTCAGCCAAATCATCAAAAACTTTCTGCCTGTACAAATAATTTCGAGTCATTTGAAGCGAGTGCAGATTTTCCTTTTTCTGATTATTTTCTTTATAGGAAGTACCACATTTACACTGGCACTTACAAGGCCTCACTTGTTCTGAGGCTCAGTTTATTCAGTGTTAACTCAAACGTTTTTCCTTTTTTGCACTTCACCTGCCATGTTACAGTAAGCTTTACAATGTAAACAGACTACTGAACTGTGATGTGGGATCAGACTGGTGCCGACCATCTGGATTGCATGTTATTGCCATGTCATGTGCGTGGAAATCCTCTCTCTTGAGTTTGTTCATTTATAAATCTAGTATTACGTCCTTATTATCGCAAGGAAAGCTCATTTGGTGAAGCTAATACTCCTCTCTGTTTTTCCCAGCATTCTGTCATTCATTTTTAATTCCTGCTAAGAATTTAGCCTGGTTAACTGGTTTTGGGATGATAAGAGCATTGTTTATAGACGTTGCTGGTCCCTATGCAGTTGTATTTGTATAGCATTGTAAATAGAAAATATGTTTGCACTTCATTTTCTGATTCCATTTAAAGCAACATACCAAGAAAACAAATACGAATCAATATGATCATGAACATTTAGTTTAAATTTGTTTGCAGTAAACCTTTTGAGAAGCATGCCCACCCACGTGTTCTTAAACTATTGTAAATATAGTTCAGCAGGACTGGCCTGTAGTTTTGAATTTAGAAACTTAAGTTTCTTAATTAATTTCACATTTTATAGTTCAAAATTGATTTAAGATTGGACATTAAAAACTATAAAACATGTTTGTTTCTGTATAGATACTGTATTTTCGGCTTTCACTAGAGCTGTAACTGAATCCAGCTCTAAAGTGCAACCCCTGCGGTGGAACCTTAGAGACTCCTAAAAATAAACAGGCAACACTCCTTCAACACTTGCCTATATTGCACATGGAATGATTAGCTCATGGCAAGAGCCCTATGATCTTAAAATGTGTAGCCACAACTACTTACGGTCAGATATGTCTATTTGCTAACTCATGGAGCGTGTCAAGAATGTGTTCTCTGTGGAATTCATTAAACTTAGCTGGATAATAGCTGGCTTAACATTCAGCTGTTGATGATGTTGATGTGTGATGGTGTTAGAAAAAGTACATAAAGGTATGTAAAGCTTGTGTGGATTCTCCTTGTGTTTTTGACACTTTTCAACAGCTGTTATGAAGAGTTGCCATGCCAATGCAAGGGTTATTTACAAACGGTAGCAGATAATTGAGCTTTCCAATTGTCAACTAAAGCTCCCAAAAAGCTCCAAACCCCTGACGATTAGAAGAGGAGGCACTGTGGATGTAGGGCAGGAGCAAGAGGGAAAAACAGGTGGAGGAAGCTCAATCCAGGTTTTCCATCAATACTAATGGGCAATGTCAAATCGACAGCCAATGAAATTGACAAGTTTGGAGCACGCAGGAGGACACAGAGAGACTAGAGAGAATGTAGTATGATGTGTTTCACTGAGGCATGGCTGTGTAAGCATATACCGGACTCCAACTCCAACAGCAGCAAAAGCAAAGATGGAAGTATCACAATGCTTGTTGATGTGATCCTGGACATGTCACTTTGAAGGAGAGGACTTGTACCCCAGACATTGAACTGCGAGCTGTGAGTTTATGTTCATGTTATCTACTGAGAGAGCTTCATCTATTCTATGTTATTCAGGTAGCGGTGTATAGATTAGCTGACGCCACTGCTGACGCTGTCGGTAAGATCATAGGCTCAGTTGTTGCCAGGCTACATATGTAACATTTCAATGCATTTGCAGCCAAGCCGGAAATATGATATTTCAGACAAATATACATGTTAAAGTAAGTTCTTGTGGACTATTACATGTCATATTATTTCTGATAAACAATTGGTGACAGAGTAATAAAAAATGTGTCAAAAAAGAATGATAAAATATTAAATTAAAGTCAGTTCAAAAACTAACTATGAGTAGGCTAGTAAACCTTTGTCAATGTGTTAAAAAAGTTGATTGAGATTCAAAATAGGTTTAATTACAGTGTATGAAGAGTAGTGGTGAGCTGCACAACTTGCTCTTTGACAGTGTGAAGTGACTGTCTTTGGTTTTCTTAATTGTATTGTTTGTTACATCCTGTTGGTCCTTTTAGAAAGGTACAGGGGTGGGATGTGTAAACAAACCGATAGACTGAGGGCATTGCTATGGAGAGAATAAGAATACTGTTCCAGTGAACCAGAAGTGTTAAGATGCTGAGTAATTAAATCTAATACTGTAGTAGATGCAGAATCTTTCTCCACGTTGCAGTGTTGATCTGAGGTATTTGCAGCATGGCCAAGCTCAAACAGTGGCAGTGGCAACTACCGATGCCACTTCATGCCTGAGCTGCCACATCTTAGCAGAGGCAGCTGTCACAGGGTGCCAGATGCTGCCAGAAACTTTTCCTTTTTCCAGAGGAAAGCACTATATGGCTGCAGCTGATTTGTGCCAAATTATGACTTTTGACAGGGTTTCATATCCCGCAGCACTTTCTATGGACAAAGAGGAACAAATGGAAACTCTCCAGGCTCTTCACAGGAGGATGATCATGCCGAAAGTTCTCCAGTTGAACAGTTCAGTTTTGTATTTCCAATGAAAAAGGACCATGACTAGTTTGCTCAGAAATGATTGATGACAATAACTACAAAGTTTTTGCTAGATTTGAGGAAGACTAATTAGTCTTCGTGGACTTATGTCACCAATAAACTCATTGCAGCCAATGTAACTGCAAAAACTTTCTGTTGGCAGATAGAAAATGTTATTTACTATATTTGATAAATTACATAATTAGGTAGTTCATAAAAAGCTTGTGTGTCTTCATTGCTGGAGCCTCTCCCCATCAGAAAGAGGGAGAGAAACATGGTTTCTATCTTCAGTAGATGCAGTGACTTTGAATGAGAACCTGAGGCTGTTTATTAAAGAACAACCAACTATTGTCTGAAAGTAATGATTGTACTGACAAAGTACCAGGCTATAGTTAATAATTATACTTGGGTAATCACAACCGGTTTGCGGATGATCAGTGTCCACAAACAGTGACAGTGCTCTTGGCAAGGTTGTGGCTTTGACAGCTGCTCTGGCTGATACCTCGTGGCACCCTGTGATACCTCGTGGCACCCTGTGGCAGCTGCCTCTGCTAAGCAGTGGCCACTCAGGCTGCCACCAGAAGTGTCACTGCTAGTTGTCGCTGGCAGTATCTGGCAGCCTCTGGCCCCCTATTGTACAAAGCTGAATGCTGCACAAGTTAATGAGCATTTAAAAAAAAAACACTGCCGTCCTCTTTAGTGTGAGTGTGAGGCTTCTTATTCTGCCGTAACACAAAATAAAACAGGTCATTCCTGCCAGCAGAAATAACCATGCAAAATATAAGCTTATGTTAGAGAAAAGAAAAAAGAAACTGCAGAAATATATTTGCCCTTCAGGATAAATAATGTTGTTTTTTTTAATAATTTGATTTGGGTTTTTTTCTAACCCTACCTAAGTAGTTTTGATTTCAAAGGGATGTTGTTCCCTAATTCCACCCAGGAAGTAACTCTTTGTCAGAATGTGTTGTTTTTATATGTAATCTAGGCAACCAGTCAAAATAGCCTCTGTGATGGTGATGGTGATGGTCATGTTATAAAAATAATATTTTTAGCCCAGACCATGATGGTTTTCTAACACTACCAAAGTGATGTTCTTTTCATTACCCAACCAGGAGTGACTAAGGTGCTTTATTAAAGTGTTGCCATGTCATAGACAGAAAGAATGTATGTGTTAGGGACATATAAGGTTAAATTTGAGGAGCACAATTAGTTTGAGTGTGTATGTTGCAGAGGGGGTGGTTCATATGGGAGTGGGCGTGTGTGCGTGCGGAGGTGTGTGTGCGTAAAGGTGTGGACTCACCGGTGACACAGATGATTGAGAGTCAGGATTGGGAGTAGCCATAATTTTGTTGACCGCTACGCTACGCTACGCCACGCCACGCCACATATATTCATTCATCACCTTATGTATCCGTTTCATCCGCTGGTTTTCATCTTTACAATAATTCATCCTTGCTGCGCTGTGATAACTCTGTGCGGTTTGTTCAATAAAAGCAACAAAAGCATATCTTGGATCTCAGCGTAGCCTATCTCTTGCCATAAATTAGTAGCGCGTCACAAATTAAGGAACCTAAGGACCCAACCTCAAACTCTGAGCGGCTAAAAGGTTTGTGTTGGAAGCCGCAACATTTGTCAACAAAACCTGGCGCAAAAGAAAAAAGTGAAAATCATCAAGCCGCTCCAAGGAACCAAGGAACCAAGTCACCACAAGCCAAACAAAGGAGCCACAGCTAAGTGCCACACCACGCCATCCATTCACCTGGGAACAGGTAGGCCTGAACCTGTTAATTGTTTGTGGATTAAGGAATCCGCTTCGATTGGAATGCATTGTGTGAAATGAGGACAATATGTATTAAATGGATGTTACGCTGGTTGCAAGACGCATTGATGGTGGCGCAACTTCTCCGTGTTTGATTGGATTTTGATGTCGGGACTTGGTGGCATAAGTGGCGGCTGATGTTGTCTAAAGGAAGGCCAATTGCTTGTTGAAATTGCTTGGATCGAATCTGCACTGTCAATGAATTTAAAATGCAATGTCTATGGATGGATTTAAATACGCTCTTGAATGAATAGTGATTGTGTTGCTTCATACAAAATACAATCTAAAGGAAATGAGTCAAATAAACGCTGTTGCTGAAAGTTCAAACATGGAACGTGAAAAAAGGGAAAGCAAACTGACGGTCAAAGCTTTGGAAAATAAAATCGCACGGTTGCAGCATGAGCGCAAAAGTGCCGTTAATAAAATCAAGGAGCTTATCCCGCAAATAAAAGCGCACATGAACTCAAAAGAAAATGTAACTGGAATCTCCTCACAACTGAATAACTTGACTGCACTGTGTAAAAAGGCTACACAACTGCACTGCGAATTATTGCCACTACTTCCTGATGATGAAGATAAAAAACAAAATGAGTGGTTTTCAAGTATTATGGATTACAGTGATGCATTCAAGGAACAAGTGGAAAAATGGATAAAGGAAAATCCGCATGAAAAATCAAATGAATTACCACTACAGACAAATACTTCTGAACAACCAACAAAGGAAATAAACCATGCAGTACAAATTCCTGTCGGAAAAAGCAAGGATTTGTCTGTTTCTGATCCTCAAGATGAACTACAGCCCTGTGACAGCATCTCAAATGCAACCAAGAAATCACGCTCATCTGTTCGCTTAACAACGGAAACAAATCTTGCAGTTTTGGTAGCAAAACAAAAGGCATTAAAGGAAAAGCATGCATTGGATGAAGAGGAGTTAAAGCTACGCAAAAGAAGAGAACAATTTTTACTGGAAAATGAAATTGCTGAGGAAATGGCAAAACTAAGTGTTATAAAATCACAAAGCGGTGTTGGCAGTAAAGCAAAGTCAAAGGTTTCAGATGGGATGAACTCATACTATGAT
The DNA here is from genome assembly GCF_027942865.1 of Odontesthes bonariensis. Taxonomy (NCBI): domain Eukaryota; kingdom Metazoa; phylum Chordata; class Actinopteri; order Atheriniformes; family Atherinopsidae; genus Odontesthes; species Odontesthes bonariensis. The sequence goes on along the minus strand of NC_134512.1, from coordinate 23,767,727 downwards.
AGGACATGCTCAAAACAACAGCTTAATGTCAAAGCCACTGAATTTGTTCCATCACTGCCAGTTAAACTAAAACCCAATGCAATTGAAACCACACAGACAGCTGTGAAGCCTAAAGTCACTCACTTACCTGAAATAAAAGATCTCCCAGGTCCTTCGTACATGCTCCAACGATATCTAATGGCTCCTGAAGATCCTATGACCAATGTTACACAAACTGATGCATCCCAAAATGACAGTGTACTGGACATAATGAGGAAACAAAATGAAATCTCAACACTTTTAATGCAACAACAATGCCTTTCAGCACTTCCAAAAAGGGAAATTCCCATTTTTGATGGTAACCCACTCAAGTATCATTCGTTTATTAAAGCTTTTGAAAATGGAGTTGAGCGAAACACCAATAACAACTGTGACAGACTCTACTTCCTTGAACAGCACACCAAAGGGCATGCAAAAGGGCTAGTGAGGAGCTGTCAGCACATTGAGTCGGACAGAGGTTATGTGAAGGCAAAGGCTCTCCTGAAAGAGCACTACGGCAATGAGCAAAAGGTGGCAGCAGCGTACATGGAGAGAGCCTTGTCATGGCCCACTATTAAAATGGAAGATGTGAAGGCCCTCCAGGAGTACGGCCTCTTTCTGCGTGGATGCTGTAATGCTATGGAGGATGTGCAGTATTTAAATGATCTGGACACACCCACAAACATGTTGGAAATCATCAGAAAACTGCCGTACAAACTCAGAGACCGCTGGAGGTGCCACGCATGTGACCTACAGGAAAGTCACAACAGAAGAGCAAAATTTGTGGATATTGCCAACTTTGTTGGAAAACAGGTGAAAATTCTGACTGACCCTGTGTTTGGAAACATTCAGGACACTGTTATAACAACTAAACAAATGAAACACAAACCTCACCCTCGCTCCAGCATCAGAGGAACCAGCTTCGCTACCACAGTGAATCGTGTCGAGACACATGTGAATAAAGTTACAGACATACAACCACCAGCCAAGAAGATTTGTCCCTGCTGCACTGGAGGACACACATTGGATGTGTGTGCGCGGTTGGAAAAAATGGCACACAAAGGGAAAATTGACTTCCTAAAGGAAAATGGTGCTTGTTTTCGCTGCCTGTGTATAGGACACATCAGCAGAAATTGCCAAAGGAAGATTTCCTGCTCGAAGTGTGGCCAAAGACATCCAACTGTGCTCCATAAGGACAGTGTCACTGCAGAACCGTCTGAGAGAAGCACCAAGATTACAGTGGACGACACCTTGGTATCCAGTGGGCTTACAGGGGCTGGTGAGATGGATTGTAAGCTTCCTATTGTGCCAATCCAAGTGAAGGCAAAGAAGGGCAATAAAATCATTCTCACATACGCCTTTTTGGACCAGGGAAGTACTGCAGTGTTCTGTACTGAGAGTCTGAAGCAGAAGCTCAATTTGTCTGGGAAGAAAGCCAACATTCTTCTCAGGACCATGGGACAGGAAAAGGTGGTCAGTAGCTACATCGTACCAGAGCTGGAGGTGGCAGCACTTGAAGAGGACAGCTTCATTGAGTTGCCAAAAGCGTACACTCAGTTATCAATGCCAGTACACAAAGCAAACATACCCACAAATAAGGATCTGACAAGGTGGCCATATTTAAAACACATCTGCTTACCACAGATTGAGGCTGGAATCGAGTTGCTGATTGGAACGAATGTCCCACGAGCCATGGAACCGCTGGAAGTCATCCGCAGTGAGCATAATGGACCCTACGCTATAAGGACAGTGCTGGGCTGGACGGTAAATGGACCACTGACAGGAAACGGTGGAGGGGCCAATTACTGTGAGCAGTCAGTAACTGTGAACTGTGTGTCCATTGTGAATTTGGATGAACTGTGGCAACAGCAATTTAAGATGGACTTTCCAGAATCAGCTGTGGAGGAACAAGTGGGTCCGTCCAGGGAAGATCTGAGGTTCATGGACATGGTCACAAAGTCAGCCAAACACCTCAATGGTCATTACCAGGTCGCCTTGCCTTTGAAAAATTCAAACCTCAGCATGCCAAATAACAGAAAAGTGGTGGAACAGCGTCAAAACCATCTGAAGAGGAGGCTCCAGAGGGATCCAGCATTTTACAGGGAGTATAACACCTTTATTGAGGATCTACTTGGCAAAGGCTATGCTGAAAGAGTTCCTGATTCAGAGCTGGAAAGAAATGATGGCAGAGTCTGGTATATACCACACCATGGTGTTTACCACCCAACAAAGAAAAAACTCAGAGTTGTGTTTGATTGTGGGACCAGTTACAAAGGACAATCTCTGAATGAAGAGCTGTTGCAAGGACCCAATCTAACCAGCTCACTAATTGGAGTTGTGACCAGGTTCAGGAGGGAACCTGTGGTCATCATGGCTGATATAGAAGCTATGTTTCACCAAGTGCAAGTGCCCCCAGATGATGCTGATCTGCTGCGATTCCTCTGGTGGCCACAAGGAGACTTGAACCAAGCACCTTGTGAATTTAGGATGAAGGTACACCTTTTCGGAGCTACATCCTCTCCTAGCTGCGCCAACTTTGCCCTCAGGAAATGTGCAGAAGATTTTGGTCATGAGCATGAGGAGGAGGCGGTAGACAAGCTGCAGCACTGCTTTTATGTGGATGATTGTTTGGTGGCAGTGGCAACAGAGGAGGAAGCACTGACCCTCAGTCATGAGCTCATGTCTCTGTGCGCTAAAGGGGGATTCTGTTTGACCAAGTGGAACAGCAACAGATCTGAAGTGCTCAAGACCATCCCAGAGCCCCACAGAGCTAAAAGCGTGGAGCAGTTGGACCTGGACCGGGAGTTTGTGCCCATGGAAAGAGTGCTGGGTGTAGAGTGGTGCATCAAGTCAGACACCTTCAAATTCAAAATTGCATGGAAGGACAGACCACTCAACCGTAGAGGCATCCTTTCAACTGTAAGTTCTATTTATGACCCTCTGGGTATGTTAAGTCCCCTTGTTCTTATAGCAAAAAGGATTTTGAGGGATTTGTGCAGAAGAGGAGTTGATTGGAATGACCCCATACCAGAGACTGTCTCCAAAGAGTGGCTTACGTGGGTGCAAGGGCTTTACCTTTTGGACAACTTTGAGCTACCCAGATGTCTAAAACCTCTGGAGTTTGGAGATGTTATTACTGCGCAACTACACCATTTCTGCGATGCTTCTGAGGAAGGCTATGGTACAGTCACTTACCTGCTGTTACAGAATGAGCACCTCCAAATGCACAGTGCTTTCATTATGGGAAAGGCTCGTGTTGCCCCACTGAAGACAGTTACAATTCCAAGAATGGAACTGATTGCTGCAACAATGGCCAGCCGCATGAATGTCCTGTGGGAGAAAGAGCTACACATGAGTCTTAAGGAATCTGTATTTTGGACTGATAGTGTTTCTGTGCTGAAATACATTAACAACGAAAGCTCCAGGTTCAAGGTGTTTGTTGCTAATCGTGTTTCGGAGATACTGAAATCATCTCGCCCTGCCCAGTGGAGGTACGTGGATACAGCTTCAAATCCAGCCGACGCAGCATCCAGAGGTGTCAAAGTGGAGGCATTTCTGAAGGACAGACTCTGGTTAGCGGGACCTCCGTTTCTTTGCCAACCTGAAACAGAATGGCCTGTGAACCCTGAGCCTGTGAGCCATCTCCCCCAGGAAGATCCAGAGGTGAAGAAAAGTGCTGTTGTCAATGCTGTACAAGCTGGAGAGGATCCCACTACTCACCTGATCCATCATTATTCCTCATGGATCCGATTAAAGAAAGCTGTGGCGTGGTGGCTGAAATACAAGGAATGGTTATGGTCCTGTAGGAAGAGAAAAGGCCTGATAGTCAATCACAGTGAAGAGAGCATGCGGCAACAGAGAATAATGGAGAAGGAAAGGAGCAAAAGCGCAGCTGTCCTGGGAGCTCTTACAGTGGAGGACATTGACAAGGCTGAGCTGGCCATAATTCAGTTTTGCCAGAGGAGAAAGTTTTTGGACGAGCTTTCGTGTCTGGAAAAGGGACAAAATGTCAAGAAAAGTAGTCACCTGTACAAGTTGTGTCCAAGGCTGGAGGATGAAGTCTTGCGTGTGGGAGGACGACTTAGTAAAGCAGCACTGCCTTTGGAGTCTAAGCATCCTATTATTCTCTCAAAAGACCTTCATATTTCTACCCTGCTGCTGAGAAATATACATCAAGAGGTAGGACACAGCGGCCGCAACCACATGTTGTCCAAGCTCAGGGAGAAATACTGGATGACAGGAGTAAGCACTGCCATTAGGAGAGTTCTGTCCAAATGCACCATCTGCAGAAGACTTAATGCTACTCCAGTTTACCAGCAGATGGCAGATTTGCCCACAGACCGGCTCAAGCCTGACGAACCCCCATTCACTTGCGTGGGAGTTGATTATTTTGGACCCATTGAAGTGAGGAGCAGGAGGAGTACAGTGAAGAGGTATGGTGTCATATTTACCTGTCTTGTATTGAGAGCTATTCACATCGAGGTGGCACCTTCTCTGGACACTGACTCTTTCATAAATGCACTAAGACGTTTTGTAGCCAGAAGAGGACAGGTCCGTGAGCTGCGTTCGGACAATGGGACAAATTTTGTGGGTGCAGAACGTGAGCTAAAAACAGCAATTGCGCAGTGGAACCAGGCACAGGTGCATGATGTGTTACTCCAAAAGGGCATTAAGTGGACGTTCAACCCCCCTGCTGGATCACATCATGGAGGAGTGTGGGAAAGGCTGATAAGATCGGTGAGGAAAGTCCTTAACTCCACCCTAAAGGTACAGCGCTTGGATGAGGAGGGACTCCACACAGTTCTATGTGAAGTGGAAGCCATTATTAACAGCAGGCCCATCACCAAGGCCTCTACGGATCCTAACGACCTGGAAGCACTGACACCGAACCATCTGTTACTGCTTAAAACCCGGCCTTCATTACCACCTGGAGAGTTCCAAGCAGCAGACCTGTATTCACAGAGAAGATGGAGACAAGTCCAGTACATATCTGATCTGTTCTGGAAACGCTGGACAAAGGAGTACCTGCCTCTGTTACAGGAACGACAGAGATGGACTGGGGTCCAGAGAAACCTTGTCGCAGGAGATATAGTTTTGCTGATGGACAGTACAGCACCTCGTAATTCTTGGATTATGGGACATGTTTTGCAAACCTTTCCGGATCGAAAGGGGTTTGTGCGTCAAATTCGGATTAAGACAAGAACCAGTTGCTTGGACAGACCAATATCCAAGGTGTGTCTGTTGCTGGAGAAGGAGGCAGCACGAGGATGTTGCTGACCTCTATGGATTTTGTGTTTTCCGGACTTGAACTGGACTTTGTACTAATCGGTCATAGAAATGACCAGAAGAAGGAATATTTTGTGATGGCTTATTCATGGACTTGAGCAATTTATTAGTAATTTTTTGTACATTTTCTGAAAATGATGTGATTTATTATGTCCCCTATTGTGTTTGAAATGGGAATTATTATGTGTGACCTAATAATTCGGGGCTGGTGTGTTAGGGACATATAAGGTTAAATTTGAGGAGCACAATTAGTTTGAGTGTGTATGTTGCAGAGGGGGTGGTTCATATGGGAGTGGGCGTGTGTGCGTGCGGAGGTGTGTGTGCGTAAAGGTGTGGACTCACCGGTGACACAGATGATTGAGAGTCAGGATTGGGAGTAGCCATAATTTTGTTGACCGCTACGCTACGCTACGCCACGCCACGCCACATATATTCATTCATCACCTTATGTATCCGTTTCATCCGCTGGTTTTCATCTTTACAATAATTCATCCTTGCTGCGCTGTGATAACTCTGTGCGGTTTGTTCAATAAAAGCAACAAAAGCATATCTTGGATCTCAGCGTAGCCTATCTCTTGCCATAAATTAGTAGCGCGTCACAAATTAAGGAACCTAAGGACCCAACCTCAAACTCTGAGCGGCTAAAAGGTTTGTGTTGGAAGCCGCAACAGTATGTTAGTCTTGATCTCACATCACACGCACTGCACTATCCACCCTCCGCCCATCCTCCCGATGAGGACTCAGTGGCTTCTTAAAAAAGTAGAGAATAACGTTTTCTCTGATGTGAAAATATGCCAATAAGAGCCAATGGAAAATTGGTCTTCTTTGTCACATTAAAACCAGCACTCGCTTAAAGAGGAGGTTACTGTTTGATGATTACACATACGCTGTATTTGACCAAGTGTCATGCAAAACTGAAAGTCTGATAACAGATAATATAAGGAGATAGGAGGACGGAGAGTGGGAAGTTGGATGGCCTGGCCATGTGTAGCGTTTTCATTCGTTCATGCATTTATTGTGCATGTGTGTTCAATTTTTTTTAAATGGTCAAATATGAACTACTGAGAATCACAGGATTGCAGTTAATGTGAATAGGGCAGATAGCAGGGAAAAAATATTTTACTGTAAACAGATGAAGGTGGAAAATTACACCTGATTTTGTTTTAGTGCATTTTTTTTATTGTTTATTTTTTTATTACAATATATTCTAGCTATCATTATCTAAGCTTCCAGAGTTTGAGAGGATATCTCCAGTAACCAGGGTCTTTTGGTTTGTCCTTCCCACGACCATCTCATTTCCATCACAGGAACAAGAGGTTAAGCAAAGTCTGCAGGAATTTATTTACCCTAAAAAAATGGCCTTTATCAGGAGGATGTCATTTTAAGATTACCTGGTACTTTTAATAGTACCAAACAAAAAGTTTGTAATAGATGAAGAAAACATTCCAATAATTAGGGAAAAAGCAGTAAAGAGTTTAGGCAGGTGGTACCAGGCAGACATGAGTGATGGAGAGCGGGCAGTGCAGTTTCGGAAAGATGTTGCTGAGGGACTGGATAGAATAGATAAATCAGAGCTTCCAGGAATGTTGAAGCTGTGGTGTCTGCAGTTTGGATTGTTTCCTAGGTTGATGTGACCACTGTTGTCACACCCAGAGAACGGAGGACGCAGATGCAGGAGTTGTAATTCCAAAGCTTTTATTGAGATGGCAGAAAGTTTAACAAGTTTCTCTAGAGAGAAACAAATCAGGCTATGGAATATTATTCTAATAATGTAATTTTCCAAAATGGAAAAGTATATCTATATAAAAATTATCAAAACTCAAAATCACTCCACTAAACGGAGGAACAAACAAAGGACTATGAAACTTTACGGGTAACTAAAGATCACTCCTGCTGCGGAGGAAAAAACAAAACACCTCTCCTATAAAACGGAGGAAATACACTATGAGAAACTTACAAACAAAAATCACTCCAACTAGGAGGAAAAAACAAGATGGCTATAAACAAAACTATCACTGTATCTCTTACAGGATTTAATTATCAAATTTAACATGAAAAAACAAAAAACTCTCTTTCGAGGATAAATACCAACTGGGAGACTTGGAAAACGGGGCTTGGTTTCAGGCTTGGACAAAGGCGAGAATGATGCACTACAATCGGACAGATACAACACACTGGCACAGGACAGGGGGAGACGCAGACTCTTAAGCACACCGGGGTAATGGGAAACAGGTGGAATCATTCATAAGACAATCAGACTGGAGCACGAGAGGAAGGGCAAGTGACCTGAAACGAGAGGGAAGTTAATCTTTCAAAATAAAACAGGAAATGACGAAACAATACATGAGACGAGACAAAAACCCAGATTGAACTCACCACGTTGTGACAACTGTCTGTGTATGAGATTCCAGTATCTGTTGTAGAAAAAATGGAAAGATTAGTTAGTTTTTATATTAGGAAGTGACTAGGTGTTCCTAGATGCTTAAGTACTGTGGCACTGTATGGGAAAGGCGTACTCCAGCTCCCAGTATCTAGTCTAGTAGAGGAGTTTAAATTTACTAAAGTTAGGACAGAGCTCCTGTTAGCTGGGAGTAAAGATGTGGAAGTTAGTACGGTGGTTCCAAACCCAACCAAGGGGAGGAAGTGGAAACCAAGAATGGCAGCTTAGGAGGCAGAAGCAACTCTTAGACATGCAGAGATTGTAGGTAATGTGCAAATAGGCTGGGGAGGCTTGGGGCTTGGCCCAGGTAAACCAGTGTGGAGTAGAGCAGGTCCCAAGGAGAAGAGAAAGCTAGTTGTTGAGCAGGTTCGTAGACAGAAGGAAATGTTAAGGGGTGCAAAGGCAGTGGCTCAGGCTTAGCAGGGACAGTGGTTGAATTGGGAAGGTGTAGAGAAGAAAAAGTTTAGTTGGAAAGAACTGTGGAGTATGGAGGAAAGGAGTATTAGATTTTTGATAGGGGCAACATATGATGTATTACCAACTCCCCAGAACCTAAAACTCTGGGTAAATGGAGACCCGTTATGTTCGTTATGTTCAGGTACTGCAACTCTAAGGCATATTTTGTCAGGTTGTAAGGTTAGTCTGTCACAAGGCTGGTATACATGGCGACATGACCAAGTATTAAGAAGCTTAGCTGCAGGTATTGAAGATAAACGAAGGCAGGTAAACTTAGGAGGGTCTAAGGTGAAGAGAGGGGCAATTCAGTTGGTTCAAGAGGGGGAGAAAGTTAATAAGACGATAAGGAGGCACGGCAGCTTGGAGGATGCTTGTGATTGGGAGATGCAGGTAGATTTAGGAAATAAGCTTGTTGTTCCCCAGGAGATAGCCTCTACAAATCTAAGGCCTGATACAGTCTTGTGGTCTAGGAGTAGAATGAGAGTCTATTTCATAGAGCTGACTGCTCCTTGGGAGGAATTAGTAGCGGAACCATATGAAAGGAAAAAGCTTAGATATGTGGAGTTGGGGGCAGAAGCAGAGCAGCGAGGATGGAACGTTAGAATCTTTGGACTTTTGGAAAAAGCAAAGAAGAAGTTCAAGATATTTAAGTGGAGGGTGTGACCCATGTGAGCCTTTTGAAACCAGGTGGCGATTTTGGGTGAGTTGTATGGCTTTGTTTTTGCTGGCATTTTCAGTGATTATAGGACTGTTTAGGTGAGTTTATCTGCTGAATCTGCTAGTGTGTCTTGTCCTGCCTCCACCTCTGGCACCCTCTATATTTTCATTACCCCCTACCCGAACTAGGGTTTGAATCCCATTCCTACTTATCTTTACCTCTTTTATTTCTCCCCCTAACCGAACCAGGGTTTGCATCCTCACCCCGCTGTGACTGGTGTGCAGTTGGTGAGAGGCTGAGGTAGAAGATGGTTGTTGTGGTGTGAGGAGCAGTGTTGGCTGGCATTAAGGGGGTGACTCTGGGATGCCAGTGATCATTGTCTAGCCTCCTGGAGGTGTCGTGGACCCAACTAGACGAAACACTGATGAAAGGAGGTTCCCACCTGATGACCCCAATGATATGTTGGTCAGCATTGCTCACTGATCTATATAGGGAGTATAGGGAATTATTCACTGAGTCTGGTCCATTTTTTTTTTTTTTCCTTTAGCACAAGTTTCTTGTGTTTACCTTGAATGAAGGTGGGGCTTGCAGTGCTTAACATTTCTCATTGAAATTTTAGAGCATCTTATTTACAGTCATATAACTATTAATCTTCAACAGAGCTTGAAATCTGGTAAAAACTTTTGGTTCTACCGCTGGAAGAATTGCATTGATTTGGAAACATGACATTGAAATTCCCCCATTCGAGCCAGCTTCAGTCAGCCGAGTTGTACTGAGCTGCAATTGTGAAAGAAAAGAACAATGACGCAAATCCATTTCCTGTTGATCAACTACATGATTCAAGCATCCTCTACCAGCTCCTGGTGGCCTTGTCACAGTGGATCTGGATTTCATCTCGGGGATCAAGGACGAACATCCACGGGTGAAATATTTTTGCTTTCACTGTTTATGGGTTATTTGTGCTTTGGTTACTAGATGGAACAGTCTCTACACTCTGAAACTCATTTAATAGTTTAACTCAAAACACATTAGCATTACATTACATTATTTCTGTATTGCCACAACATATCCAACACCTGGATTGTACATGTCAGGCTAGCTGCTCTTAATGTTCTCAAAAGAGATGGCCAAAAGTCAGGGGGCAAATTGATACAGGGAGGGGCAGGCTGTCTCTTATTACGGCGGCTGTCAGAACTCAGCCCGCTGTGTTATTCCTTTACCCAATACCTTTGCTGTCTGTAGAGTGCACTTTAAGCCTGTAGCTTCCTGAGAAAAGAGTGGTTTCATGGTGTGTGCTTTAACTTGATGTATGATGAAAGAATGGCGCGCCGAGGCATGTTTAGTTGATTTCGGGTGCTGCATAGGCGAAAGTTCCTTGAGAATAAAGCAAACTTTTAAAAAATGAAGTCATTAGGAGATTGCTAACTTTTGGTTATGTTTTTGTAATGAACTTGTGATTAAATTGCCAGTCAAAAGCTGGCTTGTGGCTTTGTCACTATCCAGTATGTCCAATGCAGCTACAGTCTTCAGTGATAGCTTAAATGGTAATGAACAGAATTTTGCTGAAGTATTTAAACTGTTTTTACAAAATAGTTTGAGAAATATATACTAAAAAATAAATAAAAGACACAAGGCCTAATCTACAGTTACGCATCATGCAGTTTAAAGTCCTGCTTCATTTATCAAGGTTGTTGTTGTTAGTTTATAGTAATTTCTTATCCAGTGTGGGATTCAACTCACAGTTGTTGTTGAAATGTCAGTTTTGATGACTCAATTAAACTGTATGAAGGTGAGAGGCTGCAACTTAGCACACAGGTTTTCCTTTATTGCTCTTTGGAAGATAACGGCCTGCCCTGTGAATGAAGACCAACTTTACTCTGGGATACAAATTTATCAGTTTGCCCATGCATTCATTACAGGCTATTAGCATGTTGTGAGACATCAATAATAACTTGTCCTGTGCTGAGAGTATTTAAGTGAGAGCTAACAGTACAAATTTATTTATTTTTCCTCTCTTTAAATGATGCTAAATTATGCTGTAACAAAAGTATATTCTTTCTTGATGACGGTCTGATTTTGTATAGCTACACCCTAAAATATTTCAGCTCAGTCCCTTCTATTATACATTTTGCTATAATTGTCTCAGAAGAGGATCAACAATTTGATACGAATGATGTTTGTATTGATGGTGCAGGAGCAGAACTCCTCTGTCCATACTGGTACACAAGAGGCATACAAAGTGCTTCAAAATGCTTTTTATATTTTTTGTTGCAATTATTTTCATTAAATAAAAGCAATGGAGACAGAAATTAAAAGAAAAAAACACAAACAATAAGTTTGACATAAATTGTGGATATTAGGTCAATGTGCTGCTTTAGAAATAAAGGTTGAGGAGGAAAAAGATGGTATTATTTTTCATTTAGCAGTTTAAGGTTGATTGTAATGGGACAATTAGTATGCTCACATAGGGGTGCATGATAGTGCAGTGGTTAACACAGTCACCTCGCAGCAACTGGGCATTCTAAACTGACCCTAGGAGTGAGTGTGAGTGTGCACGACCCTGTGATGGGCTGACAAACTGTGCAGGGTGTCCCAAGATTCAGGACCCTGCCGCCCTGAACAGGATGAAGCAGTTATGGAAAATGAATGAATGGATAGATTACTTACTTTCCCTAAAAGGTAAGTATTGCAAAATGTTGGTGATTCCTGTCACCTTTTTGCAATGCCTCAGACCAGAACATGGAGAAAAACAGAAAATCCTCTTTCATTTCATGGTAACCTCACTTTTATCTTGAATACTATCAATTCTGAAAGGAACTGAAAGTAATCACATAAACATCCAAAAAAAAGGCGTCCCCAGAAATGGTTGACCTCTATAATAAGTAACTGCATTAGAATAAACAAAAAAAGTTCATTGCCTGACTCCTAAAGAAACCAGCTGGATTTAAAGGCTGTCTGTGGTAACGCTGTTGACCTGCGGCTGCACTCTGTTCCTGTTGCAGCTGAAGAGCCAGGCTGCCCTCCTGTGGCGATAGCGCTTCGACAACAGCACATATAGGACTGGGTTAATGCTGGGGTGAAGGTACTGGAGCATTGTGCAAATAAAGTAGAACATATCCCAATCCGGTCCGTGACGATACAGCCCCAGGTACACACACAGCTCCAGGACATACCCAGGCAGCCAGCACACTGAGAAGGTTGCAGCAGCCAAAAACACCATGACCGAGGCTCTGCGGGTGTTCCTGGCGCTGGACATTGACATTACAGGACTCTTGTGCAAAAAAAGAGCCAGACGGACATAGTTGAAGGCGATGACCAGCATTGGAACAAAGTAATAAAGTACAAACTGGCTCAGGACCACTTGGTAGTGGTGCTCTTGAATGGTTGGAAGGCAGAATGAGAAACTTGCCAGGCTCGGGTTTAGCCTTTCCTTGGTGGCAAACATTCGGAGAGGCAGACTGATGAAGAAGCTTAGGGCCCAGACCAAAACAAACATGAGAATGACAAGGTCCATTGTAGGCGGCTGGTATGGGTTAGTGATGATCATGGCACGGGTCATGGACACAGCACACAGTGAATAGGTGCTAGCCGCCAGGCTAAATGCAAGTAGGAACTGGTAGACCTTGCAGGAGGTGTCACCGAAAGGCCAGGAGTGGCTTACAGCCGTGTGCAGGGTGAGGGGTATGAGTAAGAGGGTTAGGAAGTCAGCTAGTGTCAAGCTGAAGAGGAGGATGTCCAGGCGGTTCTTACGTAGTGTGTTGTACTTGGCAAACAAAGAGAAGACTAGCAGGTTGGCACAGAGCCCAATGCCTAGGATCACTCCACAGATGCAGGCAAAAATCACCCCATAAGTGTTGGGAACAGCCATGTTATCATCAGTCTGACACCTGTCAAATAACAAATAAGCAGTTGTTTATTCCAAACTTTTATTAGATGGATTGCTATTGGTACAAAACAAGGCATTTGGATATTGGGCTGTGGAAGGAAAAAAAAAAGGTTTTTGTTTTTTTTTGTTATTTCTCTCACAAGAGATTGTGAAACAACATATCAGATTTGGGTCTGGGAAATAATAACCCCATCAATAAGAATAACTGCTGGCTGCCGTCCTGTTTAAGTTACTTTTAGTGATGTCATATCTAAAATATTAAGACATATGCTTTGTTGCTTTGTCCAAACATATATAAGTTTATCAAACAGCATCCATGATGCATAGAATAATTATATGAAAAGGAAATTGTATAAATCATATTATCTAATCAAAACACACACATGCATATATATATATAAATATAACGTACTCACCATTGCTGTTTTTCAGCTTTGTCTTCTATGCCTCGTTTGCGTACAAACTAGCCTCATTATATTCACTGGATGATTCTCAACATATATCTGTCCTGTTGAAATGTTCCGAGCAAAGGTGAGGTGGCAGCCTCTCAGGACACATTCGAAACTGTGATAGCTGAACGTGAAGCCAAGTAAGGCAAACATTACTTGGGCCACATTGATTCTGGTTGACTTGATTTAAAGAGAAATGGCCTCTGCTGCCCAGCTGCTGAGAGAACAGTCATATATTATGCATGTCTGTCTTGTTTATTTATTATTCGAGGTTAGCTTCATGTTTTTAGTTTCCAATATCATATTAGGTAGTTTTAAAGTAAAAAAATTAAATTAAAGGGTTCGTTGATGCCTCTTTTGACAGCAAAAACTCAGTTGTACAAACAAGTTGATGAATATAAAAATAACCTGTGACAACTTCAAAATAATTTTCCTATGAACTACGTAACATAATTACTTAAAACTCTGTTATGCTACATTATTAAAATGTTCATTCATTTTTGATACATTTAATAGAAGGAATAGTCACATTTGTTAACAAACATCAAGAAATTCTAACACTTTGCTTCACTATCTTATTAATGTTAGATGGGAGGTTTTGCCACCTAACAGCCCCCCCTCATCTGTTTATGAATATGTTGTTTTGTGACTTCTGTCATACTGCAAACAATATTTTACAATCGGCATCTCTAACACTTGTAAGACGGTCACTCTCCATAAAACAGAGTCCATTGATTATGCTCTTTGTTCCGCTCTGTCTACGGACATTTTAATGTTTCTCTCTATTGCTTTGATTGATTTCTTTCGTATAAGCTGCAGTCTCCTAACGGTGGCTTTATCAGGCTTTCCACAGCATTTATGACTCGATGTCAGCTAATGGACTGCGGTGTACATTGCTGCTGTTAGCACAGGATATAGCTGATGTTGATGCATCTGGTAACTCTACCATTACCAGTATCTGTGTCTTTCATTCAGTGGCAGTTAAAATGCCACATGTTCTCAAGTGGGACAATAACATCTTAATTGCGCTCTGTCTGAGCCAAAAGGTCCATAGAATCATTGATGCTCTTTTTTCTTCTTTCGGCCACAGTCATGCCAAATCCCCGCTCCTGACATACAGCAGCACTTTCAATGACGTGCTCAGAAACTTTTCCAGAGGCTGATCGAACCCAAGGTCGAGTGCGTGCATGAGTGTATGAAGTCACTGTAATTGCATTAGTTTGTAGAAAAACATTTCAGAGGATATGAAACGACAAGTTTATCGTTAAGTGAAGTATTAGTTGACAAAATTGCTAATTAGAATTTTCCCAAATTTGATTAATTTTTGTGATAATTGTCTTTTTATGTAAAATTTCCTCCACATTCTCTAATGTGAAAACCGGTGATTTTCTAGACTGAATATGTTTGATTTTAAGATTGCTGGCTGGATGACGCAATGAAAATTAGGCAAAACAATTAACTTAGGCCCTAAAAAAATGTTGTGCCTTTTTCTGGTATTGTATTGACAGAGCAATGAAAAAAATAAAAATTATACTTCCGGCACTGAAGTTGTTTTCTTTCATGCAGTTAAAAATCCAAATATACCCCTTTTAGCACCACAAAAATGAAAAGTATTTTGCCTGAAAGGTTTCCCTAAAGATAAACCATTGATTGAAAGGATTGTTGATGATTTGATCTGATTTACTAGACATATCATGAATGCTGTATTTACGCTGGTGTATATCCCGTCTTTCCCCCCACCGCTGAAAAAAGACGCCAAGAGTCGGATATTTCTAATGGCTACATTTTTTTAATGTTTGATTAACTGGAAACATGTACAACATTCCCTCAGTGCAAGTGCAGAACATTGAGTCTGATAGCCCCTGACTCTGGCATATTCCATGAAAATAAACTGTCATGTAAAATGTTGGGAGTGGGTCTGATGAGGCTTCCAATAAGTTATGAATCCATAAGGGATCTGAGGTGGGAGAGGAAAGTAGTTTCATTGACAAAAGTCACTAAATTAAATCTCAACCACATAAGAACGTATACAGGATGTAACTAAAGTGCACAATGGAATTTAGTCAGCAGCACCATGATACATTCACAAAATAATATACATTTTCAAAGTGAAATAAATTATTGCGGAACTATTAGAACAGATGTATTAGTTGAGCAGTTTGTACAGTTTGTCTTGACTCCGAGTCCTTCATCGTCAACGTGTACAGAGCCAAACAAATCAAATCTCTCAGCAATGCTTTCTTTTTTTATTGTTATACAAAGGAAGTAAATACTTCCCTCTGTGCTCCATCTGTGCACACAGCTGATTAGAAATTACAATGTATGCCAATATTTAGAACGGCATCAGAGGTGAAAAGAGCTTCTAAATAAATACATTATGGGGGATGTTATGGTGAAACTCCAGGAAGTGTGAGCAAACAAAAATACAAAAATTTGTATCATACAATTAAGACCCTGGCACCATAAACAGTCTGTCAGGCATCAGTCAGTCTGTGTCAGTGTTTTAGTGCAGCACGATGCAAAAGCTCATGGGGGTCTTTTAGGCAGGATTCTGTGTCCCTCGTGGCCCCTTTGAATTGGCAGACCGTGCTCGCCACCTCTTCTTTTCATTGCGCCTACCTAACCTCACCTTTTTTTTCCTCTTGGTGGCAACTTTTAGTGGCTGGTCCTTATAAGCGACAGCCTTGTTGGTCTCCTGGGGGAGGTTAGGGCCCTCCCCATCCTGCTTGACTCTCTCAGGGAGGTCCTTGGTGGCCCCTGGGGGTTTCTGGCGTAGGACATTTCCACTGTAGGCTTGGCTCGAGGTTCTGCTCTGCATGGGCGGTGCACGCTCATCGGCTGTGTGCACCTCCACCAGCAGCTCCTGTAGCAACATGCGACGCCTGAACTCGTGTATGGAGCGGCTTTTGTCGTGCATCAGCTGGGCGTGGCTCACTGACCTCCTCCTTACAGCAGCAAAGTGACAGAGACACAGCAACACTTATTGAAAATAGGGATAAAGTGGGGAAAAGGCTTAATTTCTAAATCATATCCTTGCATCCTAAAGCCCTATAAAATATAAAGACAACAAATAGTTAACTTTTTAGACTATTCGAAATCTGCTCTCTTGGTTCTGTTTGACAAGGCGGGACAATCCTTGGAAATAGAATGTGAATAGAATAGAATTTTATTTGACACCACAGTGTTGAGTTTATGTGTGGGATAGTTTTAGAAGTGGTGGAAGTTGAAATTTAAGGTCAAGCTTCAGGAAACCTCAATACAGTAGGTGGCAGCATAAACATGTCTGAGACCTGTCACAACTCTGAGTTTTAAGACTAACTTAGAAGAGAGAGATCTTCATGTTCCTTCCATTAAGATGTTGAGGTAAAAAAAAAAAGGGCCGTTTTTTTTCATTAATTAAAAGAATAATAAGAAAATAGATTTTGTGAAGTCTTTTTAATTACCAACAGGGTGGTTTATAAAGATGAGTATCAGAAGCATTTCAATGATTTCTCTAAGCTTGTCAAAATGAATGTAAAACAACTCACGTTCTGTTAATAAGTGCATCAACTGGTCTCCCATCGTGACTCACTGGGGAGCACAGCAAGAGCACAGCCAGACTCCACTGATGAAGCAATATTAAAGAGCACATGCTTGAGCCAAAGATCTGAAGAATAAAGTCATATTATTGGTCATGTAAAAAATTAAGCAACACTTCACCTTATGATTTAATGTCATATTAATAGCTGCTTTCTTCATAATTAATTTCATCCTAAAAATGACAGTACTTGGCATCTTCCAAATAAAATATGTCATAAAAAAGAAAAACAAAACAAAAACCTTGAACTTACATGATGTGTTTTCCCCTTGTGAAAATCCACAAAAATGTCCCGAGGCAAAAAACAGCGTCACAAAATAATAATGAGAGTCGTTATGCCAAATGCAATTTGGTCCATTCAAAACTAGATTCCAAATCCATTGGTGTAAATACAGCCTCGAGAAATCCCCCACGAGTCTCCTCCATTCATTTGCCTCCCAACAAGTGTGTGTTCAGCTATTTATTTCTCCCCAGTGTCCAAATTAAAAGAGGGATAAAGATAGAAAGCACAGCAGCCCTTCAGCTGCAGAGCTACGACTCTGCTCTGTTCTGCAGTACCCTCATGAAGCATTACACTGATGCATCATCTCTGGTGGCTGGAGCTGAGAGCAGGGCTAAGAAAGGTTTTTCATTCCAGCTCTGTGAGTGAGCCTGTGTGAGAGAGAAACTGAGAGAAAGTCAGACTCCACTTTGGGTGAAGATGCATGCACTACCTCAGCCCCTATCCAGTTTTAACACCCTGCCCAACCTTCCAACCCTTACCTCCCTCCCCCCAACCGTTCACACACACACACACACACACACACACACACACACACACACACCTGTTGGGACATGGAGGTGGCACCCATGAAGCACACAAACCACTGCACAAAGTGAGCTGAACAGAAACTAAGAAATAGATCTATTCTTATTGATGTTAAAAGTTTACCAATAATTCTTTCATAAAAAGGTCAGAAAGGACAGGCGAGCATTAACACAGGTAATCGTAACTTACCAAGTGGAGAGTGAACAGTTTAAGGGGAGGGGCAGGATTACTCCAAGGTAAACAGCCAGGCCTGACCACTTTCCCAAGGGAGAATGACCATAACCTCAGAGAAACTCAACCCACAGCCTCTCACTGCAGACCATTCAGTTCACCTCCACTCTGCCTCAGTAAACCAGCTCACCACCGAATGGTCACAGTGGTTTTTGAGGGATTTCTGATATTCAGCTAATAAGGAGAGTAGAGCTTTGCATTGAGGCAGCTGTATACAATCCCAGGCTCGCTGTTTGGATGTTAACCCAAGTCTTAAACTTTCCATAACTTTTTAACAATGTAAAACATGCAAATGTTTTAGCTCAGGAGTGGGATGTAAGAGGTATTTCTAGGACTAAAAGTGAAGGTATCTTTAGTATCACTGTCTGATTGCTGCATGCCTGAGTGTTGTAGTGTTTGCTGCGATTTAGTAGTTTGGAAGAAAAAAAATGAAATTATGTAATGTTATATTCCAACTTGGTGAGTTTGCCTCAAACATATTATTTGTGGTTTTGTATTAAGTCAAAATTTAAAACACCACTCAGATAAGAATTAAGTTTTAAACTTTGTTTACATGTTTTTAAAATGTTTTTTTTTGTATTACAAAACGTATCATGAGAAAAGTCAGCTTTCAAGGTGAGGGTTTCTGCTTTGAATGTGCACCACACCACCAGCAGACTCAGAGAAGGCGAGGTCACACAACCGTATGATCCACATAAAACACTGGATGAACCAATCATGACAGCTTTCTGGGTGGGGCTTTACAATTAATTTACATGGGCTGCAAGGAACCAATGAAATGACAAGCAGCACAAGCTATGGAGAGAAGTTAGCTGAAGCTGTGAAGAAAAGCTACTTTTGACATGATTTCTTTGTGACTATGATAGCATGAAATCGGATTCTATAAGCGTTAATGCTTTACCCAAACATGTTAAATGACAACAGAAATGGGTTCAGTTTATTTAGAAACATCAAAGTGTGTCCCATGAAAAATACCAGAGAGGCCACGGGTCTGTACTCTTCATATTTTGTGAAGCTGATAGGTAAATTTGAGCCTAAAAGAGCTGGGGTTTGACACCAAACAAACGATAAAGTCTGACACTGTTCTAAACGTCCATTCGGGAGACACTACAAACCGATCTCCTTTGCAATTCCTGCTCTCAAGTGGTGAGTTTTTCAGTACACAGGGCTGTGGCTATGTTTCTTATACTGCTGGCAGAGGTAGAAAGGGAATACAGATCCAAAAACGACAAAATGTAAAAAATCTGAAGGACACAGACGAGTCTTGGGGGATTAATAACGGCTGGAGTGAGACTTTAACAGGACTTAAGGTCAACAAATGTAAAGCATTTTTTTAAATGTTTTTTGCCATCGGTCACATTTAACAAATATATCAGTTAATCTTTTCTCTGTGCTGCCATGTAATCATCTACCTTCTTTGACTTTAAAAAAGTAAAACACAACACAAGCAAGTCTCTGGTAATGCACTTGGGGGAAAACTAAAAGTGTTTGTCGTGTTAAAGTTAAAGGGCCACCAAAGTGCATCAGGTTCATCGTCTTATTATTTGTACAAAGCTTCACGCTAATGTGTTGTATATATTGTTGATATACTGTTGTCAAGACCGAAAAAAAGTTTGGACACTATTAGCACGATGGTCTGCAATGTTCATTTTCACAGAGCTAAGGGCTGTAAACTTTGCAGTTCCCACCATCTGTGAATATTTTGAAACATAAAAGTTGGCAAACTGTCCACGACATTCTTTTTTGGTACAGTTTGATCACACTGATCTGGATTTCATCCAAGCTGTCAAAGTGATCAGTGTGTGCAGAGTAATTTGAAACAAATGAAGATTAACATTTAAAATAAAAATGGAGTTTAGACTGTATGTGTGTGCGTGTGCATGGTGATGGGATGGTGGGGGTGTTCTCTGGGTTTATAGGAGTCCCTCATTTTGGCCTGAAGTCTGTTTAGGTCTGCAATACAGCATTACAGCTCAGTTAAATCTTTCTGAGAATCATTTATGACCTTGACGTGTAATCTGACAAACAACAGAACATACTGTGCTGAATCCAAACGACTTGAGTAATTCTCTCATGTTTCCTCCAGTAGAACCCCATAGCTCATATTTGTGGTTTTAATGAAATTTTTTTTTCCGCTCTCGCTTCATATGGGTGGACTGCAAAACATTGACATTGTCCAGTACTTTGATTTGTGACCAGGTACCTGCAAAGCTCTCAGTCTTAATCTCCCATCTTGTTCCCTGACAATGTGGCTGAGGAGAGTGATACTATGGAAACTGGCACACATCCTCTGGCGTCTCTTCTTCAAAATAAGGAACAAAAAAAAAAGGAAAAAGAACATCACACCAGTCTGTCTCTTAGGTTTATACAATGATGGACAGACAACAACCTTGATAGTCTTCAGCAATCAAAGTCAAATCTTGCCACTGTAAAGTTTATTCTTCTTCTTACTTTTAATTGCCTCAATTAATTTGGCTGAAGAGATGCCCTAAGTTCACCAGGAAGACTACAGACCAACCTCCTTCATGGAAGGCAGTCCCCTCATGTTCAGGAGTTCCTCAAAGTGCTTCTGCAAACATGACAGTGAGTCGATGATGTGAGTGTTACTACCTTTGCCGAAAACAGATTTGTTGGTGTCCTTTCTTCCATTTAAGAACCTCTTTTAAGCCAGCATAAAGTTGCTCTCCATGGTCTCTCTAAATATCTCCTGACTCAAGCTTTTTTTTACCCACCAGTACCTGTTCACCTGGCCAACCAGGCTCAGACAGCCTTCCTCAACCTGACAGCCACCTACTGCATCCTCAAGTAAATTCTTCAATTGCAGCCATGACAGATACCAAAAAGCAGTGGCTCACAGTTACATGCAGCCACTTCCACTTGAATGGTATCCATTCAGATTCTATTCTATTTCTTGTGGGACATGAGAAAAGCTATCTCAGTGATGGAAATTCAAACCTCTCCATACAGAGTGTTCTGCAAGTCTTTTTCAGCAAACCCAAGCTTCTCATTTGGGTCTTCCTGTCCAGCGGTCTCCCTTTCCATTGGAGAAAACTCAACTCCAAATGGTGATCGGTTGATAGCTGTGGTCTTCTTTTTGCCCAAATGTCCAAAACCTATAGTCTCAGATAAGATTAAGTGTTTATAGAATTGATTGTTGACCTTTGAACCACCTTGTGGTCAAAACAAGTGTTGTTATGGACAGACCAAGCCCAACTCAGAGGTCCAACAGCAACTCACAGCTTTTGATCAGACAGGCTGTTCCACCCAGTCACTCCACTCCAGGTTTCTCTTTCACTGCCAACTTGAACACTGTTGTCTCCTCGAATAGTAATTTATTCTTATGCTGTAACTAACTGTTTTACTGGATGGAATAACTTTAATTTCTCCCCATGAATGAAACTCATAAATGATCTCTATGTGCATTGATGATTTGTAGAATCACTTAAGCCCAGTCTTGAGACCGGTTGGTGGTAGATTACTTAATAGAGGGCTCAGTATTTTACAAGCAGTCATGATTCAATACAGCAAGGGGTCCAGAAAGGGTTTGGGGCTGCAAGACCCCCCCTGCTGTCTCCAAAATTAAGCTTTCTTCTGTTTCCAGAGAGCCTAACCGAAACGTCCAACACTTTAACATTTGCGAGGGAAAAAAATACCTCATCTGATTCCTTTCTGCAAGGACTTTACCTGCAAAAAAATATGAAAAAAATTCCTATTTCCTGGCAGACAGCAGAATATGGAGCAGAAGCCAGGAAAGCTGCTTTTGATTCATGCTAAATTGCACTCTCAACACAGAACAGTATTCCTGTCCGTTTTTCATCCTTTTCACACTTTTCACATTCAAGCATTCAGAGCACATACATACCCGTACACCTAAGTTTCAAAGCATTTGCACACTCCTGTTCCACCAACAGCTTTTAAATCTGTTGCACTCATTCCCTGCATTGGCCCACCCTATTATGTCATAACCTCTGGCTTGGGTTGCACCCACAGTTCCTGCTTTTGTTTAAGAGTTGCATTCAGTCACATTGCAAAATGATTTTGTAATGATTTTGTGTGTATATTTTTTTACGCCATGATCAGACATCCTATATCAATCTATAACTGTTTCACTGCAACTCCCTCACTTTAACTTTATTGTTCTTGAAAGAAAACCGAGGACTAAAAACATCTAAAACCAGTTTTAGAAAATATATTCAGTTCATATTCTACTGAACTTTAGACTCAACCAAATTATACAAAACCTCACATGTCACATTTGACCAAATGTTTAGCTGCAAAGAACAAAGTAAGTTTTAAGTATATTCGATAATAGCCTCTTTATAATGCATTCAGGGCTTTGATTTGTTCACATGAGAACTTCAGGTTTGTTATCCTGGAAAACCTCACTTGAAAAATGACTTATGCAGAGTTACTTTTCCCTCTTAATGGTTTTATAACTGCGAGTTACTGTACGGACCATTTAATTCAGTTCATTTGAGGCATGCTTTATAATGTTGTATTGTGGGCAGTTGGAAGAGCTTTCTGCAACTCATTCACACCTACCAATCATAACTGTCATCTGAGGAATGCTCATTATTCCTCTTTGGCTTCCCCTGGTTCAGCTATTTTCAACAGCTCTGCTTCTGAGGCTGTATTTTATTCATAAATGCTCAGGAGGCCAAACGTTAAATTGATCCACTCTGTTTTCTTTTCAGCTGGTGGTTTATTGGTGGTAAAACTGTGTCATTGTTTTTATAGCAGCAGCTTTTGCTACATTAAGAATGAGCTGAAGTCAAGAAGTTGAAGGAGGAGATGAAACCCTTTCATCTTTAAAGTTAATATTTTGTCTCTACTGTATTTTGGATATAAAATAATATTTGTTGAGATCAAACAGTTTTCAAATAACAATATAACATGATAATAAATGTGATGTCTCAGCTAAACTCAAAAAAGTAGTTTTTTTAACGGTGTCCCTGCTTTCATTTCCTCAGCCTTTACTTTCTGAGTGTGACTATGATTATCCATCCATGCATCCATTTTCTATACCCGCTGAATCCATTGGTCGGGTCGCGGGGGGGCAGGAGCCTATCCCAGCGGTCATCAGGCGAGAGGCAGGGTACACCCAGGACAGGCCGCCAGTCCATCACAGGGCCACACAGAGACAAACGAGACAAGGACAATTTTAGAGACACCGATTAACCTAACATGCATGTTTTTGGACAGTGGGAGGAAGCCGGAGTACCCGGAGAGAACCCACGGGGAGAACATGCAAACTCCACACAGAAAGGCCCCAGCTGGGAGTTGAACCTGGAACCATCTCACTGTGAGGCGACGGTGCTAACCACCACACCACAATATTTAAAATAAAACATTTTTCTCTAATATAGTTTTTGATTGCATGTAGGGATATTGATATGCATGATCTATCAACTGGAAGGTAAATGTTGCTGACTTTGTCACAGTGGATGTGTTGCTTGGACAAACAAACACACAACCAAAAAAACAGACTTTCATATTTTGTTGAGCCACTTGTAGCTTTTGCTTCCTTGTCATGGCAGCTTTTCTATAAGTTTATGCAATGTCGCACTTCTTCCCATCCAGAGTTGCATCCATTTTTCCCAAAGATCTTGTACTGGTGATGGCTGATAGAGCTGGACCACTTTGTAAAGTCTTCTCCAGAACATCAAGATTCTCAAATGGGTTAATGTCTAGACTCTGTGGTGGCCAATCCATGTGAAAAAAATGATGCCTCATGCTCTCTGAACCACTCTTTCACAACTTGAGCCTGATGAATCCTGGCATTGACATCATGGAAAAACCTGGTCATTCAGTGTATTCAGGTAACCAGCTGACCTCATTTTTCAGCACATAACTTTGCTGAACCTAGACCTGACCAACAGAAACAACCACAGATCATAACGCTGCCTCTACAGGCTTGTACAGTTGTTACTATAAAGGGGGCAGCGTTTCATCCCCTCCTCTTCTTACCCTGATGTAGCCATTACTGATACGTATGTACATAAAGAATAACATTAAGCTGAAAAATACGTATGTGAAACATTATTTGAAGAATGTTACTGCTCACCTGTGTGGATGCTTACATCATTATCTTTCGTGTTGTTTTTCTTTGTGTGAATGGAGCTTTACACAATAGTCAATGTAAGATTATCATGACAGCATGCGATACAATACAATAAACTGTATAGATACCTTGAATTTGTAATTGTTTGGAAGCTAGCATCACAACTGAAAATAAAATTAATTTGCTGCTGTAAACTGCCAGAAAAGAAACCTAGCAACCAATTCATATACAGTTTTCTGGTGCCGTCTCAGACTGCTTACGGAAGCCACAACCGGCAAACCAGTATAGCATAGTTTAAATCCAACTGCACTGAAAACATAGCACAACTCATTAAAAAACACCTCTGCAAGATACAAGTTTTTAATGGCTCTTTCAAACATAAGACTTTTTAATTGTGTTACATATCAATGAAACTGTGTTCTATTTAACTGTTGTCTCAGTCTCACTCTTAGACTAGTCTGCCCTCAAATTTTCGTTGAATTGACAGGGAAATAAGTCATTGGGAACCTTACTAATTACCATTCATTTTCCAGAAAGAGAACATTCAGTTCCAAAATCTGAACCAACCCAAACAGGGACAACATACCAACACTGGCGGCCCCGTGATATTTCACAAATTAATGAGCAGCCAGTTGAAAACAATGAGTAACATGACATTTCATTTGTCATTAACTCCTAACATGATTTTCATCAGACCTATCAAAGAAAATTCCAGATTTCTTGACCCTGTTAGACTAAGCATAATTTGCATCTGTCTTGACTTGAGTCCTGCAAAGGGTCCTGTCACTGCAAACTGTGTGAACCCGGGAAGGACCGTGGCAGCAAGTTGGAACAAATGCAACTTTCAGAATTATGTAAATATGCATGAGTGGTGGAGATTTAAATTTTTTCCATCCCATTACTCCTCTGAATATGTTCTACCGAATAGATTTGCTATGTATAATTTGATAATGCATGTTGGATAATACATATTTGCAGATTTACTCATATTCTGCCAATAAGTATTATCAAATAATACATGCATAATAGTAATAATGCTCTGCTTGAGCCCAATCACAGACAGAACTGAGCCCTGATATACTGGATGTAGCCTTTACCGAAAGGCTTGTATTTTTCTTGCTTAAACCCTAGAACATTACCGTCGGGTGATTTTCACCCATGTGATTGTGGTTATAAGACACGTTCCCAGTTGTATCTTTTTGATTCTTTGTTTTTTGTGAATATCATTTATGATTCCCTTATTTTCCACACTTTTAGAGTAATTCAATTTGCCACGTATTGTTCTTTGATATATTTTGATGAGAAGTATTTTTTTGTGGGGGGTATAATATATAGGGTAAAATACACCCAACGTTAGTGATGGTGTTACAAAAATGTACGTTCGTGTTCTAAGGTTAAAACAGTGTTAAACATGTATTTTTCACATCCATGTTATTACATGCTTGTCAGTGCACTTCTTTTGTGTTTGTTTCTGTCTGCAAATGCACAGTTTCAATTTTTCTCCCACAATGCACAATGGACTGTTTAGTCACAGTGTCAGAAAAGGGTCACCACTCCACACTTTAAGAGGCGTACATCCTGAACATTACCTAATTCCTGCTCAGGGTTACCCAAACAAGGCCTCCTCCGTCATGCATTTATTTGATCTGAAAGTAGCTGCAAGATTTGTCTGTTTCTGTTTCAGCTGCTTGATATACGATAATCCTCCTCAGGTAGAGCTTTTGGGCTGATTTTATATTTACAACTACATGGTGTTTTTATGTTAACCATAAATGTCAAGCTCCTGGAGACAGTGTGTCGGGGAGGTCCTGCTAGGACAAAAGCATGTTGTCCAGACTCAGTCTACAGCACAGGTACATTAAATCATTATTTTTCAGACAGGAAATATCTGCCATTGGACATTTTGCCTGTAAAATGTATTTCTAAGATGAAAATGATTCCTTCTTGGCACAGCTATACGCTCATCTGACTTGTAGAGTTTTGACACTCATCTATTCAGTTTCTGTGAAATACAACAAATTGCGTTCAGTGTGGGATTAAAATGTGTCTGTGATCATGCCCAAGAAGTAATTCAGAGTGATTCGAAACGCAGAAAAACAAGTCCACAGCTTGAGTCTTTGACCTGGCCCCATGAGGAGCCCACCACATTAGCATTTCTCTCTTGGCAGCTGTGGGGTGCCTGACTCTCTGCAGTGGCCCTGTGCTCTGGCTCTACGGAGGCAAGGCTGGGGGGGGGGGCTCCTTACACCACATTCGTCCTGCAAAACCCCACCAACCCACTCTCACCCCACCTTACACACACACCCTCTCCTGACCTCAGAGGCAGCTCCTAGGCCAGCTGGACATGGCCTGAAACCCCACACAACTTTCAACAGTGATCACCACCCTCCTGCCCCTGACCTATCACCCGAACCATTAACATAAACTTTAACCCAGCTGCCAAACAACACACACAGCCGTTCTCACAGTCAGGCCTATCCCTGTAAAGATGGCTCTGTATGCAAAAAATGGAGCTGGTTCAGAAGGGTAAATACTTTGGTTATGATGGCATTTTACATGCGACATAAAACCCACTGGGATGTTTTATGTTTTGTGGCTTGGGGTGTTGCGGTGGGACTGACTCCTGCCTGCTGTAGTAACTACTGTGCAATATTTGAGGCTAATGAAAAATGTGCCCACAGTTGTTTGAACCACGTTGAAACATGCCACAAGTCGGCGCGCTCCATGTCCTTTACTCACCTGACAAATTGTGTCGTTTCGCATTGCCTCAGCCCCTCCGAAAATTGAAGAATCAATAGAGGTCTGACTGAGAAGACCACACACACTTGGTGTTACGGTAATGATGGCTGGATCTGTTTGTTTGCATAAGTGAAGAGCGAGCTCAAATCGTTAATGAGTGCTTTGCGTCCAGCGTGCAACCACAGCTAAGCCAGTGGGTCAACAAGGTTGGCCAGACTAACCACTGTGTGTGTGTCTCTGAGGGTAAGAGAGAGATTATGTGTCCATGCCTTGACATTTCCTTAAAAAACTAGAAAAAGAAATAGTTTATGCAAAGAAAGCATCATAGCCAGAAGTCAGAATTTGTCCCACTCCCTTTGTTCTCAGTATGGTTTGCTTTTTTTTTGCTCTCCATCAACTTTATACAAGTTTCTATTTTTAATATAATGCTATATTTACTTGTGCTCTGACACACAAGTACAGTTTTGTTTCCTCAGTGAAAAAAAAATGTATATCTGATACATCTCAGTGTGAATATTTCAACGCACAAAAAATGCTTCACTTGAAGTTTCCAAATCGTTATAATGCACAGTGTTAGCCAAGTGCACTTCACCAACTCAGAGTTGATCCATTTACTGTAAATGAGCTTGTCTCTGTTGGTTTCCTGGCCAATTACTGTACAGCGAACTTTGGTCTCGTATTTATTTATCCATAGGTTATTTTAAATGGACTGCACTCAATGCAGAGGCCTTGTTGAGCGGTCTTATCCTCCCAGCCTGCCCTGGGACATGCTAGCAGTGCTTGGCAGACTGACACAGATGCTGAAGGCAGCCTCTGGACAGCTTTATCCTGCATCGAGCAAGGCCACCCGCTTCGTTCTCACCGGGGCACAGTGACTGGCACGGCACTCCCAGGCCTCAGTTTTCACCTCTCAATTTTCTGTTTCTCCAAGAAAGCTGGAGAACACTGAACACTTTTTAAAGACTATTAGAGGATGTCAGTATTGGCCAAAGAATGGGGAGGGTCATTGGATATGTAAATAAACAAGTATAGTTTTTGTGTACTGAGGGGGGAATGCCTGACAAAGATATTGTCATCACAGGGTGTGTGTGAGGCTTTCTGCAGATAACTGTCTACCTGTCAGTTTGTTTTAAATGCACAGATTTGTCCTCAAGCAGAGACTCAAAGACAGCCCCATATCAACCAGGAAACAAAGTTGAATTATGGAGTTGTAGGGGTGGTGTTAGAACAACTGGCTTGATCTTTGTCAGGGTACTTGGGTTTGACTCGAGGGTCAAACCCATATTTGTTTCCCTGTTTGTCTGTGTCATAGGTCAGATGTAGAGGAGATTCAGCTGCAGCTCCAAACCCCAATTATGGTCAAAATATTCAGGAGTTTTTTCAACATATATTTGGCTTAAGTGCTGTGGAAAAACCACTTAATCATAGCACCTAAGGATGGTAGAAAAAAAAGAGGGAAGTAGGTGGGTTTTGGCAGCACTGTTATTTATTATGTCACGGTTTATCAAGTTCTTCTCACAAGCTTTAAAATTGTACCATTTTCAAAATGAGACAACCGCAATTCCAACAGTGGTGATGCTGTGTAAAATGTAAACAAAATTCAGTGGTAAGAAAAAAGCTCATAAACTACAATTCTTTTCACAATGGAACATAGAACCGTTAAACACTTTAATGTTTCATGAGAAATACTGAAGCAACAAGTCACAAAAGCAATTGGGAGGGGAGCAAAAAAAAATGAAAATGAGAAAGTAATAAAAAGAAATTGCCGAAGGAACATGTTGCAACAAACAAGATAAATCTGCAACTGGTCAGTAACATGACCAGTTAAGAAAGAGCACTTTAGAGAGGCAGAGTCTCTAGGAGGTTAAGCTGGATAGCAGTACGCATTTTGCAAAAAACGCATCTACAAATTGTTTGTGTTCATGCGAAATGCTGTTCAGCTACAGAGTGTAATAACCATCTGTCATCAAACACTAACTATGTAAGGAACCCAGAGGCTGCTAAAAAAAAAAAATCCTCAATGAAGCATCAGTTTTATTTGTCTCTGCCGGACTATTCTAGAGACATGATTGTAAACATTGTACACTTCATTCGCAGATGTGAATTGTCAGAAAACAAAAATCAAACAGTCAATGTTTTCCCTCGATTATATACTACTGATCATAGTGGGGATTATTGTATCTAAAGAAAACTACCTGGAACTTAGATTTTTAAAAGTTAGTTTTTACTCTCTCAATCTGTGAATATGTAAATGACACATAGCAAGTTGACAGGGTTTGTTTCTTTGATTTGTTTTGCGTGCAACTGTGGATCACTGACTCAGTTTTTTAAAGGAGACATTTAATTTCAGAGACCATTAATTTCAGCCATGCCATGAGCTGCATGTCTTTGCTCTTGACATGTATTCAAGCTGGTTAAAGGGCTCAGTTTGTTTGTTTTTTTCTGTTAAAAATCAGTAAAAATCAGCTACACAAGAAAGCAAAATTAAATGCTGTTGTTTTAAAGGAAAAGGAGGGAAAGAAAGATATTATGTTGCTTGTAATTAAGTTAACCATTAATTCTTTAGTCTTCCTGAAGACTCTCTCTCTCTCTCTTGAACTATTTGCTGCCACATAGCAACCATGGCTGTTAGCAGCCACATCTACTAAGCCTGGCAGCCTTGTGCTAGCAGCCGCAGCTCTCGTGGTTCACTTCCAGTGAAGAGTGGATTTACAATTTTATTACAATTTTTGTACTTCCACTTGTATTTAACCTTGAATATTTGTTTGCTTCCTTTTATTGAGAATTGCTTTCTCATTCAAAGAACTGGTGAAATCACAAAATAGCCGAGTCAAAGTAAACAAGTGTCGGCATCATCCTATGATTAGGGTCAGATTCACATATTCATATGTTATAAGCCATGACAGACTCAAATATTAGATTTTAGGGGACTTTTAAGTGTCAGTAAAGCTCTTTATAGTGTGGTTCCCTTTTGACCGTTTACACGGAGCTTCCATGCAAGGTGCTGACTGCCATACAGAGCAGTTTGAGATTCAAGGTCTTGCTAAAGGAAGCTTTAGACCGCCGTCATTCTGATGAGTGGGAAACAGCTTGTTGACAAACGCTGAAATAACAAGATGATTTTATTAAAAAAATCCCAAACATTTGTTAATTCCAGTCTCTCAGACATGGACATTGGGTCAAGTCTTCTTCAATAGGAAGACTGAATTATCTCTGTCTTATAAAGCAATGAAGTGAATTTCTGTTATCGTTTTATTTTACTTTTTTTTCAGTTGCTTGTCAGTCAATTTGACGATATCATTTTGGGAATCGGGAAACAGCATCTTGTTCTTTAAGATCAATATATATATTAAACAACAATCAATGTAAATTTTGTTAATCAATTAGCAAAAATGTTTTAAGTTTCAGATCACGTTCAAATGTTCAAAAAATGTATGTTTTGTTGCTCACTTTGGATGAATTACATTAAAAATGGATAAGAGATGATAGAAATGTAAAAATTGAGGCAGGCTTTGCTCAGAGGCAAAAGGCACATGCCCAATTAGCGCACAACGGAAGTTGGAAAGTTCATTTTAAGTGACTCACTTCATTGTCAGGCTCATTGAATCTAGACAAAGAAAGGATTTGTTGGGAAGTAATTATCATTTGGTAAGCTTTGGTAAGTGGTTACTTATTTTAGGATCCATTAGATACGCAATATTCAAAAGTGGCATTGTTATTTTATTGTTAATAAAGCTAAACAGTCAAATATGGTAGAAAGAGAATGTTAAATAGTGACAGCCACATCTTTAGTTCATGGGGTTTTCAACCAACACAGTCGTGCAAAGACTAAATTAACATCAGAGGACTGAAACAAAAAAAAAACTGAACTATGAAATGAATAAAGGGGAAAATGTTCATTGATACAACTTGTATGCCTCTTCAGAGCTGCATTGATCAAAAAGATATACAATTGGATTAAAGTTCTGACAGTGAAGTTATATAATAGTTACATGTTCGACCAATAACCTTTGGCTTTGAGTTATGACTACCGTGTTAACACAGAACACAAGATCACATCTATGGCCTGACTCTTTCTAGTTGACAGTAATATTCCCTTTGAATCTTTAACATGTTGTGGTTTTGCATTGACCTTCACAATATTTTTTTTAGAATGGTTCCCACCCTCTGAGCAAAAACTCAAAAATAACTATTTCTTACATGAAAACATGTGCTCGGCCTTGATGATGTTAATGTTCAGAAGTGTTAATTTACTAATGAACAGTGAGTCCATTAGACATCCAATTACATACTCTGGGCAAGAGATAAATCAACACCAAATGTAACTCAAACATGGGCTCTGGCCAGGTAGCTTGTTTTTTGTCCGACTGTGGTTTTCCAACAGTCTAAATCCATGAAGCGGATTTGCTCACAACAGCCAACATATTTCTTCAATTTGCATCCCCTTGTAAAGTAAAGGAAGGAAGGTAGGACTCGTAAGTGTTTGTTTTGTGCTGCCCACGGTCTTACAACCCTGTAACATAAGGCCAGGCTTTCATTGCCTCTCTACTGCAAGAGCAAAAAGGGAATTAGCTTTTCAAAGTTTGTTTTGTAAGAATTGTAAATAAAGCAGCACTGATTCAGACCTAGATCCCATTTCTCTCAGATGGGGTATGGCTTGCATGGGTGGCTTTGGAAATACTGAGGCAAGCTGAACATGTTTATATTACACTGTCCCCAGGGAGAGTTGAGCTTTGTGGTGCAGATGGATTACAGGGGGAAAAGAGCTGTTGTAGACACTTAAAGTTCAGTGTTAATGGTGGGAGTGAAGTGGCTGTGTAGGTGTGATATGTTCGTTTCATAGGTCGCTGGCATTTCTGTTCACGTCAATAAAGGGGGATTCCCATACCAGTCCTAAAGGTTTTAAGGTTTTCTGCAAAGATTATAAGATTGAGATTTTTATGCTGTACTAATTAATGCTTTATTTTGATGTCACTTCTTGATAAGCTCACACTAGATGTTTTGCAGGAATGTTTCTGTATACATTCCACTGAGGGAAATCAGGCAGGCTCATGTGTAACTTATACATTTATATTTATGTGTTTTTTAAGTATTTTTTGGGGCTTTTTATGCCTTTAATGTTAGGACAATTCAAGAGAGACAGGAAGCAGGGGGCAGAGAGAGGGGGGAGACATGCAGCACAGGGCTGCTCGGTGCGGGAGTCGAACCGGGACCAGCTGCAGCGAGGACTGGAGCCTCTGTACATGGGGCGGCTGCTTAACCCACTACGCCACCGACCGCCCCGATGTTAATGTGTTTGATCACAGCTTTGTAAGTTTGAAAAAATAGTGTGTGCAGATTCAGGAACGTTTAACAGGTTTACTGCATGTGTCATAAAAGAAAATAAGGCAGATAACAAGAGAACAGGGCTGTTTTTTCCCGATGATTCTGATCTGTCTGTGTCATCAGTATTGCTACATCCAACACAGTTAGCTACACTGGAAGTCATTATTTTATTGCAAAAAATGTATATCAAACTTACAATAATTAGCTCGTGGGCTGTTATTTTTAATAACCAAAAATATTTTCACTTCCACTTCTACCATAGATTCCATAAATAGAGAAGAATCCCCTAGTTTCATTTTTTGCATGAGAAATGCATGAGTTTTTTAAACCAACATTCTATCCAATGACCAAAAGGTGCCAATTATAGGAAAATACGTTGCCTCTTAAGATTTTCATTTAATAGATCATGATGTCCAAATATAGTCCCGTATGCTTTATGGCAGAGCTACCTTATTATTGGCCAGCCTCCACCTGAATGGAGTGAGTGGTTTCCATGGTTTTCAGTCAGATCCACTGTTCTCTTGAAACTTCTTTTTTTCTAATAAGCTCAAGATAGCAACTAAATTCCTGAAATATAGGCTTCAAAACATGATTTCAAAAACCAGTGGGTGACATCAAAGTGTCCGTGTCTATTTTAAACAGAGTATAACTTAGACTGCTGATGAACCAGGTTAGATACTTCCCTGTTTCCAGCTAGGCTAACGATGTTCATATTTACCAAAACAAAAAATCCTAAAAGGGACCACAGCAGAGCTAAAACCATAGTTGATATTCCAGTAACATCCGAGTTACCCAGAAACAACACTCAAATGCTAATGTAAATATGTATAAGCTTTAGTGAAAGGACGAGCAAAACTGTCTAACTTCTCGATAACTTCTCGATTGCTGTAGTGCAGTATTTCTATATATGCTTTTCTTACCCTTGTTAACTTCTGGTCAACAACACTGGTTAACTGTTGGGTATGATATGTTAAGCTTCCACTCACCACTATCCCGCATCCACAATGTCCTGGTTATTGTTGCAAACCTGAAAGATGGAAAGTGGGATCGATGACACCTATTTTTATCAAAACTAAAGTTAAATTGGGGTTGTATGAAGGCAGTGTTACAATGGTAGATACAACTCACCCAGAAAGGCGTTCAATAAAGATATTTACCTACATAGAAAGAAAACTGCTGGTGCTGGCAATGCTAATGTTCGCTATATACACATGGTAAAACTACACTATCTGTTCCACCCACCTTATTACTTAAATTGTGTTCAGTTTTGAATGTTTTCTTACTTTTAGATAACTGCATCTATTTTTTTTTTTTGTTTCTTTAAGTAACTAATGAATTTGTCAGATGAGTTCCTGGCATAAGTGGGAAACACTTTGCAAATAACAACTCAAAAGGTAATTACATGTCAATTTTGTAATACTAAATTACTCCACTGGCCCCACGTGTCCCCTTAATTGACAAGTTTGACAAATTCTAACGCAACAAAATCAAGGACAAGGAAAGGGAAAAGAATAGGTTAGTTTGACACCTTCATAGCTGTAGATATCTGTTCCTAATCAGAGTTTTTCATGTAAGAGCACACCAGCTCTCCTCTACAGTAATGAACCACAGTGAGGGCAGGCCAGCACAGTTTAGCGTGTGTGTATGCGTGCGTGTGCGTGTGTGTGTGTGTGTGTGTGTGTGTGTGTGTGTGTGTGTGTGTGTGTGTGTGTGTGTGTGTGTGTGTGTGTGTGTGTGTGTGTGTGTGTGTGTGTATAAGTTTGTAAGTGTGGTAGCAGGCATGCCTGAGGTTGCTGAGCCTCGGCCTTCTCAACATTAATAAGGACTTCCTTCCTACCAGACAGTCAAACACCTGATCATTTACCAAGGTGAACATGCCCACGTACCCTTCAGAGCTGGCAGCCTTTAGCCTCTAATAAGGATCAGCCTGTGTTCTTTAGCTGCCCATCAATCAAAATGTTCACATGCTGGACATCCATACACAAATAATGTTTTCTCTCTGTACTCCACCCCTGAAGTGTGAGAGTGTGTTTGTGTGTAGGTTTAAACTTGGATATCATGGGTGGTGACTATTTCCAGGGAGACCTAAGAAATAAGCCCTGTCATACACACACCACTTAATAACTATTTCTACAACTGGCTTGCTTTAAAAATATCAAGCCAAGATACACCAGGTGAAATGTGCATTTTTTATGATGTGCATAACCATTTATTTCTCCTCCTTAAATATCAAGTTTTGAAATGTTTTTTCCATAATTGAATTAGAGTGACTAGTCACAACTGCAGCAAGAAGAGTTTTCAGACTGTATGCTGCCAAAGAATCAAGCCTACATATAGTATCAGAAATATTAATATGGCTTACCTGGTTGAAGTTTGATTCGTACTTTGATTCCTACTAGATGTTTTTGGTAGACATCAGCAAGCAGAATTCTGGTTTGATATCTGACCAATCTCTGAGAGCTCAATAAAATCTATTGGTTGAGGCTGAAACTTTGAAGGGCCATCTAAAAAGTAATCATAAGAGCTTGAATAAGGGCAACTGGACTTCTTCTTGGATCTCAGAGACGTTTCACCTCTCATCCGAAAGGCTTCTTCGGTGGTGAAACGTCTTCGAGATCCAAGAAGTAGTCCAGTTGCCCATATTCAAGCTCTTATGATTACGTATCATAACGCCATCCAAAAAGTAAATAAATCATAAATCATGGACACGTTTTAACCATTTAGTTCAGATTTAGGTTTAGATTAATAACCGTTATGTAGTACTCCATCAGTTCCTGTCCTCTTTGTGTAATCTAACAATTCCACTAACAAAAAAAATAGCATCAAAGCATGCTTCTACCTCCATATGCTTAACAACTTATAAAGTGCTCTTTGGATAAATGTTCATCGAGGCTAATCTACTCAAGTCACATGTGACCATACAACTTTAGAAGGTTTTGTTCACATGGTTAGTCTTGAAGAATAGTTTTTAGTACAGGGTCTTCCTTTTTAAAGGCTACTTGTCAATCAAGTTGGAGATACTGAAGTCCAGTTACTCTATAAAGTGAAACTGGTGTTCCGTAAATATAACTGTTGAAGATTTAACTAAAAGCCCAACACTACCATGACAACTATATCCATGGTAGATATCTGTAAACGTCGGACCTGAACTGTATGTTGGCTGTCAAAAATATGGCTGAGTTCAAGTAAAAGTTTCTTTGGTTTATATTCTCTCAGCATAACTCAAAAGAAGGCAGCATTTCAGCAGTAAAAGCTGGCCAAGTCATTTGCCCAGCAGGAACAGCAAGGGAACAAAATATCCCTCAATTTAAATGGAAACTTAATGTTAGTTTCTTCCTATGCCAGGGAGTTTATTGTCGTGAAACTCAGCATGAATTAGTGATTAAAATATGATTGCTATGGACCATTCAACATCATCTGGTCTTTATGTTCTGTACCCAACTAAGTCAGTAGAAGAACTCATAGTGGCTGCTTGGCTCTTGTGTTGCAAAACAGACTGTGATCATTGGGCATATCAAGCTTAATACTTTCCCTTTTATCCTATAGTTGCATTATAATAGCATTTCATGGTAGTTTTTTTTCTTTTATTGATTATTATTCACCTTTATATCGGTGTACTGTCAAATATGACAAACCAAAACAAGTCACTGATTTTTTTTTTTATAAGCAGCTACTTCATCAGTTTCAGTTGTGTGTCCATTGTTTTGGTGCAAAGGTGTTTGGTTTAGTTGTTTAAGAAATGTATACAACAGCCTCGTGACATCACTTTGTGCTTTAAACTCTGCTCTTTGTTCTACAGGCTCCGCTCCTTGAAAACAAATTGTTATTCCTGTTTCAGATATATTTTACTAAGCTCAAACCTCACATACAATTCATCTTAATTCATTTGTGTTGTAGTCGTAGCAATTTGCTGTTGGAATAAACATCACTTTATATCTGTACAAATTGTTACCAGCCATGGATGAAATTGAATCTAGTTAAAACAATCAAGGACATTTTGGCAGATATGCTGGTGAGACAAAAGCCTCATACCCACAACAAACAACCCAGCAATCGGGTAGCGGGTTCTTGGCCAAGAACATAGATAATGTGTGTGTTACATTCCCCAGTGTGAATGTTGTTTGCATGATGTGAAGTAATGTCCTGCTTTGTTGTAGGCTCCACCTCCTCCAAGCCTGGCTGCTGCTTCCCTCCCAGAAGGCATCCAATTAGCAATCATCTGGCTGTTATTTAATGGCTGTGGAGCAGCATTTCAGTGCCTTTGGCCACTTGATTGTCATATACCTTGACTTGTTGTATATGTGAAACTTAGTCAGACTGTTTGGTTGATTCCAGTTTTCTCCTGTTTTGGTGTTTGTTAGGAAGGTTATTTTGTAGGATTGTGTATCTGTTCCTTTTGTCAGAGTTAGGTAAGTTTCTTTTATGTTTTATTGAGGGTTGTTTTGTTTGTTGTTTTGGCCTGAGCTCTCCCTGAAGTTTCAACAGTCTGAATAGTTGCGATTTTCAGAAATGTAAGCAATAAACGACTTGATTATTGCTTTGATCCGTCTTTTCCCTGTGACTCTTTATGTTAGTCCCTTATCCCCTAGACTACGCCAGGGGGACATAACAGTGTGACTAAATACAGAAAAATGATGAGCCCTTTAATGTGCACGTCTTTAGAAATTTTTGTTTGGTTATATTTTTCTTTTTTTTTTTTTTCCAAAGGCAAATTTTCATAGCATACTTTTTGCTTTATGTACTCTTTTATGAATTTTCAGTAGTAAGAGAAGACATATTTGGAACATGTGGAGAAACGGAAACTGATGTATGATGAAACCTGATTCTCTATACATTGTCCAGACATAATTTGTGAAAACAACTCAAATCACTTCTCAAAACTTCTGGCATCATCTTTTGTTTGCTAAATGCTCTGCTTCATCAAGGCTACTTATTAGCCGAAATTCCACCATTGAAGGGGTCTAACTGTCTTATCAGCCTACAATATTTTGTACTTTATCAAATGTAGTGACCCTTTTTTTTGCAACTTTTTTCAAAAGCTCATCTGGAAAAAAAAAAAATACAATCTTAAGAACAAACCTCAGCCACTATATCAACATAAATGTGAATGAGACAGATTAAATTAAATTATTTTGTCACCACGTCCCACTTCATGCATTCAGAATCCTCTGGTTAAGTGGCTGCTGCCAGATTCAGACTCGATGGAGTCCGCTGGTGACTCTTTTTTTCACACTTTTCAAAATTTCAACTTAAACCTTTTCATTCACTATGTGGTGCACCACAAACTCATCATGTGGTACAAAGAAGTGTACAGAAGCTGTTTGTGACATCCGTCGACAGGTTTCATCAAGCATTGCTGCCTGGGGCCTGCAGCGATGAAGCTTATGGAGCATGCTAAGTCAATGTCAGTCAGTCGGTGCTTGTGTAAATGGATTCGGTATATTTCAATTACAGGCGCACCCAGTATTTGTCATTTTATGAAAGTTTCATGGAAAGAAAAATAATTTAAAAGATTTGAGGCTGTGTAGCTGTCATCTGCTGTCTTCCTAAATTTGATTGGCTCTTCTGAGCAGGACTTTGTAGTAAGCACCCATCATGAAAGACATTGAATGCGTAAGAGTATGTGTGAGGACTCAATTGAAAATAAGTCACCGAAGCTGCAGAACAGTTAGAAAATGCCATTCGACCCCAGTTTGGAACTTGCTGTATGTTCAAGCTGAAACCCCAAAAACTTCCTATCAACGACAAATAAAACTAATTCTGATTGAGCTGCATTTCCATAATACAGTTTCTTTTTGAATATCTCTCTGTGTGGGTTTTCCACAAATTTAAGCCCAACTATTCTACAGTGCTAATGCTCTCAGCTCTGTTTGATTAGGGTAACACACAGGAGGTCCGCTGCCACGCTGTTTTCTTTACCTGGGCCCATAACTCTTAAAAACACACAAACACTTGGGTTGTAAATGACCTGTTCATCACACAGTGACAGGAGAGGTGATTCTGGGCTCTTGGTGGGCCAGGTGTGCAGATCAGGACAGTTGTGGCCTGCCAAGACCTGTTGGCATGGCGACGCGGGACCGTGGAAAGTTCTGGAATCTGTCACTGCTGGCAGGATCGAGCTCCTGAGCAGGACTGGTGTTGGCTTTGCCTCCAGCTGTTTCTTTACAGACATGCTGAACGCCAGCAAGAGTCAGGGGCCAAGATCAGCCCAGCGAGTCTGGCCACACACAGGCCACTTACACACACACACCCACGTACAGACAGTCACCCACAGTTATACAAGCTCACGCAAACAAACACACTTGTGTTTTCCTGCAATAAGTGCAACAAAATTCCTCAAAACCAAACATGTTTTTGCACATATCTCATATCTCTTATCTTGTCATTATCATTTAATGCACAGGACTATATACTTGTTCAAATGCTAAGTATATTGTTGATTTTGCATAGCACTTGTCTCGTAACATTAATTTTGCATACACTATATTTTCAGTTCTAACGCGACTTTGTGTTGTTTGGTTTTCTATAACCCATATATGTTTTATTAATTACAGCATGCTTTAGCTGTGCAGTTTCCTAGATTATACTGAGAGATAGAACGCAAACTGTAAAGCACTTTTTACCCCAGCTTCAATCGGCCTAACTTGTAATTTGTTTTCATTATCATAATTAAATCTTATAGCTGCCTGCATAATAAACAATATACTTCTTTGTTTTAAGTCCTTCGATCAATACTTCAAAAATATGCTATGTAAAGAAAATTACCTATGTAGTAGTTTAAAAGCGATATTGAGCACGTTATTGACTTAAAATCACACTTTTATACACCTTGCCAATCAACTTTGAAGTACAAAAAGTCCTTTCTTAAACAAATACTTTACAGAGGTTGCTTTCTCTTTTCCTGTGAGCAAATATACAAAACAAACCCTTCCATTTTTAACCGATCCTAATGTGGCAAAGTATTACATGGCGCTGTAATGTTTTTGATTGAGGAACCTTTGAAGGTAGTGTCAGTGAATAATTGCTATGTTGAAACGGCCCACCGCAGAAAAATAAACTTGCCATCTTTTGTTTTCCTTGTGTGGTCGAGGGTAATTCATTGAGTCAAGAAAAATGGGAGGGAATTTTTTTGAAGCCCTTGTTTGCTAATTCATTACCTTCTCAAGACCGGGAAAAGTGGCTGCGGAAATTAACATTTATTGAAATCTATTTCAGTGGTAAAGCTGGCTGGGTTTCTTGGGGTGTCCATTTTTTTTTTTTTTTAACTTTCACAGTGAGTTTTGGTCAATGAAAAAGTTAACTGCTTTTGTGGTTGGACCCAGAGGAGGCATATGTAGGTTTTGTGGCCAATGGAAGCCTGCAGTAAGAGAAACTGGTTGTATTTGGCCTGCTGGAAACAACATATAGAGTAGACTGATGAGCAGTCTTTCATGTCCAAAATGAAAACATTGGGAATTTTTTTCCTGCAGGTAAGTGACCAGGAGAGCATCTAATCAGTATCAAAGATCCAGTGTTCCCGGAGTATGATGAGAGCCAAGGAGGAGGAGGAATGTTTTCAGTGGAGTTTTAAATTGTTTGTCTGTCTGCAAGATTACAAAAAAAGTACCAAGCTGAATCGTATCAAGCTTAGTGAAAAGTGGGGCATCAACAGAAGAAGAGCACTACATTTTAGTGCAGATTCAGATCATTTTTCAAAGAAATAGTACTCTGCCTCTCTAGTTTATGTTTGCTACCTCAGTTTCAGAATCAAAGGCCTCAGTTCATACTCAACCCACACAAAATAAAAGCC
The DNA here is from genome assembly GCF_027942865.1 of Odontesthes bonariensis. Taxonomy (NCBI): domain Eukaryota; kingdom Metazoa; phylum Chordata; class Actinopteri; order Atheriniformes; family Atherinopsidae; genus Odontesthes; species Odontesthes bonariensis. Next base: position 23,728,004 of record NC_134512.1, on the reverse strand, counting down.
ATCTCAGTAGTTGATGATACACGAATATACCATCTCCTCAAATGACACCAAAAAAGAAAATAGCAGTTAAAGAAATGTGAGAAATACTGAAAGGAAATAGTCAAGGCATTTTAAAGTGTTGCAGTTTAAAAGCTAAAATTAGATAATCAGATGCACTGAGTAAAAAAAAAAATTGTATAGTCTAAAGTATTGTTTAATGTTAAGTTAGCAAGCATGGTACACCACAACTTACTGGTTATACAGAATGAATTGCTAAATTAACTATCCTATAATTATTATTATAGGACCCCGTTGGATTAAGCGGGTAAAGAAAATGGATGGATGGATGGATTATTATTTTTTCTTTGTCTTTTTTTTTTTTGTATTGGCATTTGGGAAATAAATGAACAAATCTCTTCTTAGGGCTCTTCTTAGTGCCATCAAATTTCAGTGGTCTGATCCAGATCCACTTTTTGGGAGGTTCTGTGACATCACAACATTTTATTTGGAGGGATTGCTTATATGAAGGTTCCTGCAGGATTGTTGTTGCTGTAGCCTGAGAGAGCCATCCTATCCAAACATTTTTAGAAAAGCTCCTGTGCATTGTTTTACTCTCCCAGACCATTATCCACCAATTGGATTAGGAACGCTTGGATTAAGTGTGATCTAACTGACCATAAGACTTCCTCTCCTCTGTCCCCTCTCGCTGGGCACAGAGTTGGTGGATATGGTTAGCGCCAGTCATAACAAGCATTTTAAAAATAAGCTTCATCTGATGACAAACTCTGACATATTGAATGCCTTACGGTGTTTTCAGTCCAAGTCTCTGATGATGCTGTCCAACACGAGCTTTCTCTCCAACATTATAGGGGGAGGAAATAGAAAAAGATGTTCTTGGAAACAAAGTTAATATAATCCAGGAAAGAAATGCTTTCAGCATCATGCACACAGCTGGACATGCAGTTTCCTCAAGTCGTTGCAAAGATTTTTCTTAAAATTGCCTCAAATCATTATGTTGTCACTTCAATTTCAGTCTCACATGTGGCGCTGTGTATCTTAGCACATGTGGTTATGACATTTATTGCTTTACCAGAGTGTGTCCATCAACTTGCAAAGTTTCACCAATAAACTCATTTCAATTTAATGTCTGCTGCTGATGTTGTAAGCACATCTTTTGTTTCCACACATGTGGTGACTGCCAGCCCTCTCATTTTGACACCTGAGGCTGCCATCTGAAATAGAAAGAGCAATAGAGAGGTGACAACAGTTTTCCTTCCTAGTTTACCTCCCTGCACCACACTGAGTCTGACAAGCTGCTGAAAAATAGGACCAGGTCGCATTTCAGCCTCAAAAAGAATGTGCAGGGGCTGTGAGTAACCCTGTGGTCTGCCTTGGCATGTTTGGTCTGGCTCCTCATAATATCATGTAGTGTGCCATTGAGGGCCGAGGGCATGAACACCAAAGAGAAGTGTTGAGGGCGTTCCTACTTTGGACCAATATGGATGCCAAAACCTAATAGTGGCACTGTAATCAGTCTTCCCCCTAATATTAGCACCATAGCTTTTTTCTCCGGGGTGGCAGTTGGTGTGTTTGGCTCAGTGCGTCCTCCCTGACCTTAAGCTAAGTCCTGCGGCTGTTTAAAGCACCTCTTGGCACCATCAGAAGGCAACACTTTAATGGGATACAGCATTAGCCTTATATGTGATGCTTTTTACCTGAGTATAACACAGAAGACAGTTATAACAAATATTTACTAAATATCCTCATGTTGACATGAGTCCCTATTAACAGAGTATACTTCACAGTTGATCCATTATGTTAGACATGTCAGATATGTTAACTGCTTGAGCTATTGTAGCCATATGGTTTTATCATTGAACATTGCTCAGGAAATCTCCTGTAGGTGGTTTCTCTTTATCAAAACCAGAAGTTTCCTGAGAGGAGCAGGCACTGAGAGAAGGTCCAGTTACACAGAGAATCAAACTGCATGTACTGAAAGGACTGGATATTAAATGAAAGATAACTTGGTCAATATTCTTCAAATCGTTACTGATATTCAATATCACACCCACTGGCTACTGTGGCACTTCTTACACTGCACAGTTGCTTTCTACTATTACACCTGTGCTGAATTTGCAGGAAAACTCATATCCTCACCACAAAGAGAAGAGCGTGTCAATTAAACCAGAAGCCGATCTCTAGTCAATCAAGCCACCCAGCCTGCGCCCTCACTGTAAATTAAGATTAAAATTGATATCCCCAGCAAGGCCAATATTTTTTGTTCAGCCACTAAACGTCGGCGATTTATCATTCAAACATCCTCGGGTTTTGTGTAGGTACTTTTGGACCTCAGGCTCAGTGGGTTTGATGCTCAGCCAGAGACAATATCGAATTCATGCCAAAAGTCCAAGCTGTGAACGCTTGTCTGAGAGTTACCGTAAATCCTTCTGCTCGCACCACTAAGAAGCTCAGAAAGCCGCAGCCCTGCTATTTGCCACCCCTGTGGTCCTCACAGGTAGCCACTGAGACTCTCTAGATTATGATATGCGTGTATAGGAGAGCAATACGAGAACAGTGCTCAATGGATAAAGGCTTACCTGTTGCCCCTTATTTCCTTCAGTGGATAAGGTCTGGGGCAGTCAGTTATCCTCTACTTTGATTAATCTAGCTCTTTATTGGAAATGATCGTGATGATTAATGGCATATTATCCTGCCCTTCTGATAACAGTGTTCAGTTTTCAGATATTTCCTGACTGGACCTGTACCTATACTTTAACTAAATGACCTTTTAAACGTACAGAATATTCCTTTTTTGCTTGCTAAGCCTTTTAAACTGTTTCCCTGTAGATATTAGTTGTGATTCCTCCTATGCTTGGCTCAGTGTAAACACAATCAAACTGAAACAAACTTTTTTTCTTTATTTTAAACTTACAGGACATTTGGAATTATATATTGTGCCTTAAAAAACATTGAATGAAACATACAAGCATGTTCTCTCTTTGGTGGAAGATGATCATAGTTTACTATGGCTGTACTTTCCTTTTAGATTTTACTAACCTTGCGATCAACAGGATCAATTAGCAATGAATATGATAAGCTTCTTAATTTAGACTTTGGACCCCTCTGAAATGTTTGGTCAGAGGGGTCCGGGAGGTGAAGTTCAACACCGCCCCCACCAGGGGTTCTCAGCAGGGTCCTGGAACCACACATCAAGGTCTGTCGCTGGCCCTCGACCCCAGCCCAGGCCTCTGTGACAGGGAGGGGCCAAGACTGAGTGGGCCAGAAGAGACAACACACCATAGCTGTGTGTAACTGCACAGTGAGTCCATTCGCTCGTTGCCATGCTGTAGCTGACCGCAGGATTGCAGTGTTTACTTAAGAGCCGGTGCATAAGAGAAAGCTGGACCACCGGCAGTCACCACCCGCCGGGCGCTGGCCAGGACCTGGGGCTCATCTTTGTTGAAAATGGCTCTGGAACCTGCCACCTCCCACCAGGTGGTCTATATTTAGCAACAAAATAAGAAACTTCATTCTTAAAAAGCTGTTTAGGTTTCCATTGAGAAGGGAGTTCAGAGGAGGACTAGCGATGATGCTGCTCTCCTGAGGTCTAAGAGGCGCTTCTCTGTGCTCTGGTTTCACCTGTACATGACAATTATGTTGAAACGTGCAGCTGAAATGGAAACAGGCTGTCAAATATGATGATTTCTAAGATTGGAAATAATAATAAATCAGGTTAATCCTGATGACAGACAAAATGATCAAGTTTTTTTTTCATTACATTTAAGACTATTAATGATAACAACAACAAAAAAATGACAGAGAAAAGTTACCTCTCTATGACACTGCACCAAATGATGATTTGCTGATTCTTTCTTTTCGCTTCTCTCTTCTCACTTCTCATTGAACTTGGGGGGAGCAAATCCAACACAGGACATGCGTATTACATATTTTCATTTGCCCTTATATATGCCTGAATAGTGAAACAATCCTCCTTTTCATGCCCATGGTCTCATACAGTGGGTGGCGAGAGCACAACTGTGATTGAGGATGAGGGAGCTGGGTGATTTTTTTTTTTTTTTTCCAAGGTGAGCACCTCATGGGAGATGACTGTTCGCTGCCATTAGTTTAAGTGCAGGAGTGTCAGTTAACACGACACTGGCACCAGCAATACTTAATACCAGATGGAGGGAGCTGTCCTTGAAGTCTTAACAAGCAGGCACAGAGAAACAAGCCTTTATTCAGTGTGAGAGAACATAGAAAAAACTGATAACTTAGCAAGGTTACCACAAAGTGTACGTTAAATCCCACATAGGAAAGGGAGGGATAAAGGAGATTGAAGGGGGTGAGGAGGGGCAGAAGTCCAATGTGGATAAAAACACAGTTTAGATGTTGCTGACTGTAATTTTTTATTGCGTTCAAAATAGGCAGGAATATAAAACAAAGCAGCGGTTGTCACGCTAAAGGGTCCAGCTGCTTAAGAGGTGTCAAATTATTGTACCTCAGCTGGATACATCAGTGTTGGACGCCAGGGGGTGAGAAAAGAGCCAAACCTAGCAGACTTTGGCACATTTGTCCTTTACCGCTGGCACGGATGAGCCAAGCTGCGAGGCTTCAGAGCATCGATAGGCCCCCGGTGTTTTACTGCCCAAAACTATGAGCTGCTACAAGATTCCAAACTTCAAGACTGCCTCCTGGAAGAATGGTAAACATGAAGGCAAGTGCTTTCTCCCCACATGATGCACCTCCTTGGTTACTCACCAAGTGTTTCTGAGGAGGGTCCAGCTGAAGAGCACTTCATTTTGCCAGCAAGACACTGAGGCCCAAAAGTTTCCATTTTCAAGATTGAAAAGATAAGAAGATGTCAGCTGAAGTACCAGGTTTGTCTTGGCTGCAGTGGATATAAAGCTGAGAGCTATTACTTAGAATAACTTGAAACCAGAAAGCCCCCATATTGACTAGTAAGGAAATTACAAGCACAGTCATGTCAGTCTATGGAGGCACCTCACACAAAGATCCCCAAAGAGGTCTCTTGTTGTCAGCTTTGATAAAATCCACTCCATTTCCTTTTTTGGTACTTAATTGTAAATTGAGCTCAAGTCCTGCCAACGATTGCAGTAAAAAGCTGAATGCATTGAGCTGTTGGCATGTTCTCTGATCTGGCTCTTGTTCCTATGAGTGCTGTTGGGTCTCTGTTAATTGTTCATTTCTCAATCATTACATTAGCTTTATGCTCCTAAATAGTAACTTCTCGCTATGACCTGACATTCCACAAAAAAGATGAATCTGTCAAGGGGCATGGTGATGTCACAGGTGACACACCACAGGAGTGTTGTGAGAAGTCTTCGGCTCTTCCCATACTGGTCACGTACCAGTGCTCAGCCATGCAGACAGAAAAACTAGCAGAGCCAGATCTGTGGAGAGCTTCAGCCGTCAAGCACGGAAATATTTCTTTCCTGTTAATTCAAGAGTCTGGCACTCACCTGTGTGAGGTCGCCCTCTCTTTTTAGTCGTGAACCATCAGCCATTCGGTTCAGCCATGTCAGGGACATTCAAAAAGACCCACTTCTTGATAACCCTTGGAAGTCAAGTAGGTTTTTGTTGTAAAATTTTACACTTGGGATGTGCCATTTAATACACCTTTTGCATATGTATGAAAAAAGGTTAATGTTACTGGCTATTTTGGACCCTATGAAATCCCATAATGGGAAAGTATAGAATTTTGCAACGTGCCTGTATCACTCACTCTGGGAGGACTTGGGCGCTTGGGAACAGTGGATACATTTTGACCTCTGGGAAGCAGCAGAATGAGCTGTAAACATGGCATTATCTATCAGAATTCATTTTGGGACATAGTTAAGTGCAAAAGTTACTTATCTTTACATCTAGATACAATATTAACAATGATCTATTTGGCTTCAATTTTATTATTACGTTCACAAGACAGCGGTCAACCTTATTGGTTGTGCAGGCACATAGCGAGTCCTGCACATATACACAACCTCAATCAGCAAAAGTTGGGACAGTGTGCTGAAAAAAAAATAATAGTAATAATAATAATATCTATGGGTAAGTTATACCTTTTTGGAAAATCAATGTCTTTTAAGTGCTGTGAGAAGGAATAGCAACATTACGAAATGGTTAAAGATAAAGTATCCCAATTTCACAAAAATGTGCTGCAAGTATAAAGTACAAAAAGATGTGTATGTAACAAATTAAATTCATCTGAAGAATAAGATATCTTGGGCTCATACTGTCTGCCAGTAAATATATGAATCAATGTGACTTGGGTTATGCCTGGTGTCTGGGAAAAAAAAGCCATTGTTGGTGTGCCGAACTTGCATTCTGTCCAATGATCAGCAGGGGGAGACTTCTCTAGTTGAAAAAGAGGTTTGGTTGCATCTAAATTATGTCAACAATTATGTCAAATTATTTTTCAACAGTCATATTTTAAGGGACCTTCACTGTGAGTGTATGAAAGCTCAGGGCTGTTCGACTGTCAAATCATCAAGTGCATAAGACCTCTTTATTAATCCACAGACCAAACCATGCAGGGATTGTGTAGGGAAGAAACCTGCTTGGAATTATTTGTAATATGCTAAGGGTTGCTAAACCAACTTTTATATCCATTTCTTGTTATTATATATTTTTGTTTTTTTTCCCAGCTTCTTTGTGCTTTAAGCTGTAAAACCCTAACACAACTGAAAAATGCGAAAACCCTTGGTAGAGCTGAGGAAACTAAATGTTCTTTCTCTGTCAATACATCAGAGGCCTTTTCTTTTTTTTAATTATGTTTTTCCAAATGGAAAAATTTAATTATTGCAGCTTTAACTATGCTCAAATGAAGAAAGATCTTAATCGGATAATCAGTTAAAGAACTTTCACAATACAGCTTCGAAACGTAATACGGCAGCAACTGCGGGAAACTCAGTAAATCTCTTCAAGATAAGTTATATGTCAATCCTTGTATGTCTTTGCCATAGATATAATGGAGATGGATGGCCTACAGTAAGTTTCCCTCAGAGCATCCAACATGATGTTCCGTGGGTGCCTCAGTGTGGACTTCTTCATTCACTTCACATACAATAATGTTTGCCTTAAGTTCAGTGAGGACATGAGCAAGTGTGTCTTTAACTCAATGGCCAAATAAAACGGGAAAAGCCCAAATCATAATAGTAATACAAATATATGAAGGAGCGCTTTTGATACAAACAGGCAGGTGGCCAAATGGGCATCAACAAGGCCAGAGAGTTCGTCTCATTTTTCCTTTTGACAGAAATGTCTACAACTAAGTGTGTGTCCTTTAAGTAGAGTTTGGATTGTCAACAGATGAAAATATACTGTGTGAGAATTACTAGATGGCTGTTCCAAGCCTAGGACACACAAATCTCCACTCCGGTGAAATACGCTGCTCCCTCTGCCCGCATCCTACCCTCCTTTTTTTTCTCTCTTTTTTTTTTTTTTTTACACAGGAAACTGCCCCGGACTTGGAATTAGTTTAGCAGTGAGTAATAACATCCTTGGAGGATTAGAGATTGTTGTGATAAATTAGTGCAGGAAAACTGACTTTCTGAAAGAAAAAAAAAATGTGCGAGGTAATACAAAATGCTCTGATTATGTAAGAATCTTAAGGTGTAAATTTTGTTGAACGGAAAAATACTTCTGGACCAAGCAACTGAGGTATACCCAAAAGGAGACACGCCTGTTATCTTACAGTGTGCTGAAACTGTGCAGCATTGATTAATTTCACAAGTATGTATTTTGTTGTGTCAGTGGAATTGGATCAGACATTCTCTGGGTGGTAAAGGTTGACTTTTCCTAAGGTACTTCTGTGGTTGGCTCAACTGGGATTTAGAAATGTCTAAAAATCCAAGATAAACTCAACTGAGGAGTCTGTGTTCAACATTTTTCTAAATGATCAGAAATCCTCTTTTAGAGCGTGGACGTTTGTGGTCATTTGAGATGCGCCACCTTTTCCAAACACAACAAAGCATTTAACAATTCAATTGGCTTTTCAAGTTTCTGTGACTGCTCACCGGTTGTTATTTTCAAATAAATTGCTTTTGCCTGTTGTTTGATTTGTTGAAGAGTCGTCTGTCAAGAAATGTCGTCAAATATATATAGACTGGACGGCATCAGGTGGAGCAGTTATATTTTAAATGAACTCATTCTGAAAATGGGAATGTTGACGATTAAAGAGTATGCTTTGATCATTTTTCAGAGGGCATGACTGTTATGCTTAAAGAGGCACTCTCTATGATTCTTGGCCTGAGCCTTATTTTCTGTGTAAATTACATACAAAGAAAGCTTAAGAGGTGTTTCTCCAGGGCTCAACATGTTTTACGCTTACACTCCATTTGCAAATCCACTATGGAAAAGCTGAACGATACTTGAAGTACTGTGTTTTAGTGTGGTTTGGGGCTGAGGTGGGGATCAATATCTTGGTTTCTGCAGCAGCATCCCAGAAAGCCCAAAACAGGCTGGTCTGAAGGACAGGTGGGGAACCGCATGGTGCCACCTCAAACCACTGTCCCCACAGCCAGAGGGCATAGTGTTAGAGACCAGCGTGGCTAAAGACACAAGACAGGCAGGACATTTTCCTAGTTAATAATTTACTCTGACAGATAATTCTGAAGAGGTCCTCGTTCCAGACCTCTGAATTGCTGCTGTCATCACATATTTGTTAAAGAGAATCGAGAAAAAAGAAATAAAATGACTCTTCAGTCTGATTCCCAGGCTATCACATAATGTCCAGCACTGTTTCTCAATGCCTTTTTTGGTTGTTGTAGTTGTTCAAGGTCTTCCAAGCATAAAAATACTCGTTTTTCTAAACAAAACACAGAAAAGCCCAAACTACTCCCATTTGACAACTACCATCTGAGTGTGTTTGTGTGTGAAGTGTAGCTGAAAAAGGCAATGACCATGTGTCCTTCTTCCCGTTGTCCTCTTGACTGGAGAGCTGCACTCTTGATGTACAACAGCATCTGTGTTTAAAACTGATAGCAATGCTGATGGACAGCCCTCTCACATAAACTGGGATAAGAACTCACATATTTTCAGAGAATCAGGGAATATGTCTAAAACAACCCTGAAAACCTTCCTTGCATATCAAATACCTAATTCCATTTATGAGGTTTGTTTCATTGCTGGCTTATAATAGAAAAACTTTCAAGTTAACGTGGGCAAAACCCTGTTTATTTAGAAACACGTGGTTATGCTGCCCCCTCCTGTCACGGAGGCAGACTTAATTCAATTACTGTACAGAGCCCGTCGCTGCTTTTTTTTTCTAAATAACCCTTTAAGACAATGTGGTTCCTCTCAAAATTAGCTTTTATCAAGCATTAGGATAAGACCTAAATCCTGTGATGAATCCGACAGATTGGAGGAGCAGCCATATGGATCACTTTACAATTCAGTGCAATTAAATCGTCATTGTCATTCCTCTCAAACTCAAATGCGATTCATATTAGTAACTTGAACTGCCATTTGTCGACTTCATACAATAATGAGGCCTGTGACGTCAATAGATTTAAAACATTTTTCCAAAAATGTTCAACAGACTTGATATAAAACTGTTCTGTGAAACACAACCTCCGGTTTCTTTGTGGCGGGGACTCTAAAGCGTTCCATTCATAGCAGGCCAATCGGATTGCGCTTTACTGCAGCTTTTCATCCAATAGCAGATAAGCTTGTTTGTTGGCCCTGTCGCGACCGCGGAGAGAGAAGCAAGTGGACCGGTTTGAAGCTAAGCTAGTTAAATTTATTTTGTAGCTAGTTGTTTTAAAATTCCACACGAGTTTAATCACCAGCACATGCTCGGATCTGTTTTCGAAAATTCAAAACTATCTGTAAGTGGTTTCGCTCTTCGGCTAAGAACCACAACTTGACGTTTAATTTGATAAACCGCGTTTGAGCTGCTAGCTGAATAGGCAGCGGGAAGGCGCCACTTCTGTTTGACAACAGCGCTATTCGCTCACGTTCCCGTGTAGTTGTTTTTCTTTTTGTAGCGGTTCACTGAGCTGGCTCATTATCGTTAGCTGCGACGAAGGAAACCTCCCAGGGATTTTAAAATAAGTTAGCATGGCAGAATTCCTCGAAGATCCGTCGGTTCTCACGAAAGATAAGCTGAAAAACGAGCTTACGGCAAACAATGTGCTACTTCCCAGCGGAGAGCACAAAAAAGAAGTGTACGTGCAGCTGTATCTGAAGAACCTGACCATACTAAACAACAAGAAGAGTCCGCCCGTAGACACCTTCTCCAGTGATGAGGAGTTACCTGCTCCCGTGGTGTCCAACAAAAGCCGCTCTGGAAGAGTGAGTTGTTTGGGGGTTTTTTTAAGCCACATCGATCTTCAAATGTTGTTTGATTCTGTTATATCTGTCGCTGTGCATCTGTTTGAGCTAGTTGGAAGTTTTGATTTCCTTTCTTTTTTTTTTGGATTCATCATAATTTCTTCAGAAAGCTACCAAAAAGACTGATAAGCCTCGAACAGAGGAAGTGGAGGTGACAGATCTCACAGACGAAGATCTAAAACAACAGCTGGCAAAGCATGGTGTGGACACTGGGCCCATTGTTGGTGAGTTCCCGGGTGCGCGTCTTCCACTCCTGCGACTAAAAGAGTTTTGCTCCTCAGGGTTTACAGCTTCACAGTAAAACTCAAATGTATAACGTTGATGAAAATCACCCACTTGTACATATTAATCTATTCAACTCTTAACAAAACAAAGTGAGCGTGATGCCAAGTAAAAAATCCCCAAAATGTAGACATTTAAAAAAAAATTTGATTTAAAAAAAACAAAAGTAAAATAATTGTCATTGTTGATTGACTGTATTTGTGATCATTTCTAATCGGTTAGTACAAGTTTACTCGTGCCTTTTTCTCTGCTAGCTCCCGCTTAGCTGTAGCACACAGTTTGGTTTACTCTAAAGATATGTCCCAAACTTTTGAGTTCAAATGGGCAAACTTTAATGATGCAATAACCACTCTTAAACATTTAAAAGTTCAGTGTAATAATAATGAGCTGATCATGTGCAGGTATAGAGGGTACTTACCCGTAAGCAATGCATAACAAACAGAGAAGTTGGGCACTTCCTTGCATGGGAAAAACGGTGAAATAAGCAGTTAGACATGGTTGTAAAAAAAAAAAAAAGTATCACTGAGGCAGCACAGCATGGACCAGATTTGTCAGGTTTAAAGCAACTTCACTAAAATGTTTGCATACTACTGGAGTAAAAGTAAAGCATGTCATATCTTGTATTTTTTCTTAACTCGTATGCTCTTTTTTTCTGTCCACTCAGCCTCTACTCGTAAGGTGTACGAGAAGAAGCTGCAGAAGCTTTTGGTCGAGCCGGCGGCTGAACCCGAAGCTCCAACTGATGTCACAACTCTCCCCAAGGCTGACAGTAACCAGAACGGCAACACAAATTCGGACCAGTATAGTGATAAAGAAGACGGTGAGCTCTAATCGCATTACTTGTGATGCTTTTAAACTTGGTCGAGATATTTCTTACTGGGCACATATCGGGTGCATCTGGCCCTGAGGTAGATGTGGGAAATAAAAGGTCTTGATTTGTGCAACGACATTGCCGTGTTGCTGAATTGTGGTCGCATGAACTATGTTTATCAGAAGAGATTGCTGCCCCCGAACCCGAGCCAGTTCCTGTGGTAGAGAAGCCTGTGAGGAGCAGAGGGAAAACTCCTGTCACCGTCAGGACCAGCAGTAGACGGCAAACCAAGGTAAAGCACTTTTATCATTCCCTAATCTAGACAATTAGAGTTTAGTTTGAATTTGCATGAACATGTTGTGCATTACCTTGGCAGGTGGCAGAGGAGTTCATTACAGAAGAGACCCCCAAAAAGGCCAACGAGAGTGTGGTTGAAGATATTCTTGCCAATGAAATAAGCACACCGACGGGCCTCAGGTAACACTTGATTGTGCTTTTGGCGCCAATTTATTTTTATTTTTTTCGTGTGTTCAGATTCCCACACATTTGAATTATTTGTGAATATAAGGGGAACGTTTTAATTGGTCATATTATGCTCCATCAGTGCAACATGCAGACGTCCAATAAGAGGGGCGGTCGGTCGACCCCTAAAGCCAAGCGAGTACTGGCTGGATGAGTCCCGCGTGCAGCGCACAGTCCACACCGAGACCCGCAATTACTCGGAGGCGTTGTCCCGACCAAGCAGCTCCGTCTCCTCAAGCAAAGCACCCGTCCGGCGAGGCGCCCTGTCCGTGTTGCTCAAGCTACTGCTCCTCGTGGTGGTGTGTGGTGCTCTCTACTACGCCTACCAGAACCTGGATTCTGATCAGATCAGCACCCTCAGAGGCCTCCTGGACAGCGTGATCGTCCCACTCCAAAGCGCTGCGGAGACGGCAGGCACCTACCTGGGAATCGGTAGCAGAGGTGCCACAAAGAGCACCGGCAATTAAAGACCCTCAGCAGTTCCTCACCATACCCACACCACCTCCCTGCCACAGCACTCCCCAACTTCGAACAGCAAACTTGGATCATGTCTGCTTTTCCTGCATATTTGGACAAAGGACACATTTAATTGAAATGATAAACTTTCCATTTGCCAGACTCCAGCTTTCCTCAGGAGGGTGTACTCGGTAGCTTCTGGATAACACTGTTTCGTGGCAGTCAAGAGAGACTAATTTGATGTCGATTTTAACCTGTGAATTGTTTGTGTCTTTGTGTGTATTAACCCATAAGTGTAGAAATGAGTGCGGCAAGAAGAGGCCAGTTTATCCGTGCATGGTTGTAGTTTTTGACAGTCATACTGTAGTTTTTATCAAACGCTCTGTGCCAGGTGTTTTTCTGATGGTGAAGTGCCTGGACAATTGTTAGCACTTAGTGCCCTCCCGTGTTATGTTTTTTATTTTTAATTATGCACAAAGCGCTTCTACTAATGCCAGAATGTCTCCATTTTTCTGTGTGAACTTCGAAATTTGCTTTGTAGCTTTAGGGTTAGTGATTGATTATTTCTATGGTGCTCAGGTTGATTCAGCCCCAACTTTTTTTTTTTTTTTTTTAACGTGGTCTGTGGTGGGAGGAGACACGTGGTGTAATCAGGACACATCACTGCATGAGGAAATTCAGCTGATTATAGAGAGGGAGGTCTTTTTTTTCTGTTTTTCTTTTTCAGCTTTCTGATCATGACTCAAATCTCATACAAAGCTCTTCGAAATATGACCTAAAGAAAAAAAATCAGCATCTTTATCACCGAACTGACAAGTTATCCAAGTAGAAATTGTGAATTTTTGTATCAAAATTGAAGTAACTGCCATATGTGAGAAAGACCTCAAGGAAACTAAAGCAGCATTTGATAATATCCCCTTTTCTTTTTTTCTCTCCATCATTACCAGTATGCCCAATTAAGTTTACATGTGTTGGGTTTTAGTGCTCCGTTGTGCTTTTGCTTTTGTTTGATTATGTTCAAAGATTTCAGATCCTTCAGTCCTCGGCGTAGGACTGGCTGTTGTAGTGCACCCACATAGCCCACCTCACGGACTGCATATGTCCAGACTTGGAAGATCTGCAGAAAAGACACAGATAGGGGGGAGGAGGAGGGAGGGGTGGGTAATTCCTTTGGGACAGTTAACCCAATGTATTTTTGTCAGTACCATACATCTACCTGGACAAAATTACCACAGGTGAAGACGGTGTAGGTCACTCTGAACTGGGTGGGTGCAGGCGATGATGGGGTTGAATTATTTCTGAGGGGGTTTTATTTCTATTTTGATATTTTTCTAAAGTGGTGGGTTCAACTTTTTTATAGCACATTTCAAAGCAATATGTAATACTGTATCTCAATCTGAACTTTGCTGACTTAACTCCTCAGCAGGCAGCTCTCCCACAAAGGACAGAAATGACAGGGGTTATGTGGGTAAGGATTTGAATCTGTTTTAATTTATGATAATAATGTAGACTGTGTATCATGAAATAAACTTGGTTCTTACCAGCTTTTTTTTTATTTTTTATGATTTTTTTCTTCTTGGATCCTTAAAAGATCAGTGCTTTTACATGTTGCCAAATTGTATTTATTTGTTTTTTTGTGACGTGTGTATGTATTACTAATTGTAATTCGATTAAATCGATTCTTTTTCTAGGAGTTTTAGCACCTCAGCCAATAATAATTGAGGTTTTGGGAGAATTAGAAGTTGGCTTTGAATAAGTCTCAAGAGGAGAAACTGGAATTACTGCCTTGTGGTTGTATTTTGCCGGCTCTTAAATCCACGACTTGACTGTAGACTTGGGTTTAAAATCACAGTTCATCATTTGCACAACTCGACTGTTACGCGAGCTCTTGCCACAGTTGTATGAGAAAGTTGTAAGTCGGAGCCAATGTTTTCTTTAGGTCACCTGGTGCTTTGACAGCTAAATTCCAGTCAGCTGATCCTTGAGTCTAAGTGAACATCTGTGACAGATGTAATTACATTTCCTCCTGGCGGATTTGACCCATGAGTCGAGGGGAGTTTCATAACAAATGGGATTAAATTATCTTGAAGAAGAGTCATCGCTGACATTCAGCGGGACAACAGGACATCATAAAGCTTCCGGTTACAGCTCTCTGTGGAGCATTTTTACAACTTTTAAACCAGTCGGGGGTAATGTTGAACTTCATTAAAACTCAGGAAGAATGAAACTGCCCGTAATAACAGTCTCCAGTGTAGCTTCCTCCCAATGGCTAATTACAATGACTTCAGTCTTGCCGACAGTCTGATGTTCTCTGTGAGATTTTGTGTCCCTCTGCTGGTTTTCTGCTGTATGACAAACGCTCCCATTTAAGCACAAGTTAAAAACTCCTCAAACATCCTCCCTGTAGTATCTGCCTTGAGTTGAGCATTTCATGTTCTGCATTTGAAAAAAGCTCGACTCCTTTTCATCATCAACTTCCCTTTGGTGCTCTATTTGTGATTTATAACCCTTCTCAATTTGCAGTTTGTTCTGAATGTTTAACCATCTCTCGTTTTTAAAAAGCGATGAGCTAGATATGTGTTGAATGTCGTTCTTGCTGACTGAGGTGACCTGTGGAAGTGCCAAACGGAGACTTTGAAGGGGATGGAGAGGCTTAGTCAATTAAATCCAGTAGGCTGCAGGCTGACAGCCCAGCAGGAAGAGGAGGACACAGACATTACGGCACACCACCGGCGAGTCCATCTGTGGCTTTGAGGAAGGACAAGCAGCTATACTTACAGTAGCCGGAGCCTCAAGACAGAAGGTAAACAGCCATGTTTTCATGTAGACTTGAGGTATATAACAGGTTTTATGCTAAAGCAGTTTTTTGTGATAAATATGGAATTATATCTTTTTGGTCATGTTCTGACAGCAGAACATGCTCAGCTTTGATTTGGAACCATCGTCTTTATGTCTCTTCACTACTTGTGTTCATGCGCTGGTCCTTTTTAGTTTGTCGAAAAACACGAGTCACATTTTCCTTGAGTCGCGTGTTCATCCAAACGTGTAAGTGGGTCTACTTCCAGTTGGTTTTAAAGTGGATGTTGACAGCATCCTTCGCTCATCTCCAGATGCACAGATGGAACATCCTCTTCATCACCAACAGCATGTTCTTAGGATACGCTATTTTGACAAGATATTAGATGGTTTTTTTCTAGTGTTTTTTTCTTATTCCAACTACTGTCTTTGCACTTTATACTTTCTTTCCTGTGAGCTGCCCTAACAACTGAATGTTCCCACTGTGGGATCAATAAAGTTGCTTTAATCTAAATGATTTACTGAAAGCAAATTGTTGATAGCTTAGCGTTAGAGTAGAGCATGAGTTACTACAAAATATATTTAATTCTGCAATTTATTACGAAGCAAACAACAAAATATTTAAAACTTTACATTTTCCCTACGATATGACTTATTTTTTAAAGTTGAACTGAGTTTATTTTGTATATTCGTGTACCCTTTGTCCATGTGTGGCATCATTTGTGCACCATCAGATATTTAAATAACATCTTCTGGGTAATTTGAATTGTTTTCTATTGACAGACAGATATTTGTCACATGTATTGTTTACAGAGCGAGTAAAAAAGGAAATCTTCCGGTGATACTTAAGTTTCTTTGCCAATCCAGTACCAATCGTGCTCATGAAAACCTTATGAAAACTGTGCCCCCTCTCGGCTGACCTTGATGCTAAGCCAAATAGATATCTGCTATTGTTTACATGCTTTGCTGGTAATCCAGTTTCACTCAGGGACAGTGAATGGACAGTCTCTCCGTTGCACTGTCAATGAGAATGTATTGTCAGTGCCTCTGGTGTCCTTTTAGAGATGGGTTGTTTGTGTAGATATCTTTGTTCAGGCATAAGAGTCATTGCCATGTGCTCAACAGCATTTATAATGAGTCCAAAAGTGTAATTCAAAGTCTCTTCACCCTATAATTATTTAATCATAGTATCATGATAGATGTTTTTATTCTATGCATACCTCAAAGACATAATACATGCAGTTTCAATTCTTAAGGCTGAAATTAGAAATCAGTTCTTATTCAAAGACTTTCTATGGCATGCAAAGTTGGTGTTCATTTGAAGTGCAGGTGCAGCAGATGGAAGCAGAGTTAAGGGATTACTGTAACTCCTTAAACAAGTCTGACATAGGATTACAATGCCTCGTCCTCCATCACGGGAGGAGGGTGGAGGGAGAGAAGAGAAGAGGAGCTCTGAGCAGCTCACAGCTCCTCCGTCCGGCCCTCAGTCACATGTTCTCTGTGCTACTGCTGCAGCTGACCGGATACCTGCCTTAACTCTGGATTGCAGCGACTGTGTTAGGTGTTGTGGATGTAGGGGGTACGCAGCTCTTTGGGAGACGCATCATAGGCATCCATTCAGTTTGCCATGCTGATTACATGGTGGTATTTATACCTTGCAGCTCGGAGCTTCGTCGATCAAAGCAAGTATTGCTGGTGTTCTTGTGTCTGGCTGCATGTCGTTTCAAGGTGAACTCTGCAGAGCGATAATGTGTGGCACAGAGCTCAGGCCTTGGTTTTTTTTTTTTAGATGTAATGGATTCAGAGTTACTTAGAATGATGCTTTCGTGAGTGCTGGCGGGATGAATGTGAGGCTTAATTTTTTTGCCCTGCTACACTTTGAGAGACTGCAGTATTTATGAAGTTTGAACAAGTGAGGCTGCATGCAGAACAGTTTGAACAGTTGTGTCCGTGTGGAATCTTTATCATCCATCATTTGTCCGACTATCAGCTGTCATATTGCCTACCCAGATTGCCTAATCTCTTTCATTTCTTTGATTTACCCTCATCAGCACTGAGAATGGCTTCCATCTTGCAAAAGCTGATCACCCCACTGTTCAGTGGTCCACCTGAGCCCCCCAGGAATAAAGTGACCGTTGTGGGTGTGGGCCAGGTTGGCATGGCCTGTGCCGTCAGTATCCTTCTCAGGGTAAGAGTTCCAGTGTTTATCCCTTTGCTCAGATTACCCTCTGGTCAGCTGCTGTCACACTGTGGGATAATACCCTGGATCCTCCTAGACTAACACTGGATTACTGATCTCATGGTATCAGAACTTGATCTTTTCCCCTTTCTGTCCTTGTTAAGATGGAAATATGTAATTGTAACTAAAGGAAAAAACTTAAACTGAATTTCTACTAAATCTGTTTATAAGTCGTTATTTGATATGGGCAGTAAAGCTCTATCATGGCAGTAATAAGAGCAGCAAGCTTTACCCCAATGTGCAAACTCCCTTAACTTACAAAGAAACACCCATTACACCAAGTCAGCATCCTGTTATACCAAAACTGACACGAGGAAGTGGAGAATGAACCACCCATTATTATTGTGCAAGTGAATAGGAAGTAGTGACTTCTTATTGGCTCAAATAGAAATTTGCAACCAACTGAATACCATCCACCTATCTTCAAACTATAGTGACCACAAAAAATGTAAAAGGTCCTCTCTAGAAGCGGTGTTCGTTTGTCCCAAACACCAAGGTTTCTGTTTTGCCATTTTGAAAGAACAGGAAAGGCAACCTTCACTGTCTTAAGTATCAAATGCACACAATAAGGTGATGAAAATATGACTCCATGTTAATTTAAACATAATTTACATATGATGTTGTATTTCTGTCAATAGAATGCATTACATTTCACACACTGGAGCTTAAGATTAAACAGTTTGAACATCTCTTAGTTATTTAAACCTCAGTTGGCAAAAGCAGCTGCAGTGTGGAGTGGATGGTTCTGATGGTCTCTCATGTGCTGCAGGAGTTGGCTGATGAGTTGGCCCTGGTGGACGTGGTGGAGGACAAGCTGAAAGGAGAGATGATGGACCTGCAGCATGGCAGCCTCTTCCTCAAAACACCCAAAATAGTCGCATCTAAAGGCAAGTTTGTATCTCAAAAATGGCCAAGAAACTCAGGCATATAACACAGTCATAGCTTCGACTGACGCAAGCTCCTTTCTCCGTATGTTCCGTATGTTGAAGTCAGGACTGTTGCTTCTTCGACTCACTTCACCTTCCTGTTTGTAAAGTACAGAGAGGAAATGGGGAGTCAAAGTTTTTTACGCCTCTGAGCCGGCAGTGAAGGTAGTCACAGAAAGGAAGTGAAAGGGAGGCCTGGCATGGCGGAACATGCCACACTAACTGCAGATGATGTTATCACTCAACCGTTCACACACAATGTAAACAAGCAGTTTGAAGGCACACACTGTTATTGTCCCAATGGTGCCATAAAAATGGGGTCATCTTTGCAGCATCACACTGTAACGCCTTTATGAAAAAAGAATGGAATATAGATCCATTATTTGGCAACCAGCTAGCATCATTTACTTAGAAATGAATCAAGACCTGGAATAGTACCTGAAAGTCTAACCAGTAATTTTCTCCCTGTTCTTTCTTTCTCAAAACGCTGCCTTCTCTCTCTCCTCTGTCAGACTACTCGGTTACAGCTAACTCCCGCATCGTTGTGGTGACAGCTGGAGTGCGTCAGCAGGAAGGGGAGAGCAGGCTGAACCTTGTCCAGAGAAATGTCAACATCTTTAAGCACATCATCCCCCAAATTGTCAGATACAGTCCTGACTGCATCATCATTGTTGTTTCCAACCCAGGTACTGTCTATTAAAATTGAGTTTTACTCCCAAATGCAAAGTTTGGCAGTATTCATCTTTTAATGTCGCTGATATCCAATCAACAGTTGACGTTCTGACCTATGTGACCTGGAAACTGAGCGGCCTTCCTAAGCACCGCGTCATTGGCAGTGGCACCAACTTAGACTCTGCCCGCTTCCGCTTCCTGATGGCCGACAAGCTGGGAATCCACTCCAGCAGCTTCAACGGGTGGATTCTGGGAGAGCATGGAGACACCAGTGGTGAGGATGGTGGAATTTCTGCTCTGAGCTTGCTGCAGACAAAAACACATCGCACAAATGTCATCAACAAATGATCGTGTGAGGTGTACAATATTTGTGTGAAGGTTGATGGTTTTAACGTGTGTGTTTAGTGCCTGTGTGGAGCGGGACAAATGTGGCTGGAGTCAACCTGCAGACGTTAAACCCAGATATCGGCACAGACTCTGACGATGAGAACTGGAAAGAAACCCACAAAATGGTTGTGGATAGGTATGCTACAGGTCCCTTAAAGAGCCCATAATTAGCTCATTTATAGTCTTGTTATGTTGTGGTCTAACAGAACATGTTCACATGCTTCAGTGTTTAAAAAGCACAATATTTTTCTCACACGGTGTACACAGTAACAGCACCTCTTGTAACCCTCTGTCCATGATGTTCAGTTTTAGCTCCTGTGTCTTTAAGGCTCCTTTGCAGGAAAGCTCGGTCAATATTGTCAGTTCCAGATTTTGTGTGCTGTCGTTTCCACATAAGAGATGTGTCAGGGTACGCTAGCAAATAAAGTGGATTAGGTTAAAACAACACTTAACCATAAAAAAATACCACCGTTCACAACTTTGTTTTCCAGCCCTGCAACACACCGTTTAGCTTTACGGTCACTCAACATTTATCTTAGCTTTTGATAGCATCTTTTTGGCTTCTTCAACGTATTAAATCATTCGTGTGTGTGGTTGTGTCTCACGGAGTGATTTGTGTTCATGACAGTGTTGTTAAATCCCACATCTGTAGGAGTCAAAGAGCAAAACATTTAAAAACATTTAATCCCATCTGTCCCTTACCTTTTCAACATTGTTCTGAGGTCTGGACATGATGTCAAAGCTAACGCTAACGTTAGCCATATTAGCTTTGCAACAACATTGCCATCAAAAATGAAAGTAGTCAGTTTGTACAGTTCAGTTTGCAGAAACTGCTCTAGTGAGTAAATGAAATTGTACTCTGCGAGGCAGCTGCTCATGCTTTGTGATGTCAGGAGGAGTGTCTTCTGTGGAAGAGAATAATGCCATTATTGACGTGGACTTTGGACTTTTGTAACTCTACCTCAGGCTGTTTATAAGCGCAAAAAGTCACTCAATGCAATGACGGAAATGGGAAAGTACACTACTGGTAATAATGGCTGTGCAACATGCATTTACATCACATTCCATGGGGTAGATATTTTGTTTTTGATTTGTTTAACAACTGAAGTCATTTGGATGAGGGCCAGAACCTTCTTATTGCCATATAATATGTGGTAAATGTGTTGATTACATTTTCTAATCTAAATCATTCATATAGCCCACTCCCAACACCGGCACCAACTACCGCTGTATTGAACAAGAGATTGTTTCATGTTTACAGAAGAGATATACATTTCCTCATGTACTCAATAGGGCCTTTCCATCTGACTCTCAAACTCTGTCATCTCCTCTGTTGCACTCTGTCACACTCTTTCTCTCTGTTTCTGTAAACAGAGTAAAAGTAGAGATAGAAGCTGCAGTCACAAAGGAAAATCCGCCTTTAACGACATTGTGTTTATTTCTATCACCTCACATCTTTGCTCTCATACAGTTTATATTTATTCAATAGAATTAAGCCAAAAGGTAATCAGTGAGTGAGCTCGAAGGTGCAAAATTACCGCGTAGTATCTAAGCTGTGTGTTGTGTCTCACAGTGCCTACGAGGTGATCAAACTGAAAGGTTACACCAACTGGGCCATCGGTCTGAGTGTGGCTGACTTGACAGAGAGCCTCATGAGGAACATGAACAGGATTCATCCTGTCTCCACCATGGTGAAGGTAAGGGATGGTCACACGTACGCACTCACTCATTCATTGTCTGCATGCCCGGGCTGCACGGTGGTGTGGTGGTTCGCACCACTGCCTCACAACAAGAGGGTTCCTTTCTATGTGGAGTTTGCATGTCCTCCCTGTGTATACCTGGGTTCTCTCTGGGTACTCCGGCTTCTTCCTACTGTCCAAAAACATGCATGTTAGGTTAACTGGTGACTCTAAATTGACCCTAGGAGAGTGGCTGTGTGATGGACTGGCAACCTGTCAGCTGGAACACTGAACGTACTGAACAACCCTGCTTACATCTGACTTTTGTCTTCAGCGGTAAAGGGCACAATAAGCATTTACATCCAAGTCAAATGACTCTATTGTTGTCACAGGTATTCGTTGGCTAATGTGAAGTCAGCAGTGGTGGAAACTTGACACTCAAGTGAAGATGTAAATTTCTGCTCTTTTAAATGTCTTTTTGTCACATAATGATGTTTGGCTGCAATAAACTGTGATTTCTTTTATATTTCACAGACCGTGTATTATTACTTGATCAAGAAAATAACTATTGCATTTTCTCTCTGACCCTCTCACTCCACTCAAAATATAGGCATAAAAACATACATCTTTTCATTTCCACTACACTAGCTGTGGGTCTTGTTTGTGACAGTGGCCCTTTACATTATGGTTCTACATCAACAGGGCATGCATGGGATCAGTGACGAGGTGTACCTGAGTCTGCCCTGCGTGTTGAACGGTGGGGGCGTGGCCAGTGTGATCAACGTGACTCTGACAGATGAGGAAGTGGCCCAGCTTCAGGCCAGTGCCAGCACGCTGTGGGACATCCAGAAGGACCTGCAGGATGTCTAACCGACCACCAGGGGGACGCATAGCTGCATCTTCATGACTGCTTGTCATTTACGGTTTCATCATTCTGCCCTCATACACCAAACAGCTGCACCTTCAACCCACATTCCTCCGTAGATTCACAGTATTGGGAGTTTAATCCGTCAGATTTAGCTGTAGGTGTCAGTTTGCACTCTTGTAATCACTGAAGAGGAGACCGAAGGTGCCACAAACTCAGTGAGATGCTCTGGCTCATTTGTCTTCAGCTGTGTTGCAGTGTGGGACCGTGTATCACCTATGATGCTTTGATTAAAAAATAAAACAAGCTTATTGGTGCTTGAGGTTTAGCTTCTTTTTCTTTTAATCATTCCCTGCCTTCTGACAGTCTTAAAACAAGATGAAACTTCATCTTCTCTAAATCACAGCTGCTGCCTTAGCTGTTTGACCCAGACATGACTCTTTCAGTGACGTCAGCCAAGTGGTATTACTTGGTGTTAATCAGCGAGCAGTGTAAATGAGTGAGTGGTATAATTACTGCCTGGGGCTTTTCTTTCTTTCTTTCTTTATTTATTTATTTATTTATTTTTATTAATTACTTCACAATTATGGCCAAAGTAAAACCTCTCCAAGTTTCACACTATGTCAGCTTCACAGAAGAAGCAGCACATGGAGACCAGGCCTTATCATCCCGCTCGCAATTTAAAAATACGGCTTTCAGACCATTCTTTTTCACTGATATAGAAGAGATTACAAGAAAAGCCCAAACATCAACAAGTTACGTGTTATATAGAAACATGTTTGAAATATAGCCACAACAATATGAGAAAAGAAAAAAAAATGTAGACGTTGTCACAGATGGCCTTTACAAATGGTCCAAATTCAGCTCTTCATCATCTGGGTAGTTATCAAGTCTGCCCCCCACCTGAGGAAGACAAATCGAAAGAGACCTTAAAACAGCTGAGATGGTGGTGAGGTAGAGGTGTGGTGATGACGAGTGAGGTTTTACCTTTTTCCACAGCTCGCTGCAGGAGCTCCAGAAGAATGAATGAATCCAAGGATGATCCACGTCCATCATCGATCTGCTGATTCACTGAGTAGAAGCAGAGCAGAGAGGTTTGGGAAAGAAACCGAGTGTATGGCCTTAGAAAGACAGGAAATATAAATACAAAGCAGTGTGGAAAAGAGAAGTGTAGAGTATGTAAGATAATCTTCATCCTCATCATCTCTCTGATGAAAAACATTTGTGTCACCTTTGAGAGCTAACTTTGTTGAGATAAAAACCTGCCGACACACTGATATCGTGCAAGTTGTTAAATACAATTTTCAACCAAAGAGCTCTTTGAAAAGAAATGTTAACAAGGTGATTTAATTCAGGGTTAGGTTTATAACTTAAATATGATATATGCGTGGAACACTTTTAAGTTTTACAAATCAGTATGAATGATGACAAACTCTTTTTCAGGTCATCATACCATGAACAACATATTTTGATCACAAAGCTGAAACACACTGAACACACCTAAATGTAACGTGTCCCCTTCTTCTCTGCTGCTGCGCTCCAACGCTGAGCGGTGCCCTTCTGCAACAGACACAAAATGTTTTATCTGGATCTGACAGGACGGACAGCTTTAAGCTGGATCAATCTTTACTGCTGTCAATGTGCTCTTACGTGCTCCTTTAAGATATAAGATGGCCTGAGGAGTCCAGTGTCTCCTCTGGAAAGCCAGAAAGAAAGTGCAATTTGATCTCAGTTTTATGTTTCTAAATATGGCAAATTTACGCTCAGCATGGTCTCACCTGCGGAGCAGCCCAGCACTGAGATAACATCAACACCACAAGCGGAGTGACTTTTAGAGGCATTGTTGACGTCTGCAATGACAAATTAATAAAGTGTACCACTAATAATTTAAAGTAGAAGAGTAACAATGCTACTTGTTTCAGTCTTTGGCCCAAAATACTTAAGGTTTCTTTGTTTTACCGAGCAATAAATATATTAATTTGCTATGTGGTTCATAGCCCTTATATAATATAGCTGTTGGTCAAGTTTAGGTAATAATAACAGTTTTTGTCAACAATTTTATCTCCGTATGAGAAAGCTTGTAGGTGCAGGCTGTAAAAACGCAAACTGTATTACAATAAAGTGAAACACATTCATGACAACAGGAAATATGTCCTGATCAGATAAGTTACATTTGCTAAAATGTTTGCCCGCTGAATTCTGTCTTATAGTGAGCTGTAAATTATTTATTTTGCTATTCATTTTTAAATTCACATTCTGTAAAATATTTTAATTTATCTTTGAATAATTGGACATTTAGAGAAAAGTAAACTGCCAACACATAACGACTATTACCATTACTACTACCAACAATAATTAGAATACTACTACTACTACCATGACTGATAATAATGATAACGATATATTCGCTTACTGTTGTTCCTCGTTGCTCTCCTGCAGGTTGCACCCTTTGTAACGCTGGATCAATCCTCCATCCTCCTTTGTAACTGCAGCCGTGTCATTTAAAAAAAAAAAAAGCCCAGCAAATATGTCAGCTCATTATAGAGCGCCGCTGATCAGGCTAATGGGTCATTTAATTACATCGCACCGACGGGAAGATTCTTGCTGATTAGAGTGACGGGTGCTGTTGAATCTGTCGCCGCACACCCACGAGAGAACTTTGAACTTTTAAACCTCTCGTGAGCAGCAGAGCGTCTTCACAGGGTCACCGCAGGATGACGACACTGGCGAGACCTCGTGAATGAGTCTCATGGTGACAGCGTGTCAGTGAGAGTGTGGGTGCAGACACTTGCAGGAGGTCTGAGGGTGTAAAGCAGAGTGCTGATGCCTTCTAAAAAAAATAAAATGAAAAATAAAATGAAAAAAGCTCCATGATGGAGTTACTGTTACACGTTTTCGTCACTTGAACACTTTAAGTTTTTGTTCTAAAAGCAGACTGCCTGAAAAATCCCCCCCGGTGAGAGGTGTTGTCTCTCTTTAAACACAGTCTCCAAGAGTGCACATCAACAACTTAGACTCAGGCTCTCATCATCTGACTATCAAGTGTCAGAAAAGATGCTTATAAGCAACAAAAAAAAACTGAATTTAAGTAGCTGTTAAATGTTTTAACGTCATTTGCCTGTGTATTGCTCGCAGGCTGTAAACAAATGAAGCCATAACAGAAAAAACAAGAAAACGTCCTCGTGTGTTTTGTATGCAGCAATCTGAACATCTCAATCCGACTCAGACTCTGAAATAAAAAGAATAATAAAATCTCTGTGTCCATAGACAGTAGTAGAAAGAATAATTTGTGGGTATTTAAATCAAAACTTCATGGCGACTTTGTCACTAATCCTGCTGGATGATCTCCACTGCAGAAAACATCAAATTCATTTACAAAAAAAAAAAAAAAAAACACTTTATTTCAAGTATGCACTTAGAAAAATTACAGTAAAGCATCTCCATCACAAATGACTGACTTATTTTCTTTTTCTTTTTAACAACAGTGCACATTTCTGTAAAATTTAGCGCAACCATATCTAATGAAAGTAAAAAATTTCCAGTAACGCATCATGTCAGAACCCCAAAAAGAAACGCACTCAGGGGAGAGCCGGACGCTTTCAAAAGCTCATAACTCCCCTTTAAGCGGGCCCAGCGGTCCAAAGTAAACAGTACATAAATATTACAAAGGAATGATATATAAAGGAGGGGGAGTCTGGGGGGGGCCCGTCTTTTGTTTTTGTCCAGTGGTGGTCAGAAACCATTTCGGTCTGAGAACAGAGACTTGATGATGTCAGTGGAATGTCCAGGGACACACTTGTGTCTTTTGTGCAGAGAAATGTTTGGATTCACAGCTGCGGATTGGCAATGGTCAGAATATACAGTCATCTTTAGAAACCATATAAACACTGGAACTGTCCTCCGTCGCGTTAACAGCTCTCTGTTATACCATGGTGTTGCTCTCGCCAATTTTGTCCACCAGCTGAAACAGAGCAAGGAGAGTTATTTACACGTAAGGCCGAATCAGAACTGGGGATAAATTATCATTCAATTATCAATTTTTTTTCTATCCACAAAATCAACAAGGGTATGGAAAGCAGCAGAAAACACTATGGTTTAAAGTATCATTCAGTGCTATTCTCAGCCGCGTTGGTGCTGTTGTTGGTCCTTTAGCTTTGCTCTTAGGTGGAAAAGACAAGAGAAGCTATCTTCTATGTTTTCACTCCTGCTTCTTTTTCACACTCTTTATAATGAAATCTGTTGCCGTTGGCCCCTTTCAAGCTCAAGCTACCTTTCAGCTGATACTATCCGTATCTCCAAGGACTACATGCTTTTGAGTTTTTGTGGCAGGCCAAGACGCTCTTGCAAAAGAAATCTCTGGTCTCAGTGAGACTTATTCCAAGTTAAATGAAAGTTAAAATAATGATTGTAAAAATAACAATACTATTATTACTAGTTCTACTACTACATTTGATAATAATACATCATCATAAGAAATACAAAGGTCGATAAAGTGCAGTTATAATGATTACATGTGTGCAGTTTATTGGCGTCTTGCTGTTTTATGTCAGTGTCCCCTTTTACGGAAGTTAGGTTGTATGAGGCTGGATATAAAGCTGAAGTCCCTCAACCACATTAGCAAACAATACAAGTATCTAAAAAGGTGGCTAATAAGTATTTGTGGTAACTTAAAAATGCCCAGAAGGTTTAAAGTCTGAGTTGGTCTCATTGACTGTCTTACCGCACTGATTCCTGGTAAGCTGAGCAAAGATCCGAGTATGGGTACTCGTCTGATGAATCCCACCGCCACTGGGAAGAATCCCCTGCAAACAGAGGTGATACTGGGATGAGATACAAGCACTGATAATGATAACAAAGAGGCATTTTCCCTTCTGCTGACCTGAATAAAAGGAAGAATCCGTAGATCTCTAGAATAACTCCAATGATCGGCCAGCCGATCAGAACCACCAAGACGCCTCCCAGGAAGAAGCCGGTGGCTTTCGCTTTATGTCTCTGGAAGAAAAATCTGAAGGTGCGCTCTAAGCCTATGACGAAAGATAGGCCTGAGACAAACAGGATCTGCAAGGGAGCGCAAAACATCACAAGCTTAGCAGCTTTCGAGCCATGTGAGAGACTCTGATGCAGAGTCACAACTTCTATCAACTCACATTTCCAATGGCGAGGAGTGCTTTATCAAAAAACAGCATCATCCCAAAGAAGAGGAAAAACACACCAAATCCCGTGAGCCCCATCCCAATTTCTGCAGAATTGAAGGGGGAAAAACACATTTTAATCATGTGTTTGTATCACATCATCACTCACTGTGGTTGACGTGTCTTGTGACATTAGTGAAGAATACGGAACAAAAACAGGACACTGGGATCTTATCACAAAAATTAGCATTGAAATGCAAATCAATAGTACAAACTGAAGCACTGTTTAAAACTTTAAGTTTGCTATCGCGATATTGTATAATGTAAATGCACCGACCGAAGATTTACTTTTCATCATAAATACTCTACGATGACGTATAGACGATTTAAGCCAATCGTGTTTGAGCTGTTAGCCTCGTACATTCAGCTAAACAGGTTTGATGCAACAGAGAAAGAACAGCGGGAAAACAGAAACGGCTCTTACTTTGTGAATCTGTGAGTGAAATCATTTTGACAGCCGCTGAAGAACGTGTCAACTCACACAACGGCCGTAACGTCGCAAATTTACAACTAACAAAAGATGTTAGGCTAACTAAACTGTTGCTATCACGGCAGCGGTGGCACCGGAGGCAAAGCTAGCGGTCTGTTACGCCATGACGTCAAATGGAGCCACGTACACACGCATTCCATCAGAGATCGTTTATGCAGACAGTCACAGCGCTGATCTAAAAATAGGTTTCCGCTTCCTTCAGTTCTGGGTAAATGGACGATGTGAAATCAAGTTTTTAACGCATTCTCAGCTGTTGAGAGAAGAGTGGTGTCACAGTAAAGTTCCCCCAAAATGGGAAAATTCAGCAGTAAAACAGTGATGAATGAGCAAATTTGACTAAAGTCAGATGTTTGAAATAACACGTTTCATACTGCACTTTGCTAGTTTCATATTTCCATTAAAACGTGTTATTATGCAATTTGTTATTGGTAATGTTTGACAAATTTCAAGAGTTCTTGACATCCCGTATGTGTTATATCCAAACTGTATGCGCTACCAGTCACGATCATCCATTTATTTAAAAAAGTAGATTTAGGTGAACTACTTTTTAGTCCCTCCCCGTACCCTGAAATTCAGACAGAGTAACAGGTCATTCCGTTTTCAAGTCTTTATCGACGTCAACCCGCACGTTCAGACCTACAAGTGCCTCATTATTGCGCAGGAAATGCGCTGTTGGAACGTTAATTCGTAATTCTCCCGAAGATGTCAGTATATCGTTATCTTGGGATGTTACAAGCGCTTCACAACAGTGGATCCAACAAATATTGTCAGTTTACGGCGATTTTACCGGCATACGTCAAGCTTTGAAGTGATCTAAAATAAACTACAACTCCCACGAGCACGTGGAGACCGGAAGAGTCAAAGCTCAGTTTCAGACGTGTTCAGCTGATACAGTACTTTGTAGAGACAAGAAGACCTCCTCTGAAACACAAACCGCGGCTCATTTTCAAATATGCACCGCTCGACCATTTGCTTTCATAAGTAACGCGTTTTCAGCCGCGTTTGTTGGGCAGGAAAACCATCATGGGGACCATGTTTGCCGTTGTCCTGGTTTTTGTCGGATGTTGTAGCAATGTGGTGTCTCTGGAGCTGCTTGTGAGGTCAGTGACAAACTTAGATTGTCTATGAACTCATGTCGACTTTACAGTACAAAGGTTCTCAAAATGCAACACATTTCTGATTTCACATGAACCTGCAACAGTGTTTACGGGGACTGACCTTAGCCGCATGTTTGCAGGGAGGTGTTGTTAAAGTACTCTTTCATTTTGGTGTATTTACAGTGGGTGTTTTCTTTTATGATGTAAACACCCCTTTAAATCATCATGCCACACCTTATAACACATCCACATCTGCAGTCTTTTAAGCTTTTGAATTCACTCTTAAAAAGAGTTTAAAAGATAAAGTGTGTAGAATGAGTCCTCCAACTTCCTTTCAGTACTGTAAACAGAGACGTGTTGCTCAGATGGGTATAGTGTGAAACCACTATGGGATGGAAATGAGGCTGAGGCTGAAGTTACAGTTTTAAAGGTGGCTCTTGTGGCCAGATCACCAGCATAACATGTTCTGTAGATATAACGTGTTGCCGAGGAGTTTTGGATTCATGGTTGTCCTTTGTATGTAGAGTTTCCCCTTGTGGGGCGAATAAAGGTCCATCTCATCTTATTCGCAAAAAAAGATTCTTAGCAGAGGGGTGTGTGTTGTATCTGCCGATCCATTGAGACATACATCAGTAACCCCACCAGACCAAATTACAGTATTTGGTATGCGTGTGTTGCCACAGAATTGCAAGCTCCGTATCTTCCCCACATGGTGATGCAGAAAATGCACAAACATGTTTTTATGTTTGGTTACAATTGCGCTAAATCACATTAGGAAACTGTGTGTGGTTCTATTAGTGTTCATCAGCTCAGTCACAAACCGAAGGGAACTGTTAACAAACCCACAGTTAAAAACTTCATCCGTAAGAAGAGCAAGTTTTATGAATGGGAAAATATATATTTTTAAGGAAATAGCTGCTGTAACTTGTGGACTGCTGTCAGAAAATGCTGGCTGTGCAAATTAGTACTTTAATACATGCCTGCTGTTTTTAATCATGAGAGCGGCACATTAAGCTCTTACGTTTTTAGCTTGATTAAAAACCACATTTGGCTCTTCGGCTGTTCCATAATAACATGGAAATCACATAAGTCATGACCAAAGTGGAATTTTATTGATTGAACATTTTCCTAGACTGATTTATTTTCTAATGTGTGTTTAATCTGATATCATCAAGCTGATACACCGTATTTATTGGAAAATCCAGAAAGATGTAAAGCACACGTAACACATTTTTGATGCACCAATTCAGAGCGCATTTCCCATGTAGACGCGACCCACATTCATATATTTTACTACAGCTGCAGTTTTTGTGGTGGCTCAACAGGTTTGGATGTTTAACACGTTCCTTCAAGTGAGAATTTCCATCTTAAGTTGGTAGTTTTTCACTGGGTTGTGGTGTCTTTCTTTACATAGCCGATTTAATCCAGAAGTCCGATGTTTTATTATCTTGTTTGTCTCGATCTAACTTATCTAGATGAGTTTCTTGATTTAATTCGAGAGGTAAGGTGGTGTAAAACTTCTGGATGTTCATTTTTATTTCTGGGTTTGGACTCTGGCCCCTCAACAGTTATTTAATTTATCCAATTTAAAAAAATAAAAAATGATTGTATGCCTGTGAGACCAGGTATTTTCTTTGGTGTTTTAACAAAAGAAAAAATTAGAGGCAGTCTGAGCATCTCTAAAGACAAATAATCCATTCAGACCTGTCGCGACATCTACTTGTTTTTATCTTTCGAGCCTTTCAGCATTGTAGTTGTGGAGCATTAGGCTGCGAATATCCCTAATTTCTCATTACAGACACCAAGTTTACCTGAAACAAACCAACCTCACTTTCACTCAGTGAACACTTGTGGCACAGCCGTAAACTATAGGTCTCCGCCTGGTTTTGTTTAAAATGGTCATTTTTCTGTTTCACTAATAATCCAAATCTTTTTTTCTAATCTTCCCATCACAAGTTGTTAAAGTTGGGTGGTTCCCTTCTTGATTTCGCTTGTTTTTTTTTTTTTGTCTTTCAGAGATTTTCCAGGATGCGGCAACATAGTTACCTTCGCTCAGTTTGTGTTCATCGCCTTAGAAGGTTTCATCTTTGAAACGAACCTCGGGAGGAAGAAACCAGCAATCCCTGTCCGGTGAATGGATTTGTATATTCTGATTCAGGTGAGCTAAGGGGCCAAAGCTAAATCAACATTTCTGTCTTTTGTCTTTTTTTTTGTTTCTTCCAGTAACTATGTCATCATGGTGACCATGTTCTTCACTGTCAGTGTCATCAACAACTACGCTCTCAACTTCAACATCGCCATGCCGTTACACATGATCTTCAGATCTGTAAGTGTCACTGCTCCTTAACACCAGGCATAACTGTTCTTCCACCTCAGTCTGACCTCCGGTTGAACTGCTCTGTTGCTTCCACTCAGGGATCCCTAATCGCTAACATGATTCTCGGAATAGTCATCCTAAAGAAGAGGTAACTTCCACCTCCCGGAACTTGCATAAGTCATGCCCGCTTTACAGTGCATCTCTGTGCGGATTGAATGCATCTCACGTTCTTTCTCTGCAGGTATTCGGCCAGCAAATATCTGTCTATAGCTTTAGTTTCAGCTGGCATCTTCATCTGCACCATCATGTCTGCCAGACAAGTGGTGAGTGCTCTGCCGAACGTGTTCTCTGTTGGTGGTCACAACGTTGTTTAACAAAACATCAGTTTAATTTTGTAGTAGAGCGGTGATATATACTCCTGGCTTGTTTGTGCAGAATGTGTCCGGCGAGGGATCAGAAGACCAAGGCTTCTACACCTTTATGCACTGGCTTATAGGTGAGTAGGGGTGCAAAGACTAAATTGATAAATAAGTGACTACGCACATACTAGAGCTAGATCGGTAAATCAGTTGGTATTTGGTATCGGTTGTCCACTCAGTATTGTTCCCTGTCTTTGATATTAAATGAACCTTGATAAGAGCTACCAAACAGCGCCATGAGCTCGTGTTGTTTTTTTGCTGATTCTGTTCATCTTCTCTTTGTTTGGGTGCTGTTCATTCAGGCATCGCCATGTTGACTTTTGCTCTGCTCATGTCTGCGAGGATGGGCATTTTCCAGGAGACGCTGTACAAGCAGTACGGAAAACACTCCAAAGAGGCTCTCTTCTATAATGTGAGTTTTCCCTCGGCTCAGACCCTCGTTTTAGCCTTTATGTGGGAGGGAGTTTATCCCCCTTATTGACGGTTTCTCAGGAATTTGCATCGTAATGTTTTACATGCCTATAATGTAAGTCGAATAACACAGAGAAGTCTGTTGGTGTCTTTGCAGCACTTCCTTCCTTTGCCTGGTTTCCTGCTTTTCTCCACAGACATCTACAACCACTGCATCCTCTTCAGTCAGAGCAGTGAGTTCCAACAATCGGTGGGGGATACTTCTGTTTGTGCCACTGATCACAGACGCAAACAACATTGTTTTTTTTTTCTTTTTCTGACAGCTCCTGTAATCGTCCCAGTGGTCGAACGAACTGTGCCTATAATGTGGCTCTACCTGCTGATCAACGTCATCACGCAGTATCCTGTACAAAAAGTATGGATTTATGAAAGTCTGCCTCTGATTGATATTTTATATCCTTGATATTTTAGATGCCAGGCAATCAAAGGGGAAAGATTTATCCTTGAGACATTACTAAAAGTATTGATTGGTGACGATAATAGTTGCCACTTAATATCCCTTCAAGCAAGTAACTGTTTAAGTGAAACAAAATGGCAATTCGTTCTCATTGTCAGACTACAGTGTGCCTTTTTCTTAAGAGTAGATTAGATTAGACTCAAAAAGCACACAAAATCATATTAACGTGTGAAATTATTAGAGGGCGAAAAAAGTGCTTTAATAGTTGTTTAAAGAGACCATACAGCGCATGCTTTGTGCTTTATACGTGAAAGTTCCCCAAAAGAACGATTCTGTGGTTCTTAAATGACTAGTGTGTCTATTTTCCTCTGAGTCTTGTTGCAGACTTTAACCATTTCTGCAGGTATGTGTGCATCCGCGGGGTGTTCATCTTGACGACAGAGTGCGCTTCACTGACCGTCACCCTAGTGGTGACACTCCGAAAGTTCTTCAGCCTCATCTTCTCCATCCTTTACTTCCAAAACCCCTTCACTACCTGGCACTGGGTGGGCACAGCCGTGGTCTTCGCGGGCACCTTGCTGTACACGGAGGTGTGGAGTAGCATTCAGGCGGCTCTGCGGGGAGCCAAGGAAAAGAAGGCAGAGTGACGGAGCACAGACTGTTGGATGGCGAGAAAACATCCCACTGTGTTGGACTTTGAGATTGTTTTTAACTCTCCTGAAGTG
Source organism: Odontesthes bonariensis (assembly GCF_027942865.1). NCBI lineage: Eukaryota > Metazoa > Chordata > Actinopteri > Atheriniformes > Atherinopsidae > Odontesthes > Odontesthes bonariensis. The sequence continues at coordinate 23,694,932 of NC_134512.1, read as the reverse complement.
GTTTTATATTCAGGGCCATTTTGTTTTCATACTTGACCGAGTCATTCGCGATCTACACAAATACAAACACCCAACAGTTAAAAGGAGGGACCCGGTGACAATCTTTAACATGTTTTTAAAAAACCGTCAACAGATCCCATGAAAAGACCAAAACCAACACAATGTTATGCTTTGTTGACGCATATGGCTGCAAAATGGTTGTGGCCTTTCATTAGTTGGTAGTTTGGGTGGGGGTGTTAGAATTTGATATTTGCACCCAAGTTATGTCTGAACGGTATTCCAGTCCTGCTTCAGAGCTGAAATTGATCTCTGGTCCTGGCCTGGTTGTCACTCAAAATGCATCGGAGGGTTTTAACGTTGATGTGTAGCGCTCAGATTCTGGGCTGAAAAGCCTCATCTCATTCACAACAAATGAGAACAGCAGTCCTGGACGTCTGTAGCCCTATGCATGCGTGGGCTATTAATCTACTTCTCACTGCCTTACGTCAGTCTGTGGGACCCCTCAAACCCTACTCCAGATGCAAATCTTGAAAGAATCTAAAGGTAATACATTATTACAAGCAAAATGTGTTCGATCAGCGGACCCGGCCGACCGACTCTGCGAATCATGTCAACTCTTACTGATTTACAACGACCCTCAGTGCACTCTATGCTCCCAACCAAAAGCACAGTTTCATTTTACAGTTTTAAGAGTGACAGTACATTTGTACTGAGATGAAATGATTCATGCCTTTTTGATATGTTTGTATTGCCGCTACGACCCCATTTCCAAAAAGCTGGAACATTGATTAAATGTAACACATTGCGATTGAAATACAACGATATTGATAATAAGATTTGAAAATCACTTAAACCCTATATTAATCTAAAATACTACAAAGGTAACTAATTGATTTTTTTTGGAAGGGGTTACATATTCATGGTTGGTTTTGGACTTTTCATAAGGTTTGCTGGCAAAAAAAAAAGAAAATAGAAATCTCGCCAGGATTAACCATTCTTAAGCCGTAGTACCTCAGTAGCCTTCACACTGACAGGTGGTGCAACTTTTTGTCCTAATATCTGTAATCTTGAATAGATATTTATTTTTTAGAAGTTTCAGCTAACTTGCTCCGTGTCATCGGTAGGATTACACTAAGCTCAGTATTTTCATGATGAATAAACTGAGGCCATTCATGTTTAAGGAGCAGCTGGAGGAGCCAGGATATACATAAGGTTTGTTATTGATGCTGGTTATGTAGTGACTGTGTCCTTGTCATGTTGTCTCAGGTGTGTTGGAGTAGTATTTTGTCACCAATAAACCTTTACACTCCGTGCCCACTTGAATCAGGCTCCAAATAGAGTTTCTAAAACCACTGTGGTGATGTTCATTCAAAATAGTTGTATTTCACTACGTGCTGAAGTTTTACTCGAAACACACTGCTGGGACACTTTGTTCTGTTACGGTTTGTTGATGCTTGGCTTCAGGGACCAATCCGCGGAGGCGCTGCTCAGCTACATCCAATCGCAGCTGCTGTTGTTCGCGCGTGGGCGGGGCCGCTCGTTGCAGCTGCGAGGAGTTGATTTCTGCGAGCGCCCATCCGAAGTGAATTAAATAACTTCGGTGCTGACAGAGTCCCGGTTAAAAGTGTGCGGAAGCGGGAGAGGATGGGGGGAAACGGCCCGAGTCACTTCTCTGAGGAGGATGAAGACGGGGGAGTTGCTTTTGTGAAGGGCATTCGGGTGAGTGAACTGCGGGAGACTAAAGGCGTCTGCAGCAGCTGCAGCAGCATGCGAGCGCAGATGCACTCTGAAGCAGAGCGCGTCGGAACTGCTGCTTCATGCAGATTTCGCATTCTCACGTTACCTGTCCTGGTTATGAGACTTTAGAACCCCGGCGCTGCTCGCCCTTGTGTTTGTTGTTACTCTGCACCATGTTAGAGGCTGCACCCCGGGGATAAATATAGACGGAACATGGTTGGTTGTCACTGTCATGGAACATTTGGAGTTCTGAGGGGAAAACTGCACGTTTCTTTAACATCTGTGCATTTTATTCAACTCCAACTCCCCAACATGCCTAAAGACAATTAAGTCCATTAATCAAGTGTATTGAGAAGGATCTTGCCATCAAAGGCAGTTAAAAATCGCATCACCTCTACTGGTGACATAACGGGTAACTTTTTGAAGATGGACGTTTTCTGCTGTCATGGATGAGCCGTTCTGGCAAAGTAAAACAGGGTTTCACAGATGCACAATAGCCCTTTTTAATTGCTCGTTTTGATTTTAAGCCTGATCCGTTGATTTTTGACCAGATTCAACATTTTAATATATTTTTCATTTTACTAAGAAGTATTATCTGCTGATCTAAAAATAATTTCTAGGAGTTTTGTTTTGTTTTAGTTGAACGTTTGATTTTCAAGAACGCTCAGAATCAGAATCCTACAACAATCCCACAAAGTTGAACCGCACTTGATCGAACTCCTCTGTTGTTGGTTTGCGATGACCTCCCTGATGACCAGCAACAAGCTGCCAGAGCCTCCCTTCTGCTTTGTGAAGGAACCGGTTTAGCTCATTTTTTTTTCCTGTGCTCTTCTGTTGACATGCTGTTCCTTGGCTGCGTGAAACCAACTCATCCTGGTTCAGCTTGTTCAAGTCACTCAAGACCGATTGACCCCCTCTGACCCTCTGTACCATCTTTATTAAATGTGGTGGACTAAGTTTCATTGACATCTTTGAGATACTTTTAAATAAACCTGTTTTGTGTTGAGTTCCTGAAATGATGCTGGTTTAACTAGTGCGGCTTTATCTAACGCCCCTCAGCCTAGATAGAAACAAAGCTGCAAGCCTGAAGACATCCTGATAATTAGAATGGATGGTCATTATGCCCAGCAGTGTGGTGCTTATAACACTAATGGTTCTTATTTATTTCTTCATTTCTATTTCATCAGCTTTCAGACAAAGTCATCAATCGGATGAAACAATCTTCAGATGCCGTATGTCCTCACTTCTCTTCTGAGCCACAAACGCCAGTGGCCACTCCAGTTCCTGTGCCGTCTGTTGAATACTTGTTGCCCCTTCTGACGACACCTCCCCCTCCATTCATCCCGGATGCCACTCCTCCTCCACCTGTTCAGGAAGCCTTACCCACACCACCACCAGTGGAACCTGCTCCTCCTGTAAAACTCACCCCCCCTCCTCCGGTTAACTTTCATGCCCTTCCTCCTGCCTTGGTGGAGCCCACACCACCTCCTCCACCTGTTCAGGAAGCCTTACCCACAACACCACCAGTGGAACCTGCTCCTCCTGTAAAACTCACCCCCCCTCCTCCCTCGGTGGAGCCCACACCACCTCCTCCACCTCCCCAGGAAGCCTTACCCACACCACCACCAGTGGAACCTGCTCCTCCTGTAAAACCCATCCCCCCTCCTCCCTCGGTGGAGCCCACAGCACCATCTCCACCTGCGAAGCCAGAAACTCCGACTACAGCCCAGATAGCAGAGCAAATCGATGAACCTGTCATCCTCCCTCCACCTGTGGAGTCGTCCACAGCATCTGTGCCTCCATCTGAGCCTTCAGGTCTTCCCTGTGAAATCATGAAACCAACATCTCTAACTGTTGAGCCCGCTGCTGCTGAGCCTCTTGACTCTGCTGCTCCATCACCTCCACCAGCAGAAACGGTTCAGCTTTCTCCCGATAGTGAATCTCCACCAACCCCTGTTGATTCAGCTCCAGCTGAAGCTGTAGTTTTGCCTCCACAAGCAGAGATGACTCCCATTAAGGCTGCACTCCCATCTGCTGTAACCGAAGAAGGGCCTCCAGTGGTGGCTCCAGCTGTTGCTTCAACACCACCTCCACCTCCTGCAGAGCCCACTCCTGCTGCAGTCCCCTCTTCAGAAGAAAGCGCAGCACCCTGTCAGTGTGACGAGATGTCTGTCGCACCCACTGATGTGCCTGCAATCGAACCCCCCCCAGAGTTCAAAGCACCTCCTCCTCCTGATCCAGCGCCACCTTCTGAGGAGCCCACTATGACCGCACCTCCTCCCCCTGTTGTCGAAGACGAAGTCCCTGTTGTGAAAACGCCGCCTCCACCTGTATCAAGTGAGTTGGGTTCGTCACATTGGCCACAGTTAGAGGTGCCTGCAGTTGCCTGCTTTTGAGCATTCCTCATGGAAAATATCAACGTAGAGGTTGGAAGGAGTACATTTAAAACTTAGATCTACAGTAAACCGTGTCCACTGTGAATCTGTAGTGCATGTGAGCATGCTCTCTCTTGGGTTTGGCCCTGTACTGTTTTTCTAATCGCCAAGGTGTGCATGTTTCTTATCGAACGGATCAGCTTTGGAGGAATTTTATTTTTCCTGTAAATAAAACCATAGTTGTTCTGATAACTCTGGTATTCATAGATCTGCCAGAACAAGAAACTAGCCGTAACTGTGGTGTGAGGCGATTAGTCTAGGGGCATTTATTCATCTCATATATCGACTATGGGAATGCGCCGTATTGGCGTTCACTATTTCTAAGTATTTAAAAAATAATTTGCTTTATTGCTTTATTTTTTTTTTCACCCCCACATATTGGATACAGGAAAATAAGATGGCTGCCTCCTCATTTTCTTGTTGCTTCTTTACAAACTGTAAATGCTCTTCATCACACATCGGCTCACTCAACTGAGAAGACGAAAGGGCAAAAAAATGCAAAAAGTACCCCTTTTTAAAAAAAAATATATATATATATATATATATATATATATAAAGAATGACAAAGAAATTCTACACTATGCAAGTGGGGGAATGGGATGACCTGTGGACAGTTTGTCTAGTTGGATATCCGTCATATGGTGGCATTTTTAAAAGAAAATGTTTATTCTTCCTTGTAATCAGAAATTCTGAGCTCCAAATGCAGCATAGCCTCACATGTCAGCCCCACGAGGGTAATTGTACAATTTTCTGCATTCAGATTAAAATAAAAGTACATAGTTCTAGCCACGGGTAATTCCATCAGCTGCTCTGAAAGGAACTACATCTAACATGGAAAAACTTGAGATGACCGCTACGTTTTGTTGGTGTTTCCAAACTTCCATCAATCCATTTTATATACTCGCTTAATCCAATCCAGGGTCGCGGGGATGCTGGAGACTATCCCAGCTGCCATCAGGCGGGAGGCAGGGTACACCCAGTCCATCACAGAGACCAATAAGACAAACAACTATGCACGCTAACTCTCACACCGAGGGTCAATTCAAATCACCAATTAAAGCTAATGTGAAAGTTTTTTGGACTGAGGGAGAGAACCCAGACACACGCCAGAGAACATGCAAACTCAAAAGTTTGCAACAAATTTAACATCTCTAAATCGGTAAATAAAAGAATAAAATACTTTTTTCTTTTGTCTGCATTAAAAAAAAAAAAAAAATTCTGTTCACATGAAGTCCAGACAGTTTCTCCTGCAGTGGTGGAGGAGGAACTGAGGCAGAAGATCAAAGCGGAGCTGCAAAGAGGTCTGGAGGAGGAGCTCAGCCAGAGGAGGCAGGAGCTGCAGCAAAAGTAAGTACATGCTGAAAGTTTGACTTGAGTTTCCATCCAGTCCCATCATGTATGAGTCTTTTATTCTTTTGGGCTTATTTTACGGAACTAAAGTAGAAGTTTCTGCCGCGGATGCTCTATATAAAAAGCTAGACGAGACTTAAATGAGAGCATTTGAAATGTGTCTGTCTAAATAAACAAATGTAAAACAACAATGGTGGTTTGAACTTGTGAAGGCTGGAGGAGATGAGGGCTCAGGCTCAAGCAGAGGCGAAGGCAGAAGCTCAGGCTCAGGTGGAGGAGCAGGTGAAGAAGGCCCTGGAGGCGGATAAAGTGGCATTCGTGGAGAAGCTGACGGAGTCCATCGCGAAAGAGCGCCTGAATTCAGAGGACGAGAGGCTCAAAGTGCAACTTTATGTAAGCACAAGAAGACACGCGTTGCTTTTTATGTGTCAGAATCTCTCTCATTAAGATGAAATCTTCCCTTCTCTTATTGTGCTTCTTTTTCTTTCTTGCCCTGATGTTTCAGTGGTTGGAGCTGAAGGTAAGACGGGACAGACTTCATACATGCATGCCTGGCTTTTCTACTTTCAGCTTGCTCATATCAGACTTAAATTTGCTGATGTCACTTTCTGTTAATAATTTCTCCCGAGACGGAGCAAAGAGTATCATGGAGGCACTTGGAACCTGGGTGTCACTGTATGTTAGAGCTTACTGTGGTGTTGATGTTCTTAAATGCTGAATTTGCGCAGGCTCATCAGGCGGAGGAGAAAGAGAAGGAGTTGAAGAGGCGAGATGCACTTCACAAGGAACATGTTACAAAACTCGAAGAAAAGGTAAATTAATCTTGATGACATATGCTTAAATCAGACTGAGATGGATTTTATCTACAACCCCATTTCCTAAAAAACGTGGGACGCTGTGTAAAATGTTAATTAAAAGCAGAATGGAATGATTTGTAAATCTCAAAAAAAACAATGTTTTATTTGCAATAGAACATAGAAAACATATCAAATTCAGGAAAATAGTCTTTACTGGTGGTCTCTGACACTGAACATTTAGAGAAAATACAAATGGCAAAAAAAAAATAATGACAAGACTCAGTCTTATTTAAAAAAAAAAAAAGAATAGAGTAAAACTTTACCAGTCTTTACCAATTTTTTCCAGGTGTAAAATTTTCACAAATTGTTACACTCAATTCTGATTGGGACAGAGATGGATGTAGTGCCACTGATTTCTAGCTGAGACTCAGAAACATGGACTTGGTGGCCATTTATGCCCACTGGGGGGCAGTAAAGTCACCAAATCTTCAACTCACTCGTATCAAAGAGTGCAGATGAGTAATATGTCCACAGGCAAATTTAATAAATAACTCACTCCTCACTAACAGTTGAACTTTTCTGTGGCATTTTACCTTTTAAGATGATGTGTGTGTCTGTTTGTTTCTGTTTTTTTTTCCACAATAGTATGCAGACTTTTATAAAGTGTCTGCCGAGAGCTTCCAGAAAGGCAAAGAAGAAACTCACAGTCGTTTTACGTAAGTCTGCATCCTGTTTTTTTTTTGTTTGTTTGTTTTTTAGTCTGTGTACATTAACAGCTGTAATCAGTGTTGTGTAAAAGCTGCTTTTTTATGATTGGCAGTACATAAGGGATAAAAGGCTGATCTGAATGTTTCTCTTAAATTCAGGGTTGTTTAAACTTAATGTTTGTTTTTGTTTTTCTTTAATTTTGCTGTCTCTCTCTCTCAGGCGTTTTGATATCCAGCCAGTGTGTGGAGACTTGCAGGGTCAGATACTGAAATGCTACAGGGAGAACACAGGGAAGACTCTGTCCTGCTCGGGTATCGCATCGGCTTACATGCAGTGTGTGGACAACGCCAAGAAAGTACGAGCTGACATCGTAGCACTGCTGAAATATACTGCTCACTCTTTTAATCACTAACATCATAACCTAATTGTTTTTTTTCTCTCACACAGAGTAAATTGATCACTGGGGGTTAATGTGGACCCCTTGATGAGGGTGACAGTTTTACTACTGCAGAAACACAAAAATGGACTGAAACTGAGAGACTGCCATGTTTCAGGAGTCACGGAGGAGTGAGATCCAGCCTTTTCATGTAACTGAAGAAGAGCCACCTGCCCACAGACTTGCATGTGTGGTGTAGTAATCCGCTGTGGCTGTGCTGTCGCAAACGCAGTCTAGCATTAAATAAAGAGACACTAAATATCGATCACTGTAAAACCAACTGTGTCAGTACAAATGGGATTTGTAAATGCAAACGCGAGGTAGATTTAAGACTTTGGTTGGTTGAATCTTTTTGTGTGCCTTTTGAAGTCGTGAAAGCTAATTAATCAGTGTGCAGATGCATGAAAGAACTGTCCAGGAAGCAGCGTTTAACCTGAACAAAAAAACTTGTGCATCAATAAACTTGTGGTGATGATGTGTGGTTGTTGCCTCTCGGTAAACTCAAACTAAGTGAAGCTTTTATCACTTAATTCAAAATAAACAGTATAGATATAAGGTCTGACATTAAATACAACACTTGCATACAATCTGCATGTTTCTCGCATATTTCTTTTTTTGTTTTGTTTTGTTTTTTTTTTTGTTTTTTTCCACAAACATAAAAACAGGTTATGATTCGTAACTGTGGTTTCCAGAAAAGTGGCCACAGGATTCTCTTGAAACTGGCTGTGAAGAATGTAAGAGTGAGACAGTAACCAAGAATCTGATGATCACTGTTGATCAGGTCCTCAAACTTTCAGGAAAATCTGAGGTCCGTTTCACGAAGCAGGTTTAGTGAAAACTCTGAGTTGATTAACCCTGAAATGAGGGAAACTCTGAGTTTTCCGTTTCACAAAGGGGAGGTAACTTAAGCTCTCGGTCAGTTGCCGTAGTAACAGACTCTCTGAACCTAACCTGGTCGGGACCAGGTTTTATTCAAGAAACCTTGAGTTTCTCTCTGTCTCGTGTCTCCGCCCTCTTTCAGCCACACACGCCACTTGATTTCCTCATTCATTCAGTCAGCAGAGCGAGTTCTTCTACTTCTAGAAGTCCATTCGGTACAGTAGGAGACGACTTTTTTCACGAACATGGCATGTCCTTTTGATAACGATCCCGTGGATGAAGGTGCAGCATTACTGCGCAGATAGTTAAATATTCGTCTGGAGATGGTTAGGCCTATCAGACCGCGCATAGATGTTTTTGCATTTACAGACAATTATCTTTTTGAGCGGCACCATCAGAATTTTGTTGGGACAAAAGAAAAAAAAAGACATAAAAGACAAATAAATATTTGTATGAATAGGCTTAAAAAAAGACATATATAGGCCTATTATATTTTATAAAGGTACTCGTTTCTTGGGGGTGGATTCCCTCAGCCACTGCCCTCCCGTTAGAGGTGGTGGTGCTGGGCACCACCCGTTTTACGGGCATCTGCCTTCTTTCTGTTGGCTCAGTAGAAGTCTGTGTTAGTTTAAATAGGCATAAGTATTTAACAGAACATGATATAGATGACAAGACATAGTTTATGTGTGTGAAAACAGCATTATGTTGGGGATAAAATAACTGCACAGTGAAATAGCCACTTAAAGGCGGGGTAGGGGATCTTTTTCTGGAACATTTTTTTACATATTGCTTGAAATACTCTTCACACCCCCATTGCAACCAATTAATTAAAAGTTTTGACACAAATATGAAAAGTTTTAGTGGCCTCTAGAACGTACAATCTAGGAAAAACAGTATCCAATCATTGTGAACGGACCGTTCACAATGATTGGATACTGATGCCGTCTATCAAACTGCAATCTGCTCCTCCCTCCCCCTCCTTCCCCCTGTGCGCGTACCCTGCTCCGTGAACGAATTACACGTCCAGAAGCTTGGCAGGAAGCTAAACTAGAGCCAGCTTGGCTAGCACCTAGCATTATTAAACGTATAGTTAGCATAAACTAAATACTAAATACGGCAATGATCGATGCTTGCTGTCAGAACAGCGCTCGTGCACCTTCGTGCTCGTGCGCGTTCATGTACTCTAGAGGCGTGCCTTCGGGGGGGAAAGTGAAGAAAAGGGTTGGGACTTTTTACCGGTGTATTTTCAAAATGCAGCTTCGCTGGACTCAAAATCCAGGATCTCCTACCCTACCTTTAATATTTACTTTACAGTGTAACACATGATCAAAATGAGGAACCTCCATGCCGAGGTCTCACCTGTTTGAACAATGTTTTTATATTTCATCTTAAACTGCTGCCAACTGCGCTTCTCCCCCGCGAGATTGCACCTAAATTAAATAAATGAATGGGCTACCATTCAAGCAGTAATATTATTGTGATTGCAAAGGACTACATTTAAACTTACACTTTTGCTGCTGCAGCGGTGTTGCACTTATTTCTAAAAACGTATTGAAACTCGCCGTATGAGCACATTAAGATTTCCAATTCCAGGTTGGTGAAAAACGTAGCCCCTCCTCTTCCCCGTTGCCATGGTGACTCGTCCAATCGGGGCTCCATTGATGCTGGCTTTTTAAAGTTGTGGTGCACAAGCAAAACTCAAGGTGAACCTACTCAGAGTTGATTAAACTCACTCAAATCAGCGTTTCTGGAACCGAAAACTCAGGGTTTTCTATCTCAGAGTAGATCAACTCAGAGGTCAATTGTGATCAATTGACTCCAAATCAGTGTGGGATCATGTAACTACACTGGCTACATGAGATACACCTTTTATTTTTACATTTTAGATCTGTTCATATTTTTTATTAATTTTTACATGTAAATATTAGCATTTTTGCTCAATAGCTTAGGTCATGTGATCAATTGACTCCAAATCAGTGAGGGGTCATGTAACTACACTGGCTGCATGAGATACACCTTTTATTTTTACAATTCAGTTCTGTTCATAATTTTCAATAACTTTATACACAGTAGCTCATCTTTGCTTTAAATATCAAATTTTTTTCATTTTTATTTTATTTTGAAAACAGGAAGTTGGAACACGCTGCAGTCGTCCTTTCCGTGTGTTTACTGTAAAGTCTGCAATACGGGTGCACTTGAAATGTTGGAGTGGCTTACGAAGGTCTGTCGAATATCCAACTTAAAACTAACTTCACCTAAGTCATGCCCGTTGCCGGATCCTCACCATCCCTCATGCGAAGCCACAGTCACTGAAGTCGCAGCCAATTCATGTCAAGTCAGGTTTGTTCTCGTTTTTCACAGTCATAGTCAGGTTTTTTTTTGTTTTGTTTTTTCCATAGTTAGGTGTTTTTTGGTATTCTGGCTAAGTCGCGCTTTTGTTTGGATTGTTTAAATCAAGTTTTCATTTGAAAATATCTGCATCCGGGTCCTCCTTCACCCTGCCGCACACCAACCCACCGTGACAAAATGTCAATGTCTCAATAACTTGTCATGTGCCCTTGAGCATCAATTGCAACTTGACAACGACGTCTCATGCTGTTCACAAGTCGACTTATTGTCTGCTGAGGCATGACATCTGCCTCAGGTCATTGAGGTTCTGGGGTACAGAGTAAGGAGTCTCTACACGGCGACTCGGCTGACTCTAGGTTTTCTATGGGATTCAGGTCTGGAGAAAGCCCAGGCCACTCAATTTGAGGTACCCCGGTCTCCAGCAACCGTTCCCTAATGATGTGACTTAGATGAGCTGGAGCATTGTCGTCCATGAAGATGAAATTAGGCTTACGTTTTTCATGCAAGGGCACAATGACTGGATTAATGATGTTATTCAGGTAGTATGGGCTTTACACTGTACCATTCTGTACTGGCAAGACACACCGGCCCACACTCTAACACCACCACTGCCAAAGGCTCGTCTGGTGACAACAGTGGCTGATGCATAGCGCTCTCCTTGACATCTCCATCATTGTTGGCGGCCATAATTTCTGATCAACGTGAATCAACTTTCATCAGAACAGCACTGAGTCCCACTGGTCCCTTGGCCAGTGTAAATGCTCCCTTGCCTATGCAAGACGAAATGTGCCTGGAGTTGAGTGGCATTCATCATCCGGTTCCGCAGGGCACTGTTCACAATGAAGCGGTCATCAGTGTGGGATGTGGCCAAAGGAAATCCACTTCTGCCTTTTTGTGACTCTTCCAGTCTCTCTATCTCTATTGAAACTTGCTGATGACACTCTAAGCTCAGTGGCCACATCCGTCTGAGAACATCCTGTTTGAAGCCTCACAAAGACGATGTACTGATGCATCAGTTGTTAGGTGTTGTCTTGGTCTCATGTCAAAATGTAAACCGTATGATTACAGGACTGTTTAAATACCAATTCTAATTGAACCGGGGAATGATTTGGTCAATTCATGGATCAAACACCTGCTGTGAATTTTGCCGTTAAGCTCCTTGTTAGAGAACAGCAACTTGTGCAAAAAGTACTGAAACACTGAACAGTTAGACATGTGCATTCAATAGTTTACAGAAGTTCACCTGTAAAGGTTTTAATGCATTTTAGATTCATTCTGAAATTTCACCCGAAAGCCAAATATCCCTAACTTTTTGAGTAGTGTATATCTATATATAGAGGTGTCCTTGGACACAATACTTAACCCATACTGCCCCTGGTCCATCATTCGTTAGTCTCAGGAAAATTGTTTGCTGACTGGGTAAATGTGAATGTATATATGGGCCCAAGTTCACATCAATTACTCTGACACTGCAGACACAACACGGTCATCAACAGCTACGAGTTGCTAATTCAATGACTTCCAACTGAGTCCCCTTACTAATATCTGTACATTTTGTTGCTGAATACAATAGTTTTGGTTTCAGCCGTACATATGCAGAAGTGTTTAGTTACTTAAACGTTTTTTAGTCTTTGAAGAAGTATTCATATCCCCATCACTCGTCAATACACTGTACAAAATAATACAAAGTTCTGACGTGTGTCCAGATTTAAAGTACGAGCAGAATTCAGCAAGTGTGCTCATTATTAGCTCTCTTTTGTTGTACCACTGGCTCCTTTTACTGATTCATAAACATGATGGAAATATTGAGACACTGTTTTTTGTTGAGATCCTAACAATTTTCACTGTTTCACATGCTTTTGGCAAGTTATAAATATAAAATTGTGAGATATGTTGCTGCAAAATGTACAAAGTGATCCAGTTTTATATTTAGTATCTTCAGCTATGAGCTAAACAGTGACTTGAAAGGCCACCTTTAAGATACAAGTGAATGTGCAACAAGCATTCAAAATCTGTTTTCACCTTGTTACATTTTCATTTGAGATGTAATGGTGTGAAAACGAACAGCAAAATGGCATCATACGGAAGAATTTGAGGTGTGCCTAGTTACATTTAAGCAAGTCTCTGGATATCAACATGAAAAGTTTCCAATCTTATGTCATTCTGATACTCGAGTTGAGTTAAAAACTGCAGTGCAAGTCGAGAACTATTTGTGTTAATGTGTAAGTGTTGTCATGTGATTGTAGGTACACCGTGTCCTCCTTCGTCAAAGGAGGAAGTGGGTGTCTGTATTTGTATTGTGGCGTGCGGGTGAAAAGGCTCTGTCAGTTTTTAATGTTTTACCATTGTGATGATAGCTTTGAGACCGTGCGTAACAATTTAAAATTTTGAACATTTAGCCCTTTAATTTTCTTTTTGCTTCAAAACCAAATGTATTGATTTTGTTAGTTTATCAAAGCCAATGGGATTCATTTTCTTATCAGTCATTGCAAGTGCTTCCTGTCACATCTCTGCCCTCTCAGAAAATTCCACAGAATCTGATGAACTGAGACACACACAAAGTGTTTGTTACCCTGCTGCAGTGCAGAGCAGCAGGCTCCACACATCTGCAGCCGCTCCTCGTACCAGTGAAGACTAAAAACAGAAGTGAAGCTGTGGTCTGCACACCAGCCCTGACGTCACGGTCAGCCACAGAGGAACGGTGACCAGCTCACAGAGTTTATCTGTGGTTTTCTGTTTGGATGAATACGGCTATACTCTAATTGCATTTGAGTGCAGAGCAGCAGGTTCAGATAACAGCACTGATCTGCCTGTTTTTGTGGGTGTTTGATCTTCTTTGTTTTTGTTATTCTCACTCAATGATTTCCAACTCCCTTTGGGAAATTATAACCATTTGTAAATTATTGCAGATGGTTATCTGCACAGCTGTTTCTCTGATGTCACTTGATTTCTGCTTTGATCCCGGACTGACTCACTGCTTGACTGTTTGTGTGGATACAATAATGACCATTCTTTGCACATTTTACACCTACGAGAAATAAATAACAATAATAATAATAAATAACTTTCAAAGTGAACTCAAATTCTTTGACATCTACAAAACAATTGGATGCATTTCCATGAAATTTTGAAAAGGCATCATAATGCTGAGGAATATCATTATGTCCTTGCTCCCAGTGTCACCATTAAGCTGGTTTTTGTTTTAACTTTAATTTCATGATTTAAGTTTACAATTTGTACTCGAGAGAAATGCCCCAAATCGAAGCACAATTGGGTAAAAGAATGATAACTTCTCTCATGCTTTGGTTTATGACCATTCAGTTGAAGTTGAAGCATGTGTTTGCAACTTGTGCACTGATAAAGTGGTTTAAAGACACAAAATGGAGAAATGCATGCTTGATATTAGGGAAGGTATCCATGTGCTGGCTCGTCCTTTTTACTGAGAGAGTCACTCTGCTGTCTTTTTGTTTCATGCACCTTCGTTCTTTTTCGTTTGGCAAAATAGTCCTTGGTTAACAGACAGGCACGACTTTGATGTAGCCAAGAGTCAAAACAGATGATCTGAGGTTTGACTCTTTAATCTTGGATGCCTTTGTCATATGTCGCAACTAAAACAGCCCATCAATTTGCCTTCTTTTAATTCATTTGAACTTATAAAGCCAGCTTTTTTTTGTTTTGTTTTTATGATCTCTGCTCAGAAGATAGGGTGCAAAGCTGCAGTTTCTATCAATTTGTTCAGCTGAAAGACTTCTCTTGCACTTCTGTAACCAACACTGACACTCTGATTCACAATGAGTTCACCACACTCCCAGTAACGTCTGAAAAATGTTGTCTGAAAACAATATGATTTGAAAGGGCAAAAAAAGAAAAGGCATTTGTATAGTTCTAAGGGTACAAAGTTGCTGCATTATTTGCCCTCCTCTGATGCCCCAGAGAGAGAGGGGGAAAAAAAGAAGAAAAATCAGCAGTGTAAGTAAATGAATTCCCTGAAGGCTGTAAAACACAGTCTTTATCTTGAGAAATACAAAGTGGAGAGATACAACACACCCAACAGTAAGTTAATATTGTGGGTGAGCATTAATAACAGATCGTTGTTCAGCTTCTCATAGTGTAAACGGTAATAAAAACGATCACAGCATATGATGGCTCAACAAGGAATTTCAAGAGTTGGGGGGGGGATAAAAAGAGATGCCTCAATAGAGGCGGTTGCTATGGAAACATAACTGAAACCAACACATATTCAAACTGAATTGACATTTTTATTTTTGCTTCATTATCTATTCAATGTGAAGTAACTGAATTAATTTGATTTGTCATATTTGAATGGGGGGGGGGGGGGGGGGGGGGGGGCGTGTAGTGCACAGAGTTCATCTAAAAACGTTTTTCATGGAAGAGTAGTTTTTTTTCAGGGAAATAGTCCATACAAGCCCTCATGTTCGGTTGCCTTTTTTTATTTATTTATTTTTCATTTTCTGATAGTCTACGCTCCCAGATCGCTTGAAAGCATTTAAGATGCTGCTACACACGAATATACAGAATCTTTCACTCTGCTCGCCAGAGGATGAAAATGTAGAGTTGTGAAGCATAAATAGATTTTTTTTTTAAATATCAGCAGAGCACGTTATGATGTACCAAATAAAATTGCCAACAAAAGGTAAAGGGGGCATGTGTTTGACTGTGTGTGCTGTGTGAGTCCAATTCCACAGATAATAGCCCACTTGGTTAGTCTTCACAGAAACCACATATAATGTCTGCAACAGCAGCATATGACAACTTTTCATCGGATAAAGCTACGGTCTAAGGACGCATTGCTGCTTGAAAAGGAAACTGCTCATCTTTTCTGCTGTTGGCGTGGGAGGTGTGCTTATGGCTTTGCTGAACAAAAGTGTGTTTAAAAGCTAAAGGGCCCCAAGTACACTGATCGTGATGTTGGCAGGTGAAACGGAGAAACTCAAATTCTAAGATCAGCAACGAATGGATTGAAATATTCAACATTAAGCTACTTTTAGAAGGTGAGGTTGTTATACAATCCACTCCTTTCTTTATTGGTGCTATAGTGATTACCAAGGACATATCTGAGACCTGCAGACTACTAGAATAGGATAGTTACATAACTCTGCTTTGTGTGAGAGTGTGTTTTGTGTTGTCATATTGCCCACTGGACCTAAGGGTGAGTGTGTTGTCTGATTGTATAATACCTTAGCAACTCTGCAAGGAACAGGGCATGCACATAGCGGGCTAAAATCCACTTGAGATGCAAATGGATTTATATGAGTCATGAAATAAACAAGAAATTGTGCCTGCTCTGCAGCTTACTGTTTAGTGTGTGTTAAATGTACATTCGATTACATCCATGTTTGTTTTTGTGGGATGGTCTCTGACCCTCCTCCCCCTGTCTGTACCAACATCTCATCCTGTCTTTGTGAGTCATTCCTCCCATATGTTCAACCTCCAAATCCCCCAACCCCGAAAAGGCACCTTAACTTTACTCTCTGCTCTCTGATCTGTTTACTGACTTTTGAAAACAATTTCTTAATTCTGTAACTCTAAGAAAACACAATGAGCCAAAAAAGTTGACATCAGCATTTGGACATTGGTAATTTTGCTGTGGAACTGCCATGACTTTTTGGGCCACTTGGGGGCAAAAACGGATTTCAAACGAATCTGATATATGTTATTGGCCGCTAATGTTGTTGATGCAAACATGTTAGCAAACGCATATCCCATTTTTTCTTCTCATTCTTTTTAAGGTTCCTTAAGTCTCCACTCTTAAAGGATATATTCTACTCTTTAGCCGCTAAAAGCTGCAATGTGTTAACCAGCTACTCTCTTAACTCTTAAGTTTCTTTTTTTTTTTTTTTTTTTTAATAAAAGTGGTGTCCTTATATTTCATTAGAAATTATGAAGTTGCCAGTACAACTAAAAAAAAAAAGTGTAGCATTTGTTATGCTTTATTGCCCTTACACAACCAAAACTTTTCTTAGTTTCTGTTGAAACTAGAGTTGTGGATTTATTTATTTTATTTAATTTTTTTTTTCAATTGTGGCATGTCACGCCCATGGACTTGTTTTTAGTTTTAGGTCACGTTTTTGAGTTTGAATCCATGTTTAGTTTTTCGGTTCATGTCTTAGTTTTCCCTGCACCCTGTTAATTAGTTCACTCACTGCACCTGTTTATTCCCCTCCAGCTGCACCTTGTCCCCAATCACGTTCACTCCCTATTTATGTTCTCAGTCCTTTTTGTTCATTGTGAGATTCTTACCCTTACCCATGATACCTGACCCTGCCTGCCTTGTTTCCCCATGTTCCACGTTTTTGCAAGCTAAGTATTTATTTATTTTTCCATTCATGCCATGTTTAGTTTCGTATTTTGTCACAGTTTGTTTTTTTGAATCCGGCTTAGCCGCGCCTTTTGTTGTCACTTTGTTTTTGGGAAATAAATCCAGTTTTTTGCTTTGAAAGTCCGCATCCGTGTCCCACATTCCCTTCACCCTCAACCCACACCTGACATGGCAAGTGTGGCAAGAATATCAATAAGCGCATTAATGAAAATGGAAAATGTACGATTTATTTTCTTGTTTTCCAACAAGAACAAATGAGGGAGCACATATAAATGTCCACATTAAGAAATCGCTGTTAATGGCTGGTTTCATTTACGTTATTTGTTTTAATTGAAAAGGATTGTATTTTATATCTGCATCATAATTACATAATACAAGATTATCTACACTTCATGTTCCCTGCAACTTGGTAGCAAACATATGTTCATTGGCCAAACTAAGCTGGAAAATCTGCTGGATGATGGCAAAAAGTAAAACTTTTTATCTAACTCTGTACCAAATTATTTTTTTTATAATTCAAGAGCATCCACACTGTCCTGGTACAGTTCAATAAGCACTGATTGTGTGTCAGTTCGGCGATTTGGGTCATGACTGTGAAATCTGCACTGAAATGGCCTCAGTAAACTTCATGTCTGTAAGCTGGTTTTCTATCAAAGAGGGAAGAAGGAAGGAAATGAGAGCCGGAAGACATATTCACAGTATCTCTGATTCTTCATGGGAATTTGCTCGGTGAGGCTGCTAGTGAGCATTGTTGTTCAAACGAGAAAATTAAATTGCTGGCTGTGGGACTTTAGACATCCAGAGAGAAAATCCTTGTGACGTTGTGCTTGACGATTCACATCCAAATGGAGCGATGTAGCAAAGAGAGAGCAGAGCCAGTGACAGCAGGTGCATAGACTCAGTTGGAGGAAGCTGGGTTTCTGACCATGCATCGAACTCTGGATGTTTCCTGTAATGACAGGGAGGAAGAGGAGGGTTTTGGGAAGAAATCCGGGCGAGACTTTGGTGTTACTCAGCCCTCATAGCCACTTCCTTTGGCATCTTCGGTGTGTGCAGATAAAAGGAGGAAAGAGAGCAAGTCATTGTGTGGTCAGATGACTCGCCATTAAAAATCGGATTCTGGGAAAAAAAGCACGTGGTTGGTGACGGGGGCTGGGCTTATGATTGCACATGTACGGATGTACTATGCCTTTGGTGCACGTCAGAGGCACAATTATTCTATTTCCCGTCACTAAAGGAATGAAGAGTGAGATTCCTGCTCTGTGAGTCGTGCCCTCTCACCTGCCACCTCCATCTGGATACTATTTCAGCCTTCCCTTTCCCCCTCAGCCGGGGAATTTCCAGTTTGTGCAGTTGTACTCAGGGAGGAAGTTACAGGCGCTGTGTTTGTTCAAACTGGACTGTTCTGTCAGATAGCTAATGTTGAGCTAATTTTAACAAACCCTTGTTCTCGTTTTCTCTAAATATGTAATCCAGCCATGAAATGTTGTTAAATTAGTTTTTAAGAAAAAAGGCATGTGGCGGCATGGACAAAACTAATATAGAGGACTGTATAGATAAGGGATGTTAGTGGGTTTATTACCTGTCTATAATGACGAGACCGTGGTCCTTTTCCTTGTAGGGTGTGTAATGTTTGCTTGTGTGTGGGTGTGTGAGCTCTAAGGCAGCAGCTACTGTGCATTCACTGTGTTTTCTGGGAATTTATCTTATAGGAACATGTTCAAAAGCTTGTTAAAAAAAAAAAAAAACATCAGATGTTGTCTGCTTTCTGTTTATATCCTCTATACATTACACTAATATGGATACAGCACATTCTGTCTGCACTTTAGTGTGCCTCTGTGTGTTTGCATGAGCGCATGTTGACTCACAGTTACAATAATGACTGTAGCAGAGCAGTGGATGAAAGGCTTATGCTGACTGTAAAGAGCTGAGAGAGATAGGCGAGAGGGCTGAGCTCTTAGCAGTATCTCTGCCTCATAACTCCTTGGCTGCTCAGCGTGCTCACACACACACTCACACACACACTCACGCTCACTCACGAAGCAAAGACAACCCTGAGATCTACAGCAGATACAGCTTAGAGTATTACAGGACACTTCCGTGCAGTACGGAGCAGGACCAGTGCTCAGTCGGAGCAGCAAGTGTGAAACATCTTCTGGGAGGGAGTACGGCTGCTGTAGCAAGATGACAGACCATTGCCAACAGGTTAGTGTTTATCACTGTTGTGATGTGTTTTATTATTTTTTTCATTTGTAAAGAAATGAAATGTGTTTCTTCTGTTTACTGTCTCACCATTTCACTTTGCATAATGTAGCAGTTTCGCTTTCAGTCTATTTTTGAACCACAGTCAGTCACCTGTGGACACACTGTGTGGATCATATCTTCAGACACTTGCCGTCACTTTTGTCGCTTCACCAGCTTAAAAATGAGGGGAGTGATCAATGTCTTGATATATGCCAGGGATAAGTCTCCACCATGTGGTCAACTGCCTCGTGCTTTAATGAGTGTTTGTTCCCACTAAAATCCAACTTTTAAAAGTATTTCCCTCACGGTTGCATTAAAAGCTACATTAAAAACATAAACGAGAAGAACGAGTCTGTGGTGATAAAGAGGTAATAAGTCACCGATCCTTTCAAGACGAGAACCAGCAGGACGAGAATTTGTTTCTCTAAGTTACTACCTTGTGATTGCAAATGCAGTTAGTCCTACTTTGTCTAAACAGTAATCTTTCCGTCTTCGCTCACAAGAAGACGGGATAGTTTGTGCCTCAAGGTTTAAAGCCCTTCCTTCAGGACTGAATAATTTTTTTTATGTATTTAGGTTCATGAATAATCTTTTCATATTCCTCTATCTGGACATAGCCCAACTGTGAATGCCAAGTGACCACACCTTGATCCTGTCCTACATTGGTGCAGGTATATATATATATATATATATATATATTTATTACAGTGGTAACAGAATCCTCTGCAAACCCCATTCTGTCTTTTAAATCCTTTGTGTGATTAAACCCTCCATTGTCTGCACAGTCACTGATCACAGGCAAGGCGATAAAGGTCCAGACTAATTAAAGGCTGACAGGCGCATCTTTAAAATCCCCTGGTTAGTCATCTCTGGGCATCAAACATGGTGACAGTTATTTTCATTTTATGACTAAAGTAATTCCATCACTGTCTCTCTTTTGCATTCATTCTGATACATAACCATCATCAACACCAGGTCTTCATACACATATATGTGTGTGTGTTCATAAACAAATGACAAAAAGACCATTTTATGAATCATTTGTCACAAGGCTCATTACTTTAAATCCAGGAAGCAGTGCTGCTGTCTGGGCATATGACGCACATCCTGTTTAAGCGTTTAGATCATGGACTGTAATTCACAGAGCTGATTTGAATATTTGTCATTGCCTTCTATTTTCCTAAAGAGCTAGAAATGAGTTCACCATCTCCTAGACTGTCCAGAGTCTTAAAAGGAACCTGATTCACAGATTGCTATTCCAGAACCCACTCTGTCACTGCTTAAACAGTCTAACATTTAGGAAAACACCTCTACCTGCTGTCTTTTTGTGAGTGAGACAAGAAGCTACAGCCACCTGCCGGTGGCTAAAGCTGGGGAAAACACTGATTGATGACGCTGCAGACATCAGGTGACACTCTAATCTACAAACCACTGAAACCACAACTTGCCAGCTTCGGGTTTTGTTCACCGTGAACATGACACAAAAGGTGTTCATTGTGAGAAATCTCTTTGATCATGATGTGTGTGTGTTTGTGTGTGTGTATGTCTTGTGTGCAAACTCACATGTTACAGAAGGAAATCTTTTTGAATGATCCACCAATATTTTATCTGCTTTGTTGCCTATCAGCAATTTGTCATAAGAAGGACTAATACTGTTAAATAATTAGTTAATTAATCATATTTAAGTGTATCTAACCCAAAGTACTCCCATCTGCTTGACGATGAACTGATCAAGTTCAACATCAGTGCCCGCTTTAAGAACACAAACATCAGATTGTCTTTGGTTGGGTCAACAAGTCCTCTGTGTTCATGTCTCTTCCTTCTGCCATCTCACATGCTTCCATATATTCAATAGTCGTACCTTCTGCCAATGACAGTAACTGCTAGCTTTGGCCCATGTCTGAACTCTCTGAAACACGTTGTGGAACATTTGATGAGGATATGAAGCTGTGGCTGGAGGCACACCACCTTCAGGAAGAGATTCATATCCTGCTCCTCCCTTGTGAGCCTCCACTGAGTTCTGCTCCCTGGATCCCGGTGATGTCCGACTGACTCACTCCTGCATAGAGGTGTCAGACGGCTGATGACACAGGCTGAAAATATTGGAGCGATGAGAGACAAATTGATAACTACCGGTGCTTTGGATGCCACCTGGGGCCGCAACTGTCATTTAGCAGTGTCATCACCCCAGTTTGGTAATGCAGAGCATTTACCATTAAGCCCAGAGGAGGGTACGATTTATTTTCTTTTTTAATTAATCTGTTGTGGGGTTTTTTTCTATGATGCACTGGGGCTAATTTTTTTTTTTTTTTCTTTTTAAAGAAAACAAGCATGATCATTTTCTCTGCTTGTTGATACGTTAAATAAGTGGTCAGGGACCACAGTAGGAGGGAGAGGGAAGAGGAGGTATGATAAACAGCTTGTCAGATGATAGACCTTCACCCTTTCAGTTTCTATTGAAATGAAGCCATCTGAAAGCAAATCTAACTCATTGCTCCTGCAGTTGAAGCAAGGTTACCAACCTGCTACTCCTAAAGGTTTTTTTTTTTTACCTATGGCTCGAATGTGATTATTCAACCTTGGCATGCAAATGGGTTTTGTTTTCTGTTACTTATCTGATTCTTCATGATTTCATGCCAGCAATGTCCTTGTGCCCTGCTTGGATGGTGCAGTATTTAACTTCATAAACAGAACTGAAATAAGCAATTGTCCCTGTGCCGGACAGTCAAGAGAAGAACAGCAGACAAGTGTTCAATCTACGTCTGTAACGGCTAATGTTCAGTTTGTCCTTTTCTTTTTTGAATCGGCTATACTTACGCTTGCCAAAATAGCTCAACCTATTGGTCTCATTCAGTCTGTTACAGAAAGCCAGCCGAGAAGACTGATGTACCTCATTACTGCAACCCAGACAAATGATTAACTTCGCTGTGCGAAAAAGACAGTAAATAAGAGCAAACAGCTAGCCTCGTGCTGTCCCAAAACCAAAAGATTAGCCTTCAAGCTTCTATACAGCTCACAAAGTGAACACTATTTCTAATATTTGTATTCCATATGGTTTCTTTTGTTTGTTTTAGACACTCTGGTTATTGTTACTTTAGTGTTCTTGGCTGGCTTTTTTTTTTTTCAACTGCCTTTCAGTAAAACTAAGCAAAAAGAGGGAAAGCATATTCCCTACATTCCACAGTATCAAGTTTGGTACCTTTCATTGTTATGTGTTTGTTCTGTTTGTTTTTTCACAACATCGTTGGATACAAAGTTTTAAAAGAAGAAAAGAAATGGCATCTATGGATGGGACAAGTCGGTCATTTCGGGGAATGCAAGGAACTTTGAAATCGCGATTGAAAAAAGTATATCTCGCAAGGGATTGACGTCAAAGTTGGGTCAGTGGTATGATTTTGATACAGATCTGTTGATAAGTTGTAGAGAAATCTTGCTGAGACACAAACAGACCAACAAACAAACTGTACCAACTACTACATAACACCCATGGGCAGAAATGAAAATGGGGTGAAAAGGTCCCCAAGGTGCTGAAATCTGATCCAAGAGGTCTGAACCAAGCACATGACATGTTGGGAGTGAAACCAGGCTTCTCAATAAAGTGTAGAGGTGCTGGTAGGTGAATTTTTATTTTTATTTTTTATTATTATTTATTTGTTTGTTTATTTGTTTGTTTAACTATATGTTATATTTAATAAATTGAAAAAGTACTCTCTATCAAGCTGATACAAAAGTGTTTTCATACTACTGTGACTCAAATTAACACATCTTAATTTTTTACATCCTGAAAGTTGATCTGATTTTTTACATTGTCCATTTTGTGCCATAGCAGAAGGAGAACTGACTCAAGGAAGTGGAATTCCCACCAAGCTTTGCTGATGCAGTGTCTCCAAAAATATCCCTTTGAACCCCACCAAGTTCACTATTGAATTTCTTTCACCCTCAGGAGTGTTTGGCTGTGGCTTACTACAGAAGCACCCCATCTACTGTCCGTTTATAACATGAGCCCACAGTGCCTCCATTTAATTCTAAGTTAACATCTGCCTTCACTTAAGGCTCACCAGTCCATGATACACAACATCAGGGAGCTTCTTTCTCAGTATTTAGTCTGTTTTGAGCTTGTTGTGTGAAGAACTGCTTTTAGTATTTAGTGCGTCTTGTTGTGTGAAGAACTGCACTCGGAAACTGATTTCATTTGGTGACGTAGATGTTTGTACCCAGTCTCTAGCACCACATGAAATCAGTGTTCTGGGAGGTGGACTACCAGCATGTACAGACTGTACATGAATAAACGGATGCCTGAAAGTAGGTCACACTTGTATGAATTACTGCACTGGACTGCTTTGTCACTAACTGCCCACAGCTGTCGTCCAGCTTCGTTGCCTTTTCCCTCCCTGTGTCTCAGCTCGGATGTACCTTTCTCATGAATCCATCTTTGTTTATTTATCTTCAGTTTCTAAAGTCAGACTCAGAAATGTGTTGCGACGAAATGTTCCCCCCTTGGTTTTTTTAATGCTGTTTTAATCTTAATGTGTTGTCAGACGTTTGAACTGTTTTGCTTTCATCAGCATTCTGCAAAATAGATTTGAAGTTGCAGCACCTTTTTTTTAAAAGGTAAATTAACCTTTGTTTTGTATTAATGAGGAGTGTATAACTTTTACGGGGCTTGTCTTTCTCTCTCTCTTTTTTTTTTTTTTTTTTTTTTAATCGCAATAAAGTCCTGAAAAACACCTACTGCATTATTACCTCTCAACTGTTTTACTCATCTGTACCCCTTACACGTTCCTTGATAACTGCATTATTTTCAAGTTTCTTGGCTCCGTGACTGGTTTACCTCGGACAATAAGCTGTTGGAAATATATTAGCAGCTCAAAAAAAGTTTAATTCCTATCAGCACCTCCTTCTTCTGGTTAGCAGTTAGCGGCCATCAGACTGCAGTGGGCCAGGAGCACAGTATTAGAACAGTTTATTTTTAGAGGAATATCCTCTCCTGTATCCAGTATTTTACGTCTTTACGTTTGTTTTCCTCATGTTTTTTTTTCTTATGATTCTAAAGGCTGTTGTCCTCTTGTTCATAAGGAATCACTTCAAAAGCTCTCTTCACCTTGACGTTATGAAGACACTACAGCAATGGGGTCATTCATTATAAAACCCATGATGGCTATGTTGTAAAATTGGTGGTCTCACCGAGACGATGATGTGCTCATTGAAGGACAGAGATGCAAGGTTCAAGGTTCCCATCAAGTCCTGTTTGACTGATGATCGAAATGCCCCATAGATGAGGGTCACATGGGTGGTTCGGGTGCCTAAAATTTCATCTCGGTTCTCAGCTGAAGGTGAAAAGATTGTTTATTGTATAGCTAAAAGCCTAGAAATGCCTAGATTATTTTCATCATTTCATTCAAAAGTTGACTTGTATTTAATTTACTAACTTGAATATAGTTCATGAATAATATATTTGGAAAGGGTAAGCATGAAACGAGTAGAGTCTCAGATAGGAAATCTGTGTAATATTGATATGATAAAACCCTTTTTTCTTAATATTACATCCCTGTCTATATGATTAAACATGTTTAGTGTGTGGATGTTACACTTGAAAAGCATCTGCATGAGATTTAAATAAGAGACACAGCTAAAAATCCTGCTGTAAGATTGATATCAGAATCAGAATCAGAATTACTTTATTAATCCCTTGCGGGAAATTCCTTTGTTGCAGTGCTCTCATTACAGAAAAAAGAAAAGATGAATAAGAATAAGATAGGGAAAAAATAAAAAAAAATCTCAATATGTACAAAAAAACAATAAACAGTCTTTACAATGCTAATCAGTGGCTAATTATTATTGTTATTGCACATGGTGAAGTAATGTCAGACACTGGAATTGTACAGTTTGATGGCCACAGGCAGGAATGACTTCCTGTGGCGCTCTGTGGTGCAGCGTGGTGCAATCAGTCTCTGGTTGAAGGTGCTTCTGTGGCTGACCACACATCGTGAAGAGGATGTGCAGGATTGTCCAGCATGGATTTTATCCTGGACAGCATCCTTCTGTCTGACACTACTGTCCGACAACCTAGCTGGCTTTGCGGATGAGTTTCCTCAGTCTGTTGGCGTCCTTCATGCATTCAGATTTTTCTCTAAAATGTCATCCACGTCTCTAAGATGAAATAAGTCCACTCTATATACTTACAGTATGTGAGAAATTTTACCCTCTGGCATTAAATCACGTCTGTCAGCAAACGCCCATTCTTTAGTCCTTCGGGTTAGCTTGTAAACCCTGACAGCCTGTGTTGTCCTCCATCTCTCTGTAGGCCCACAGTCAACTTCACTGTGCTCTGCAGAGCTCAGCACAGCTGAGGTAATACAAAAACAAACTTCAAGGATACGAGGAATTCAACTGTGGTCAAGGTCCCTTAACAGACAAAAGAAGCAGCGATATTCATAAAACAGACGTGAAACGTTTAGACCACAGAACAAGAAAAAGAAGTGCAAAGGTTGTAAGTAAGTGATGACTGATGAAAACCATATAGTATGAATAATTACCAGTTAATTTGCTTATGTTTTGAGGCCCTGGTCTCTTATTTCACCATAAAGCCCACATTAGATTTCCCTGTGTGCACCAGAAACCATCCATTGCTCTACATTAAGAGATGCTATCGTTGAAACTGTCCAAAGAGAACTTTCACAATTGCCAATATGACTTTTATTTCACTTTTGTCTTATCAAAATTATCCTATTTGTGGTATAAAAATATCACTATGGGGAATTACATATATAAAATTAAGTAAAAACAAGTGTTTGTGAGTTTCACAAGGAACAGTTTATGATAATTCTCCCCAGTCTTGCACTCTGAAGTAATATGAGGCAACAGGTTTCGTACTGTCCAGCGTAGGTTACCACACAGATAACATATTTTTAATTATTCCCATTTGGCCACTTTCAATTTAAGCGCTCTTCTTTCAAGGTCCTTTCACACATTGGCTCCTCCCACCTCCTGGTATTTTAGCGGCTGAGCTCCGACTCGTCTCGTGATTGGCCCATTTCTAACAATCCGCCATATTCAAACTTCCGCCGTGGTGTGTGTCCCTGTTGTCATCAATCTCCTGCTTTCTTTGTGTACATCAGGCCCGTTTTTATCCGTGTGGGCTTCGTCTCTTGTTCATTTACTCGTAATCACATTTCGGTACAAGTGATTTCGAAACGGAACCAGCCGCAAAAATGGATGAAAGCGAAGAAATTGGCGGAGTAACGACGGAAAACAACAAGCAGAAACTGCGCAGGATGTCATCGAGGACGTCTAATACCAGTGTCACTGCAGAGCCGTCTCCTCAGAGATTACGGAGGAACAACTCAAAGAAGTACGTCAATGTGGAAGAAAGAATACATCTTTTTTCGTTTTATAGCACTTTGGGATATACTTCGACGGTAAAAATCAGTTTTATTACGAGATAAAGATGCACAGAAAGCTGTTGGGCAGGGCTGGTAGTAACCGGCAAATGGGCCGTTCAGGTACACCTCGGAAGTTATAGGCATAAGTTATGCGACCATTACCTCAATGTTTATTTACCCCGATGTTTATTTACCCTAATGTTTATTTACCCTAAAAAGTAACCGAAAAGTAATTTACCACGGTCTCTCCATAAAGAGGCGTCATAAAGTGCTACACGTGCATTTGATAATGAAAATGGACTTGATTTCATTTGAGCATATTTCACGTCAATCATAGACTAGAAAAATACTTTATTCATGCCCCAATGGGGAAAATTCAAATTAGTAGTATAAAAATCGTATAAAATCGAAATAGTATAAAATCATGTAGACTTAAAGGGATAGTTCGCCTCTTTTGACATGAAGCTGTATGACTTCCCATACTAGCAATATCATCTATGAACATCTTCTTACCCCCTGCTATGTCCTGTGAGCCGAGTTCCAGCCTCGTTTTGGCGCTGACAAAGGTAGTCCGGCTAGTTGGCTGGGGTCACAAAAATAAAGCGTTTTGCTTCTCAAAACAATATGCGTTCAAAAGAGTAATACATTTGCATCACAAAATCGTTGTGCATGAAAAAGTCAGACCTCACAATCGCTTGGCGCTATTTTTGCCTCCCTTGATCAATTAGTCCAATGTAAACCGTGCAGACCGAAGTGCAGACCGAGCAGTCCCCTGCTTCCGAGCAGCAAACACCGTAACAGGTGCGGCTGTCGGCAGGTGGCTGCACGCATTGATATCAAGGGAGGCAAAAATAGCGCCAAGCGATGTGAGGTCTGACTTTTTCATGCATAACTACTTTGTGATGCAAATGTATTACTCTTTTGAACGCATATTGTTTTGAGAAGCAAAACGCTTTATTTTTGTGACCCCAGCCAACTAGCCGGACCACCTTCGTGGACCCCAAAACGAGGCTGGAACTCGGCTCACAGGACGCAGCAGGGGGTAAGAAAATGTTCATTAATGATATTGCTAATATGGGAAGTCATACAGCTTCATGTCAAAAGAGGCGAACTATCCCTTTAAACATGTCAAATATAAATTGCGATATGTGTTGTTGTGATGGGGGTTTTGGCTGAATACAGTTGCATTGTTAACATGTTTTTCTTTTTCAATCCTCACCCTAAGGTAGATGTATTTTTATTTTCAGATGTGCCCTGCAGTTGTATTTGTACTTGCAGACTTGTAGCAATGCCAACAGTGCAGCAGACATGGGTTACAAAAAATACTTTATATGTTTGAACATTCCTTAGCGATATCGATGCATTCCCCACATGGAGCGGCTTGGAAAATCAACAGTGTGCCACAAATGATGTAGAAGCTAGTAATTTCTGATGTGCTGTCCCCTGCTGAGATATGGCAGAAATGTATGCATTGCAAGTACAAAGTGCACACATGTCCTCATGTGATGAGCACAAATATAAAGTCGTGTAGCTGTGTGTTCAGCAGGCCTTGACACCCCCCTCTGTGTGTCGTGACACTTTGTAGCTTCATTGCTTCGTCAATATAATGTAATCTACTTTTTTTTTCCTGCAGCAGTGCAGCTCCTTATATGGATTCAAATGTTTCAATCTCTCTGTCACACCACGGTATCTGTCATATTTGAAACATAACATGAAATAACTGGGAGAAGAATGTCCTGAATGTGGCCTCAATCTAACTGTCACTGCTGTGAGCCCCTGCGGATGATGTGAAAAGCAATTTATAGAAATGCCTACATTTTTCTTTTGTGTGCCTCTGTCCTTTTTAGATCAAATTGACTTGCTGATGCTGACAAACCAGAATACAGCAAGCAGCCGTTTACTCATGAAATAGTTTTTATTTTTTACTTGTTTTCACTGTGCGAGGCTAATAAAGCTTTTATCTCATCTCTTGTAGACCTCCACTGCAGAGGGGGAGCTCCTTCACCTTTCTCACACCTGGGACTCCGTGGGATTTCAGCCTAGTGAGTTAATGCTCCAGCTCCATTATTATTGATTTTAATAATTGTGGTCTTACACAATATTTGGAAACTGGAATACTGCCATGAGTCGGGCATGTTTCTCCATTTGAAGCTGTATTTTAGAGTTTGCTCAGCATTTCGTCATGCCACGAGTGTTGGGATTGCTGCATAATGTTTGCTTGAATATTCAGCAGCTTTTCACCCGGTGTGTTTGCTTTTGCTTCTGCAGAAAAGAAAGCGCAAAGAGAAGGAGGACGACACTGTCAGTCTCTCCAGCTTCGACCTCAAGGTGAGACCGCCTCCTCTCTGTGCGCGGCAGCTCGAGCGAGCACCCTCAAACGCATCCGCACAATAAACTTTAATCCCTCTGCATGACTCAGGGTTTCACCACAGGCAGCCATGAGTGTTCTCGTTTGTGATGAGCTCAGGATAATCCTGCTGTCTCTTAGACTGGCACAAGCGCTCCGTGTCTGAGAAAAATATGGTGACAAAAAAAATCGAGCCACGTCATCCCTCAGTATTATGACAAGTCTCTTGGTGCGGAAATTGTGACGAATCCAGGTTTCAGCTCAGTATATCTTCGAAAGGGGCTTATTCACTTTCCTCACAATATCACCAACTTGCATTTTTGCTTGAATGCAAAAGAAAAAATCTTAAATTGAAAATATATATTATGTTTTAGATTAGTGGAATAAACTATTTGAATTTGAATAGGCAGCTAGACAGCAGGGCTTTACAACATCATAATAATTTCTCAGTGAAAATGATTAAACCTTGCTGAGTATCTGAGGGTTAATGCATTAAAAGTTTACTCAAATCAATTCTGCTGCATGTTATTTGTTTGAAAGGCTACCAAATGGCTGCAAAATTCCATTAAGCTGTCGGGCATTCACTTTTAAAAAGAGAAGCTGCTTCTTATATAAATCCCAGATATGAAGGTAGTTTAAGGTGGGTAACAGAGGACAAAGTAGATTGAGAAAAGAACCGTCCCTACAGTAAAGCATGGAAGTATGTCTATCCTGTTGTGAGGGAGTGAACTTGAGCTGACGGGCATTTAGGCTTCTTTGAGATACCAAATCTGTATGAGGGGAATCTTGAGGACCTCGGCACATAAACTAAAGCTCGGTTATTTAGTTATTGTGCTTTTCAGCTCATGAATCGGTTTGGTTCACGAGACGTTCCTGAATTGTGTTGGCGAAATTCTTATTTCACAGATTAAAATCTCTGGCAACATCCAAGGAAGGAAAGAAAGAATATTTGAGAGCGAGACACTTTTGGTCTCACTGTCGATATCTGTTGGAGGTCGTGAATGTTTTGTTTGAGGTTGGATCATTTTGCTTACGGTGCTTTTTGGAGAAAACGTAACTATAAAGAAGTTTAATAAAATATATAGTTTAAACTGCATATATATGAAAACCTATCAGTGCCTCTTTCATTAATATCACTCTTTCAGCTTAACTTTGGGAACATCTCAGTTTTTGAATTCCCCCCACTGGGGTATGAATAAAGTGTTTTTCTATTTGTTATTATTTAATATTTCTGTGGAAATACAGGATACTATACTATTCAGTAAAGGTTTAACTGAATAAAGGTTATTGTACTTTACAGGAACCCAATAACAAGCGTGTGCGCCCACTAGCCAAAGTTTCATCCCTCGTCAACCTGATATCTCCCTC
Source organism: Odontesthes bonariensis (assembly GCF_027942865.1). NCBI lineage: Eukaryota > Metazoa > Chordata > Actinopteri > Atheriniformes > Atherinopsidae > Odontesthes > Odontesthes bonariensis. The sequence goes on along the minus strand of NC_134512.1, from coordinate 23,664,560 downwards.
AAAGAATGGCGCCGTGCGGCGCTTCGGCCAGACCATCCAGGTACATAACCAGCTGGTGTGACACCTAGTCTAAAAACGTGAATTTTTTTATGTGTATTGCCATAAAATGTACAGATTTTAAAAAAAAATATTATTCTTTCTAGTCAATGTCATTACGTGGTGAAACCAAGTCACCAGGAATGACTCTCAAAACCGGCAGCAAGGCTTCAGGGCCGACTCCCACCAAACGCCGAAACAGCACGCTGTGGTCCGAGACGCTGGACGTCCATCAGAAGAGCGCCTTCTCCACTAAAGAGATCAAGAGACAAGAGGTCACGCAGCTCAGTGTTTTTGAGAGTCTGAAGAGTATGAGAGCAGGAAAAAGTAACTTCTCTTGTGTTTCCCATTCATCTTCCAGGCAATTTATGAACTTTTCAGGGGAGAGCATGATCTCATCGAGGATCTCCAGCTGGCAAGAAAGGTTGGGAATATTACATCTAATTTAAAAAAAAAAACAAAAAAAAAACTTAATTTTCCCTTTGAATACTTTTCTTGCAACCACACTGCTGTGTTTCTCCCATTCAGGCTTACCATGATCCCATGCTAAAGCTGTCCATTATGACGGAGGAGGAACTAGCCCACATTTTCGGCGACCTGGATGCGTACATCCCCCTGCACAAGGGTGAGCTGCTCCGCACCGGTGTCTGCCTTAAAGTGGTATAGTCAAGACAGTGCGTCTAACCAGTTTGATTGTGTTTTTTTTTCTAATCTGCAGACTTACTGGTAAAGCTGACAGAGGAAACTGGCCCTGATGGAACAGTGGCTCAGATCGGGCAGATAGTAATAGACTGGGTGTGTATTCAGTCAAAGCAAATAAACTGGATGAGACCGAGTTTCTGCAGGGTTCTCCAAGTTGAATTAGCAGCTTTGTAAAACGCAGACGCTTTGTAAATTAGCATAACCATATGCAAAAGCGTTTTTAAAAACTCTGCCAATGTTACCTCGTCCTCTCAGCTGCCTGGTCTGAACGCTTACAAGAACTACTGCAGCAACCAGCTTGCAGCCAAAGCCCTGCTGGACCAGAAAAAACAGGACAGGCGGGTCCAGGACTTCCTGCAGCGCTGTCTGGAGTCACCCTTCAGCAGGAAGTTGGACCTCTGGAGCTTCCTCGACATCCCGCGTTCCCGCCTGGTGAAATACCCACTGCTGCTGCGAGAGATCCTCAGACACACTCCTCCCGATCACCCCGACGTCACCAGTCTGGAGAGAGCTGTATGTTATCAATATCCCACATAATCCACAGCAACAGAGCTTGATTTTAAAGCACATTTTACTTTTATGATTTGATTGTTGGTGCTGTGCCAAATAGTCCTCTTTTTATTGTCCAGATCACTATAATCCAGGAGATTCTGTCTGATATCAACGTGAGAAATGGGGAGTCTGAGTGCCAGTATTACATAGACAAATTGGAGTTTCTGGATGATAAGCAGCGGGACCCTCTCATAGATAACTGTAAGACACTGCTATGTCACGGTGAGCTGCGGACCAAGAGCGGTTCTGTGAGTATTAGGGTTTTTTTTTCTCCTTATCACCATTATCATGTAGTAAATGTATTATCTGCATGCTGTTTATATCATTTAACCCCGTTCTTCATTCTCTATGAACATGCTGTTTCAGAGGCTACACGTGTTCCTCTTCTCTGAGCTGCTGGTCCTGACCCGACCGGTGACGCGTAACGACAGGAGCTGCTTCCAGGTGTATCGACAGCCCATCCCGGTGCTGGACCTGGCTCTGGAGGACCTGCAGGATGGAGAGGTCCGCATGGGGGGGTCCTTCAGGGGGGCTTTCAACAATGGAGAGAAAGGTGAGTTAAGAAATGCTCTACACAGAAGTTAATGCTGTTCTATTTTCGTTTGGTTTTCCACAAGATTAAACAGAAGTGGTGCCCTGTCCCTCTGTGATGGTCAGCTTTACACGGCGCCATTATCGTAATCTGCACAACATTCTGTCATGATCTGTCTGTCATTCTGTAGAATACGAAGTAGAGAAAAGGTCCAGCGCAACATGCAAATGTGAGCTAAGTAATACATCCATCTAAATCTGAAATCTTTCAGAATTGGGACTGTTGGTTGGACAAACTAATCCTAAAACGTACCCTTGGGCCCTGAGAGATTTTTCATTGACATTATCAAGACTAAAGAAAAATAATCCACACCCTGAAATAATGACGTATTTCTGCCTGAACGTGATTTATCATTACAGTATAAATGTGTCCTGCCCATGCTTTAGATTGTCAGTGTTTTTTAAACCGGCGCTCAGTACGTCTAAACATGCCTAAGCTGTGAGTGGGAGTTATGAAGGGATGGAAGGACTTCAACAGTAAACGCATTGTTAAACTTGCTGTTGAGCAATCCAAATGAATCAAGTGAACCACAGAGCTGTCGGTGATCACTGTTGGATTTATTGCTGATTCTCAGACTGTTGATGAAAGTAATTGTAACATTTTGCTTTTACTTCAAAATTATTTAGAGTCTTGTTCGCCTCTTTATGATGTGCAATACATGCTCAATAGGGTACAGAACTAGACCGCAGACAGGCCAGTCCAGCAAACACAGTCGGTGTCTATGAAGCCAGTAGATGGAAGCCGTGCAGAACAAAATGTGGTTTTATGCTGCTGAAATAACCACGGACCTCCCCATTTTCCAATATATGCCTCTGCTTCAGCGGTACCTTCACACATATGCAAGTTGTCCATGCCATGGACGCTGATGCACACCAATACCATCAGAGATGGCGCCTTTACAGATAACAGAAGTATGAGGGTCAGGCAGTGAGGGCTCGAACATCCAACTGGAGTTATCATCCTTGGCCTTTACCCACTGAAATTCCCTGAATCTTTTTACGATATTCTGCGCCGTAGATGTTGAAAGACGCCGCAAAAGTGTCCAAAATGTTCCAGTGAATGAGGTTTGCGTATTGAGCTGGTCATTTGCTCAGTGCTTCTGTTTATCAGCCAGTTACTGATGTTACCTGCTGTTTGGTGCAGAGCAGGCAGTGTACTCTGTGTTCATTAGAGCTTTTTCACGGAGTGCCATTAAAACAACAGTGGTGAGGAGGACAGCAATGCTTTGACTATGTCAAGCTATAGGCTGTAAAATCAGAGCCACTCATACCCTGCAGAGCGCTGACTGGACCTCCTGCTGCTGGGAAGAATAACAATAAATACCACGAAGAAAGAATAAGCATATTCTTGTTTGTTATTTGAGAATTTATGATCCTTTCAGCTTTTGGTTATGAAGCTTTTTTTTTTTTTTTTTTTTTTTTTTTTCTCTTGGAGGTTTTTCCAAACTATGCAGCCTAAACTCTGTTTCATCAGGCCTGTTTCTTTGCTTTCTGCATCTTTAGCCAAGAATGTTTTCCGCGTGAGCTCTGTGGATCCATCCCACGGCCAGTCCCACACTCTGCATGTCAGTGACGTCTACCGCAAGCAGCAGTGGCTCAACTGTCTGCGCACCGCAATAGCCCAACAGCAGGGGGCTCCTGCCAGAGCTCAGCAGGAGGAACCTGTCCGGACGAAACGCCGCTCCTCTGCCATCTCAGCCGCGATCTGCGACGATGAGACCAACGAGAACTCCCCGCCTGTCTCTGGCCATAAACTCAGGCGTCAGACGCTCTCCAAAACCAGACTGGACCCGAAGTTACAAGAATCCAAAAGGAGGAAGGAAACTGATGTGTAAACGTACAATCCTCTCAGATGGACACATCCGCTCCATGTGTCCTGTTTGATCATGTTTGTTTGTCTGCAGATTTTTCAGCGGCCCCCTCTATCATGCTCTGTAGCTGCACTGAAAAACCTTCCCAGTCGCTTCCGTCCTAATGTGTCAAGTTTTTGTCGTTAAAACGTGTGATTAGTTTACAAAAAAGTGACTATACTTGACTGTATGTGTACACCAGCTAAATATGCGTTGAATTAAAATTTTGTGTATGTCCAAACGACTTTTTAACCACTTGTAGCTCTTCAGTTTCATTCCATAGTCGATGTATTTAAACCGCCTCGGTGAAATGTGTGAAGCTGTCCATTTTAAGTGTTCTGTGTAAAGATAAGGGATCAAGAAACGGATACTGCAACATCTGAGCTGTGAAGAGGCAGCTGTTTCTGTGACATCAGTCTAAAAATAATTAAGATTTGATGCAAGATGGGGAGCAAAATGGAAGATAAAAACTTTTCTCTGAAGACTATCAAATGTATACAGAAACAAATCTGTCTGTTGTGAAAAAAGTAAAACATTTGCTTTGTACTCCTAGTCCCGAATTTTGTTGTTGTTCTGTTTCTTATCGCCGCACACATCATCTAGTTTGTACTTTGACCCCTGCATCATTTCCTTTTGCTGTCGACAGTTTTTGAACACTGTGTCGCAACCCTCGTAAAGCAAACGAGCCGAAGGAAACCTGACGTTTGGTCTTCGTATTGAAAGACAGATTGTCTCGGTCACACATGATCTGCCGACTGATCCAGCCTGTTCTTGGCCTGAAAGAAGAGTACAATAGCAGAGGCAACAGGGAGATTTGCATTGACCGGGTCAACTTTACGTACCCGAAAAGGATTTGCGTGCAGCCAAATCATAGCGTAACAACCTAACACTTTTTTTTGTTTCCACTGTAAAACTGATGATTTTCAATTTCAGATAAGTAAAGGAGACATACTTTATCATATAACAATGTGTTTGAAATCAATAAAGAAAAGAGAGGACCTGCAGTTTCATAAGATGATTCAAGCAGACAGGAAATGAGTGAAACTGCACAAGAAGTAGCTTGATCATGCTGTCCCAAAGATGGTCAGATTTCAGTTCTCTTTATAAGGGCTTCCTCCTCTGCCCCTCCTGAACAGCTCAGATGAACGTTTAGTTCATCATGTAAAAGATGACTCTTTTACATGAATTAGTAAATGGATAAGCAACCCCCCACCCCCGCTCAGTGGCTGATGTTCCCACCACAGCACCCACACCCACTTCTGTGAACAACCACAGCAGCCATTTGCAACATCTTACAAACTGTCGGTTTTTGGACCAGCTGTATTTTTAGCTGACGATGTGTCACCCACACTGGCCACGTCACCACAGCTTTAATAAAAGCATCATTCTCTCAACTTAATAAGACACTGGTGGGTGTGCAGTTTGCACCTGCCTTTGCTGTTTGTCTGTAGACTTCTTGGAAGTGTTACAAAATCAGCAATTCGAGTGAAACGAATAGGTGCGCCCCCGCCGCTGCTGCCATTGGTTCAGGTGGGATCGGATTACAAGCTCGGGGAAGTTAACACCCTTTGAGAAAATGTGACTGGCTTCTGAAAGGCCACGGTTACTCAAAGAATGTCCTTCACTTGGAAAAATGTCTTTTTAAAACCTGATAGGATATTTGAAGGTCATTATGCAGAAAAAATAGGGCCCAAATGAAGCTGTGGTTAACTATATAGTCTGGATTCCAATGCTGAAGTCAACAAATCACTCAGTCATATAAAGAAATATATCTAAAAAAACTTATCTTTTCATTGTATGCTCCGGAGCTACATTGTAAGTATATTTTTCTTGACTTGTTTAGCATGCTGCTCCCCTTTTATACTTAATGGAGACTCCTATGGGGCACAAAAATACTAAAGTTAGTTTCTAATGGAAATACACTGAATTAACCATTTTTACAGTCAGCTCATAAAAAACACCTTTTCATAATTGTTTATGAATTAGGATTAGTCTTTGTTGCCTTCAATCATATCAGGCCTGTTGGCATAATAATGTTAGGGGTTCCTGCTTGTTTTTACTGGGACAATCTTAAGAAATGGGTTATATAACAGTGACAAATTATGCTGATATCTTGTGTTTGTTTCGTGTCCCATTGTCTATCTTCCAGATGTTTGACATTCTTTAGTGTTGTTTGTGTTGTTTTGTTTTTGGCTGGCTCTCTGTGGCCATTTTGTTTCATATTTTGCTCATCTTGTGTCTCACTATTTTTTGCATCATTTTGGTAACACTGTGGGCCCAATTTCTGTACTTTGCATCTATATGTTTATGCATTTTGCAGACGCTTTTATCCAAAGTGACTTACAAATTTTAGGGATATATACTGTATATATATTTTTATTTCTCCACAAGGTCACTTTGCATCTCACACAGGACATTTTTCTTTGTTCTGATCTTGGTTGCTTTGCATCTCCTTGATGCCATTTTTTTCAATTTTTATCATTTGATGCCTCTGCCTCTATCATTTTTTATATGAATTTTGTGTCTTTATAAATATTTCAGCTCAGTTTTAAAAATCCAGCACGTAAAAACACTGACAGCCAGTGGACAAACTCGCTGCCAATACGCTGATATTACGTGGTTTGGCATAACATCTTTGTGCATGTTGTTCAGTCTCAAACGTTCCTTTCACGTGACAGTTTTCAGGTTCTGCAGCAGCTTCTCGTGTTCAGTCATGCCTTTGTGCAAATGAGGAAGAATTTATTTATTCATAAAGTGTACGGGTCTCAGGTTCAGTATAAGACATGACCGTAGTTGCTTTTAACTAAACGATGTGATGTCACTGACTAACTACCCTTTATTTTAAAGGTTGCTGTCCTGATAGCATTTGAATTCATATTATGATTCACATTCACTGGTAGTTGGAAGAGTTTTCACTGTGTTTTGTGTCTGGTCCCGTTGAGCATTACCAGGTTTGTTTCGAATCAACCAATTCTTCAGGTCTTCGAAGGGATCCTGGAAGTCTCACTGTTGAATTAAAAATGTTTTTATGAGGGTCTGTACCAGTGCGCCTGCATGCTGAGCTCCATAACTGAGCATTTCTTTTTCAATGTTAACAGAACAGTTTTCATTTGTGATGCATTGTCCCCGAAGTTCCAGGAGGGTTTCTTTGCATTTTCAAGCATATTGTGTTGCAGTTTTGAATGCATGTAAAAAAAAAAAAATTGTAATGAAGGTAGTTTTGACAAGGGCTGTCCTTTGAATCATTTACAGATAACCAAAAATAAGCAAAAATCTATGGTCAGTTTTGCAATGCGATGCATTTAGTTTAAGTTTAACACACAACAACAAATATGATTTTCAAATTCATCTGGTGGTGGTCCATTTATTTACATAAACTTTAGAGGCAGAACCATCTGTAATATTTACAAATTTACATCAAAATAAATAATAGTTACAGAATATGTACAAGTACATACAATAATATACTCCTAGTAATGATACCACAAGAGTAACTTCAATTTAGCATTACAAGATCTAGGGTGAAATTGAACAGTATTGAGTAAGATCATGATAATATATTACAGGTTCCAACATGACTGGATCCAAGTAATGTGAAATGATCGGTGGTGTTTTTTCAAGGCCCTGCTAACCCACACGGGTTTGTTCACTTAAGCTAACTCATTGAACCGTGGCTCAGTTGAGCAACTCCACACGAGACCACCAGACTCCATGTACCAATACAGATTTCAAACATGGATCTAAGCTGCTTGTAACAAGTGTAAACAGGTGCACAGAGAAGAGACTGTGCACCCACACGGTCTTCAAATAAGAGTTAAATGAGCCAAACGAATTAAATCAACTCCTTTGATCTTTTGGCTTTAACAATGAGCAGTCGCATTAAAAAAACTCTTTAATGCGACTTTCAGTCTTAATTATTATTATTTTATTTTTTTTAATTGCTCTACAGTAGTGCACTACACCTCTAGTCTGGATGTGCTGAGACAGGCGCTACCTCTGCAAACGTCAACATCCTGTCATGACTCTGGAGAGCTAACCACAGCAGCAGCAGATGTCAATAAACACCATTTAACCTGCGAAGATCTGCGCTAAAGTTTATGAAATGAGATTAAATATCAATAACAGAAGGGGGATTGTGAGACAGAAAGCTTATGATGCGCTTGGGCAAACCCAGCTTGGAAACAACTTCTTGGGCTCTTGTGCCAAGAGCCCTCCTCAAAATCACTCTGCTGAGCTGCTGTAGACTGAGTGGGGTATCTAAGGAAGAAAAACAGCAACACGTTATATTTCACTGGAGCTATAATACAACAAAAGTCACAGGACGGACGCTAATTGCACTTACTCTCATAGAACTCAAAGCAGAGGTAAGAGGGAGATCCCACACTGGTGTAGTGAATGGGCCTTTTGTTGAGGTTATCTCTGGAAAATAAATTACCCCCAAACTCCACCAGTAGCTCTATCAGATCGGTGTTCTTTGTTTTAGCTGCATGATGAAGAGCGGTCTCATGGAGCTTGGCAGCGTTCACATTTGCCCCTTTGGAAAGAAAATAGAAAATTCTCTGTATCTTCTCTTGGCTTTGAGAAGTGTCATCCATACCCATGCTCTTACCCCAAAAACATATCACATATGACATTTACAGTCATTTTCTTACAACCTTGATGAGCAGAGGACAAACCTCAACTCACCTGCAACGAGGAGTACTTTGGCGCAGTCGTAATGTTGCCTGGCACAGGCTACATGAAGTGGTGTCCCATAGTGACAGTCATGCGCCTCCATGAAAGCTCCTCGATCAATCATGAGCTGAACACAATCTGAATTACCTAATGTGAAAGACAAGAAATCATTGGAACAGTTTATAGATAGACTATTCCAGAGCAGGGTGCCTTTCCATTTACAAATGCCAGTTATCCGTCTGTCATTTGGAAATATTGGCACCTGTAAACGCCAATATCAAAACAAGTAGCTCCTGCCTGCGCTGGTTTAACCCAATAACTGGAGCAATAAATATGGGTTTGTCCCTTACATTCAGTTTTGACCTTAAATATGACCCGTGTAATAATTCATGTATAAGTTACTTAAAAAAAACTCAATTTGATCAATAAATAATCTCTCTATATGCAATGTCTGGGTTAATATAGGTTATTTTCCCGATTGAGAAGTCAGTGCAGTTTGGGATGCATATTCCACAGTTGTGAATCACTTCTGTCTAACATCACTGTGATCATATCTTCCTCAAAGTTTGCTTCTTCGTAGTGGTCCATGCCACAGGAAGGAAGACGTACCACCCATGCATGCCTCATGAAGAGGGGAGAAGGTGAACAGTGGAGGATTGACAGTTGCTCCATACTGTAACAGCAGTTTGACACAGTCCAGGCTACCGGCTGCACAGGCATCGCACAGCGGAGTGCTGCCGTCGATGTTTCGGGCATCAACCTGTAGGTTAAACACCAATGAGCTGACAAGAAAAAAGGCGAGCAAAGCCAGAAACTTGATTGGATTCTCTTATGAGACCATCTGACCTGCGCACCAGCGTCCAGCAGCAGTCTGACGCACTGGGTTTGACCCTGTATACATGCCTCGTGGAGGGGGGTGATGGAGTCCACAGCCACAATGTTAACCGCTGCTCCTCCCTCAATCAGTTGCTGTAGCTGGAGGGCTCTGCCCTGTGCGGCAGCCTCATGCACCGCTGACCGGTCTGTCCAGAATCCAAGGCCATGAGCTGCAAATATGTGAGGCAAAACAAGACTGAGCTCCTCTCATCGCCATGTCTATGGTGTGGAGTTGTGAGAAACACCTCTATGGATGTCTACACTATTATTTCTTTTCAGCTCAATTGTAATGCTGCTGCTAAAACATTACATCAAACAGGCACACACACACAAAGCAGGAGAGTTTAAAACATGCAAGTCTGGAAAGATCCCATGCCTTACAGTCTTCATTATTAAACTTGAAACTGGTATCTGAATTAAAAGACAGCGGAAGGAGAATCATGCTGTGTGCACATGCATAGCATAATCTCAATTTTAAATCACCATGGAAACACAGTCAAAACAAATCTGGAATTACAGCTGTATTACATTACCAGGTATGGGCTATCGAGTCCATTGACCTGTATAATATTCCAGTCGATGTTTTGTAGCAAATCTGTAACGTGGACTTCAGAGCCTGCTCTCCCCACTAACGAGCTTATAGCTTGCTGTCAGGCTCTCAAATTAACACCGACCACTTAAAGGTTGACCGAGCTTCTCGTCAAATGTTTTCTCCAATGTAGTCCTCGTTAAATTAAAGCTGAATGTTACCAGTAACTTTATCCAGCAAGCCTATCCAGTCACTCGCTGAACCTTTTTATAAACTGTTGTCTTGGGTTACTGTTAGTCACCAACTGTAAGCTACTTACCGATTTCTCCATACAAGGACGGCCTGGTCCGCGTGATCTCCATTTCATGTTCCCCTATTTCCACACCGTTCACCGCGTAGATTCAGCCAAGTGTGTATTTCATTTTGAAGCAAAATAATGAAGACTGTAAGGGCTGCATTACTGCGAATCACGCCGGACAGCCAGAGTCGTCAGTGAGAGCAGCTGTGGTCCAGCCTTAACAAACAATGGCGTGGGTTTATGGGAAATGTAGGCGGAAGACTTAAAGGAGACGAGTCAGTAATTTCACGTCTCACTGTCTCGTTATTTTCTGTGCCATCAGAGTTTGAATACGAATTTCTAATATAGAATTTTTACAGCATCAAAATCAGACTCTGAATTTGAAAAACCAACAGTGGAAAAAACTTCAACTTCAAAAAATTCAGTGGAAAAAGAACCCTAACCCGTCCAGGTAAACAGGGAGAAGCAATCGATCCCTGTCTCAATTCATCAGATCAGCTCAATAGATATTTGAGCAGTGTTGGGCGAGCTACTTGTAAAATTTAGTGAGCTAAGCTATCAGCTACTCAACCATAAATCAAGCTTCACTACACTAAAGCTACCACCACTAGAAATGTAGTGAGCTAAGCTACAAAAATGTGGGGGAAAGTAGTTCACTACAGAAGCTACATTGTACCGACATAATATCAGATTGATTTAAAATAACAGATATCTTCATTAAATAAAACATCAAATGCTTTTCACAGTAGACAGATAAGACTAGTGTGTTTAACCAGAGTCAGTTTAGTGCATGTGACAGCTTTACAGTAAGAGTTAAGCAGGGGGTACATGCTGTATCACAGGAAAGGGAACACAAGGCCTGCCATGAAATGCTCCCCATCTGCACAATTTATTTCTTTGACCTCAGCATTAGGTACTGTTAACTGCATAAATTTGGTGCCAATATATGTATGAGTTTGATAGGTCTGATAACAGATATGTTAGTGGTGGATTGGTTTATTGTATTTTATCTTATAATGCAGAAAGAAAAATATTTAATTTATTAAAAACAAGTGTAGCTATTGAATATGAGAAAATGTCCTCTAATGGTGAGAAACACACAGATGCTATGACTTGTCTATCAGGCATAGATCAAATGACATTTTCATAATGTGATATTCAGGATCAGAAGGCTATTGTTTCAACCTACATAGCATACAGGTTAACACAAATAAAATCACTTACTTTTGAACCTTGCAAAAAAAGCTGGAATCATATTTAGTCTTGTGAAACCCCAAGTCAAATATATTCACCTTGTTTTGAAAAAATCAAGTCCATTCATTTTGTCCTTATGGCTGGGGTATATATTTTCCCAGAACAGAAAAGTGATGTTTTGTGTTCGCTATAACGCTATTTTGTGTTGAGAAGAACATCGGTACACCTCTTAGAATTTTTATTTATTTTTCAAATGTTTTTTATGCCTTTAATGGATATACAGTTGGAGCGAGACAGGAAGCAGGGGGCAGAGAGATGGGGAAGACATGCAGCTAAGGGCCGTCCAGTGCGGGACTCGAACCGGGGCCAGTTGCAGCGAGGACTGTAGCCTCTGTACATGGGGTGGCTGCTCAACCCACTACGCCACCGACGAAGAGGGGCGTCCTCTTTAGACTTTTAAAGACTGAAAGCAACAGATGTTCTTCTCTTCCATTTCCTTCATAAATAATTAAATCGTAGAATAGTATGTTCCCCAGCGTTTGTTTAGGCAAATGCTTCACTTTCTGAACAAACGAGTGGTGCGCGCTCGCTCCCGCGAGGGGGTGCATCTGACGGCAGGGGTGCCGAATTCGGCACAACACCGGTATGTATGCAGGCGGCACTAGCAGACGAGTGGGAGCAGCTTGCGCATGACGTCCAACAGACATTCACTTTATTGTGTTCAAAACCATGTTGTGATGCTGGTAATTGCTGTTTTCCTCAGGCATGATCTGAAATTTTGTAGCTTTTGTGGACGCTACGTCACTACTTGACAAAAAAAATAGCTTAACTACAGGGACGTTACTCGATACATAAAGTAGTGAGGCTACGGCCAAGCTACTGGGAAATGTAGTTAAACTAGTAGCTTCGCTACAAGTAGTGACGTTACTGCCCATCACTGTATTTGAGTAATATCTATAACTCAATTTTATTAACACAATTGGCAAATAAAGTAAACACACTCACCGAAGCACCATCACCCGCGTTGGTGGACATGGCTGATCTGTCCAATATATCGTAACTTGATTGGCTGCTGTTGGATGAATTGAGACAGGGATCGATTGCTTCTCCCTGTTTACCCGGATGTTGAGTCTGGTTCTTTTTCCACTGAATTTTTTGAAGTTGAATTTTTTTACACTGAATTTTTTTTTTAGATGTTGAAAGTTTTTTCCACTGATTTTTTTTTAGATGTTGAAATTTTTTTACACTGAATTTTTGGAAGTTGAATTTTTTTCCACTGAATTTTTTTTTACACTGTTGGTTTTTCAAATTCAGTCTGATTTTGATGCTGTAAAAATTCAAGATTAGAAATTCGTATTCAAACTCTGATGGCACAGAAAAACTTCCATAGTTATACTGTTACTATATATATATATACCCGCGTCTGGTTTCGATTGTATTTCGGGCACTGTAGCCAAGAGGGAGATGATTGGCATAAGTGGTAGCATGGCTGTGTTGTAGGTAACAAGGTAGAACTGAGGCTAAATGAGGTGTAAGACATGTTGTCTCTTGGTGCTGCTTCATCTACAAGCCCAGGCTGGACTTCTTGTTAGCCAGTTAGTCTAGCTCTGTGGACTCTGAATGCTATTTTTTAAATTCATCACAACGAGAACAAGTATTTCCATGTCACACTATTACAGATAACTATAACAGTGTGACATAGATAAGACATGTCAAATAGAGAATTTCCCGAGTTACAGCACAAAATGAAGAGGAAAGAAGTTCTATTTTAAACACCAAATATAAGAAATATAAAAATGTTTCAATAAATTACTAGAAAAAGTTTAAAACAGTGTACAAAGTTTAAGAAAAAAAAACTGTCTTGAGCTATAAGAGCGGACCTCGTAAAATAATAAAGACTAACTTTATGGCACACTGTTGATTGTTAGAAATAAATGATTAAGTGTGCCATGCTCTGAAAATGAGGAAAGAGGATGAGTGGGGGAATCAAAAGAAAACACATACACACTGAAGTAGGCAGGGGAGAATTACACTCAATTTTGAAATGGGAAATCCATGCCCGAGATGGGCTATGTTTTCTGGCAGCCACCTTTCTTTGGTATTTTCCAATACAATTAATGTGTTATTTATTTTAAAAATGCACAATAGCCCTGACATTTTGTAGAAATACCAAGACTTACAATTCCTCTGATGAGGCTGAGGAATCCGTTGGTGTTCGCATCTCTATGGTCAAACCAGCTGCCCCTAAATTTGCAGAACATCTGTTTTCATAACTTTATGATAAATCTGTTGAAATGGTGCAGAGCAACCAGAAACTGGCTCGTGTTTTCGCAGCAGCCTAAAGCAAAAGCATTAACAAAGTCTTGTTCACATTCAATATGAATTTTATTTTTGTAAAACTGTGAGTATTATACAGTTGTTGAAAGCTGCACTTGTGTATAGTCATGCTAACTTCGCCAAATGTAATGCAATTACGCGGTTTCCTTGAGCTGTAATAAGCTTTCCATAAATTAGTGTCACACCCATGGACTCACGTTTTTAGTTTCATGTTTTAGGTTATGTTTGTGTGTCACTCCATATTTAGTTTTTGCCATTTTAGTTTCCCTGCACTCTGGTTATCAGTTTCACTCACTTCACCTGTGTTTTTTCCCTCAGCTGCACTCACTCACCAATCACTCTCACTCCCTATTTAGTTTCCTGCCTCCCCTTTCAGTTTTGCGGGATCTTTGTTTAATATCAAGTTTCAAAATCCACGCTAAGGTTCCTATGTCCCATGAGGTCCACGGGTTTTCTAAGATAAGTATTTATTCCATGCCATGTTCTTTTGTTTTGTTTATAGCTCCGTTTTTCTCCGGCTCTGCCGCGTTTTATGTTGTTACTTGGTTTTTTGTTAATAAATCTTCCTTGTTTTTGTAAGTCCGCATCCGTGTCCTACCTTCCCACCTTCACCCCCAACCTCGAAACCTGACAGAAAGATCCCGCCAAAAAATGGACGCGGCGGACTACTCAGCCTTCTGGGAGCTGGCTGGGGACTCCTAGTGCCTCTCAGGATCGAGCTGCACCTCCTGGGAGAAACTGAACTCTGCCAATGATCTAATTGACTTTTTTTTTTTTTTTACAAAAGCAGGTCCTCTGGCACATGTCAGGAGTGACGCACATCTGGGCAGAGGTGAGGTGTGTACAGCGCGCTGCTATGCTGGATATCTTTGGCATGGAGCCACAGAAGGTAGCTGCGCTGTACACATCCTCCCTCACCACCCCGGCCGTCCCAGAGCTGGCCCCGGCCCCGGCCGTCCCAGAGCTGGCCCCGGCCGTCCCAGAGCTGGCCCCGGCCCCGGCCCCGGCCGTCCCAGAGCTGGCCCCGGCCCCGGCCCCGGCCGTCCCAGAGCTGGCCCCGGCCCCGGCCCCGGCCGTCCCAGAGCTGGCCCCGGCCCCGGCCCCGGCCGTCCCAGAGCTGGCCCCGGCCCCGGCCGTCCCAGAGCTGGCCCCGGCCCCGGCCGTCCCAGAGGCCTCCGGGCCTGACCACGAGACGGCAGAGCCCGACAAAGCCTCAGAGCCCATGGGGCCCATGGACTCACCGGTTCGAGCCCCTCCCTCCCACCCCCAGACTTTGGGGATGTCTGGGATCCATCCCTTGAAGGGGGGGCTCCCCCCCCCCCGTCGGAGGTCCGGCCGACCGTGGGACGGTCCCCGGCTCCTCCTCCTGCCGTGCCGACGGGGGTCTGGGTGCCATCCAGACCACCGGGGGCTGCCACGTAATCGGGGGTCCGGGCGTCCGCCGGGCCGTGTCCTGCCGCCACGCAGAGGGAAGTCTGGGTGCCAACCAGACCACCGCCTGTCACGCCGTCTCCGGTCTGGGCGTCCGCCAGACCACTGCCTCCTGCTGCCCGAAGCCGGCACCACATACCCGTTTCTAGTCCCCAGCCTGACCGGCTTCGAGCCCCTCCCTCCCACCCTCAGATTCCTTAAGGGTCGTCTGGGATCCACCCCTTGAGGGGGGGGGGCTCTGTCACACCCATGGACTCACGTTTTTAGTTTCATGTTTTAGGTTATGTTTGTGTGTCACTCCATGTTTAGTTTTTGCCATTTTAGTTTCCCTGCACTCTGGTTATCAGTTTCACTCACTTCACCTGTGTTTTTCCCCTCAGCTGCACTCACTCCCCAATCACTCTCACTCCCTATTTAGTTTCCTGCCTCCCCTTTCAGTTTTGCGGGATCTTTGTTTAATATCAAGTTTCAAAATCCACGCTAAGGTTCCTACGTCCCATGAGTTCCACGTTTTTCTAAGATAAGTATTTATTCCATGCCATGTTCTTTTGTTTTGTTTATAACTCCGTTTTACTTACGTTGTTACTTTGTTTTTTGTTAATAAATCTTCCTTGTTTTTGTAAGTCCGCATCCGTGTCCTACCTTCCCAACCTCGAAACCTGACAATTAGCTGCTTTAATACTGCAGCGATTGTTTGTATAAAGTGGGGGGAGTGAACGAATGAAGTCATTAACACAACAAGTGGGTCCACTTTTTTTCCATTTCAGAAAATCTTATTCATGGACATCTAAATATACTTCAAATTAACCTCAGAATCCAGGTGGACATGGCCTTGCAATGTCTTGTTTCTAATGCAGTTTTCCATCCTCCATGTAGTTTATCATCACACTTTCAGATTTAGACGGTAATTTCCCGTTCAACAATATAAGTCGCATGTAGTTGTAGCTCTGTGACAACTGCGTCACTCAGCTTCTGTTCCCAAAACCCTTACACGAGTATCTCAGGAAGTTTGTGACATTTCTGGGGTTTTTAATGTCAAATCTGTTATCTTTGGTTAAAGATCTTTTGATTAAACGTGACCAGTCAATTTCTACACTTGAGCCACAAAGTTGATGAGTGATGTGATATCCAATCAAAGGTCTATTATTTTTTTTTAAATTGACCCGATTAACCATGCTGCTCTCATGTCTGAACTCTTGCTTGATATATCTGCTCTGTGCAACTTCTATTTAAAAAAAAAAAAAAAAAAAAAAAAGACGAGGTGAATAATTTCAGCAGAACGAAGCACTTCTGCAATTCACCCAAAACGCACTATGGCACTTCTAAAGGAATCGCAAGCATCAGCTTGAGACACCACAGTTGACTCAAGCAACTGAATCCCAGCAATATGCAGTAAAACCGAGCCTAAAGGTTGTCTGGTCTTACCATATAGAATAGAATAGGAAGTCTTTATTGTCATTATACTGGAATAGACAAGTATGGGCAGTAACAGCATGCAAACAACATATATGCAACCAAATAGTTAGGTAACAGAAAATAGTTATTTCACATCAAATTGTTATTGTTCTATTGCACTTTATTCAATATTGCTATTGTTGTGCATTTGTCCTTGTGGGGTGGTGGTGCTTGTTCAATGTAGTAAAGACACGTGGGAAAAAAACTGTCTCTAAGCCTGTTGGTCATGGTATTGATGGACCTGTAGCGCCTGCCGGAGGGCAACAGGTCAAACAGGTGGTAAGGAGGATGGGTGCCGTCTCCGATGATTACCTCAACTCTGCTGAAGCAGCGCGGTGTGTAAATAAATTCCCTTCAGTAAGGGGAGGGGGCAGCCGATGATCTTCGCCGTCTCAATTACTCTCTGCTGCCTCTTCCAGTTCGCCTCGGTGCAGTCGGAGAACCATACTGAGATACAGTATGTTAGTATGCTCTCGATGGTGGAATGGTAGAAGCTTGCCAGCAACTTCTCATTCATGTTGTTCTTCCTGAGCACTCAGCAAACTTCACTATGGTGTTACTGAAGCGGGCAGGTTCGCAGTCAAGAGGTGTGGAGAGTGTAGAGTCGTGGGCTTAGCACACACCCTCATGGGGAGCCTGTCCTCAGTGTCCAGGTGGAGGATAGATGGGGTCTTAGTCTTCCTGATGGGGCCAGTTTGTGAGGAAGTCATTAAAGGGATAGTTCGCCTCTTTTGACATGAAGCTGTATGACATCCCATACTAGCAATATCGTGCATGAACATTTTCTGACGCCTGCCGACAGCCGCGCCTGTTTCACGGTGTTTACTGCTCGGTCTGCACTTCGGTCTGCACGGTCTACACCGTGAAACAGGCACGGCTGTTGGCGAGTGGCACCGCGCAGCGATACGAAGGGAAAAAAAATAGCGCCAAGCAATTGTGAGGTACGATTTTGTGATGCAAATGTATTACTCTTTTGAACGCATATTGTTTTGAGAAGCAAAACGCTTTTTTTGGTGACCCCAGCCAACTAGCCGGACTTCTTTCGTAAACACCAAAACGAGGCCGGAACTCGGCTCACAGGACGCAGCAGGGGGTAAGTCAATGTTCATGCACTATATATTGCTAGTATGGGATGTCATACAGCTTCATGTCAAAAGAGGTGAACTATCCCTATGGAGGTTTTTCTGTGCCATCAGAGTTTGAATACGAATTTCTAATATTGAACTTTTACAGCATCAAAATCAGACTGAATTTGAAAAACCAACAGTGGAAAAAAAAATTCAGTGGAAAAAAATTCAACTTCAAAAAATTCAGTGGAAAAAGAACCAGACTCAACATCCGGGTAAACAGGGAGAAGCAATCGATCCCTGTCTCAATTCATCCAACAGCAGCCAATCAAGTTACGATACATTGGACAGATCAGCCATGTCCACCAACGCGGGTGATGGTGCTTCGGTGAGTGTGTTTACTTTATTTGCCATTTGTGTTAATAAAATTGAGTAATAGATATTACTCAATATCTATTGAGCTGATCTGATGAATTGAGACAGGGATCGATTGCTTCTCCCTGTTTACCCGGATGTTAACTTCCATATATCCCTTTAATCCAGGAGCAGGTGAGTGGGTGAGTGGGGAGTCCTAGGTCATACAGTTTGCTGACCAAGTCAGGGATAATGGTGTTGAAGGCTGAGCTGTCGTCGACAAAGAGCATTCTGACATGCCAGATGCAAACACTGCTACCTTTCAGTCCTATTGGATGGTTTGCCAGCCTTGGCATGTTATGATTAAGGAGATGCTGCAGTGGGTCTATGTTTGGGACATGAGATGTTGTCTTCTCATTTCTCACTGTTGACTCCAGCTAATTATGGGCTAGATAAGTGGCCTCAGCAAGCATAAAAATCTTTACTGCTTCCTCATTAGTCTGATTTCCTGTACGTTGGATACTAGGCACGTGCTCCTATTCATCAGTAGCACTGTACCTACTTTAAAACACTTCAGCTTTGGTTTCACTTCTGACTCCCCATGACTGTGCCTATCATTAGCACCTGCATATGTTTGCTGCTTAAACTCTTCTGCTGAATCATTGCGTTCCTCTCTTTCACCAATGCTCTAATATGGTTAAATACATGTAATGTTGATATTTTACAAGCAATGGCCAGGCCCCACTGTCCACCTCACGCAAAAATGTTGAAAGAGTGAAAGAGCAAATGTGGACATGTCTGAAAACAGCCTAAGACTCCCTTTTTTATTGATTAACCGAATGGGCAACAACACAATTGCATTAAACCTTTGTTTTACACGATGTCCACCAGCACGTGTTCTAAAGCACATCCGTGCACTATTCAGATTTTTATTGTTACATATGTTGATTTGTCATGTCTCAGATGCTGAACTGTGTCTGAGATGTTGTTGGCTTTCTTTATAATTTTGTCCTGACAAACAGGTTCTGCAGCTGTTTCCAGCTGAATTTCAGGGTCATACGCAGTATACTCCCGGCTCTAACTTCCCCAATAGTATGCAGTCTCAGTCATTTACACCGCGCTGCGAGTATGTAATGGTTAAGAACAAGGCTTTGAGACCATTGCGCAGAAACACGAGTTTTACATCGCCATTCCGTTTTTTTCTTCTTCTTCTTTTGGAATCATTATTCTTTCAACGGGAACGACGAGCAGGAACACACCCGAGACCGACGTGAGCCGCAGGCGCAAACTAGCATCGACATAGCTTCAACAACTGCCTGCCTCTCCACCACAGTTTGGTTTAGACTTTCAAGATGGATGCTATAACCTCGATAGGTTTCTGTTTCTTTTTCGAAATGCACCGTACGCACGTCGACCGTCCACGCTTGTAGCCCCGTGTAAGACTGACGACCTGATATAATTGAACGGTCGCTTCATTTCCGAGGCAATAAAAGTGAATTTAAGTGGACATATTCGCCTCTTCGTGTTTGAACTGTGGGGTATTTTGTAACTTCCTGGTTGTCGCATTAATATGTCAGTTGAAGCTGCGGCGACAGCGCAAGTGACTTTGAGAGCTTTACAGGAGACTGGACACATGGGGTTTCCTAATTCTCTTGTAATGTTTAAAATCGGATACAACTGTTTTCAACGACGAGGGGGAGGCGAAGGACAGATTTCATAAGCAATGGAAAGTGGAAATGGTGGTGCCTCGAGTAAAGGTGGTGAGCTTCTTCCTCTCGTGTGACTTTCACCACAACGTTCAGAAGAACAATATAGGATACTTTTAAGCCTGTTTACTTGTGAGATGAGCCATATGTTTGTGTGATTAAACGACACGTAAGTTAGGTGTCGTCTCGCAGACTGTGCCAGATATTGGGAAATACCGCGGAGACTTTTCTTGGTTGAAACCCAATCTGCTGTTTGCTGTAATTTTCCAGCGCCTTCTATATTTTGCTCATGTCCATATTTTTTGTCCGTGTTTTAGGTGTTTTGATACCCGTGTCGGACTCTTTGGAAGTCTGTCGTAGCAGCATCTTGGCTCCGCTTCAAAGTTCATACTTGTATGAGGAATCTAAGCAGTTTTTCAGATACAAATCTATCCTTTTGGTAAAGAATCCCGAACTGGAAAAAAAGGTCAGCCGAGTCTCTTTTTTCTCGCTCCTTTTTTTTACTTGTGCTCCCACCCTTTAACACATTTTCAATGTAATGACATTCAAACACTAAAGCCGTGTATGTTTGGGTTAACTCTCAGTTGAGGTCGAATTAGTAACTTTACTGTGTGTTTGTTGTCGTCAAACATGGTCTTCCTGTGTGATTTGTCCAGTTTTTTTAAATCTGCACCGTGTGCCCTTTAGAACAGAAAACCCGAGCAAAGATTGTGCTGTGTGTCTGAAACAGGAACTGCTCTTCAAAGCAGCACAGCTCTCAAACTGATTTTCTTCTCTCGCCATGCCTTCTTCTTTTCTTTTTCTTTTCGACCAGTACAATGCTTTCAGAGAAAAGAAGAGAAACGCAGGATATTCAGAGAATGAGCTCGAGGAATCATATGGCTTTCTGCTGTTCGATGACATCAACAAGGTACATGTTCAGGAAACTGATGCACCCGAGAGAAAACACTTTTCTTCCCTTTAAATCAAACCTTTTTTCTTTTGCCAATGGTTTTTTTTTTATTCGTTTGTAGGCCAATGCACTTGGAGAAACGGGTGTGCTCACTGGAAACAGCACATGCACAACACTGGGAGATCCCTCCAAGGGTAAATAACGCCCCCCCCCCCTCTCCTGCTTCCTCCAGTCCACAAAGAGTCGAGTAGTTTTAGTCTTTACTGTTGAGTCACAAATAAACTAGATAAAGCAGCAGCTATGCATACAGTTTAGATGTACTTACTGGTTATTTGGATGGTGGGGGGAGTGAATTATCCATGCCAAGAGACGGTCCAAAATATCTGTAGTGAGACTGAAAGTAAAGAGTCTTTGGTGTTGTTTGACTGGCCCTATAGTGCCTTTTGAAAGTGAAAGCTA
Organism: Odontesthes bonariensis; assembly: GCF_027942865.1. Lineage (NCBI taxonomy): Eukaryota > Metazoa > Chordata > Actinopteri > Atheriniformes > Atherinopsidae > Odontesthes > Odontesthes bonariensis. The sequence goes on along the minus strand of NC_134512.1, from coordinate 23,643,557 downwards.
ACTTTGTAGCTCTATATATCAGTTGAAAGTGGAAGAATTCCTGTTGTGAAACAGAAACTACAAGCTGCAACGTATAGGCAGTCCACTGAAATGCGTTGAGTGCAAGAGGACGCAGTTTTTTTTTTTTTTTGTTGTTGTTTTTTTAAACTTGTGCAACAATGCGCCTCTGATTTCAGCTGTAATGTCTGCTCTGATATTTGTTTATGCCATATTGCTTCCAAGTGGATTTGTCTGTAGCCACCGGTGTGTGACCTCTGCCCACACAAGGCAGTGATAGGACGTTATCGGCCAGAAGTGCTGGTCGAAGTCCTGTTTTTCATATATATATTTTAAAATGGAGGCGCTTTCAGTGAACTAAAGGATGAAAGGCCGCTGGAGTAGCACATGAAAACGAGAGCGCCACTGTGTCACATGTAATTGAATGTAGCAGTGTTGCTCTAGGATCATCTCAGTTTTACCTTTTTTTTACCTGAGTTTTTGATGCCCCCCCCCCCCCCCCCACCCCCACACACGCACACACACAAACCTGAACAATCCAGTTAATTCTTAGTATCTGGACTCCATCTTTGCACTGCTTGAAAGTGTGAATAAACACACTGAGCCAGTCGGACCGGCTTTTGGCTGCTCCTTTTTTTTTTTTTTTTTTTTTAACCTCCACGACCAGATTAGTGGCTGGCTCTGCTTCTTATTTTTTTGTCCTTCTATGTATATATAAAACTAATCATACTTTCATTATAGACATGAATTCTTCATGTTGCTAGGACCTAGCAATAGCTGTCCCAGTCACTTGTTCAGTGAGGAGCTTTTAGAGACATGTGTTTGCTGACATATCTACAGTGCCCACCGTCTGCATACCTTACTTTATGTCCGCGTAACCACAGAAACGTTTAGATAAATTTAGGCATTTTTGGTCTTTTAAATCAGACCTTATGGAAAGCAATACATTATTCTTTTTAACTCCTGTTCACGTGCATTGTCTGAGGTCATGCTTATTGAACATAGGTGTGCCTTTCACAAGAGTGACATAATCACCTTTTAGGGTGTGGTCGACCTGCTGTAAGACACATGTTGGTTTTTTTCTTCTTTTTAATGAGGTCACCAATTCAGAGATGCACCTGTCTGTGTATACTTTTATCTGAAAATGCATGTTAAGTGACCGTTTTCTTTCTGAAAAGGTGTTTACATATCAGTGTACTCTGACTGTTTGGATCTAAATCGTTGGTATCATGGAAAATCTGGATACATCGCCATCATCAAGCTGACAAAGGTACCGAGAGATGAAATGTCCATGTGCTGACGTACTGCTGCTGGTATGAATAAAAATCATGCTTTTTTTTGTTTGTTTGTTTCCAACAGGGTATGGTTAAAAAGGTCGTTGAGAACTACACCCAGAATTTCACTGAACCCACTGTGGGCTTTGACTGTCATATGTCCGAACAGTTGCCTTCAGTATCTGCCAAAACCAGCTCCTTTCTTGCCTTTGAGAGAACTCAAGTAAGATTTCCGATTTCACTTCTTAAATGTGCTCAGTTTAATTGATGTGATTGCAATGCGAAAGGTGACTCGGCTGAAAAGTTTCGCTGCAGCAGCCTCCAGGGTTTTAGTTAGGATGAAATTATAGCGTAGTGGTGTAGGCGAGGGAGCGAAGCGACCAACTTCGGGGGGGGATGGTGCGGACCCCCCCCTTCCGCGATGCGGAGATTTTGGAAATTTAAGGTAAAAATTGGCCATTTTAGGGGTACCCAAAGGGAGAAATTGTACTTTAAAAACAATAAAGTCTTAATGGGAGCACTCTTTACTTCAGCTGCTGCGAGCCGCTGAGCTCCTACTGTTTCGTCTGCAGTTGCACCAACTACTGCGCAACCTTTCTTGGCTGTCATCGTCAAAAACAGAAGGGTAAAGCCTAGGTATGACAACAAGTAGGACAGAGAAAGAGACAGAGCATTTGTGGTTGCTTTATTCCATCAGCTTTCGTGGAGAGGACTGTTTTCTGTTCTTTTCTCGAGCGCCAAGTCAACTGCACGTTAAGCTTAAATGATAACCTGATCAGCTCATCACATATTGTATGTAAGAAGCTTTGAAAAAGCACAGCAACCTTGACCGTTTTTGCTTGCTATTTGAAAATAGGGACGGGTTAAAATAGGCTACAGCTATTCTAACATGATTTCTGCCGAATCCCCTTACGTGTGCGCTTCTGCGTGTGTGAGTAACCATGGCTACGGAGCACTCTTACCAGAGATTCTAGGAGCCGCGGACGCGGAGTGCCTCTGCCTGGAGCTACAGTTTCGTCTGCGGTTGTACTGACAGGCAGCGCAACCTTTCTTGGCTGCCATCGCGAAAAATGTGTCAAGTTTGTCAGAAAGGTGAAAATGGCATTGATCTGGCGTTATTGTACAAATAAATACAGACAAAATGCCGTTACGCTGTATTGAAAATAAGCGTAGCGGTCCAAAATTATAGCGTAGCGGGCCGTGACGCAAGTTTGCGCTAGCTAGAACCCTGAGCCTCACTGAAAAGTAGAAGGCGTGCGTTGTTGTAGCTTTTCCTGTGATGCCAGTTACGAATCAGTGCTTGGATCTGGTGGTGGTGTTTTTTGTCTCATTTCATTTTTCTGTGTGTGGACACGTCTCTGTTCCCGTAACAGTATTGAGTACCTTAATGCACATTTAGGCGGAAAACTCAACAGGCGGCGCATGGCTTAAGTGCACTTTTTGTTTGTTGTCTTTCAGCATTACATATATGAGCTGCTCGATGATGGAAGCAATGGAACAGCTCTGTCTCCCAGTTCCGTCTGTCCATTTGCTATTGTGTCATTTTCTTATACGGATACCAAAGAAGCGCCTCATGGTCCAGAGGAGACAAGGTACTGTAGCATTCATTTGTCCCAAACATCATGGAGGGCACCAGTGACGCGCGGGTCGACGAAAAAACATCCCGCAACCGACCGCTTTTTCCACTAACCCGCCCGTTAACTCAGACCGCAAGAAATATTTATGAAAAAATGTTGACCCGACCCGCTTCCCGACCCACTTTTAAAAAAAGTAGCCAATGGTCTTATTGAACATCCTAGCGTCATTGGCAACGCACAACGGATCTCGACGAATGAGTCCCAAACCTTTTCTGCTTGTGTGTTTGCTGAGCTTCCACTCTCCCAACTTGACCTTCTCTCTTGCCGTCTCCATACCTACTGTACTTCTGACCACGTACGTCATTTCTGCGGAAGTTATTCAGCCAATAAAGTGTATTTATTTAATAAAACATTGTTTCTACTGTTTGAATTACAAACGTTTACCACGTTATTTTTTAATATTTATCTCAAACGACAAAACGACCCGACCGATTGCAACCCGAATATCATTAAAAATATTTTTTTATGACCCGCAACTGCGGGTGACCGCGGATGCCTGCAGGCGCCCGCTGGCTTCGGGTCAGCCCGCGCATCACTGGAGGGCACCGTATATTAATTTCCTCATCCAGTATCATTTCATACATGTTCAGAATATTCAAGTCATATTAATTATGTCCCAATCTCTCTTTTCAGCGAGGTGAAAAAAGTTGGTAAGTATCATCTGATCGATGGCAAAAAGTGATTGGGAATACTCAAATTACCAGTTTATTGAGCATATCTACACAGTGTAACAATCAGCAGTATTGCATGCACAGTTGAGTGGAGCCACAGCTCAACCGAGCCATTTAATTTGGACCACCGTTCTTGTCCCAGTATGCATGGCAGCAGAGTTAAGTTACCGAGTCAAGTGTGTTCAACGCTGCAATGCTGTGGTGGACTCTGCTGCTTCTAACTTTCTCTGCGGGAGGAAGTATAGCCGAATTCACTGCGCAGAAGCTGTCTTTAAGTTAATTGAATGGGGATTTTTTGTCAGATACAGCACTAATCGAGGAGGACAGCCATTCTACCATCTTAGCTGTGGCCATCCGTAGTTATAGCCATGTGATATCTGGCGCTCAACTTTTTGGGGGATCATTAATTTGGAAGTTCTCCCAGACTATGCACTGTATCTGGATGCATCACTTTCCACGTCTGTGTAAACAATCATAAGACTATAACTCATGGGTGATAAGCAGCAAAATGACAACTTTCATGTTGATTGTATTATTAGAAAATAAATTTTAAAAAAAGGCAGAATATAGTTGTTAGTCGTTTGTTTGCGAACAATTTTAAAGTCACCAAAACTAGACTTTTATGATGAATTGTTCTCGTATTTGGTTGTTTTATTTCAGGTTGTCATTACTTGCAGTGGAAAGGTCAGCTTCAGATAGACAGTCAGCTCTATGCTGTTGAGCTGAGGTCAACTGCAGGAGCCTTCGTCCCCGTAGAACTGTAAGTCAAATGTGCAGGTAGAAAATACACTTTTCATCCATCCCCGATTTACATAAGGTTTAGATTATATAACCTATTTTTTTCCCTTTTCTGTGTGTGTTTAAAGACCACCTGTGTTGAAAATTGACAAAGTCATTTCCTTGTCTGATCTGCGAAAGCTGTTGCCAAAAGCCGTTTTTGAAAACTGCTACACTGAAGAGGGTGTGTGCTTTTCTTTTCTTTTTATTCTAAATTCTCCTAAAAGAAAGTAATTTCAATACTTTTTCCCGGTTAATTCCCTGATCCATGTGAAATATTTTCCCCTCTCCTGTCTTTCAGTCTTTCTTGATGGCTTTTACTGCAGTCTTTTTAAGTTTGAAGGGGAAGAAACCAGCGCATTCGCTCTGCTCCTGTGCGAGATCAAGGAGAAAGATCTTGTGAGTTTGTAAAGCTTAGACATTCATTACATTAGAAGGCTAACGGCCAGGAATTGTGAGTATTCCATTCATACTGACGTGAAACGGACGGAAAGTCAATCAAATTTTTAGAATTTTATTACTGTAACCAACAAATGATCATCTGATGATATTTTAAACTCATTTAACTCAAAACAGTTTAACAGATTTTTCTTACTCAGTTGACTAATAAGCAAAGTAATCATGGTAAATTGACTTTGCAGTTGGTTTGCCTTGGAAGTAAGTGGTCAAATCTTTCTGGAAATCTAATATCAAAAATCATTGCTTTTGTCTTTTTAACAGGCTCTTGCCATTCCATTGAATGATGGTGGATTTCTTATCCTGTTGCACTCCTCCCACTTCTTCACATATCATGGTAAGATATGAAATATTTGTCAGGATACCAGTTGACAAGTTACATATGATTGACAGTTGCATTTAAATTTTTTGTATCATTAGAGTAGATGGCTTCATATCACCCACATGTCTTTCAGATAATGGTTCATCTGGCACTGAGGTCCTGCAAGGCGTCTTTTTGTTTCCCTACTCTCGAGTTGTAAGGAGAGGCGAGTATGACGTCTTCGATTATTTCATTTGATGTTTCTCATATCGCATAGAGGATTTGATGTTGGTCAAGCTTAGTGGCATTAATTTTGCTTGGCATCACCCAACATACCTGTAAATACGATTCAGTCCAGAACCCCTATGTTGTTTTTAATTTTCAAAGTGATGCAATCAGTGGGAGCAAACCAAAATGCCTGGATCTAGAGAATCTACGAATCTCATAAACCAATATTTTATTCGCAGTAGTATATAGAAAACGCACCAAATGTTGAAAGGTTGACTTTTTACTATTTCATGACAAATATTAGCTCATCTTGGAAAAGGGACCAGAACAACAACAGCTATGAAAAGTTGGTGATTTGAAATCCAGACAACATCTTCTACACGGAAGGCCTTTCATATTTCAGCAAGACGATGCCAAACTGCATAGTGCAGCTATTACAGCAGCATAGCCCTGTACGTGCAGTCTTCCAGTTGTTTACAGGCTGCTAAAATGTGTTTTTCAAGAAATAGCTAAATGTCTCACTTTTGAACATTTGATGTGTTTTCTATGTACTATTCTTTATTAAATATCGGGTTATGAGATTTTCAAATCATTCCATTGTTTTTATTGACATTTTACTAAGCGTCCCAGCCTTTCTGGATTGGGGTTGTAGACTGTAGAATGACTGACCAGCTCGAGGAAGATGCACTTTCATTGGGAGAGGTTTCAAGGCTAGCGTTAATCTGTGATGGATTTGCATTGTTTTCATTCAAGATTACAAGAACTGACACTAAGCCAATATTCTTTCTTGATTTGTCACAGACCCAAAAATTGCATGGAAAAAGCCTCCCATGTCCCCTGAAATCCTTCAGGTTCTACCAGCACTAAGCTATGCAGAGACTGAAGTTGAGAAAACGCCTATGGACCCAAGTGAAAAACTCTGTGAGGTGTTGGCACAGCATATTCAGAGTTATGCCACATTAATAAACCCAGGACTGGTAATAAGTCCCTCAAGAGAGGTCAGCATTTTTCCAGATCAGTATGACATTGCAGATGCCCACAAGCATCTCTATTCAGTTCCAGAGTGGACTAACGTGGGATGGCAGAGCATAAAGTCCTATTTGAGCAAACCAGACTCCTTTCAACTGCCAGTATCCAAAGTTTCCGAAATCTTGGTGGCTGGAAGCGAGGAGCGACGAGAGGACCTTGTTGATGATGTCTATATCTGTCTTTCGTCACCCGAAGAGGCACCAGCCAGTCCAATAAGCATGGGAGTTGAAGACAAATTATTGGACCAACGGCCTCCTGTTAATGTAGAGACACCTGTGGACATTGATATGCCAAGTGTTGCCTCACAAGTTAACCCAATAGTGGTGTCTCAGAATGTCGTACCAGACGTTTTGCAAGTTGGCGACCCTACCAAAGACAGTGAAAAGTCCAATGACCTCTCTGAACTTGATAAAATGAATGATGTGGGGGCAAACGGTGTCCTTACTCCTCCTCCATCAGAGGATCTGTCCACAGAGCTCATTGTCAGCATCACCTCAGCGGAGCAAAGTGTCACTGACGAGACTCTTAGTGATGTCAGTGCTGTGTCAGCAACAAAGGGCAGTGGCCTTCCGTTTTCTGGTTTCTCAACCAGAACCAGATTGCAGACAACAGAATTGAACTCTCTTTGTGATGAGACCGACAAAACGAAACCGATCTTGAATTCCTCTGAAGTCACCAATGGCAAAGGAGCAAAACCGCGGAAGCTGCGCAGAGGCTTTTCCAAAGCGCAGAAAAGTGTTACTAAAGCTTGTGTCGAGGCTCAAGCTTTACAGTCAGTCACAGCACCTTTGGAGGTCGTCAGTTTGAACTGCCAGATGGACGAGTGCGGTAAGGAACTGGATAGCTCTCATGCGAGCAAGCCTCTAAAAGCTAATTGGAGGAAATTTCAACGGCGTAAGCGCAAATTTGGAAAATTATCATCAAAAAACAAAAAAGTGACATCTGCTGCAGTCAGTGTAGCCAGAGTGAAAAAACCAGAGCCTGGACATTACACCTTGAAAAATACCATTTTACAGGAGCTTGAAACTTTTCGTCTGAAAAAGAAAACTGAGCGCTGGGACCTCAAGCCAGTTATCAGCGAATGTGGACGAATCTTGGTTCCTCATGGCTTTTTAGATATTGCTCATCGTGTTCAGTCTTTGAAGATTAAGATCCTGTCTATAAAAAAAGGTGACCAGTGCCATGAAGAAATGATGCTGGGTGCCCCTGCGAATGCTGCCAACTCTCTTGAAATGGAGCAAAAGACGAGCACTGCCTCAGAGATGGCAGTGAATGAAACGGAGGGCACGAAATCCATGGATGGAGCAAACCATGTTCAAAGTGTCATCGATGATAATTCTGATCAGAGCGCGCTGAGACAATCAGAAGATGGCAGCGGGTCAATGCCTTTGACTCTGGAGACCAATGCTGCTTCTTCAAAAAATGATGACACGGACACTCCTCCACCACAAGCTGCTCAGGAAAAGCAGACTGAACCCGTTGGTCCAGTAAAGTCTGCGACAAAGGGTGAATTTCTGCTGAGTAGACTAAAATCAGTTCTTTCGAGGCGAAAGAGAAAACCAGCGCTCCCTACAACAGCAGAAAATGCTGCCCAAGACACTGCCCTATGTCTCAAGAAAGCAAAAGTGGACTCTGACATTGGAGCAGTGAAATGTCTTAACGCAACTACCCCGAGCACTGATTGTGGTATCGGCAACGTTTCAAAGGAGCTCACAGTTGACCCTGTTTTTGCCTATGCTTTAGGACTGACCCCTATAAGCAGTCAAGTTAAGGCTCAGAGGACTGAGGCCCAAGACACTCAGCAAAGGAAAGACTCGGAGACCCAGGAACATACCCCTATAGACGGGAAACATCAAATCATGCAAAGGCCTCCGTCAATTTTCCCAAAGCGGATTAGGATTAAGACGCTCAAAAAGCATCAAGGCATCTCTACAGAAAATGTTAAGAAAAAATGTAAGTCATATTTAAAAACTATGAGATTTGGAATGTCTGTTTTTTTTTTTTGTCCATAATGCGGTGACCTCTTTAGTATTGTGCATGACATTGGAAACGACTTCTTCACTCCTGTGACTGTCCTCGGCATGCTTCGTCTGCTCTTCGCTACCAGCTTTATCAGCTCTTGATTTCCTTCTTGCTTTCGCTTGCTTGTGCTGCATTTTCAATGCAATCTGCATTATTGACCCGTTGACTGAACTTTGATACAATGAAATGCTGTACATGTTGGTGACAATTCTCTAACAGTAATACAATGGTTTATTTCTTGTGCTTTAAATGTGCTACTTTTTGTCTTCATGCTGTTTCTTTTTTTTCTCCTCTGTTTTGTCTTCACAGGGTGGTTGCATTTTCAAACTCCAGCTTGTTTTGCCAGTGAAAATCTCAAATTCAATGACTGTACTACAGATATTTCTGTCAGGAAGACTGTTGAGGAAAAAATGAAAAGTGCTTGCTCATCTACAGATGCTTTGAACTTACTTGCTGACTTGGCACTTGGTGCCAATAATGACATGGTTCCTCCGCAACCAAGTCCAGCACTTTGGAGAAAACCTGAGACAAGTTTGAAGAAGTGTGACCTCACAAAAGGTCTTACAAGGGCTGAACAAGAGTCAGTTCTTCATGCTCTGCTTAGACAGCCTGCTGCTAAATTCATACAGCCTCTTGAGTCTCCATCACCAAGCCCACTTGTGGGAGACAGTGATTTGGTTGGTTTGGTAACTACAGAACATGCTTACTCATTGCCCCCGTCTTCCTCTCTACTGTTGGGTTTGCCAGGTACACCCTTCCACGTAACACCTTTAAGTGGTTCAACCAGACTGCTGCACCATCACCAGACAATGTATGGGGATGGAGTTAAAACACTACACCCGTGTGTCATTCAGGAAGACATAGGTGAAAACAACAGGACTTCAGACTACCTTCACAGGCACAAGCGAAAGTTCAGACATTCTCGTACCTTTGTTATGAAGGAGGGATCTGTCCAAGTCACGAAAGAATGGAAAGAAAACTACGACTTTAACCTAGACAGCAGGCTGGCAAGCGACCAAAAGGACAAAGTTGTCATCCGAGCATTGCATGGGTATGTACATTATGCTGCTTTTTTATACCAAGAGTTTCAACATGAAACTTGTTTTTGTTGAAAAAAATGTAGCTAATTTTTGTACATTTGATATCTTCAATAGGCCGTGGGATTTATCCATTCAAGACACTTGTGAAGAGGCGCGGCTCATCTTCCACATGTGGATAGGCTTGTTTTACAGCCGGTCTACAGACAGGTTCTTTCAGGGTGACTCGAGTCCTACGTGCCCGATGTCAATGGGGAGTGACTCTTTTCAAATGGCCGATGGAATGGTATCGGGCCCATTAAGGCCTGGGCTCAGGACCAACCCATCTGCTTCTCTCTCAAGTGAAACAAATACTTCAGCTCCTTTGTTTTCAAAAGCTTTGGACCTCAGCATCAAAGATATTTCTGCAATTGAACCAGAATCTGAGATTTTGGATTTGTCACTGAGAAATTCATATGCACAGCCTGTCTCTTCAGGGCCACAAGTCAACAGAAAAGTGTCCTTTCTGTCCAATGACGAGACAGAACGGTTTGAGAAATTACACTCTTTCAAATCACCAGCAGAGCTACAGGAGGCAAGCACATCTGAGGTTTGGTTCTAATGTTACTATTGCATTAAACAGCAACTACAATGCACTGAACGTTTTTTTTCTTTCTCTTTATGTCCAGGTTACCTTTTTTTTATAGAATTTCTGTTCTATGTGCCTGTTACAGAGTAACAGGGTTACGATCAGTTGGCATAATTAAGGGACTTTTAAGTAAAGATGTATTCAACGTTAAGGTGTAGGTTAAAAGAAGCACTCCATCCGTCTTCTGACAAACGTTATGGTGTCTGAATGGGACTTTCATACCACCAGCTTAGGCCTCAGGCACACTGGTCTTGAGACCAGTTGGCAACTTAAAGACTATAACAGCCAGCATAGATATGACAGTTTGTTGTTTTGTTTTTTTTCTAAAACTGCTACTTCTACTGAATTACCCTTATTATATTCCCTTAGCCCAGTTTACCATGTCAAACCAGTGGAAATATGGTTGATTCACTCTTCTTTCTTGACGCTTTTCAAAAGGTAAGGTTATTGTTAACGACTGTTTCAAGTAAGAAATCAGCATAATTATGAGTCATTGTAACTGCAGTCTCTTTTATTTATTTATTTATTTATTTTTTAAATTGCTGGTTCACCAGATGCAAAAAAGGCTATAAAAAGAAATGGCCGACATTTGTTTTTGATGTGTTAGATCAGGGGTCCCCGTGACCCGGTGGTTGGGGACCCCTGTGTTAGATTATAGAAGCAATATTATTAGTTAAAACTGAATGAAAGTGTATATAGAGTGTAATTCTTATATTCTGTTTACTTTTTCTCTATTCCAGTGGGAAAAAGAGAGCACTCGTGAAAATTACAGGCCTATTCCTGAAAAAGCTGTGTGCCTGGAACACACTGATGCTGCATCTTTCACAGGCGACAGAACAGTCATTCCTCTTGAAGAAGCGATGCAAAGTGCACCTGTTGAGCAGGAAACTGTTCCAATTGCATTAGGAATTGGAGAGATGTTACAAGGACCCAACAAAGAGATCACTGATAAGGAAGATGGCCTTGAAAATTCAGATGCTACAGAGAAGATTTTGGCTTTAAAAGATGGAATGGATTTATCCAAATCTGCAACGGACAAAGAGACGGACTTTAGCATGGAAGAAGATGATGTGGTTAACGCAGAAGAGCACAACAAACAGGAACCCAAAGTTGAGAAAAGCTGCGAAATGAAAAACAACCCTTGCACGGAGATGAGTGTGGCTCCTTCTCTGGAGGTGATTCACACAAATGATGACTCTGCAAACAGAGAGTCGGACATCATCTGTACTGGAAACGATTTTGAAAATAAGAAGCTGCTGTCAAGGGAGGAATGTACAGCCTTGTCATCAGATCAGACTGCTGATATGAATGGCGACGTGGATTGTTCTACAACATGTGAAGGAACAGAGTTGAAACATGAGGATCGCTTGAGAGGAAATGGACTTGATGAGAAACAAAGTTGCATTTCTGCTGTGGAAGTTGACAGTGATTCGAGGGATCAGCGATTAGACGAGACATGTGATGACCCGGTAAAAGAGGATTGCATTTCAGAGTGTAGTCACCAAGCACAAATGGATGAGCTACCTCTTGCTGAGAGCACAAAAGATGCCTGCACTAACTTGTGTGCAAATCCCATCACACCGACACCTGAATGTCCCAATGTGGCCGTTTCAAACACCCCTGACACTCCAGCAGAGATTAAGATTAAATCTGTAGCCGAGGAAAAGTTGGAAGGTATTTCTCCAGTAGACGAGACACATGGTCCCAGTCTATCATCCTCCATGTCTGAGCACACTTGTTTGGTTGATGTACCTGAATCAGATTGGTCTTCTCCTCAAACAGAGAACAGTGCTGAAACGGTAAACAAAGACATGTTCCTGGAACTAAATGGTAACAGGGACGAAGGTCAGGAAACCAAGTCAACAGAGGTAGAGATAACTACTGACAAAACAACGCTAAGAGAACTGTTCCAACATCAGTCTCGTTCACCTCAGTGTGATGTTTTAGATAAGTGTGAGGCAGGCTTGTCATTTTCTGAAGAAACGGAGTTCGCAACAGACGAGACGAATGAGGAGCAGGACAAAAGTTGGAGTGGAGTTGTGATTCCATTCATTGGCAGAGACATCTCTGGGATGCATGCAGTACAACCACAAGACAATGTTGAGGACACCTTTCAGGGCCAGGAAGCAATACCATTTATCAGTGAAACTGCCAACCCTGTAGCTGTCCTTCCCAACGTGCTGGATTGTATGTCTCAAATTAGTGGTGAAAAAGTAGAACCATTTTCTCACAAAATACCTCTTCTTGATGTCAGTGAAACCCATGATCCAGTAGTCTTGGGAAATGTGTTTGACAACAGGTGCCCCACACCAACTTTAGATGAAAAACCATTTGAGCACATGTCATCGTCAAGCCCAAGCAGTGGCACTCCTGCTTTTAGGACTCAGAAATGTCCTAACAAAAACTCAACGCCAGTTAATGATGACCCGCCTTTGGAGCAAAAACTCCAAACTCCTACAGTTAACACTAATCCTAGCCCACATCCCGGTCTTCATCCAGATCTCGAACTAAGAACTCTAAGGGTTTTGCAAAGTATAGGCAAATACCTCTCCAAGTCCAACCACATGGACACACTCAGTCAAATCGAAATTGCTGACAAGAAGCATCTTGATCAGAACCCCAACTCCTGCAAGAAGTCTACTCCTATCTATTTGGCACCAGGCCAGACTCAAGTTGATTTTAAGAACAAGAAGATTGTCAATGAAAAGCTCACAGTGACACCAAGCTCCGACACACGAGATCTGCGTACACAATCATCAGACAATTTTCTTTCATCAACGTATAAAAATGAATCTGCCAACGTACTTGATGTGAAGTTGCAGCTAAAGAACACAAACTCATTGATTCATCCGCACAATTTTGAAAGTGCTGATAAACGGGAAATGTCTGTAGGGCCACATTGTCATTCCTCCAGACCATTTGTCTCCACTGAAGCTTTGCAAGATGAACATAAAACATCACAACCCAATTTAAATCCCGAATCTCAGCCACAGAGTCAGCGTCCAGTCATGGCAGTGAAACCCTCTCAGAGTGATGATAGTCAGGCACATTGCTTGTATAAAGATTTAGATGTTGACACTGCCTCCCTAACTAAAAGGATTCATGCCCTTTTAGCCAAATGCGCTGCACCACATTCTATGACAAAAGCTTTTAAAGAGAATTCTGATGAGCTAAATGTTAACCACAGCACCCAAGAGCTTTCTTTAAAACCAGCTGTATTACCAAATGCTATTTGTAGTAAATCTAACTCAAATGGAGATGGATTTGCCCACCTAGATCCTGCACATCAGCACCAGGAAGCAAACATTTCAAAATTCAACACAGGTCCATCATCATTGCCTCCATCTGTGGAGACTTTTGAATCTGCAGAAGGTTACCCTGAGCTTATGGATGAGAACAAAGATGTTTTGAGATGCGGTTTGAATGATACAGAGCAGACAACTAGAAACACGAGTCAGAAAGACTGCTCACATAAATCGTCAATGTTTCCCAAAGACGAGAGCAGAAGCGAAGACGGAGACATTGTAGGGCCTCAAGGGTCTCTCACATGCACAATCTTCAATCACAGTCGGAAGAGGTCTCGTACTCTTTTGGAGCAGCTCTCGCAGAGGTGCTTACAAGAGGACCTCACTCAGGCATCACTGGAACAAGAGTGCCTAATTTTCTCAGAGCAAATGAAAAACCTTTTGAAAAAGACTAAGAGACGACCCATCTGCCGACAAGATGCCAATGACGATTTGAGGTTGTCTTGTACCAGCCCCGTCACTGTCAACTTCTCCTGTCTAGAGGAGCAGGAGGATTCCTTGGATTTCATGGACACATCACTTGTTGGACAAAAAATAAAGGTTGAAATGCCCAACAGAAAAGACGAGACGGAGGGAGAAAAGACGTTGCATGCTCAAGGTCCTTCTCAGGGAGTCGCCAACCCATTGGAGCATGCTGGCATTTCTGGTGTGACTGCAGAATGTACCAAGTTGTATGAGGCAAAGATGCAAGATGTTTGCTCTTTCAGAAAAGTCCCATCTAGACATAAGAGATTGAGAAAGGATAGAAGTTGCCCAAGGACCAAGCCTAGTAACCATTTTGACTTCTGTGATCAAATGAAGAAAGAACTGGATGAGACGTTCCGAAGTAATCTGAATGCGGTTGTGAAAAAATCCTGTAGAAGGAGGTACAGGTTCCACATGTTGATGACATCAGATGATGCCTTCTTTGAAAAAACAAAGGTAAGACATGCTTTCATTACACTTGTTTGGTGGTAGACTGTGGAAAAAAAAGGAAGTACGTCCCATTGAGAAGGTTGGCTTTCTCAGCTTTCACAAACAAGCAGACATCTTTTTAAAACCAAGCAAACATAGACACTTGTTGGGATATTTTTCAGCATAGTTTCAAAGGAAATATTACATCTATTAATAGATGTAATATTCATCTGTGGAGGTAGCCTCAAAGAGCTATTGACTCCTTCAGCTCATACTAGCACTCACTTCTGATGGTTGTGTTCTCTTCCACGAGAATAAATTGTAGATCCTTGCTGGTAGTTCAGTGTCGTCTTTGGCCTTGTGCTCGAGTGCATCTTTTTTGCCCAGATGCTTATGAATCGAGGAGACGCAACAGAGGGCCTTTTGTAGTCACCCTTGATGTTGGTTACGCGTATCAGGAGCTTTACGGAGCTTTTCAGCTCTTTGCATAAAGACGGTGAATATGAGTGCTGTTTTTGTTCAAATATGTGGAAAAAGTCAGTGTTTCACATTGAGCTGGGTTACAAAGAAAAATCGTGTTTTCAAATCGGTTTCTGAAAAAAAAAAAAAGAAAAATCCAATATCAATTGATAAAATCCTTATATCCATATTTGTTACGTGCATTTTAGGTATAATATGTGTCAGGAATCTCGTCTCGCAGTCCTGACATTGAGAAGCGAGACTCATGCGAGAAGAACCTGTAGAGCCTGTGAGGCGAGGGAGAATCTGACGGAAGCAGCAGCACCGGCAGGCGGATTTGTGGCAGCATTTTGGATATAGAAAGTATGCCGCATGACAAAAGCAAAATTTGTAATAACGTACCTGTCCAAACAAGCCGAAGCCAAATGTGGACTGAAACTGAATTATTTCTGTCTATGTTGAATTAGATCAGACATTGAATTGGAAATAAAATCGATTCAGGAAGTCGGCAGCGATAGCCAGTCCTACTCTTCCATGGGATATACTTTCTTTTTTCCATCAGTGATATGTACCGTTAACTGCTATTTCTGAACTACTAAAAGTGATACGCATACATTTGAATGCTCTCTGTTATCAGTTGTGCACACACGTTTGATCCTTAGCAGACTTTTAAAGTTTTCATGTTGAAGAATAAATAAAGTTTGAGTGTTATATAACCAGATGGACAACTTTAAAAAAAATAAATAAATCTGTTTACATTTATAAGATGGATTCTATGCAAACTGTATTAACCAACACTGAAGCTTTTCTTTACAGAGATATTAGCAAAGTTCTGTTTCATATAATATTGATATTAGTGATGCTACACAGCTTTCTGATGACCTATGTGCATATTTATAATGTTGGATACGTTTATGGCAAAGCATTGTAAGCTACTGGGAAATGCATTTGAAAGGTTGGCTTATTTCTCCATAACCTTGTCAAGGCGCATTTAGAAGCAGAAGGCCACACTGCTGTGCAGCCGTCTGAATTCTTCCTCGCCGAGGATAGTTCTTCGTCTCTACTCATCATTCTCAGAAACGAAGACATTGCAGAGCACATTATTGAGGTAATGAATCAGCCGATGTAACGTGGCACAATGGAATTTTTGACACAAGGCTGCTTTGATTTGATGGCTGGGCTCTCTTATTTTCAGGTACCGCACTTGCTCAAGCTGAAGTTGTCCCCAGAGGTGCAGTTTGCTGGCATCGACGAACCAGATGATGTTGTGAATCTCACCCATCAGGAGCTCTTCACTCGGGGTGGCTTTATAATGGTTGACAGAGCAGTACTGGAACCCCTCAGCCTTTGTATGTTATCCGAATGCTAAATTCTCGTTTTGAGAATACTGTCTTGTAAGCAAGTCATCCTGGTTTAACTCATTGCCTCAACTGTGTGTGAATTTTTAGGCAACATGAAGAGATTGTCTGAAATATTGGAAGAGCTGTGCGGAATGGGGAAGTGGAAATGGATCCTGCACTATAGAGACAGCCGTCGTCTGAAGGAAAATGCGAGGTGGGCGTCAGTTCTGTAGAAAAGTCTACAAAAACAAATACACTTATTTCCATATCTCGCACACTTGTTCTACAATCATTTGTTTTGGCATCCAAGTTTATTAGCTTTTTTTTATTTTTTATTATTGAGCTGCCATGACTCAGATCTAAGAGCGTACATCCAACCCATTGGATGTGTTTGACAGAGAAAAAAGTGCCGTACGTATTAAATCTTCAGCTAAATTGGAGAAGACTGGAACCAACACCACAACCATAGCCTCTATTTTAAAGTCAGGGGTGAATTTTCAGATTCTTTAAGCACTTGCTTCAGCGGAAGGAAATTCCACAAATTACAGCAAGGTCACTCTTGGCAAGGGTCAAAGACCACTGAAATATCTCTGGTCAACTGCTATTCAGTTTCCTGACAGCAACGAACAATAACACTTTATAAGGCACACTCACCTGATTCTGGACAGGGGGCCTACTGAGGGTGGTCTGTGTGTGTTGCTGTGAATTATATAAGGTTGCAATACATCACCCCATGTTCCTATTTGTTATTATGATGCAGGACTTTCCCTTTTTTTTTTTTTTTTTGGGTCATTGTAAAGATACAAAAACAAAACCCCAGACCTTTCAGAATCTCTGCTTAGACTGGATCTGAGGTTTGGCTCCCAGTCATTCTCTTCTCTTCGGATCCCTGGCATAAACTTTCTTAATAAAAACTCTGTGTGTGAAACAAAACCTTTTTGGGACCCCCACCCTAGCTGGCCACTTCATAAGCTTTGACTTCCACGTGATGTTGCACCGACATGTCAACCGAGACCACCAGTTTCCTGCTGCCACAGGGTTTGTTTACCTTGTTTACCTCAACAACCTTAAACCCAGTGATTGGCAAGTCCCAACTGAGCTCCCTGGCCTCTGCTTCATTGCATAAGGGTGTTTCTGTCGTTATGTTTGATGGCCTTTATCAACATGGGGGACGTAGGACCTCGGCAACATCGGCCAGAGTAGACTAAATCTGTTGCCAGTTCATTGGTTTAGTGCTTTTTCAAAGTGGTAAAGCTTGTGAGGTTCTCCAGCCTGAAGGAGCGGGGAATTGCCAGAAGAAGAGGAACAAACCAACAGCTGGTGACAAGCTGCAAGGGTACAGGCCTGGAACAAGTCTGACTAGCATTGGCTCAAAACAAACTGCATGTAAAGGATCTTCTGCCAACATCATGGTGTCAGATACCCTTTAATTGTCCAGGGTAGTACGTGTGTGTCTTGAGGGGACTGGAGTTATTTTAACACGCAAAGACCAACTGCATATTTGGCAGAGGCAGTCGTAATGTTTTGGCCCGACAGTGGAGTAGAAATGTTAAGTTTCTGTGGTTTTTGATTTTCAATCAGACTAAAAACTAAGACCAAGCTTTGTAAATGTCCCTTTACGAATCTTTACGAATTTCTTGCAGTTATTACTTTTTATATTGACTGATTGTGCTCTTTCTTTTAAAACTTTTTGCCTTCTGAACATACATTTTTGTGCTTTCCAAATCCAGGTTAAGCGCTGAGGCCAATGAGAAGAAGCAGCTCTTCCTCTGGGGCCAAGATGTTGGAATACTGGAAGTCTTGCCTTACCACGAGTGTGACCTGATGTCAAAAGATCAACCAGACTATCTCTCATGTTTGCTCCGACTACAAATCCAGAATATATCGTATCGCTATAGTGTTTTTATAACTGGTGAGACTATACTTTGTATCTGGTTAAAACGAGTCTCAAATGATCCAATCATGTGGCAGAAACTAAATGTATTTAAACCTAAGGACATGGTCAAGATTTACTATCAAACTATTCAAACTATCCATCAGAAAAAGTGGCTTAAAAAAATTGGTTTTAGTTCAAGCTGTTGTATGGGCCAGTACAAGTCTTTTCAGAAATGGTTAATCTATATGGATTTCCAACACAAAGTTATCTCAACACATGACAGCCTGATCACTGTATGGAAATGGTTCATATAGTAACATCGCTACCAAGTATAGTACCTTTTGGAGTGAACAAGATAATTGAGTCCTGAAGGTGCTGCTCAGAGATATACATATTTCAACTGCATTTCATGTCAGTATGGATTAAAATATTGGAGGAATGTTGGAACCATTTTATCGAACCCGTAATGAAGAATTAGTGCAATTCTGAGTTGTGTAGATGGGCGTGGCCACCATGATGTCACTCTGGCTTGGAACAACCATTTTGAAGCCTCAAATTTGACATTGGCCTTATCAATATTTTTTTTTGTGTTTTTTGGGCAGAAGTGACATGATTGAGAACAAGTTGATATCATGCAAGTCCATGAGGTAGCAGCGGTCACTCAAAGCAGATCTTAAAATGGTCACGAACCAATTGTTTCCATGTAAACACAATCCCCAGGACTGGATTGTGTCCGAAGAACCATGCAGAGATTATACTGCGAACCGTACCAAGAATAATGTGTTTTTCTCGCTTTTACAGATACAACCACAGACCGTGCCTTTCAGAGGAATGGGATTTTGACTGTGACTTTGAACGACTTCCTGACAAAGTCTCCTGGCGAAATGTTGAGCAACTAAAACAGTCAAAAGGACGAACTCAAGTTTGCTAATTCAAGCATTGGAACAATCACAGTCACTGGAGGAGGGGAAACCACCAGTGATGATTATTTAAAACCTATTACGTGTTGTTATACTTCAACACACTTAACCTTGTTTAAACTCAGCAATAATCATTAGTTTGACAAGCTTTTTTGTTCATGTGTAGACTAGTTATAATTCAGTAAATGGATAGTGGCATCATCGCCAACATGCTGGCAGCTGTGCTGTTTGTATACATTTTGTATTGTAAGATATTTTTTATTGTAAATTATATTGTAAAAACAAATGTTTGAAAGTGATTTTTACATTGTGCACGTCTGTCCTGACGATTCTGACTCTGTACCTTTTGGGATGAAACTAAGCTAATTTAGAGAGTTTTCTAGTGTTGCAAATGTAAAGTTGACTAAGTGGTTCTTAACTCTTACAAGTTTAAGTGTTGGTGGGTTAGAAACCTCGCTTTTTGATAACACGTTGACTGAAAATAAAGAAGTTTCTTTCATGATTGTGCCAAAGTATATTTAATGGTAAATTAATATGTTGTATGTGCAGACAAGGAAAGGGAGGAAAAAAAAAACACAAAAGGAATGAGGATGTTAAAGTGAAAAAAGTTCAGAGCTGAATAAATGTCTTGAGCCCCCCCTCATTTCTTTATATATTGCAAGGAAGAAGGGGAAAAAAATGAACAGTCATATATTGGACTACATATAAATATAAATGAAGTATATAAGATAAAAAAAAACAGTTTGTACGATTCTGGTTTGAGCACCTTTATTCTTCAACACAGCCTGAACCCTCTTGGACAAGCTTTCTTGTCATTTCTTTAAGTAGTCCTCAGGAATAGTTCTCCAGGCGTCTTGAAGGACATCCCAAAGCTAAAGGATGTTGGCTGCCTTTTGTTTCGTTCTCTGTCGAGATGATCCCACACTGCTTCAGTAATGTGGAAGTCTGGACTCTGAGGGAGATGCATCACTCCTTTAGACAATTGAAACAGGTTTGAGTTCCTGTGTCATCTGAACACCCTTAACGTTTTCTCCCAGTTTCCCTTCCTTGAGAATGGCTTCTTGACAGCCACGGAGACCATTGCTGGTGAGGCTTTGGCCAACAGTAGATGGATCACCTGAAGGTCCGGATGCATCTGGATGCATCTGAGGTCCTGTGTGGACACCACTTTCAGATCCTATTCAAATGCTGTAGATAAACTTTTAGGCCTTCCACTTTTCTTGTTTCCCCCAATTTATTTATTTATTTTTAATAACATTCATCTTGTTTTTAGAAAAGATACATTTTATTGCTGTCAAACTGCGTTATCGTTGCCATTTTTCCATAGTTGGATGCAACTACAGAACTAATTATGTCTTTGTGTCAGGCTACGAGTTCAAAGTGCCGGAATATGACATTTATCTTGAATGATCAACGTTTCCTATCTGAAAATGGAGATGGAATCAAAGAGGAGGAGGAGGAGGATGTAGCTAAGCAACCAGCGTTGGATGTAAACAGTAACCTGCGTGGGTGGGTCAACACTTGAGTGGAGATGGGAAAACCACACAGGACAATCTGTGGTTTGGAACAGAATATACGCAGTGATATGGAGGAAACCTACTTACTCACCTATTTATATGTCTTCTCTGAAATGATTTACATTCAGCTGCACGAGACAAGTCAGGTTTTTTTTTTCTTCCTTCTACTATGGCAAAGATGTGGGACCCTTCCTGTTGTACCGCATCCTTTGATGGACACACTGGAGGCAGATAAAAGCCTACAGAAATGTTTGAAAAATCTGAAAAACTTTTAGACCGTCAGAGGCTAAATCCTCTGATCTGAGCTGCTGGAACGACGACCATAATTCCCAGCGGAGGCGCTGATGATCAGCTCATTGACATTTTCCCTTTATGTCCAAGCAGCATCGACAGGGGGACCATTTTAATTAGTTTTGACTTTTAATCCAATCCTCCTGGGAAGCTCATAATCAAGACACGTGACTGTAGTAAATTGCTGTCCACGGGCAACACTCCAGCACCACCCTGTGTGAACGTTCAAAGTTGCAGGCAAACAACAGCTGATGTGCTTTGATATCTGCGAGTCAACCATTTCGAAATTCAAATTTAGCTCATGGCTGCTTCATATTCTATGAGTGATATTTTAAATAGTTGGCAACGTAAAATAAGTCGCCCTAAACAATTCACCTATTTCTAGAGAAAACAGAACAAGTCGTAATGTTTGTACTTATTAGCACTGCGGCGCGTGTGTGACTCAGCGGTGAGTAGCGAAAACCGAAACTGACCGTTGGTTTGTTCACTACGTGGAAATGCTCCAAAGCAAAATAACTGTGGACCCGTTTGCAGGCCGTCCTTTTCGGCAATGACAACAGTGACCATGTAACTGATCAAATGTTGACCTTATGCCTCTGACCTGACCGGCTCAGTTATGCCTGCTGCATGTCGTCCATTGTTGAGCCTTCTGCGCCTGCTCAGACGGCGGTGAACCGCTCGAACACAGGAGAGAGACGTAGGGAGGTGCTCACTTGTGCGCATGTGCAGACTAGATTTCGGGGATGGGTCTATCGATGGAATCAAGATGGCGACTCTGGCAAAAGCGCCAATATATTTACTGAAGTAGATGTCCAAAATTAACCAAGTTAGTGGGTTTTCCCAAGCCCCTAAGGGGTTCTGTGAAACATGAAGACCGGGAACATGCCTTTGGAGAGGAACTGACCGGGATTTATACCGCAACAAAGTCAGCGAGATGTGCGAGAGCTATGCCCGCTCGCTGCTGCGTGTTTCGGTGGCGCAGATCTGCCAGGCTCTGGGTTGGGATGCGGTTCAGCTCACTGCGTGCGATCTGCTGTCCGATGTGCTGCATAGATACATTCAGCAGCTGGCCAGAGGTTGCCACCGGTACTCTGAGTTGTGTAAGTGCTGTCTCTGACATTTTGATTACTTTTTTAACCAATAAACCCAAAGTAGTCGGTCACGTTGTTGTTGACTCGCTCTGAGGCTGGCGCCCCCTAGCATAGGTTGATGTGTCAAAAAGTACAGTAGCTACATATCGCAGCCGCAGCTATATGTATATATTTCTGTTTCTCCTTTGTTCTAGTTATTTTTTACCACCAGAAGTAGATGCTCAATGTATTGGCTTCCTGTTTCATCTGTAAAATTACTCTTTTTTTTCAGTCTGAAACCTGTTGAGCATCATTTCTGGTTTCAGCCAAGGAACCTCCTTGTATGCAGTCAAACTTTTTTCTCAACTGCTGCAGCATAGTTCAGGGGGAAAAAGCATCACATATAGGTTGTGCGGGTTTCAAATACCTTTCTTTGGTTCTGTGTTTAAGATGGAAGAACTGATCCGGTGCTGGACGATGTCAGCCAGGCCTTCAGACTGTTGGGGGTGAGTCTGAGCGAACTGGAGGACTATGTCAACAACCTGGAGCCTGTGGCCTTTGCCCATCAGACACCGCTCTTTCCTGTTAGCAAAAACAATCTCCTGCAGTTTCCTCAGCCTGGAGCCAGAGATGCAGAGGAAAGAAAGGATTACATTCCAGATTACATGCCACCCCTGGTCTCTTTACAAGAAGGTCAGTACATTTGTTGGCCATATGCAGGTTGCTGAGCACGTACAGTTTGTTGTGCAGACCGACAGCTTTATTTTTGGTCAGTTCCTGGAGCGGGGGGGATATTTATCAGCTAGTGCAAAGGGGCTAGCTTGCCTGACCTTTAGAGTCGACAACAAAAAAGTACTGCTATCACTTCCTTGAATATTTATTGACTGATGTACAACTTTATTTGCATTTACACTAGAACGTGAAAGTGAATAACTTGTCTCTTGTCCCTTGTTGTGGTTTGTGTAGCTGCTTTACTTCTACTAACTTTTCCATGGTTTGAACATCAGTGATTATATCCCCAGTGACATCTTTATGGCAGGGCTGTCACATATACTGTAACACTTAGTTTAAGACATTATTAAGATTATGTTACATGTTTAATTTTGAATGGAATGGAAATTGCTTTTTTTTCCAACTGTCTCCATTCAGACAGTTTCTAAAACTTTTTAACACACGTTTAGAAAATGTTAAAACTGCAGTGTCTTATTTACAGTATTTTTGCTCTCTGTCAGAGTGGTGTACTAATTGAGTATGAACTATCTACATAGTTTCATTGTAAGTCTTGGACTTGAATTCATTTTTGTCTCCTTCCCATGTAGAAGAGGAGGAGGAAGAGGTCCCTGCTGACATGGGCACATCAGCTGAAGCTATGCAGGTGGCGCTGGAAGAGGATGAGGAGGAAGCGGACGAAGATGAGGCGGTCAATGACGAAAACCACCCGCTAAAGAGGCACCTGGACAGCCCTGACGCAGCTTTGGGCATGATGCCCACCTCCAAGAGACCACGCATGTACCCTGGCCTCAGCCCTGAATGGGGGGTTGAACCCAGGGAGCCCCTCACCTCCCTCAACCCGCAGCGCGTTCCCCCCGGCATACTGCCTTCTCATGACAGCCTTGACCCCCTGTCACCTGAAGCGCCATCTGCAGCCCTGCCTTCATTTAGACCTCTGCCGATAATACCGAAACACACCGATCAAAAGGGCCTCACCACTCCAGCGAGGAAGCCTAAGGTCTCATCACCCGGTAGACAACGAACTAAGTCCCCAAAAGGGGTTATTCCGGTTCCAGTGGTTGGTAGTCCCATCCATTCTCCAAAACCATCTAAAGAAAGGAAGAAATCCCCAGGCAGGACAAAGAGTCCTAAAAGCCCCAAGAGCCCAAAGATGAGTTCAGCTAAAATGCCTCAACCTCCGAGCAAGACAGATGGTCTGCATAAGCTACCGCTGTCTGCTCTGAGCGAGAGAATGGGCAAAGAGAACATTCATATGCGCCGGAATATCGAGGACAGGGAGCTAGCTGAAGGCCCTTTCAAGAAACTAGAGCCCGATAATGCAGCCATTGATGACTCTATAGATGCTGTAATAGCCAGAGCATGTGCTGAGCGGGAACCTGATCCTTTTGCTTTCTCCTCGGGCTCTGATTCAGATAGCAATGGATTCTCCAGCCCCAGGAGGCTGACCATTATGGAGCCGTCTACACCTAAAGTCCCCATAGGGGCTGGCAATGTGTTAAAAGACACATCAACACCAATTCACCTACAGGTGCCCACAGGCCTTGGAAACTGGACTATGGAGGATTCAATCAATGAGGTGATCCGGAAGGCCAACCAGGGGGGTCCGTCTGCCCCCCCTCAAAATCAAGCAGAATATGTGTCGTCAGGGTCGGCCTCACCACCCACCCCCGAGCCTCTGATGAAGGTGTTTGAGGAGAAGAACAAGATCGTGTCATCGTTAGAAGTGAAGAAAAAGCTGAAGAAGGAGCTCAAAACTAAGATGAAGAAGAAGGAGAAAGATAAGCCAAAAGACAAAGACCGGGAAAAGGACAAGAGCAAGCTCAAAGAGAAAAACAAGGATAAGAACAGGGACAAAAACAAAGAATTTTCCAAGGATATCAAGATACCATGGAAGGAGTTCGGCTTGAAAGATGAAGACCGCTTTTTCCCGCAAGACTTTACTCTGCCTGAGGGCTCCATCAAAATTAAATCGAGAGATCCGGATGGCCCCAAGAAGGAGAAAGAGAAACATAAAGACAAAAAGAAGGACAAAGAAAAAAGTAAAAAAGACAAGGAGAAGAGGGACAAGGGCAAGGATAGGAACAAGGAGGACAAGCAGAGATCATCTGCTTTGTCCCCCTTTGTCCTTAGTGAAATCCCTCCCCTGTTCAGCCCCTCAACCTGCCTGCGCGTGCCCTCCATGCTGCCTTCCTTGGCCCCGATCCTTCAGGATAAGGAAGTAAAGAGCAAGGAAAAAGACAAGAAAAAAGACAAGAAAGAGAAGAAGAAGAAGAAGGACAAGGAGAAGGACAAGGAGAGAGAAAAGGCCAAAGAGAAGGAGCGGGAGAAAGAAGAGAAGAGGAAAGAAAAAGAGAGAGAAAAGGAGAAGCGGGAAAAGGAGAAAGAGAAAGAAAAGGAGAGGTTTCGATTGGAGAAGGTAGGTACTGTTTTTGTTTTACCGTTATGTCTGTGTGTGTTAAGCTGTCACTGACCTCATCCTTCCTGTCTGCTCAGGTGAAAATGGACACTCCAGCAGCCTTACCATCTCCAGTCATCCCCAGACTGACCCTCAGGGTGGGAGCAGGACAGGACAAAATGTAAGTACCGAAAGACGGTAAACATTTCAGAACTACTGATTAGATACGTATTAAAGGCGGAGCAAATTGAACTGTTTCACATTGTGTTGGGTTGCGTAATCTACAGCATCATTTTCCTTAAGAGCGTCGTTTTGTTCTCTTGAGAACCTGAGAACAGAAGAATGTTTTTATGAACCAAAATAATCACTCGGATTTGGAGGAAGGTGGTATTCCTTGGACTGGATGAAGTATGAAATTTTCTGCCTGAAAAGTCATTTAAGCCACTGAGCATAGGTGTTAGACTTAAAAGTGCAGTTGCTGACTTTCAAATATGGTGGAGTGCAGGTATTAAAGGGGAACTCCGGGGAATTTGAAGCACATTCCCATTGCTAGAGGTTGTCAAATACTGACAGTAGGACACAGACTGGTGCAAATCGGCGCTCCCTGTGCGGCGATAGCGCTGTTTGCGCAGCCTGTCATGCTAGCCAAATACGTGGTGGCCAATGGGCAATAATAAACCTTCCATGTAAAACAACAACTTGCACACTGCAGAAACGTCACACCACTTTATAAACCATCCGACAATAAAGTCACAAGCCTTACCATCAAAACCATATGCATGGTTCTCACATTACTGGCATGGGGACGTTACAAAACAACTTTATAAACAGCATGTCACTCACCGGCTGGTTGTAGGCTCGCGCATGTGAAAGCCCAAAAGAGTCAATGGACGATAATCCCATATACGAAACAATTATCTTCTCTAGAAAAAAACTGCATTCAAGTATTTAAAACATTACAACAATATATTACAACAATATTGTTGTAATGTTTTAAATACTTGAACGCAGTTTTTTTCTAGAGAAGATAATTGTTTTGTATATGGGAGTATCGTCCATTGACTCTTTTGGGCTTTCACATGTACGCGCCTACCGACAACCGGTAAGTGACATGCTGTTTATAAAGTTGTTTTGTAACGTCCCCATGCCAGTAATGTGGGAACCATGCATATGGTTTTGATGGCAAGGCTTGTGACTTTATTGTCGGATGGTTTATGAAGTGGTGTGACGTTTCTGCAGTGTGCAAGTTGTTGTTTTACATGGAAGGGTTATTATTGCCATTGGCCACCACGTATTTGGCTAGCATGACAGGCTGCGCAAACAGCCCAATCGCCGCACAGGGAGCGCCGATTTGCACCGGTCTGTGTCCTACTGTCAGTATTTGACAACCTCTAGCAATGGGATTGCGCTTCAAATGCCCCGGAGTTCCCCTTTAAGTTGCAAAAAAAAAAAAAAACAGAAAAGTCTGGTAAAGTGACACTAACTTTAAAGATGCTTTAGTCAGTCTGTATGTTAACATTCCGCCACTGATTGTTCTTGGCTTGTTACATAGTGGATGTTAAACCTAATTACTCTCTGCATCATTCTGAAAAAAGCGGCATTAGTGCAGTTGTATTGACACTTACATTATTCAGTATATTTGTAATATTCTTCTTTTAATGTTTTGAATGAAAGGTATCTCCTAGTTTTAGTCTGAATATAAAAAAAAAACTGCAACTGTTCGGTGCCTTTGTGCTTAGAATTTGTGAACTGGCTCCGTTTCATTTGTCTTCAAGTTGCACTTTAACTCCGTTTGTACGCCATGTTTAATGAAGCCACGCTAATATTGACAGCTTGTTTTCAGGGAATATAAGATACGAGGTGCTGCTGGAAAACAGCCTAGAATAAAACCTTCAGTGAACAAGCAAATAAATTGAGGTTGTCTTTTTTTTTTTTCAGACGAGTGCATTCAAAAACATATTTCAGATGTTTGTAGTGTATTTTAGGTGTCCCCTGGCCTTGCATATTTAACCACACGCATCGACTAACTTAGTGGCTGTATAGATCTTCTATCTCTCACTCTGTGCTGTCGCTCGCAGTGAGAGGTCCTCTGTTCTTACCGACTTGTTCTCTTCTCTGTCCGTCACCAGCGTTATCAGCAAAGTGGTTCCAAATTCAGAGCCCAAGACGCCAGCCCCCAGGATTCCCGCTGCCAAGTCGGGGCCTGGGAATCGTCCCCGGACACCCCCACCACCTCCGATACTCGCCCCCGTCGCACCGACTCTGCCCCCGCCCCCCTCCCCACTTCCACCCCCTCGCCCCCCGATGTCGACGTTGTTCTCTCCACCCTCTATGCTGCCTCATGCTGCTTCCATCAAGACGCCGGTCCGAAGCGTGGTAACTGAGACCGTCAGTACTTATGTGGTAAGTTCCTGTGCGCTAAATGTGTGTTGAGACGTTTCACAAGTTTCAGCTTTACCGGGGCTTTAAAAGTGCGGGTGAGAAGTCCATTAAGCATACCTGAGCTAAAAGGAGACGTGTAATACTGTACTGTTTTCTCCTTTTTTCAGTAATCCATGACTTTTATGTACTAGTTATGTTGCTGCTGCGATGCTTTATTGTCCCTCCGATTTATTAAAGATCCGAGACGAGTGGGGGAACCAGATCTGGATCTGTCCTGGTTGCAACAAACCTGATGATGGCAGTCCCATGATAGGATGTGACGACTGTGACGACTGGTATCATTGGTAAGCCATTTACTGCTCTGAAACCCTCATCTGGTCCAATTCATCTCTTCTATTCTGTATATTTTTAACATTATAAACGTCTGTATTTGTTCCTTGTTTGTAAAAATGAAAGGTTTTTGAAAAATTCCCGGTTTGTTAGCTATCCTTGTTTTGGGGCCACAGGAGTGGAGATTCCATGTCATTTCAACCATTTTTAACCCCTTTTTGTTACCGTTGAAGGATGGATTTTTTGTGACGGAGAATTCAACACACAGACTCAGACACACAACCTTATTACTAGGGAGCTGGCCAAGTAAAATCAGCAGCAATCAAGTGATTCAGAAATGTACATTGCCACGTGCAGCTCCTCCACAAAATGCCTTGAAAATGTCCAGGCTGCAGGGCTTGTGTGACTTATGGCTTAAAGGGATAGTTCGCCTCTTTTGACATGAAGCTGGTTGACATCCCATACTAGCAACATGAACATTGACCTACCCCCCGCTGCGTCCTGTGAGCCGAGTTCCAGCCTCATTTTGGCGTTGACGAAGGTAGTCCGGCTAGTTGGCTGGGGCCCCAAAAATAAAGCGTTTTGCTTCTTAAAACAATATGTCTCCAAAAGAGTAATACATTTGCATCAAAAAATCGTTCTCCAGGAAAAAGTCAGACCTCACAATCGCTTGGCACTATTTTCTCTACCTTCGTATCACTGCGTGCTGCCACCTGCCGACAGCCGCGCCTGTTACGGTGTTTGCTGCTCGGAAGCAGGGGAATGCTTGGAGAGAAGATAGCGCCAAGCGATTGTGAGCTCTGACTTTTTTCTGGATAACGATTTTGTGATGATTTTGTGACACTCTTTTGAACGCATATTGTTTTGAGAAGCAAAATGTTTTATTTTTGGGGCCCCAGCCAACTAGCCGGACTACCTTCGTCAATGCCAAAACTCGGCCGGGACTCGGCTCACAGGACGCAGTCGGGGGTAAGTCAATGTTCACAAACGATATTGCTAGTATGGGATGTCATACAGCTTCATGTCAAAAGAGGCAAACTATCCTACTATCCTAACTAGGTTTGCCATATATGAGACCCTGGCTGGGACGATCTGTGATTTTTGGCCGTCGCAGCAGTTCTAAACCGTCGCGTCGACTGCTCGTCCCGCTCGTGTCTTTTTGTCATATGAAAAAAATAAAAAAAGAAACGCCACATGGACGTTGTTTACAAGGTTACCTAAAATCAGTCTTGCATCTTTTAACTGACACAAATTTCCTTCCTTTTGTCTGCTCAGGCCTTGCGTAGGGGTCGTTTCAGAGCCTCCCGAGGACCAGCAGTGGTTCTGCGTCAAATGTTGCAGCAAGAAGAAGGACAAAAAACACAAGAAAAGAAAACACAAACCACACTGAGCCTATGCAAAAAGCACATATTTCGGACTAAAGCCATCACTGAACACTCATGGCACTGCTGTAAAAATTAAAAAAAGACAAAAGAAAGTTAGAATTGTGGCTGACTTGACTTCTTGATGATTTTTTTAATGATGTCAGCCATGATGCATTGTGAGTTGGTTAAAATGAAAGAAAAAAAAAAAAGGCTTTAACCAGCACATATTCAGCCTTAGTTCTTATGTGGGCTCTGCCCCCACCCCCTGTAAATTGCTTGTTTTTTGTTTTGGATGTCCAGTTGTAGGAGATCTTGACAATTATGTCTGTATGACCGCAACTTCTGTAAGATCAGGGCTCAAAGCAGAGGAGAGAGCAGCTGCCATCTGTCGTCTTTATTTCTGTTTGCTTCACGTCGCCACCGCAGGAGTGACCTCCGCGTCAAAAACCTCTCTCTGGTTTTTCTGCAGTAACATTGAAATGTCATGTACATAATGATGTTTGCATCGGGCATGTATAAATGTGTAAATACCAACCTCCAAGCCAAGTGCATTTTGTTCTTAGGATTCTGACTCGCTAAAACCATTTTCAGACATTGGTTTTTAAATCCGACAATTTTCTGTAATTTCTGTACATTTTTTTAAATTTAAAGTTTGTATTTTTATTTTTTTTCCTTTACATGGATTAGTCCTGGAATTATACTGTAGCTGTGCTTGTAATGTAATTCATTTTGCTGATCCTTCATTATTAAAGATAAACAGTCTGTGCACTCGCAGACTTTAAGACGTAAATCTCATGACCGTTATAAGTGTTCCCAGATTTGTTTGCTTTCAGATACTGTTTACTTTCAACTTTAGACTTCATAACATTTATGCTTTTTTTTTTTTTGAGAATTATCATTATCTTTATTATTTGCCCTTGCTATGAAAAAAAAAAAAATAGATTGGAAATATTTTTAACAAATCAAGTTTCGCATGTTGAACTTTGTTCCTGCTTGTTTCAGCCGGTGTTGTGAGTCCCGGATGGTCCCTTGCATTGGTCTGTTCGGTGCGTTCAAGGCTACTCTGCTTATCCTAAAAATCTGCATGCACTTAGTGCAGTTTATCGTCTGGACTAATTGAGGAACTAATGTTCTGAAACTGCTTCCCCTCCCATTTGTGCTCGTATTATTTCCTTTCCATGAATGGCCACACGGTGTCATTCTTTACACAGAAACTGGCTCGCTGCTCCTCAGGTGCAAGACTGCACGACGGATTGCATGACACAGGTTTCCCCACTTTATGAATGTAAGATATGCAACAGGTATCTTTTACTGAATGCATGTGGAATCTTTAAATCGAACATGCGTGTCCCGTCAGACCAGTTCTGCGTTGCTTTTTGCAGTTAGGTTAGTTTTCCATCTCCAAACTCGCCTGTTTTCAGATGATCTGCGTTTGTCTTATGACGAGGTATTTTTGCCTAAAGTGTGAAAACTAATGTTGCTTTGTTTCAAAGTAGTCTTAAAAAGATTCAGCTGACAATGAGAGGTCAAAACTTGGGGAAAAAAGCCTTTTAGATAGAGGAAACCCTCTTGAAACAGCTGCGCATTTGAGGTACAAACGCTGGGAAATCAGATGCTTCAGAAGAGTTGGCAAAGTCACAAAAACACACAATAAGAGGAGGCACCAGGTTTTACAGATCAAGAGGTTGGACCTGAAGCTGGATCACAAGTGGATTCAGGGGCCCCACGAAGTCAGTTACATTCAAAAACATGTTTCTACAGGACAGCGCTCCATAACATGCATCCAAGTACTCCACTTTGTAGGCCAGCACAGACCTCAAAGATGACTGAGGTATGATCAGGCCTCTTTCCTCATCTTTCTGTGAGTTCTGCTTTGAAATTGTATTCTTTTTTTCTTTTCTTTTTTTAATATGTCCAATTTGCATTGCATTGCTTTTCTTAGAACTTCGTTGAAAAAGCTCTGGTTACTGTGAAGAAGACTGACTGGCTCACTCATGTGTTAACAGCTTCCCTAAAACCTGAGAGCAGACAAGTGAGCTTGAAAGTAAAATCATTTGTTAATTACTTGACAACTAACCGTGTGACTCATTGCACTGGAAAAAAAAGATAAAAACTAATTTCCTCTTTCTTTCTTTCTTTCTTTTTTTTTTAAATTCAGTCCGAGGACATTGTTTGACTCAAAAATGAAATGAATCCCAAGGAATAAAATGTCCCTTATGACTGTGTACGCAGTGTAAAAGTGTCATCCTTTGCAAGAGACCCTACAGATATATTTTACCACTTCTCAGAAGCCATGGAGACAGCTTTGAACAGAAAAAGAAAACGCTTCCCCGAGTTATCAGTCAGCATTTCATGATGGGGGCCCTCCATGTCTGATGTCACTTTTTCCACTCTTTGAAGTGACGTGCGCTGGTGAAATGCTGCCAGGATACGGAGGACTCAGTTGTTTTGCAGATTATCAGAAGGTTTTAATGCAGAGTCATCAGTGACTTTACTGCCTGAATTTCTTCACCAGCTTTACTGTAGTTCCACTGTATTCACTTCCGGGAACAGGCTGCAGATCAGTGCTGCCTGACAGAAGAAGTCTAGTTGTCACGTATCAAAGCGTATCAGCATTTTTTGCGGCTTCAAAGTAAAGCTGTTTCATTAATAATAAACACTACTTGGAAATCTATTATTTAATAGAGCAGCGTAGTGACTGGAGAAGGCTGAATGATCTCTCAAGAAAAACCTGGGAAAAATCTTTACAAGTTCAGCATTAGAGAGAGATCACGGCATGAATTGGTCTCATTGAATATCATATATATATTCACTTTAATCATCTCATTCATTATAAGTGGGAAACATACTGCATAGAATCTTCTTGTATTGATTGCTGTTTAACACCGGCCTGATTGTTTCTGTTCATTTCAACTGACATATAATGGGCCCCTACTGCAGCCAGGATTGGCCCGTGATAAACAGTGCTTTTGCTCTCAGGAAGTGTACATTTTAGGTCAGGATGCTGGCAAATTCTGGACAGACAACACGCACCTCCCTCGTTCACTTTTAAACCTGTGAAAAATTCATCTCACTCATTCACTCCTCTCTCTCTTTGAACGTGTCTCTGCCTCAGATGGCCTTAGAGGAAATCGACTCTGCATCTGCTGATAACACTGAACAAAAGAGGAAGTGGAAAAGATGATGTGCGACCCAGGAAAAGGGAAGTAAAGGGACTTCTGGCCATGCAAAATATGATGACATTTCAAAGCTTTTTTTTGCTTTTTTTTAATCGCAGGCAATGAATTCACTCATGCAGCCGTCACTTCAGTTAACACAGAAGCGGCGCTGGAATGCAGTATGCTAAATGACTAATAAAGCCCTTCAGTTATGAATCATAACCTGATAAGTTTAATTTGAACCAAAATGCAGTTGCTAAGGGAGAAGAGACGGGTAGCAGTGTCTTCTTGAGAGCATGGCGGTTCTAACTGCACTCATGGTTTTTCTGTGTCACTCAACCCTCCTCAGTTTCACCAGCTGGTGTCAGGTGTCCTACTGTTGAAGTTGGTTGCTAACATCTGTTGGATCATAAATTCTACTGTCCGCTGCCTGTAAATATAGAGTCCTGGAACAGCAACATAATACATTATTATTTCTTTTGAGGTAAAAGAAGGAAAGAAGTGTTCACTTGATGTCTCTACGCATCAACAGCCCGTTTCCTCTAAAATGGATGCTATGGTGATGTTGTACAAAATATACTGCAAGCTGCCCATTAACCTTTGTTGGTTTCAACTTGAATTAGCTTTAATTCTTCAGTCAAACCTTGTCCCAACGGTATTTGGCTCACTCTCTATACAGAACACGATGTTCACCGAGCTGAGACGGTTCCGGTTTTTACCAACAAAAACACAGACGGTATTTGTCTGTGCGAATAGTCCCAAGGGGGCACACGAATGGTGAAAAGGGAAAGCTTTCGCTCTTCATTTGAAGCCACCTGCAGTGCTTCAAACGTGTGGTGTTATATTTGCCTTATTACACTGCAGGCATGAGTGCATTTTGTTTTCCAGCCGCGACACGCACTGAAACCCACCAACACTCCCTTTCACATTACAGTGCATCTGTACAGGATGCGGCTGCTTCTTACACCGATAAATCTTCAATGTGTCTGCTTTCCCGAGTTCAGTTTGCTACGAAAGTGTGCGTTTTATACATCATTCCCATAGAAGATGATTTCACCTCACCGCATGATTTTCTCATCCGTGAAGGATTAGGAGACACAACATTATCATCATGCATGCTTCCAGTGGCGCTCTCACGTGTTAGTGGATCAGATTCTTTGTGCGGCGTGATGCCTGTGGGTCTGACAGTCATACTAAGCAGCAACACATGATGAAAAAAAAAGAAGAGGATTTCAACATCGGTCCTTAAAATATTCATGTCAGCAGAAAGTACGTGGCTGAGCTGAAGAGGATTTTTTTTTGTCATGATAAGAGGAGGCAGATCACCTTCATACTAGTCTTCTCAGTTGTAAAACCCAGAAACTACTGATAATGACCCTGTTTTTAAATGACTTTCCCTACACAAATCTAAGGGGACACAACACGCATGGGAGAATGAGACCTACATCCAGATCCTCCTGGGTTCTGTGAAAATGATATTGTGTTAAATCACGCTCAAGTTTTTAATAGGGTGGCAAATGGCAGCAAAACACACAGCACACAAAGTGTTTGTGCTGCAATCTTCAGCAGCTGTAAAAGCTGCTTCGCCCTCTTCACACTGGAGACTTTACAGATCAGAAAACAGTCAAATGAGCTCTGGCCAATGCAAATCAAGATGTGACACTTCTTTTAAGTCAATAGACTGAATCCATCAGATAGGCTTTATGGTGTTTGAATGTAAAGAGAGTCTAACTTCTGTAGAATTACATGCAAGTATCTCATTTATGCTAAGGGCTATTGTACAACTCCAGTTCCGTAAAATGCTGGATCACAGTGTATAATGTGAATTAAAAACAGAATGGAATGATCTACAACGCTCATAAACCAAGGTTTTACTCACTATAGAACCCAGAAAATATATCAAACGTTGAGCTAATGTTTTTCATTAGAGATGTTAGCTCGTGTTGAATGTTGGGACAGGGCCATGTTTACCACTGTGTAGCATCCCCTCTTCTTTTAACAACAGTCTATGAACATCTGTGAACTGAGACGAGACCAGCTGTAAGACCTCTGGGAGAAGAATGTTGTATCATTCTTGTCTGATTTAGGATCCTAGCTGCTCAGCAGTCCTGGGTCTTTGTCCTAATTTGCTTTTCATGATACACTAAATGTTTTCAATTGTTGAAGGTCTGGACTGCAGTTAGTATAGAGTTTAGCACTGTCTTGTGAAGATATGCAAGGCCTTCCCTGAAAAAGACATCGTCTGGATAACTTTCCAATTGTGCAAATGAACCCACATACCATTAGAGATGCAGACTTTTGAACTGAGTGCTGATAACAAGCCGGATGGTCCCTCTCGTTTTTAGTCCAAAGGACTCAGCATCCATGATTTTGTAAAAGAATCTAAACTTTTTCATGAGTCTGACCACAGAACAATTTTTCAGTTTGCCTCAGTTCAATCATTTCAATTTTAGATGAGCCTCTGCCCAGAGAAGACAGCCGCAGTTGTGGATCATGTTCACAGTTGACTTCCTTTTTTGCATAACTATCTACATTTATGGGTGGCACAGCATGCCCATATTCATGGAGAATCTTGACAATATCATGCACTGTAGATCATGGAATATTAAACGTATCTGCCACTTTATGTTGGGGAACTTTATTATTATCATTATGAAATTGCTCCACAATTTGTAGAAGCAGTTTTTTGGCAGATTGTTGGACCTCTGCCCATCTTTACTTCTGAGAGACTCTGCCTCTCCAAGGTGCTCTCCGTATAACTATCCACGTTACTGACCTGTTGTCAGCCAACCTCATTAATGATGATACATTCCTCCAGCTGTTTCTTTTCGGTACCACCTATTGTTCCAGCGTGTTGTTGAATTCAGCACAACTTTTCTGTTGTTTCTGCCAAATGTCAAATTCAAGATGAACCCATATTTTTATTGAAAAAGTTAAATGTCTCACTGCTATGTTGTGTTTGATATATATATCAAATGTTCTATTGTGAATCTTTTAAAGAAAAAGAAAGTTTCAGAGATTTGCAAATCATTTCACTTCTGTTTTCTTTTTGTTATTTGTTTCTTTTAATGTTAAGATGGGGTCTTAACTATTTCAGAATTAGGGATTTAGCTTTGTGCTTTATGGTCCAGGCCCGTGTGAAAACCTGCAGGTATATCAGTGAAATAGTAGGCTAACCATCTGTAGCAGAGCTTTTACTTAGCCTTATTAAACAAGTATCTATGTTGATTGCAATGTTAGCTTACATGCTAAAATGCTATGTCTATCCCTTTTAACTCCATGATAACAGTGATGTGAGGCTGTCAGGAAAATTTCCACCTGTCACCTACGTGTTTATCATCAGCCAACTGATGGAGTATGATGTGCACTTTCTCTCGCTCAATGGAGAGTGTTTATAATGTTTACCCACAGTTGTGTTTATGTGCAGTTTAGGTGCTCAGTGATGGGCAGATTTCTGGTATAAGGGTCAGCTATGATGGCTGCAGTTTTTGGAAAATTAGGATCATTAAACTAATTTGCCTGATGATGGCCATTATTTGGGCCACTTATTCAAGTGGATGCTGGATCCAGAGAAATGTGTCACAGAACCAGGACTGGATCTGGATGTGAGATTTTGTGGCATCTGTGTCCTCTACTTTCCCCCTGGCTGACAGTGGGAATAAATCACCCATGGTCGATATTCTAAAGTTTTCCAAATATGGGTTTCAATTAGTACAAGAGTGCTGCTGTGGATACAGCTTTACAGCCTGAAAACTGGGCTGCCGCAGGCGGCACAATGCATTAGCACACGATGAGCTGTCAGAGAGGATTACTTCAGCCACCACAGTCAGCGAAGGGGGTGGGCGCCACTCTGCTGCACTAAACCAAGGAGAAAAGGTGGGCGGGAGACAGAGAAAAGCAGAGAATCACATAGAGGAAAGAGGGAAAGAGAAGAAAGTGTCTGTTGCACCGGTTGGATTTTTCCAGAGCACCGATGTTGGAACACTCTTCTGAGCTGGCCCTAGTGCAGAGTCTGTATGCCAACAGCATGCGCTGTCCCCCCTCTGCGGCCGGGATCACTGTCAGGAATGAGGACCTGCCTATGAGGTACGTTGGGACTGGCCCCTCATTCAAATTTGGGCTGGCTTTTGTGGAGCAGCCCGTATTTGGACTGCCTCTTTGTCTGGGTTGATATTGTCATAGGATGTATTGTTTCCAGCGGAGGCATTATCTCATGCTGTGCTGGGCAGGACAGTGTTCCTCTGCATGTGGTTGTGTTTTTTATTTTATTTTATAAAATTAAGAAACCATGTGTGAGTGAGTTTAGCCATTTTATTTCATCTTATCTTCCCTAGACGGAAATGATAAAATGTGGATGGAATGGTTTCGTTTTAAAATGAAACAAAATGAACCAAAAGAAACATAGTAGCATTCACATGTTATTTAATTGACCTCCCACTTCATTCAAAGTTCCTCAAGGGCTCAGATATTAGCGAAATATAGAAATAAAAGAAAATGAATGTGTCGGTGATGCAGATGTTTGTCTTCAAATTACACAATCCATTGAGAAAGAGCAATCTGTGTGATTAAATATGACACAAACAAAGACCTTAGTGCACTGAGTCAGTCAAAAACAATTCAAGATATCAATTATCTGTGAAATAACAGGAAGGAACATTTACATACATCATACAATTTGCATAAATTAGGTGGAACATCTACCCTGATAAGGCACTGATGTATGTGCTTCGAACATCTTGTTTCAGTAGATTTCCTCTGTGAAGCAGATAAGACGAAGTTTGCTCGCTCCATTTTGAGAGCCCTTCAGCTAGTCGCCATTCGGCAAAAGATTTCACGAAAGGCAGAGCTGAGAAAAAGTATGCTTTTAAGTAGATGTCGTTAAATCTGAAGCTGACCTATTTCCACCCTGTGCAGTTTGTTACGAAAGAGCACAAATTCAAATGCAGGGGGATGATTATGGGTGAATGGGACTCCAGTTCTACTGCATGAGGGGGGAATTGTTTGATGTAAACAACAAAAGCATGGTACATGTAGAGGATTAAGAAGGGATTACAGTAGTAATAATCTGAGATTAGGAATTAAATATTTGAAGGTGCCAGCAACTGCACATCTTGTGGAATCCACTCCATCAAACGTCTCTTAGAAAAGCAGATGCGTACCAAATAGAACATGTTGGATTATTATATATTTAACTGCGCTGTATTTATTGTACATACCCACACATGAAGCAAGAACTGCTCTTTGGAAGATTTCTGCTCTGTTATTGGCAAACAGAGCCCCCTCACACCCAGATCTAATTGAGTCAAAGAAAATATGTGGACACTGCAGATAGGATGACATTTTTGTATTTAACCTCCATCTTAATAAAACCTGATCCCTCAGAGAAGGTTACACTACCATTTATAGCAGCCCTTCAAGCTTGATGCTGGATGGTGGGCCTATCTGTATGCATGGCAAAATAGTTAGCATTATCACATTATGCACACAAACATCTTTCAGGCGCTGTTTAATAGAGCATACAAGGTACTGGTGCCAGGTTGCCTTGAAATTGCTATGGATACAAGGATTAAGTCGGATTTCACAAATGGGATGTTTCTTAACACGCGCTATGAATAATATTTTAGGACTGTGCAGCTGCTAGGGCAATAATGAATGGTTCGATAATTGGGCTAGCTCCCTAATGTCTCTCAGCTATGGCAAACCGTACTTGACAACAAAACCCCCCACCCCACCCCACCCCCTGCCATGGTGGAAGCCTCGCCCTGCAAGTCCAGCACAACAAAGAAAGATAGGCTCCCCCTCCCCCAGAGAGACAACAGGCCAGCACAAAGAGGACTATGACCTATGACCCAGGGGAAAAGCAAAAATACAGAAAGAAAAACTACATTCTACTTCTGGCATATCTGCAGTGAAAGGTAATAAATAAAATGCAAAATTATTCGCATCTATTTATATAATCTAATAACAAAAAAGCCAGGGGCCTAATTTAAGAGTCTTGGGAGGGAAACAACTAAGCTTGATAGACCATTCATACTATATTTAAACACATTCAATCTAATTGGTATCATGAGATCCCTTACTCACCCACAGACTATTCTCCTTTCACAGTCAGTGGTTGAAAATAAATATCACTCAGGCACTGCAATGATGTACAATTTTACAGGAGATGAGCTCCTTTGTACTATTCTTTTTCACTTCTTCCTCGCGACGCTTTAGTAGTAGATATTGTTGACAGCTTTGTTTACTTTTTAATAAAAGATATTATACAATAAATAATGTAACAAGCTTTTTAGTCACAGCATATCGATTAAACGAGTGGCTCCCTAGCTTTTAGGCATCTTTAAAAAAAAAAAAAGAAAGAAAAAAAAATAGTAAGTGGTCTGGGTGGGTGAGGTTTTCTAAATGTGCAGTCCATCAAGTGGTGGAGCTTTTAACAGCCTTATTGGTAATATTTTGAGAAATATTCAGATGATCCAGTACCTCTCCAGAAAAATGAGAGCAACCCCCCCCTTTAAACTTTACTGTTACTCTCTCTGTATCCCTGCACGTAAAACTGGGCTCAAATTAGCTTAATCTGCAACAGCTAGCTTATTAACATAAACTGTATACTGCAAAGGGCCGTGTTTCCCTTTAAGGTTTCAGAGTGTCTATCATTATGATAGTGTAATGGCGAGATTACAACAGGTAATAGTACAATTAGGTTAATAAACTCTCCACGGAATACCACTTGCGGGCCCTAAAGGGACATATCGTAATTTTAACACGGGGACAGAAGCGCCGTTGCCTTGCAGGGCTGCGTGGCTTCAGACTTTTGTTGATGAGGCCACGCCTCTGGTTCACTGCAGCTTGGTAAGCAGAGATACAACCGTTTGCCAGGGTTTATTTCACTCGGAGACGAGGGAGAAATAAGGTGGAAGGAGCTCGACAGGCACTGGTTCCCTCTCTCATGCAGCTTTGAAGAGGAAGACGCCCCCTCCCTGCACCTGCTCCACTTCGTCTTCTCGTCGTCTCGCAGGAGTTGAGCCTCTCGCACTGTGCGGGCGTCGCTTCTCATTGTTCGACGTTGTTTTGAGCATGACTTCGACGTACAACCTGGATTTCCTCCCTCTTGCCGAAAGTCGATTAATGACTTCGAGTGACACAATGTAAGTAGTCCAGTTGTCGATTTCCGCAGTGTTGCCACCCGAGCTCCTCGGAGACGTAGACGTTTGTGAGTGTTTTGAGCAAACAACACAGTTAGGGGCGAGTTGGGAGTTGGCTAGCGTTAGCTTACTGGGATGCTAATGTTGCTAATCATTAGAACAGTGACGGGTCGCTCACCTGGAGTTCAAGTTGTTTGTCAAACTTTTATTTTTAAAAAGGGTGTAACTTTCACGTACGTTATTTAAGTGGAGTACAGCGTCACCCACAACTTCAGCAGCACACAGTTTCTGAGTTTACACGTATTACTCAAAAAGTAAACGCAGTTAGCTAACGACGTTATTCGACACTACGCGGGGCGCTGTAATAGTCAAGTGACATGTGCTTCCGGAGATCACACGTTTCGGTATCAGTTCAGAAAAACAACCTTGACTAGCTGGTCCAAACTGTGTCCCGTTGTTTTTGTGTGTTACTGTTATTGTACAAACAATACTTGTCCTTTTTTGTTTGGTGCTTCATGTTGCACAAGTGAACAAGTTTGCGTTGAAGTGTGGTCGACCGAAACGGTAGGTGTTAAATGTGGGTTCATGGGGAAGTACTCTCTGCAGAAAGACTGTGAAGTTGGCTTTTAAGTTTTAATACATGTTATAGTATTCACAATGTTAATGATATCTACAGTTTTATTCAGCCCAAGGCTCTACAGAATGAACAAACCGTGTTTGTGGACAGCAAACGAGTCATCATCCCAGCGTGCTTGACGCACTCTGTGTTGCTGCTAACGGTTAGCAGCAGCCCACAGACAGCGGTGTTCCCGTCCATGTTGGATGCAGAGTGCTTATTCTCAACGGCTGAAAACACGTGGTTTGCTCCATTATTGAGCCATTAATGGAAATCTTGTGACAGGACATGTAAACAATTAGAGGGGGAGACTCTCACTCCTGTCTTGTCCACGTAACACGAGCTAATCCTGTTTGGCAGAAACAAAAAGTCACAGCTCGCTTAAACAAGATTGTTTAAAGATCCTGAATGTATGCAGTTTTAGAATTAAGCTCTTTCAGGCAAAACGTGGCATAGTCTTTTCATGTTATAATCTCACACTGTGGAGGAGAAGGGTACATATTTTGTTTAACAGGGTATTATAGATGGATTCATGTTTTTTTTATTATTTTTTTTATCCGATAATAGGGGTGGGAGTCACACTTCAGATGTGTGACGATGATTATTGGTGTTTCCTTTTCTCTTGACTACTTTGTACCTGTGGTGACATGTATTTATGATAATCTGTAACTGATTTACTTTATTACTTTATTTAAAAAAAACCAAATCAAATGCATGTGGCAAATTAACTGGAAGGCCACATTTGTCGTCATATTTCTGAGCATGGAACAACAGTAAGAGAGAAGTTTTCTTGTAAATGTACTTTTAGACATGTGTAATGAGTGAGATAATCACCCATTCAGGTTTTAGTTGCTAAACTGCGCAACATTGTACAGAATCCCTGGTTCTAAGCCTTCATGTGGACTGAAACCCTTGTCAATAGAAATTGCTTTCTTGATAATGATGGGGTGTCTTCTCGTGGTTTTGGTGTTTCCGAAATATTTTTGTTAGACTTTATAGAAGTCGAGGTGCTCCCATTGTTCTAGCTTTTAATGCTGAGGCTGCTGGTCGGAGTTCTGGCTCAGTCATCCTCTTCATGCTAATAACTGTCCAGGTGCTTCTCTTTTTCTTTTCCAAGTCCCTCCTTTTGCATTGCAGAAATCTTACCTCATCAATTACCACATTGAAAATCTTTTGTGAATAGATTAAGAATCTTCCATGTCCTCATCTTCATGCATGCAGATGATAAATGGTCGGTATTACAGTAACATTGTAGTATATATATATATATATTTTTTTTTCCCACCCCTGGCAAATAATGCTAACTAAAGTGGACTGATTTGCATATATTTTTGGATGAAGACACGATCGTTGGATAGTGAGGTTCAAAATTCTTGTTTTATTTTGTAGATGGAGGGAAAGCAAATTATGTCCCCAGAGACTTTTTCATATCTCTGTTTTACAATGTTTCGTAAAATTCTGTGAACAGCCAGGAAGAATATTTTGTAAGAATGTTCCATAAATCAGACCAAGAATTAAATGTGAACAAACCTTACTGTGAGAAACTTTATAGATAGGAATAAGAGTGGAAAGTTTAAAAAAAATCTCCATCTAATGTTATGGGCTATGAATCTGCAAACATTTTTACTGGTAACTATTGTGTGCAGGATAACATCCATCCATTTTTTTTTATATTTATACCCACGTCATCCAACTCAGGGTCACGGGGGGAGGCTGGAGCCTGTCCCAACTGTCATTGGGCAAGGGGCAGGGTACACCCGGACAGGTCGCCAGTCCATCACAGGGCCACACACGAGAAATCACGATCACATAATTATTTTCAAACACCGTAGAGTTTTGACGTTAAGTTGATCGGCTGCAGAGACAACTCTTGTGATTGAGCCTCCATTTTGTTTTACTCAATAATAAAACGGAAAGCTATTTGCCATCAGACTGCTCATTGTAATATGTCAGTCGGATGTCAAAGATACATTATCTTCATCTCATTAAATGTGCAGATTTGTTGGTTTTCTGGAGTTTCCATAAACTGCAGTGCACTTTAATGGTATTCTACCGTCAAATTTTTTAACCCTCTGCAAATTTAGTTGGGTAAATTCATGTTTTTTCTGCAAAGGATTATATCTCGTGTGACCGGTAGTGGTGATAAGATCTTGACAGAGCTGCATTTGATTGATTTTATCTGTCTGGTTGTTGACAGTAAGAGTGACTATCTGGGCTTAAATGTGATCCTTTGGCAGCCAACATGGCCATAGTGCCACGCCAGTAGGCTAAGTATCACGGTGATCCCTTTTGTTGTGGCCGACGAACTGTTGATCACTGTGAAGTGAAGGATCTTGGCACTGGGTACAGGGGCTGCTCAGCCCAGCTGTTCTTTCCTCTTTCTTGGCTGTGAGGGTTGCTTTGGGTGAGTGCCATGCAACCAGATGTTAAAGACCAAGAGCAGGAGGGCTCTGATCTATGCTGTCACCTGTTTTTTCTGCTCCTGCTTGTTTTGTGAGTTCATAATTGACTCCCCTGGAGCCATATGCGCAGTCTTGAAATGCTCATAGTCATGTTGTACATCTCCAGTGTGTTTGTGTGTGTGTGGTGGTGGGGGGGGGGTTGATCGAAGGTCTTAATCTTCGCAAACAAAAGACACAGAGGGAGATGGATACACAATTCCAAATGCACCCTTTAAGTCCATAAAATGATCAATATTTGGCTTTTAAGCTATTAAAGTTGATGCTACAGGTATGTTTCAGAAGCAGAATTGACTACAGACTCATGAGGTCTTTGAATAAGTACCTTGATATCTGTTTATTTAGTATGTTTAAGGTTAGTATGTCTTTGACTGAGGTTAGTGTCTGCTGTCTACAAAAAGGGAGTCAGTTGTATGGTTTGAAAGAAGCTTTGTTAAGTGGGGAAAAAGCCAAGTTTAGCCTTAACTGATTGGATTGACAACATATGACAAATGGAAAACCTCTTTTGGATGGATTCTTTTGTGGAGGTAAAAAAAAAAACCCATATGTGCTGTGAGTGAATCATTCATTAGAGTATATTGTAACGTTCATTGGATGTCATTTTTACTAGCGACTACATTCTTTGTAAGGATTTTGTGCATTGCACAAAGCCCTAAAAACTGCAAGTGTCATGTGAATTATTTTCTGACAACGGTTCCACAATACATTGACAGTCAAACAACAGCTTATGATCTTGGGGGTGGTGAATGAGGGAGTGATGACAGGCGCAGCTACAGGAAAATATACAGAATTTGTAAAGTAAAAGCAAAAGATGTGGTGTGGGAGGCTTCGTATTAAACCTCTGTTTCATTTCACAGCTTGAAGCAATGGGTGGCTGAGTGTGTTAGAGAAGGCAGATTCAAAGTAATCAAGTGCAATTGCTGCTGTTACTAGGCATCATTAGAGATGCATTGTTGATGCAAAGTTGCACCCGAAGATTTGAATTTATTCTTCATATTTTAGTTGGATGTCTGACTGTTAGTTCGCATGAGCTTTATTTCAGTAACGTCATCCATAACCACCAGGGACACTTGGTGTGATTATGTAGCTAATGGTGCGGGCCTTGCCATCAGATGC
The DNA here is from genome assembly GCF_027942865.1 of Odontesthes bonariensis. Taxonomy (NCBI): domain Eukaryota; kingdom Metazoa; phylum Chordata; class Actinopteri; order Atheriniformes; family Atherinopsidae; genus Odontesthes; species Odontesthes bonariensis. The sequence continues at coordinate 23,600,134 of NC_134512.1, read as the reverse complement.
TGGCCGTCTGTTAACATGCAGCCCATTCAGAGGCTGATTGAACTTGTCTGTCTTCATCAGGGGAAATGCAGCAACGAAATTAGGCACATTTAAGCTGAATTGGAGTTAATATTAACAGGTCGACGTCTTAATTTCTCCCCAAAACCACATTGTTGGTATGGTAATCGATTGATAGATTGCTGCTTTCTGCTTTATTGTGAGATGTAGAATCCATTTTTAGCTGTCATTTGTTTTGCTAAAATGCAAGTCTAAGCGTTTCTTGATGACGGTTTTAACAATTGTTGTTCTTTAAATCCTGTTCATGTTTCCTGTGGCTAGTTTCTAAGTGACTACTTAAAGTCTGTCAGGAAGCTCACAAGGATATTTTTATTACAAGCCTTTGAACCCTTATTCGTGCTGTCCAAGAATATTCTGCCTCTTTTTGTAGTAGCAGAAAAAATAGATGAAGCAAAGAGGGCCTTTTCGTTCTACTTGACAGCTGTCACAGATATTACAGCAGCGTTAGAGGCATTCTGTGTCTCATTGAATTGGCTTATTATGGACATTGTTTTTTTTTTTTGTTTTATGTTGTTGAGAGTATTGGTAGCAAACAGCTGTTATAGTTGTCTTTTTATTTTTTTTCTCTTGGCATGATTGCTAAAACAGCCTAAGGCAAAAGAGCAAGTTTTTGTTTATCACTGAAAACAAACCCGTATGTTTTTGTTACACGGTAAAATTTGTTGGATCAATTTTTAATGAAGGCAAAATTGTCAAGTTTTGTCACCTTGGAAGGAACATGCTAATCATTTATAGTCGATATTATTTTGAAATGACAGACGTTTTCACTCGATGTTGTTAACGTTGCTTTGCTTCAGTAGTGGTGGAAAAAAATTATATAATCAGACACATGTTTTTCTTGTTGTGACCCCTCATGGGGTTAGGGATGACTAACGTCCAAAAACACGTGCTGAGCTTTCAATATCATGCTCATAACCAAGCAAATTGGCTGTTTTTCTATTATGGGCACAGCAAAGGTATCCCGGGCATACTTGTGCGGTCAGTGCGCTCCAACAGGAGAGACACACACACACACACACACACATCGGATAAATCACTGGGTTTTATGGGCGGCGCAGCAGTAAGCATGCTACTGTCGCGGCTCCGGCTTTGGATGACTTGTCAGCTGCTGCAGGGTGTCTTGGAGCACAGCGAACTGCCACATCGCAGGGCTGTTTATGGAAACACAGAAAAAATGCTTCAAAATACATCCGTTGTCTGGCAGTTGGTCTCGGGAACAGAGCATTGCAATTCTGAAAATTAATTTTTTCGTGAGTTCTTTATATATAGAAAGAAAAATGCAGCACCAGCCTTTTGTGCTTTTTTTTTTATGTAATATTTACTCCAAAGCAGGGCAGAATATATACAGTAAACCTTAAATGTAAAATCTACTTAAACACATATGTATACTGTTTATCTGTTTTTATTAATCTTTATCTAATCTTATCTAACAACATCTAATAACAATTTATTTTAGCCAAATAACTAAAGCTTTGCAGAAGAGCTTTTGAGTGTGATATCCAGGGTCCAGCAAGCCAGCTTTGCTTTCTGTCTGCTGTCATGCGACTGTCTTCATTGAGCATTCATTTAAGATTCAGTGCATTAACATTAAATCATAAAAAATGAAAAAAGTAAGCAGTTGTGGCTGTGAGAATTGGATGGCTTCCCTTGTGGTTGGCCTTTTCCTCAGTGTTACAGAAGTTCAAGCTTGTGGTGACGGAGCAAACGATAGAAAATCATTGGAAATGTCAGTCTGGTTAATGGGTTTCATAACAGTTGAAACCTTTTGCATATTTAAATATCACGTCCTCAAGTCACGTCACTTCATTATAAACAGCAGTTTGGGTAACAGATCCTGGTAAGTATCATCTGCATCAATACCACTATTGATCAAATCCTAATTATATCTTTCTCTAACTGGCTATGGTCAGGGATTGGCTGCAAATATCAATCATTGCTGGTTGGATTTACATTTGAGCTGGAAGATGGTTGATGTCATAAACAAACACTGATGCAGCCTAACTCAACGGCAGACTTCATCTGAAGCTGAGATGTCGTAAAGTTGACAATCTGTAAGGCAACAATGTTATTTGTGCACTTGATCGATTGGACTGAATCTATGCTAGCCTCAAGAGTTGATATGATCACAATTAATTTAACGATTTGATGCATCTTAAGGTGCATCTCAGTGTCTTGCGCCCTCAAATGACTGTATAATGGCACAAAGTTACAAGTGTACAATTTCCCATTGCCAGGAGATGTGTTTACCTGTGGTGTCGTGCCTTTAGGTTGACAGAATTTGACTTAAGTTCTGTGTATTACTATTTCCCCCCAGGGGACAACCCTGTAAGCTAATACAACAGGAGTGGATTGCTTTGCACTATTTCCTACAGGCAGTGGTGCGCCAGAATTTCTGATCAGCACATTTTTCTGAGTTGATTATTTTTGACTGAACGGTGGGAGTCAGACCCTCACAGCAGGACTGAGCGTGAGCTGCCAGCCACCATGTGAACTGCTAAAATTGATCCATGATGTCTCTTTTTTGTTTTGTCAGTGAGTTAGTGCTATCTGTTTCAGAGCCTCCCTGTGAAATGCCGCTGACAGTAAATGTGTTCAATCATTTGACATTGTGCTGAATACCGATTAAACGCTTTTCCGTTGCTCTGGGGTCCATAGACGCAACGGGCAAAGTGCTTTTGCCTGCAGATAATTGTGAAAACTGTTTTAGTTTGTGTAGTTTGGTTGGCAATAACTAGCTCAAGCTAATGCAAACCCGGGACTTTCCAATACTACCATGGTGGGAGAGTCGTGAGTTCACCTTCTGGTTCCATTAATGTCCCGAACATGCAGCAGGACTCTAGTTATGTGAGCTAAACTGTATCAGATGTTTTGTATTGATAGTAAATACAAGAAGATTTCATAAACTGGTAAAGTATGTTACTGTAATTGTGTCGTCTCCCAGCTTGGCAACTTAGTTTACAATAGCGGGATTAGATATGAGCATTATTTCTTGTAACATCATGATCATTCGAGTCTAACATGAAGAGACTGGGATATATTATTGAATAAAGCTTTTTATTTTTTTTCTTGTTGATTTGCTGTGTTTGATGCTTTGGATTTTGTCAGGTTGGTCATTGAATAGAGGATTGACACAGTCATTTTGTTATTTGAAAGTATGGAATCTAAAATATAAATAACCTGATGTTTACTTTATCTTTAGATTATTAGTGTAATTGTGGCTGCTTCGCAGTGAACATTGATAGGTTAGTATAGTTTAATCACCACATGGAAAAACGTGTATAGTATTCTAATTTCTTGAAGTGAAATTTTTCAAAAGAATCCAACGAGTTTGTTTGCCGTCGGTTGTAGTTGGATACTTGGATATTCTTTAGATGATCTTGGGTATGATTGGGCTTTCCATTCTCTCCACTTGTCATTGTATTGTTTTTATGAAAAAAAATAAAAAAATTTGGACAGACAATTTAAATCATTTTAACGTCTTGAATTACTTTTATTATAAAAATGGGGCTGTGTAGGATGGTGAATGAGTGTTATTTTGTTGCATAGCTCACCGTTTCGGGTGAGATGAATAAGCGCAGCTGCAAGGGTCTTGGAAGCCGACTGAATGTTAAGAAGACTCTCTGTCAAAGGAAGCCTTCTTGTTTTCAAATGCCCTGACAAATCCAGTTTTCCAACTGAGGTTTGCTTTCTATACAGTGAGATTTAATCAAAGAGCCCCCGGGAAAATGGCGGCAAAGTGCTGTTGGCAAAATTGGATAGTGTCACACACCAGGGCTGTGGCCTTAGCAGATGAAGCCCTCGATGTGTTGCAAAGCATCCCTCTGACTTGGCCCATTGTGCTACAGAGGGATGGTGAATAGTGTTCTCCAGCATGGGGGAACAATATGTGATTGTTCTCCTGCTGTGGGGAAGAAGCTGTAGGTTACTCTCTGTACCATCGCCAAAGTGCCTGAGAAGATGCGGTGCAAAATCTCTGCCTGCTAACCAGTGAATCTCGGAGGTTTAGAGCTCCGCCGTGCCGTTTTTCGTGGGGCTCTTGCGTGCTGGTGGGAGGGGGGCACTCAACCCTTTTACAAGTCTCTCTTGTTTTTGCCATCGCTTCTTTTTGTCATCATTCGAATATATTGAAAGCCTCCTGGGGAGCCAAATTCAGATTTAGGTGGGGGAGTTGGATTTCAGACAAAGACGACTGAATTCTGACTTGTTAGCATGTCATTTAAGTCCCTGAAGGAGTTTGGTGTTTCTGCAGAACGTCTGGGCTCAATTTGTAAGAGATGGATGGCTCGAGTCCAAAGGTTTGTGTGTGAATATCTCTTCTTGTATTTATTAGTCTCAATTCTTGATTGTGAGACTACATAATCTTTTTGTACAATTCATTAGTGTATGTTGGAAGTATTACTCCATTTTCTGCCTCACCATCCCTATGTAATTGTTGCTTCAGCTTCTGTTTTTTTTTTGTGTGTTTTATCTGAGTGAGACTAAGGTGCATTACTCTAAGGTAGGTGGGTATATTGGTGGATATTGATTCTGTCTCTAAGGCTTGCCTAAAAGGAAATTGTAGTGTAGTATTTCATTCATCTCCACCATTACTCTGCTACCCCAGGCCACCCAGATAGTTGCTTAGAATGATTTTAAGTATGCTGAGTTGAATGTCATTTAAAATTCTAAACAATTCTGCAATTAATAGACACAACTTCTCCATGTGAAACTCGCTTATTTCTGTAGTGGACCGTGATGGTAAAGACTCATCACCAGCAAAGATAACATGGGCGCCAGGCTTGGACAGGGGTGGGGTTGAGACTCTGAAGTTGCCATCCACTGCATCCGCCGGTTAGAGAGTGAGGCCTAGGAGGTGGTTTGACAACGGGGGAGCCCGTCTTAAAATGGGAACCATCTCACCCCGTCCAGTTACAAGCGAAGTGCTGCAGTGTTTGAAGGGGGAAATGAAAAGAGGCCCAGGGCGGTGGTGGACACTCGCTTGAAGTCCTAGGAGATCCCACACTTGTGAGACTAATGGAGGGCCAGTACTGTTCACCTGTGCGCTGTGCTAAGGTGACAGACTGGATGTAATTTGTTATCAGCCCTAGTGGGAGATATTGGAAATTAGGGGTGGGGAAAAAAATCGATTCATGTACATATCTTTATTTATTTATTATTATTATTTTTTTTTTTATGGGATGATTTTAAAAATCGATTTTTCTCCCCTGAATCGATTATATTACGTCATATCCATGTCCAGAAAAACTTCATCAATTCATTACATTAAGCTAGCCCACATTTGTGCTGTGTGGACATTTCAATTAATTTTGTAACTGTAAACTTAAAAAAAAAAACCTCTTTGTCTCAGTTGAAATAAATGTGAGCTGCTGGACTGACTGACACAGACTGATGTGCATTGTTTATGGGAATGACATTCATTCTAGAAGTGTATGATTCAACTTGTTTTTTTTTTTTTTTTTACGGAGGAAGAAAATTGCAATTACTGATTATATCGAATCGCAATTATCAAGAATCGTGATACAAATCGAATCAGCACCTTAGAATCGAGACACAATCGAATCGTGACCAAAGCATATCGTCCCACCCCAATTGGAAATGTAGTTATTCTTTTTAAAGCTGTATTTATTTGTATATTTCTTTTTTTGCAGAGCTGTAGTTGTTGAAATGGCATTTGTCTAGCTCGTTTGTACTCCTGAAACCTTAAATATTAATGCATCTCCCTTTTCGTATCCTTGTTTCACTTATTTCGACAGCATTGCTGTAGTTGAAATGGTTTTGTTTGTTTTAAAGTTGCTCTGTAACAATTTAAAAAAAACTAATAATAATAATTTTGTGTACCCCCTAAACTGAAAAGACACAATGTTGATCTGCTTATATGGCTGCCGGTGCGACATTCTTAGCTAAAATAGATTAAATTAATGAATAACTTCTTTAAGCAGTCCTTTCTCTCAGCACCTCCTCTGCAGCAGAGTTTTGAAGGTTGAATACCATTAGCCAGGAGGAAATGGATTCTTTCCATGGACTTGCACAAACTTGAGAGGATTTACTTTTCTATGAACTGTCCAGCAATCCTACCACTTAGTATTTGCAGGTTTACAATGACTTCCACTAATTTTCAGCGTGTCGGTTGTTGTTGTCCCTGATATATGGTTTCACATGAAACCAAACTTGTAACCACAAAACTGTCATACGGTGGTGCATTTTCCTTAAGCTTGTGCTGTTTTTAAACATTTTGCTGAAACTCTCATATTGTTTCTCTTAGCAACGGCAACGGCAGCAAGATGAACGGGTCACTGGAGCACTTGGATCAGCCAGACCCAGATGCCATCAAGATGTTTGTGGGACAGATTCCTCGCTCCTGGTCAGAAACGGAACTAAAAGAGCTGTTTGAGCCCTTCGGAGCCGTGTACCAGATAAACATCCTCCGTGATCGCACCCAGAATCCTCCTCAAAGCAAAGGTACGGTCCTTTTGCTAAATAATTACTGGCATGATTTCTTAACCCCGTTACATCAACGCTGTAGAACATATTTAGCCTGTAAATTGTATTTAATTGATGAGTTTACCGATTAACATGAAATGCACTGTTAGCATTTATTATGGCAGGGCCTTGGTGTATATTTGATTCCAACTGGCTGCAGGCTGTCCATTAATTCCTCATGAAGGACATTTAAGTAGTTCCAGTTAAACTGTTTAGCTTGCTCAGTCCACAACGTTGGTGACAGCTGAGGACACCTCGACATTAGAAATGAAGGTAATGAATAGGGAGGAAAAGAAGCTACTTAAATTGGTGTTCCTTAATTGCCTCAATCTGGTGACGGTGGTCGTAACGTGCAGGTTGTAAATATGTGGTCAATGAACGTTGTCACAGAAAATTACATTTCCCATTTGCTATTCATCCTGCTACTGCAGAGAGTTGCTCAAAATAGACTTTGAGTATCATTTGTTTGTGAAGATGGTGACATTGATCTGGGGACGATTGCTCAACCGTCTCGGGTGTTTTACATTTTATTAGATTTATTTTCCGTGAACTGCACGCAATTACGTTGACTTTGAATGTAGAATGTTGGCATTCTGCTTCATGGCTGAACTAACATAGTGAAGTGGGGGGAAAAAAATCATACCATCAGGTCATTTTCTGGTGTGAACAATATTCACCTTTTCACCAGTTGTTCTGATAGTGTGTGATTGATTTTTATTTAAAACATAATTTGATTCATGCATAACGTTAATGGTGAGACCCATAATTCATTGACGCATATAGTTTGGTTAATTTGCCACAAGAAAAGACATAGATATCTCAGCTGTTATCTACCTGTGCTGCCCAGGCTTTTAGTTGTTAAGCACAATACACAAAACCTCTTATTGCTACATCATCTCCAAATACATTTTTGAACAGTCCCCCTGGGTAAAGGTTCATCATAGCTTGTCTGTGCATGCTGTGCAATTCTGTTTATGCTTGAAGAAGAGATGATTCAATAGTCTTGCATTTCATGGTTAAATGACTTTTTCACAGCCCTGTATTAGACAAATGTTTTTTTCTTTTTCTTTGCTATGCTGTGTCAAAAGAACTATTCTACCAGGAAAGTGTTGCTCAATTGCAGTTTTCCATTAAGACTTCACTCGGTACACTCACCTTAGCAATGGTGCTCGAGCTGAGCGATTCATTTTAGCCTGCAGTTAGTGGAGATGGTGAAGTGGAGGCCTGCTGTCTGCAGAGAGCTGTTGGAACTGCTCAGTCTCCCGTAGCGAACTACAGATGCATAGCGTAACTACAGTTTCCCCTGTTTAAACTTAAATTTTGTCCTCTTGATGGGTGGATGAGACCGTATGACCAAAGACAATAATCCGTGTGACTGTGCTTGGTGCTGGATTTGCCTCTAAATTAAACCTTTTTTGTGCTAACTATTGTCGAAGCCTAACCCACAAGAAACACCCGAATGGCCCCAGCACACCAAACCGATATGAGGAACCATCAACAATCAGAGACCCCCTACTGGGTCTCTTTGCTTCCCTAGCATTTGGGCCAACAAAATTTTACTTCAACACTCTGCGAAGATGACTTTCAGCCATCAACCAGGATGTAGAAACTATACCTCACAAGAGGACTTATTTACTCAATCCCTTATTAATTCAATAACGGATACTGAAAAATAGATTTAGAAAAAACAAAGAATCATAGCAGCATGTACTTTGTGTTTTGATAATGGGAAACTGAGCTCAGTCATTATCAGTTGGTCATCAGTTTCTTCACTTCACATGTCCACATTGTTGTGAAAGTGTTTTGTTATGGAAAAATGAAGATGGCAGATGAGAAGTTAGTTGTTAGCTTTTTATCGTTGCTACCGCCTCTCATCGTGCACTCATTTGCTACATTGACCAGCCAATCAGAATGAACCGTCTCCCTGACTGAAGAAATACACCGATGCCTACAGAGCCCGGTGCTTCAGGGGCCTAAGTCCCGCAACGCAGAGATTAAAATTTGCCTTCAATTTTCTTTTAAACCATCCAAGCCAGTATTAGCTGCTCATCAACGATTTTATGCAATAAAGCTCATTTCAGAGATTTTTTTTTTTTGGGTGTTTTGGGAACAATTTCTATGGCTCCCTTTTTTTTTTTTTTTTTTTTTTCATGGACTTATTGATTAGAAGGGTCTTTTAGTTTGTCAAAGTAAAACCGCAATAATGGTTGCTAAGTGGTTGCACAGATAAAATCACCAAATTATGTAGTGTGTGTGTTGGTGTACCAGGGGAAAAAAAAAAACATGGTTCTTGTTATTCTGTGTGTGTGTACACACTCAGTACTGTGGAGTTCATTTGGAAGGCTGAGGAGTTCAAAGCCCCCTTTCATTTATTTATTTTCAAGTGGAGCTCCTCCCCTGTCCTGTGTGGAGTGTCAGCTGGCATGGCCTATTGACATGTTAATGTATTCCATTTGATAATCTGGACTGATCACAGCAATCTTCAGCTCACTCAGCCTGTGTGAGTTGAATTTGTTAGCGACACCCCTGCACCCATTAATTGTCCTCTGTTCCCAGTAGTCGTACTTAAACCAGGAGATATGGCTTTAAGCTTTACAAAATAGGGTGGCCCGATGACAAATGGCTTGTGTGTTTTGCGGCCAATAATATGCCTTGCACCTTAGACTTTTGTAATCAGTCGTGTCTTTACTTTAGCTCAGGAGGCAGAGCAGTCGCCCACCAATCGGAAGGTCGGTGGTTCGACTCCGGCTTCCCCGGGCTGCATGTCGAAGCGTGCTTGGGCAAGACACTGAACCCTACGTTGCCTACCGATGCATTCATCGTTGTATGAATGGGTGAATGTGGCATGTAGTGTTAGAAGCGCTTTGAGCTAGACTAGAAAAGCGCTATACAAGTACAGTCCCTTTTACTTGGTTTGTTCCTTTTTAAATAGATGTAGTCCCACTTGTGTTGTGGCAGTGATTAGATTTTTGATAATTTTTAGGTAACATCAACTGCAGGTTGTGGGGGGAAAAAAACAAAGCATCTTATGACTATCATGCCTCTGAATGGTTTATTTAGCCCTTGTAAATCAAGAGTCCAGGCTAAGTGGAAGAGAAAGGGAGCACTCAGCTGGTTGTGAAAGAAGAGTGCAGCTTGATGCATATTAGAGTTCAACAGCCCTCCCTGCGGCCTGGGAGCTCCAGTAACAGAATAAAACGCACTATGTAGGTCAGAGACGCTGCAGTGCTCCACTTCCCCAGCCCAGTGAAACTGACAGGCTGGAACGCCACTGGCGGTCTGTTGGGACGGAAGGATGAGAGCTTTTTTTTTTTTTTTCTCTTCCTTTTCCCCGCCCTGATTCTCATTTCTTTATCCCCTCCCCCACCTATCTAATTTTTGTCACTCTTTCTCTCTTTTGTCTCTTTGTGCTGTTTTCATACCTCATGTATGTGTGTTTGGGATCGGATTCTTATGTAATACAACAGTACTCCTTCAGATGTGTTTGTTCTGTGCCTTGGCTTGCCTGGGCTGTGTTGACCCGCTGACTTCCCATCAGTGTGTTCCGACAGCTATCTAACCCCGTGGTCATCTCCGTGGTGGTGTCACAGCCTCATCTAACTCATGGTCGGTGTGCACCATCTCACTGTTGGTGCCAAAGAATGCCCCGTCACGTTTCAAACATATGTGAAGACTGTACTTTCATCTCATCTTCTCAGTTCTGTAGTAGTCGGCTGTGTTTTAATGTGGTTTTTGTCTCCCTTTCCCCTCCCATTGTCTTCCCCTGTTTTTTCACTCTGCAGGATGCTGTTTTGTAACTTTTTATACAAGAAAAGCTGCACTGGAGGCCCAGAATGCACTGCACAACATAAAGACCTTAAGTGGGGTGAGTAAGCACAGCATGGGCTGCTTTTAGCTGCTTGAGCCCCCCCCTCCCTATATCCTTGGTAGAGGCTATGATCTGTACACAGGCCGATCGCCACAAATGGAGCAAATTAATGCTCATTGTCATGAATCATTGATGCACGTCTATGTTTTTGGTTCCTCATGTTGGAGGTATAAAAGGGGGCGAGTTGAAGTCTCAACAGTGGAAGTTGATCAGTTTCAGTCCTCATAATTCATCACCTAATTTGTCTAGTGAGATGAAAGCCCACTCAACTGAAATAAGTGCAGTGGCTTGTTAAACCTCTACAAATTGGTCATGTCTATAAATTGTTTTAATTTACTCCATCCAATCAAATAAATCAATAGTAAACCGCTTCAGCTGTCGATTTAAAACAGAAGCCCAGTCTTCTGTAAAAGAAGCCGCTGTCAGTGAGGTCACAGGTAAATATTGAACTGGGTTGATGGATGAGTGTAGCAGGCCAAGTGTACAGTCCTAGCTCTTTTCACTGGAAGACTATCAATCAGCCAGACATTTCAAATAAAGTGTGGTCCAACAGCTCAGCTCTCAAATCCCAATCCTGGTCCTACTGTTACTGGCATTAACTGCAGGTGACTGAGTTTGGTCAGTGTGACAGTGGAAAAGCTTGTTTCCCATTTTCTGTTTTCTCTCCCTACTGTGCCTCTCTCTCCCCAGTCATTGACGCGAGCCAGTCCCCATACCGAGCAAGCCATCTGTCTGTTTCTCTTTAGTGCTTGTCAAAAACATACCAACCATTTTTCATAAGCACAACGTGCTCAGGCACCTCACGACTAGATTCTCCTTCTCTTTCATGTCGTATGGTATGTAAATGTAGTGTGGATGCATTAGTTTGGCGTCCTCTCTTCTTGGACCAAAGTGTTCATTAAATGCCATGAAATAACAGATCCTACAGCAGTAGCTTTGCCTCCACTTTCTCATACTTTGGGGATGTTATTCTGGCTGAAATTGGATTTTTCACAGCTCAGATTTGCCACACATTGTTCTGTTTTTGAATGCGATAAGGTCTTTAAAACTTACTGTACGTTGAAAGCAATACATAAATGGCTTGGTGTCAACGATCTCTAAAAAAATGTTCTGAAGAATCTGAACTTAATCTCAATCCTTATGGTCAACATTACTCAATCACAACTCCACTCCACAGCTGGAAATAAAAAGGATACTGCAGAATTGATCCCCCCAGCAGCTCTTAGACACCTTGAATCAGACAGTGATGACGGATCACGCTCGTGGATGTGTGAGGATGGGATACCTTTCTGATGAGTGACAAGCCCAAGCCTCTCCCTACTTTATGGAGATTTTGTGTTCACCTTTTTCCTCCCCTTTTTGCAGATGCATCATCCTATCCAGATGAAACCTGCTGACAGTGAGAAAACAAGTGGTAGGTGTTTTTATTTCTGTTATCGAGTAACCATAGCCAACATACCGTAAAAAAACAAAAGGTCTAAGATTGGAATTAAAAAATTCAGGCCTGAGACTGAATCGCTGATTTTTATTTATTTTTTCCTTTTTAATCGAATATTTCGACATTAGTAAACAAACACTTTGATATGAATTCAGGGAGCTTTGACATCTTAACACAAGAACGTAACATGTAAAGAAACATCATTTTGCTGATCTCCTCCTGAAGTAATGTTGAGATGGTAACTAGAGAATGCTAGCTAGCTAATTAGCCATATTATCAGCCTCAGCAGCAAGCCAAGAGTAGGTTATCCATTTCACTAATGCTAGACATGCTAAATGTCATAGCTGGTTGCAAATGTTCGTTTCAAGGTAGCATTACCCTTTTAATTTGACTAAGGGTGATGGGTTGGGCTCCTGCAGATTTTAAAAATCACATTTTAACTGGCTGCCTCCTCTGGCAGTGGGGGGAGTGCTGCTCTTCACTTTACATGATCTGAGGGATTCTTGCACTTTCTGTTTTTAACGAGTCCTTAAAAAGAAACGTAGAAAAATAAAGGTTCATCCCACAGTAATGATATATTGGGAAATATTTGTGCTTTTGAAACCATGAACTAAAAACCTATGTATACCATGAAGCTGGAAATTGGCCCATGCCCTAATCCCATTTTCTGTGTCGAGTCAGTCCAGGCTTTAGAAGGCATCATGGCTAAAATTGTAGAGATGATCTGTAGGATACCAGATTAATGTGTGATGAGTGAAGAGGACACAAGGGTCCAAACCTGCAAGGTGCCGCAGCTTTTACATGAAGCTGCCACTATTGAGTGAGAGGCAGAAAATGTGGCAGCGCGACAGGGTGGGAGCTCTAGACTCGGATGTAACTGTTCCCTTTTCATCCATCTGCAGCAGTGGAAGACAGAAAACTCTTTATCGGAATGGTTTCAAAGAAATACGGCGAGAACGAGGTCAGAATGATGTTCTCGTCTTTTGGACAAATCGAAGAGTGTCGAATTCTCCGTGGACCAGATGGTCAAAGTAGAGGTAGGTGTGCTTTCAGTATAAAGACGCCATGCTCTTAGCCTCACAAGCGCCACCCTCAGCACAGCCAAGAAGATATTCTGCTCATATAAAGCATTTATACTAGCTCCTCCCTACATTATTTAAACCTTCCTACCCCTAAATTAAATGCTTTTTACCTCCAGTAGCACCCTTTCCAGCCTCATAGTCTTTCCTCCCATCACTGTGACACTCAGCCTCCACATCTCACAGTGAAGGGCCACTGCACTAGCTGTCCGACACAATGGCCCGTTGCCTTGGCAACTGCTAGCTGCTGGTGTTCTTAGGCTCAGCTGGCAGGCAGCTCAGCTCCTCCTTTACCACCTCCTTCATCACGCACTACAAAGGCTGGAATTAGCCTGTCTTTGCATCTCCTGCATAGCTCTCTGCTGCATAACGCCTCGGATAGCAGTCAGTACAAAGCTATAGTATTGATTTGTGTGTGTATATGATTAAACTCTCCCAGCAAAGACATTTGCCTGAATTTCTGCTCATTCTAGTTAATGTATGCAGCGAAACGACAATTTGACACAGGCTTTACTAGTCTTTGATGTTTGCAGGCCTTATTTATTTAAGCAAATCACTCTTTATGTGTGTGCATTTTCTGTACGTATATAATCACATTGACTGTCTCACCATGACACCACATAGTCGAGCCTCTCTGGGTGGCAATTTAATCCGTTGATCATTGTGCTCATGTGACACGTGTTACTGTTCTCCTCTTGTGTTTTTTTTTTTTTTTCTGCGTGTGCTAACCAGTGAGGGTGGATCTGTGTGCTTGGGAGTTGCCATTCTCTGTACTGTAATGTCTTTTTTTGGGGTTCATAACGAGTTGTCCAAACCTTTTTTGTCTTGTTTTGTTTCTTCTTGTCCCTCCCTCCCCCCTCCTACCCCCCTCTCCTATTGCCCCCCCTCCTCCCTACAGGCTGTGCGTTTGTCACATTTGCTACCAGGGCAATGGCACAGAATGCAATCAAAACCATGCATCACTCTCAAACTATGGAGGTACTGTACCCCTTAGCACTTATTTCTCATTCCCCCCTTTCTCCCCTCATACATTTTACTGCCCTCTTGTGTTGGAAAGACGAAGAGCCTGTTCAAGCAGATGGCATCCGTTCATCAGAGCACAAGTGGCTTCCAAAATCTATCTTGCTAATTAAAAGATTAAATTTTTTCCTGAAATGTAGCTGAATTATACTTGAAGCACTGCTTTTTTTTTTTTTTTTTTTTTTTTTTTCTGTTGTTGCAGAATCCAATGCTAATAGGACTCAACAAGAGCGGTCATCTCTTAATTTGAGCAGAACTAAATTAATTTCATATTAATTCTAAATACATTTTTGAAGTCTAGCCTCTTTCCTGCCATTGCCTGTCTCTATTTTGGACCACAGGGAAATGTAGCAACTCATTCAAATATGGGTTATCAAAAAAGTGAACCTAGACGACAGCAGCTACCCTATTAGATTTCTTCAACAACTGGGGCTATGTGCTCATATAGCCAGTAGAGTCTTTGTGGAAGTAGAGCAGCAGTAATTTGACAGCTAGGTCAGAGGCTCCCAAGTGAAGCATCAGACCAAGTCTAATTAGGAGCCCAACCAAACATCACGTTGCTCCTATCAGATTAAACGTGGACCCCAGTGGGTGCACCACCTATCCCCCCCCCTCCCATATCATGTCCTCCCCAACTCTTTTCCACTGCCATGGGAGATGCTGCTGGTGGAGAAGCCATTTTCCCTATTCAGCCTGGTCCCTGTCTAGCTCTAAACTCTCAAAATACTTTTGCACCGCATGCCTTGTCCATGTGACTGTCTGTTTTTGAAGTTTTGTGTACTGCATTTTTTTGTTAACGTCTGCTGACGTATCCTCATTTTTTTTGAATGTCCTTTTTTTGTGTCCGTCTACTGTGTGCTCATCTGTGGATATAGTTCAGCTCTGCGGAGTTCTCAAATGATTCATTGTCTGCACCATCGTCCTGTACTTCTTCTGGAATGTGGCCTTGCTAAACTATGCATGGCAGATGTCCTATGTGTGTTAGCTTATTATGAATGCAGTAGGCATACGGCTGTCATGAGGCATAAATGGGTCCCACACCCACCCCACCCCTTCTGAAATTCCTTGCCGCAGCTGTTTCTATGCATTGGTAAATAAACCGTCGATTCAGCTGTGTTTTTGGAACTGGTCTAATGTCTACCACCTCTTTGTTGCTTCAGGGCTGTTCCTCACCTTTGGTGGTGAAGTTTGCAGACACGCAGAGGGATAAAGAGCAGCGACGCCTGCAGCAGCAGCTGGTGCAGCAAATTCAGCAGCTTAACAGCGCCTCTACCTGGGGAAACCTTGCAGGGCTGGGGACCCTTACACCGCAGTACCTGGCTGTAAGTGTTGCTTAATTACCCAGACGAGTTGTGCAATTTCTCTTGTATTAACACATGGCATAGTTGCAACGTGTCCCTTGTTTAGCCATCTATTAACTATACGGTGTGCTTAAAATATGAGCTTTAGGAAAAAAACACAAGAGAAAAAAAGACAAGCATTTAGATCATTTAATTTGACATTAAGAAAACCGTGTGATCGTGTCTGTTTGGTGTCAAATTGGATGAAATGTGTTGATGAATCATTTGTACGGATTTGTTTGTCCACGTTGTATTGATTGTGCTTATTGTGAGGCGTTTAGGTTCATGGACAAAGGGCAAAAAAAAAAAAGTCTGACAGCCATATTTTGTTTGACAAACATTTTCAGGTGCCTGTTTAATTTTTCTTCCTAGCTTCATGTATGGTGACTCCTAAAGGTGCAAATTTGAAACGCTCTGCAGTATTCAGAGCTGCACTACAAACCTATTCTCTTGGCTCAGAGTAGGAACATCTTCCCACTCAGTTTGCATTCTGGCTTAAGAACAAAGGCACGTGACTTGCATGTGCCTTTGCAATAATTCTGAGCCAAAGACCATGTGACTTAGCATGAACAGACGAGCCCTTTTTTTTTTTTTTTTTTTTTTTTTTTTTTTTTCTGCCAAGAAAAAAAGGACAGAAAACGGATCAGTTGCCAAATGACTTAAACGCTTCAACAAGTGGGGAAAATGCTCTGTTGACATACAAAAATATATTTGTACCATTTTGTTAAAAAAAATATTATACAATCACTGGCTTGTTTTATTGTGGTTTTGCAATCATTTAAACCTAAATTGTGGGTCCTCTAATTGATTTTTATTTTATTTTGTTAACAAAGCTTTTCTTCTCAATGTTCTCAACAGTTACTCCAACAGGCCACATCAACCAGTAACCAAGGCAGTTTCAATGGTATTCAGAGGTTAGGAGGTGAGTTCATACAAACAAGTGTGGAAACTGCTACTACTCAAGTTATAGTTTCTAAATTAGACATACAAACTTGATGGCACCATCCATATAACATGGTGCTTTCCCACCTGCATGTTTTCAAGTAACATTAACCATATCACTGTTTTAGATGAGTGGATAATTAACAACGAGGGCAGCTATTCTAAGCCTGTGAGTAAATTGTGTGTCACGATGACTTGGCCCAATTAAAAAGCCATATGAGCTGTTGCGAGCAACAGACCTCAAATACATTTTTTTATTTTTTTAAAAAGACAAAGGCCTTCTTCACAGCTTGTTTTTGGCTGCAGTCAACAGTGAATGGATGTAAGAAGGGAAAAAAATCAACCAAATAGTATTGCAGACAAATGAAAATGTGTTTCTGGCATAACTTTTAAGATTGTGTTGGGAAAAGAACACTTGTAACCTGAATGAATTAACGTTGCTTAAGGGGAAGAAAACCCAACAATCTGGCCTGACGGCACAACTCCCAAAAACATGCGCTGTATTAAATGTGTGCCCTACATGCAGGGGCATATGTCTAACAGAACATGAGCATGAATATGTGCGTCTTTATTGAACACTTCTGTTTCTTTGTACTTTCAGCTAGTGTGAATCCTCTCCAGCTGCAGAACTTGGCCACATTGGCTGCAGCTGCGGCTGCAGCTCAGGGTTCTGGTAGCCCAGTTTCAACCAACGCCCTGTCCACGAACAGCGGAGCCTTAGGAGCTCTGGGCAGTCCAGGTAAATTCAACGCTTGGCATGAGCCATATTAATGGCATGCGCTTCTCTTTTTTTTGAGTTGCATGCACTGTTGGTACAGTGCTAAACCCACAGTGTGAGTTGAGCCCGACAGCAGGATTTGTGATTATTTTAGGTTTTGTGTGCATTTTCAGCCTGTGTGGTTTTAAATGCTAAATTTCCCCTCAAATGTAATGTATAAATCTGAAGTCTAAGTAGAAATACCTCACTGACGGAGGCTTATGCATGTCAACAGTCATTTCACCTGCTGCTCCTTTCCTCCTCCTCAAATGTCCCTCATCAGCTATTTGCTTTACGACCCTCATCCATCGCACATATATTTTATGAGAGTTAATCGCCTGCATATAAAATTTTATGCGAGTCCCCATTTCCCTTGGATCTGTGTAAATATGCATTGGCTTCATTTGTCTGAGTTTAGCATATGGCTCTTTTGGTAACAACCGCTCCTCATGAAAGGTGGTAACGGTGCCAGATGTTAGAAAGGATGAGATGTTTTAGCATATGTCCATTTGTGTTACCTTTGAACAGGTGGGTCAACAGCAGGTTCCAGTGCCAGTGCTGCCATGAACACCTTGGCTTCTCTGGGCACGCTGCAGAGTCTCACTGCTACCTCTATGGGCCTCAACAATCTTAATGCTCTCACCAGCAGCGTTGGTGGTAAGAATCTCCTCAATATTCACAATTGTTCGCAGTTAACGCTGCATTAAGCCACCTCGACCTGATGCAGCATATGCATGATTGATGGTGATTCGCATAGTCCCAACTACAAAATGAATTGCTTGATGCTTCAAAGTGTCATTGGTAACGCTTCGATTTCTTTTGACATGACAGGTATGGGGGCCATGAATGGTGGCCTGGGAGCCTCCATGGCCAACGGGTCTGCCGCCAGCTCCATGGACGCACTGACCCAGGCTTACTCAGGGATGCAGCAGTACACAGCCTCCGCCCTGCCCTCCCTCTACAGCCAGTCTCTGCTGCAGCAGAGTGTGGCTGGCAATCAGAAGGAAGGTGAGCAGATCCTCAGCCTGCACCCAACGCTCACAATACATTTCAATTCAGCCACGTGTTTAATCAAGTGTTTGCCCCTGAGTTTATGTCTAACTTGAGTTACTGGTTTTCTTACCAAATGGAGTAGGGCCAGAGGGCGCCAACCTGTTCATCTACCACCTGCCGCAGGAGTTTGGGGACCAGGATCTTCTGCAGATGTTCATGCCTTTTGGAAATGTGGTCTCTGCCAAAGTCTTCATTGACAAACAGACCAATCTGAGCAAGTGCTTTGGTGCGTGTGAAATGAAACTTTCTACTTTTTCAAAGGAAAGGGGGGGGAAAACAACTCGTGTAACTTGTAGTTTTTGTGAAACTTTGAGGGTCGTTGGAGTTTTTAAGAATATGAATGTTAGAACACAGGTGTTGGTCGTATTGTATAACATGCATCTTCACTTAATTCTCAGGGTTCGTCAGCTATGACAATCCTGTGTCTGCACAAGCTGCCATCCAGGCCATGAACGGTTTCCAGATTGGAATGAAGAGGTTGAAGGTTCAACTGAAGCGTTCCAAGAACGACAGCAAACCCTACTGATCCTAGCCTGGGGTCCCCCCCCCTCCCCAGCTCTAATGCTAGCACTGCTAGGGTAAGTTCACCCTCCAGCCAAGGTCACCACAGCAGAGACTCAGTGGGGCAAGGGGAAAGGAGCCCACCACAGGAGGAGGGGGACTGACCCTTTTCCTTTAAAAAAAAAAAGAAAAAAATGGTTGCAATGATCTTTCCACATTTTGCTGTATTTCATTCCTGCGGTTTTATCATATACTTTGAGTGCTTAAATATTTTAATGTATATGATTATTTATGACTATCACTGGAGTCAGTGTTCGCTGGAGGTATTTTGTCTCACTGTATTTTGTGGAGAGCATCAAGTGTGTTTCCATGCCACTTCATTGCCTTCATGTCAAGCTAGACAGGTTGACTAAGGATCAGTTGTTGCGTTAAAGGGCTGAAGCGAAGCCACATGGACCCTGAGCCCAGAGCTTCAACCTGCACTTGGCTTCTCACTTGTAGTCTGTCTGATTCGTATCATTGTTGATGTGAAACTCTTTCACAGTCTGCACTCCTCAGTCTCTCGTCCCCTCATCTCTCTTCTGTCTTCCCCCCTCTTTGTCTCTGTTCTCTTCCATTATCTAAGCCATGTTGAGCTAGGCTACCTCTCTGTTTCTCTATTAACAACCTCCACCAGTCATTCCATCTATCCTCCAAGTCTCCCACAAGGGACTGGCTCTAGATGGATCTCTTTTGGTGCCAAGTATACAGTATGTGCATGTCAGTCTGCCATATGTCCTGGTGGTGTCACGTCCTTAAATCTGTGTATCGTTTTTGTGTTTCGGGAGCGGGGTTGTGTCGACCCCACTGTCCTTTACTGTATGTGGTGACTGGCATTATTTTTGTTGGTTTTTTTTTTGTGCCTCATGGCTAAACGATTCTTGTGCTGTGCCCCTAACTTTATCTTCTCTCCTCTTTGTTCTGTCTCTCCTCTCTCTCTTCGTGTTTTTGTTCCTTTTTTAGAACAAATCTCCATGCCTGTTTGCTCATCATTAGCCTAGCATGTCTTCATGGTGTTGAAAGCCAAGCCAAACCCCTGGCCTCATCATCCCACCATTGTCTGTGATGTCTCTCTAAGCTCGCCTGACCAATACCTGGCCACCCACTGACCCTGACCTTAGCTCAACCTGATTTTTCTGCATGTATATTAATTTGTTTTCTCTTTTTTTGGGAGGGGGGGGCTTTTTTTCTGTATAGAAATGTGACGGGCAGGAGAGAGGTCAAGCAAATCAATGTGAAAACTTACCTGCGTTGAATTCATTTAATGAGATTTTTGTTTTTCTCCTTTTTCTCCTTTTTTTTTTTTTTTTTGGTTTGTCTTCAGCGAATGTTTTAAAAACCTGTGGGATTTCTTACTTTTAATTTAGCTTTTTTTTTTTTTATGTTGCTTTCAGTTTTACCTCTCTCAGTAAAGTTCACTTGAAAGTTGAATTACAGGGATTGGCACACAGCTGTGCTTTTTGGTGCCATTAGCAATATGTTGGCTTCTTAAAGGAAAAAAAAACAAAAAGAAAAAAAAAGATGCTACAGACCACTTTCCAACACTTTTGAAAGTCTGACCAGGAAAATCCCTCTCAGCGATCTGCATTGATCTCTACATTATTTGGGCAATGTGAATATATTTACACCAAGGCTATTTAAGATATACTTTCCTTTTCATTTACGAAATTATCCAGTGTATTTCCTTTTTTTTTTTTTTTAAACAAACAACTATTGATGGCACAATAAAAAGGTACATTTGCTCTATTGAGAAATGACTACCTACACGAGTCAACTTTTTTAGAACTGATTCACAAATAGACAATCTGTGGTTTAAATGCACACTTAGATTACCTATATTTTATACCATTGAATCTATAGAAGTTTAACTAACAGAACCCAGGCACAACTTTGGGTTTTTTGTAGATTTATGTTGTACGTCATCTGTGTTGGGAGGGGGGAGGGAGGGAGGGTCTTAAGTGTATTACATTTTTAAAGAGGACTAAAAATCAGTTTGATCAGCGTGACTGTTCGTGAGTCATTTCTAGTAAATTTAAATGAGCAAAAAAAAAAAGATAAATAATCCTCTGCATTAATTATAACTTCTTCTGGTTTAAAGGAAAAAAAAAAGTATTTTTTTTAAGGCCACATTTGGAGGCAAAGTGTTTTTCCTGCGTTAAAAGAAGTGTTGAACTTCCGTGGTACGTCTCGTTGACTTTCTGTGAATTTCACTTTGCTAATTTAATTAATGGATGTTTCCCTTTGGTTCAGTTTGGACGCCTCATGTCGGAAGATGATTTACGATGTCTGTTAATCATGCAGATGCTAGACAATGTTTTTGTTTTTATTTTGTTGTTGAAGTGCCCATGTGTCAAACTCTGTTTTTGAAGTTTTCAGTTTGTCTTTATATATATATATATATATATATATACACACACACACACACACACCGTCACACTCACTGCAACACACCACTTTTACTGTGGTTGCAAATGTGGGAGCCCCTGAAGAGATCACTCGAACACAACACAGCCCGTAGGTCTCTGCACGCTTTAGACACCCATTTTGTCTTTAACCTTTTCTTTTTTTCCTCTTAAGTGACTTTCTGCGTCAAGTTTCAGTCGCACACATCGCACAGCACGCTAAAAACGATTAAACCCACCACGGCAGTGTTGGTTTACAAATACATTCCATTATTCAGCACAAAGTTTACACAATTTTTTTTATTTTTTTATTTATTTATTTTTTTTAATCAGGGGGGCATTTTTCTGAGACGACCCTGGTTAAAAAAAAATAAAATAAAAAAACAACCAAAAAAAACACTTCACCCCCGAAGAAGGGTTCCCCGAAAACTGCTCACCTGGTGGCGCTAAAGAGTTGTCAACTCAGGGTTTGTGTTTTTATTCTTTTGGGGGTTTTTTGTGTGAAACTCAACACTCGCACCGAATTACGACACGAAATGCACAATTTTCACCATTTGACCTTTTTTCAGTTTTGATTGTGTTTTTTTTTTTCTCTAAACCCGTAAATATTCCCAGGAAAAAAAAAAGAAAAGAAAAAAAAGAGAAGAAAGGTACCAAATTTGAAACCGTGCTCATGGGAAGTATTCTAGTTTTGTAAGGAAATGTTAAGCACAATTGTGGGAGCTAATCACTTTTGCAGAATGGGGTGTGTGTGTGTGTGATTTATGATCCCAAAATTTCCACAAGGTACCGTTGGTTTATTTCTCTTTTAATATGGGCATGTGCTTTTTACAGTGTGTTTTTTCTATCCAAATGCAATACAATATTCAAAGTGCCATATATACGTCTAGAAACTGCCTACACATTCTTATTAGGCCTTGGTTTAGAGATTGCTGCAGTTTAATCCCCTTTTTTTTTTTTTTTTTTTTTTTTGGTCTATTTATGCCAGTGTCATGAAAGCTCTTGTTGCCTGCTAATGTCCCCCCCTTCCCCCTCTTCTTCCCCTTTTCCTCCCTCTACTTTGTGTGTTGAGTTATTGGTAAATGTGTATTGTGATGTACTCGATTTGAAAAAGTTGGTTTTAAAAAAAGAAAAAAGAAAAAAAAAATGTAGATAAACAATAAACTTCCCAATACGTTTGAAGGTTAAACGTCTCTCTTAGTGAGTGCGCAGACGCCAACCATTTTTGTGTTGATCGGGGGTGTTTTCTTTTCCAATCGAAGTCAGAAGTCGAGAAGACCCAAGAAAAGCCAGCTTGGGTCGCCATGTTCGGATCTT
This sequence comes from Odontesthes bonariensis, assembly GCF_027942865.1. Taxonomy (NCBI): domain Eukaryota; kingdom Metazoa; phylum Chordata; class Actinopteri; order Atheriniformes; family Atherinopsidae; genus Odontesthes; species Odontesthes bonariensis. The sequence continues at coordinate 23,577,841 of NC_134512.1, read as the reverse complement.
TTAAAGTGGTTGGAAATGTTTAATGGTAGAAGTGTTGCTGAGTTTCAAAATCACAGCAGGTCCCGACAGGAACTCGACTCACTTCAGGGGCTTCCATCACAAATCTAGATCGGCTCTAACAATCACTTTGACTCCTCTGTTTCTCATATTTTGAAGTGCTATTTTTGACAGTGTGGTAGCTTTGCATCTCTATAGATATGGTCTTGATCCTGTAGAAAAGGGTTTAAAAAAGAAAAACGACAAAAAAAACCACTTGTTTTCTCTTCTGGTAATTGGTCGGACTTTGTTCGTGTGCCACCAATCATTTAGTCGATGTCTTTGTCTCGAGGAAAGCCAAAGTGAGTGCATCTTGGTTGTGATCTGTATTTACACATTCGGTCACAGATTATTTCTGTTATCAAATTTTTTTTTTTTTTGTGAAAGTGGGTGGGATTTGAAGAGCAAAAGGGGGGGGGGGGAAAGCTAATACAGGCTGTCCCAATTTCTATAACTGGTTGTTCATATGTATTTTGTACCAGTCAAGCTTTTTATACTGGAAATTAAAGAAGAAGAAAATAGAAATTATACTGGGAAAAAAAATAAAATAAAGTTGTCTGGCTTCTCAAAGCGGCCTCGCCCTGACGGGGTCGAGCTATTATTTTTTTTGTTCTTTATCTGCTTTTGCCTCTGAAAGATGCCTGATTTATTTTAATTATTTTTTTTTTTTTAAATTTAACTTGGATCTCTACGTGTTCCTCACTTTGTTAATCAGTTTCGGGGAGGGTATGGGGAGCGTCTAAGTTTGTGGTAAGTTTTATGTCGGTGTTAATGGTGTCCACACGATTTAATGGTCAGGAATATTTGACGAAGTTGAAAAGTTAACTGTTTTAGTTTGAGCCTTGCTTTTGTTTTTTGGTGTAGTGTTTCTTTTTCCACATAGCGGAGTGTGTAGCTGGAAGACTCTATTCTTTATTTGGTCAATGTTTGTTTACGTGTGGTGTGTTTCTTTGCCTCTGTCTCCAAATTAAACCATTTCCCCTAATATGGACTGTGTGTGTTTGTGTGTGCCTGTCCAGTGTTGTAGAAAATTCATTTTTTACAAACCACCCCTCCCCCCAGTGTGTCGTGTCTTCTGTGTTTCTCTTTGCTGTGGTGTTTTTTTTTTTTTTTTTTTTTTTTAACTTTTGCAGGGGGTCTGTGGATCTCTCTCGTGTGAAGTTGCATCGACATCCATCAAAGAGGAATTCTGTCGATATGAAGTTTGATTAAGCTGAAAACCTGCGAGTAAGACATGAAAGATGAGTCGTTTGCTTGGATGTTTCTAAAAAGAACCCTATAAATCTCAAATTGGGACGGATTTTTCAGGCAGTTTGACCTAAATAAAGGTTTAAAGACACGACTTCGTTACCCTCAGGAAAAATATCAATGCCTGTTAATAAAATAAAAAACTGACTTCAGACTTAGGTGCGTCTACAGCTCCTCCCCATCATCGAATTGCAGTGTTCCTGAAGCCACTTCAGAGTACGTGTTAGTTTTTAAAAAAATTTTATTGACATGTTGAAAAACATTTGCTCATTTTAGACACGAATGACCGCATAGAGTCTAAATTGCTGCGAGTTTTTTTTTATTTTTTTTTTATTAAAGGGAGTTGTTGCTGAGGGATTTTAACTGCTCCGTAGTTAAGGGCCTCTGTTGCTCTTTTTGGTTCCATAATATTCCAGATATCCAAAAGACCACCGGGAGGTGAGTTTAGTACAGACTTTTACATCACATCTTTGCTCCTGTGGTTTACACAGAATGTTGCTTGGTGCCGTCTTGCTGGACTAAGCCAGCGACTTCCTCCCAAAAGAAAGGTGATGTGTAGATATTTTTGCTCTAAGACCTGTGCATACAGTGCTCAGCAGTAATGGTATGCAGAAATGATCCATGCCATGCACACCAATTCACCCTCGGACCATCATGGATGCCGGTTTTTGAATTGTGCTGATTACAGATGCAAGTATCCAGAATATCAAAATTGGGTAAATCAAACCACAGAACAGTTTTCTTCATCCCAGAGAAGATGATCTGATTTTACTCTGATGGGTTTTGTTTTTCGAAGGGCAGAGTGTTAACTTGCATTTGCGGATGAGGTGAAGGTTTATTTCCTCTACACAATCATGCTCGACACTTCTAGTGCCTGAAGCTCATGATTATTCAAGATTAACATATATAGATTTTTTTCACTGAGTTTTTTTTCTTCTAGATGCACTGAAACTTCATTTCAAGTCTTTGCACTTTTAAGTTTAAAAAACAAAAACTGAATTCTACCTTGAGATCCCCAGAATTAATGATTTGCAAACGGTTATGGATAAAGGATAAAGACCCATGGCAGATAAAAGCATCACAACAGTGTTGGAATTAATGCCCACTGCTGTAAAGAGACAAAACAAAGAGTCAGCCCCACATTCTCTCAACTCTGTCCTGAGTATTGGTCCTGTAGAAACACTGTTCCCACATCTGTGTGAATCTGAGAAGGCGCCTTAAACTTGTGCTGCACGTTCTGCCTTTCACAGTGATGAGCCCCTGACCCTGAAACACTCAGCCGGGACGTTCTTTTAATAAGCTAATCGTTCAACTTGTTTTCTTTTTTTGGCATTCCACGACTTAGCCTTTCGCTTCCTCTGTCCCAAATCTCTTTTTGAAAGGAGGCGCTTGCATGCGATTCAGAGTGAGCGACATATTTTTCAAAGAATAAAATAATGGATTTTGTTCTACATATGTTGTCGTTGTGCTATTTTTTAACTTTAAAACACAGGGTTTTAATATTTTACATTTTGCTGCAACCAGCCCAACTTTTGATTGTAAATCAAATTCTGATTGCTCCATTTCCAGTGAGTGTTGGAAAGTATGGAGAGTGGCTTCAATGGCATAAAGTAATCGTTGTGGCAGCAGCGCAGAGACAAAGAACCTCACCTGTAAACAAAGACACAACATGCCTGCAGCATTTTAAGAATAAAGTAAGAGGGTAGCTGGTATTTCCTCCTATCAGAATTAGGTTTCACGCTCTGTTGCTAAATCATTGTTTATATATATACACGTCTATAAATATACTCCATATCTTCCAAAGCCTGATTTCCAAAGATAACCAGAAAGCTAAGCACAAAAGTTACCCCTATTTATCAAAACTGTAAACGTACCAACTAAATTTGTGCAGAAGGGTATATTCCAAAGGGGGGGGGGGGGGGGCTATCTAAGAGGATTATCTGGGAACATTGTGCAAGTGTTTACTTGTACTCAGCCACCAAAACACACATTAAGATATAATTACTATTACATATTACATATGGCCCTCTGAAAGCAATGGAGGGTAATCATTTCTTTAGAACTTCTCCAGATTTCTCTGCAGATAACCACGAATTATAATGTATGAGAATAAATAGTCTTAAAAAGGAAAGTATTGTGCAATATCTCCACCCAGTGGTGGATATCTAAATACTGAATTTCCTTTTTTTTTTTTTTTTTTACAAAGACGAATGGGATCAATGATATTTTAACCCATATCCATGTTATCTTCTCTTTTACCATAGACTGTATATGTCCAGTCTATGCTCTCAGTTACATAAAAATGCTCCCTTTGGTTCGGATGCAAAAATGCAATGTAAAAATAATGCGACAAAAAAGTAGTAAACATGAAATTATACTGTAAATAAAAGTGCATAACCACTTGACATCCTGCTTTCGAGTTTTACAATGGGAGAGTGGTATTTTCAAGGAGCACAACAACTTTTCCTTGACACTTGTTGCCATAGATATGCTTGTTGCTCTTCGTCACAGCGTGTTTCCGAGTCTTTTAGCTAGCTTAAATATAAACTCAGCGCTGCACCAACATGCTAATTTGGGTAATGGACATATAAAATATGCGCTTAAATAATAGACAAAAACTTTAAAAAAAAATAAAAAGATTAGTTTTCTTGTCAGGCGTTGTGAAACGTACACAGGAACTTCAGCCAATCGGCTGCCGATGCGGCTTCTCCTCCCATCTCATGTCGTCGCGGTCGCGGCAGTATGGCCGCCGTCCTGTGGCCGTTAGACTGCTGAGTGCCACAGTTACATGTGAAATTCAAGACGAACAACTAAAACATGTCGGCTTTACTTCTCATGAAAACGTCGCTGAGCAGGCTGCCTCCGAGTGTTGCCCGGCACGTTTTGGGCCGCCGCTATCACACGGAGAGAGGGGTGTACGGATACCGACCGAAGAAGACCGGCGGGGACCAGAAGTTGCAGGACGACCGTATCGCTGCACTGAATCAAGGTCAGTATGGAGTTAAATTACAGCACAACGGGACAACTTCACTTTTCCTGGTAAGGAGGCGGCGAGTCTGGGTCGGGCTGAAATAACACCGAAGTGACACCGAAAAGTGTTGTCATTTTCTTGATTTTTTTTTTTTTTGGCGTCAGTTTCATATTTCATGGGTTTAAACTATCTTCAGTTTAATTGGCTCATAATTATTTAATGGAGTTGTTGCAGCTTCCACCCGGAAACCAGGTGTATTTTGCACTGGCAGTGAATTCTCATCCTGACGGCGGACTGTTTTGTTGTTTTGTGCCTCAGATCATGGTCTTGCCCGGCTGGTGGAGGCATACAGAGCACATGGACACAAGGCTGCTAAAATTAACCCTTTATTGCCTGAGACGCCTGTTGTTGACACCGTCCCTGAGATAAACATGCTGACCGACACCATGAAAGGAACACTCAACACCTCAGGTGAGTTACTGTGTCACTACCAGTTCACCTCACTGTCTCCCTTTAGTTTTTTTCACCTGTTCGATTCACCCGGAGGAAAATAAAGCAAAAACAAACAAAAAAAGTGAAATCTTGGATTTACATTTATCTTTTAATGCCTCAGACTTAAATCTGGGACTCACCAGTAGCTTATATTTTTGCTCAACATCTGTATTGATCAACCAAGAAAAGCTGGAAATAAATTGAAACCAATCGTTTGTCACTGGTTGTTTTTACAGTTATCAAATGAATCACAATAGGTATTTTTCCTTCTTCTTTCTTCCCATGATGTCCCATTATGCGCCCAAATTTTGATGCTGTCATTAAAGCAATACTATGTAACATTTCTACCTTAAAATAACAGCTTGAAAAAAATTGTGCGGCTAGAATGAGTTTTAATATTACGATTGGCCTGTGTCCTATGCCCTTCGGGGGTCTGAGTTGGAAAAACTGCGCTATGTAACTTTGCTGGAGCGGCCCGGGAGCTGAGCAGAAGTACTTCGACTTGCTTTCTGGCACACCTACCGCAAAAACAAATAGACCCCTCTCACGCTTCCAGGCACATTTGATTACTCTTACCTTCTCGGTCGACATAGCTTGCACCTTCTGACTCCTCGCCGGTTCGTCAACAAACGTGAAACGTGAAAGCGAAAGGGTGTTGTATTTACGACAGTGTAACCGTACATTACCTCCAAGCCTGTAGGGGGAGCTCTATAATGGGCTTTTTGAGAAGTTACATTGTATCGCTTTAAGTCTTAAATGAGAGCAGTCTCAGGGTGGCCGCGGGTCCTTGTTCATGGGACTTAAATGTTCTGAAAATATTGTAATAAATATAATTTAGGATGGGGCTGCACGGTGGTGTGGTGGTTAGCACTGTTGCCTCACAGCAAGAAGGTTCCAGGTTCAACACCCAGCTGGGGCCTTTCTGTGTGGAGTTTGCATGTTCTCCCCGTGTATGCGTACTCCGGCTTCCTCCCACTGTTCAAAAAATCATGCATGTTAGGTTGATTAGCATCTCTAAATTGTCCTTAGGAGTGAGTGTGAGTGTGCATGGTTGTTTGTCTCGTTTGTCTCTATGTGGCCCTGCGATGGACTGGCGGCCTGTCCAGGGTGTACCCCGCCTCTCGCCCATTGACTGCTGGGATAGGCTCCAGCCCACCCGCGACCCGATCGACGGATTCAGCAGTATAGATAATGGATGGATGGATGGATAATTTAGGACTGTGATGACATTTTTGTGATCTTTTCGCATGACACACATTTAGTTGATGTTCTTAAACTCAACCGTCATTTGTAATTTTACCATACTGTCAGTGTGTTTACTTGGAAATACTTGGTATTTCCATCGTTCCATCGTACGTTTGGTCTTAAATTTAATTTAGAAGTGGTATTAAAAGGTCTTAAAAAGTCTTAAATTTAACTTGTTTATACCTGTATACACCCTGAGTCTGGTCTTACATAAAATGTAATAACCACAGATAATGCAAAGTAGAACAGAAATAAAACTTGAATAGGTCTCATGATGTTTTTCTTTTACCCATCAAGCCTTTTTTTTTTTTTTTACTTTTTTTTTAATTCATTGATGTCAGAAGTTGTAAGGTGTTCTATTACGCTCTTATTTCGGTGTGTGTATAAAGCTGTATCTCACAGAAACTGTGAGACACACATTTCAGCGATGCGCACATTCGTGGCTTTATCTGCCAAGGAATAAACAAAGCGATCCAGATCAGCTCCAAATTGTAATGGATTCCCCTTTTACTCTGTTACTCGTACACTATGTCTCCACCGAGTCTCGTGAGATTTAGATGCCAGGGTGTGTTTTTTTTTTTTTTTTTTTTTTTTTTTTTTTGTGTAATCGTGAAGCTCGTCTTGACGCAGACAAGCAGACAATGGTAATTACACACCTGCATGGCAAAGGAAGAATCTGTCCAAACCTGCTTTGGGTTTTATTTCGGTGAATGCAAAATGACTCGGTAAATAATTCATCACTGTGTTCGCACACATGGGACATTATGTGTATTTATTTTTTTTCCGTATATATTTCTCAGAGGAAAAGGAAGACTCTCCCATTAAAAAGATTCGATCAATTGAAAATGATCCTTTTTGGAGAAAATACAGATGAGGATTTTTTTTTCGATTCCAAAGTTTTACTGTGGCAAGATCCTGAGCTTGATGACTGTAAAAGATTCAGCTGCAGCTCTTTAATTTGCTCATTGTCCTTCGTTGTTATTGAATTCAGATGGATTGTGAACCAGACCCTGAGAACCCCCCCCCCCCCCAAAAAAAAAAAAAAAAAAAAAGCAAAAACGTTTGCTCTAAGGCTGAACTGGAAATAGTCAAATCTAAGAAGTATTTTGAGTGGAGCCTCTGGATTTGGCCCTCTTTTCTTTGTTAGAAAAATATTCATGACAGGCAGTGGCACGTTGGGACCAGGACTGACACCTACATTGAAACGCGTCTCTCTCGTTTTCCTACATGTTGCTTTCTCCAAGCTATGAAAGGCTCCACCTACTGTTGGTCTCCCACAATTTTTTATTCGTGTTGGTGCACTTTACTCAGTGGGTTTGCTCCTTAAGGTCTGCGGCACTTCGGAAAGGCACAGGCCTCGGTGGAAGAGGTTCGGGCCTATCTGGAAGAAGCTTACTGTGGCCACCTGTCAGTGGAGACCAGCCAGCTGAGCAGTCTGCAGGAGAGGGAGTGGTTCGCCGACTGCTTTGAGGAGCTCAAGAAGAAGAGCTTTTCTCCGGAGGAGAGGAGGCAGCTGGCCAAGATCATGTTGGAGTCTCAGGTAGGTCCAAGGAGGAAGAGGTTAACGTCCACATTTATATATAAAATAAGTGGGGCGCCAGGTTTTATACAGTTAAGTTGTAAGTCTTTTCTCACATCCTGCAGGAATTTGACCACTTTCTGGCCACCAAGTTTGCCACCGTGAAGCGTTATGGAGGAGAAGGAGCAGAGAGCATGATGGGATTTTTCTATGAGCTTTTCCACCAGTCAGCACACACCGGAGTTACAGATATAATTATCGGCATGCCTCACAGGGGCCGACTCAACCTCCTAACCGGCCTGCTGAAGTTCCCTCCAGAGGTCAGACAGCTGTGCACGGCCACATTTAAAGAGATGTGTGACACTGTGAAATTATCCATGACCTACTAAGTTGAGATTGTTTATGCTGCGCCACTGCAATCATCATCCCAAGTAAACAGAAAGTGGTGGCCCGCTGCCAAAAGCGGGTCAAGCCTCAGATCACCTCAAACAAACTTTCTCCCCCGCATCTTTTTTCTCTCCAGCTTATGTTCCGCAAGATGCGCGGCCTCAGCGAGTTCCCTGAGACCTCGCCTGCCACCGGGGACGTCCTCTCCCACCTCACATCTTCTGTGGAGTTAGATTTCGGAGCAGGACATCCTCTTCACGTCACCATGCTGCCCAACCCATCACACCTCGAGGCCATCAACCCCGTGGCTCAGGGAAAAGCCCGAGCCAGGCAGCAGCTCAGGAAAGAAGGAGACTATTCACCGGAGGACAACGCCCAGCCGGGGGACCAAGTCATCTGTCTGCAGGTACTGGGTCACGACTTGCAAACATGTTCAAGCAAGCGTTTGTTTTTTTAAGAAATGTTAGCAGGATAAGTAATTAGTTAGTTCTTGTTGATAAGTACCCAGTGCATGTTTAGGAGTTAAAGGGATGAAGGTCTGGCACCGGAAGCGGTTTGGCGCTGTAAATTCTCTAAACACGACAAATTAAAGTCCCCCTCCCTCTTAGACTTGTCGGGATTCTTTCAAAATCATTAAAACCACTGTTGGATGCAGTGCAAAACACTGATAATCCCGTGGAATGTACTGCTGAGAGGCATGGGTCCTGGCATTCACGCGGGTGTGACTGATGCATTGCATCTACCTCAGTAATAGCAACACCACAGAAACTGATCTGGAGCGACTCGAGGAACATGTCAAAGACCCCAAGTGGTGGAACCAGCCTCCAAATTTCCCAGATCCGATCAAGCTTCCGACGGATGCGCTGGAGCCAGCCTGATCCACAGAAAGGTCAATCTGTGACCCAAATGATCTGCTACCAGCATCCCGTTGCCACACAACACAGGACTCCCACAGAGGTCCTTCAACTCTTGTCTTCGGTTTTGATCTCACAAGGTTGACCTTCAGAATATTAAGCATGTGGTTTCTCGCTGTAACTGAGCTGTGTATCTGCTCAGGGATGACATTTTCTCTCAGCTCACCTGATATCTCAGTTTAAGATGGGACATCAAAGCTGCTTTTGACACATTGGGTCATATTTGCAAAAAATACTGAGGCTTCATGGGGAAAACCTTTGAAACAGCGTTCTGTTCTGATACCCTTTGTCAAACAGGTGCTAAAGTTCCTTTAGAGCTGGTTCAACTTCAGAACCTTCTGGGAACCAATGAAAACACCACATCATTATGTAGTTAAATGGCACTCTCAAAACATGTTTTTAACTTTCCAATAGTGTGTTCTGAATTTCTATGGAGCAAGCAATGCGGGGGGACGGTCTGTCTACCCAGATTACAATGTTTGTTACATTCTCCCTGCAAATAGTGCTGTAACAATGTTGTACTAGAAGTTGTCAGTCGTGCTGGTCTGCATAGCCCCCCGCTGTCAGAGCATGCAGTTCTTTGCTCTGACAGCAGCCATTTGCCGAAGTGGTCCGTTTGATTTGGAGTTTATTTTCCTCTCCACAGGTCCACGGTGATGGCTCTTTCACTGGTCAGGGCATTGTTCCGGAAACCTTGACCATCTCAAACCTTCCTCACTACAGAGTCGGTGGGAGTATCCACCTCATCGTGAACAACCAAGTGGGCTACACCACTCCGTCAGAGAGGGCGAGATCCTCTTTGTACTGCAGTGATGTCGGTCAGTGAAACTCTTAGACGGCATCTGTATCCTCTCAATTGAATCTGAATTTCTTCTTGTAGAAAAATGAGACATAAATTGCGCAATAATCAAGAATGCTGCGCTCTCACAAAGGTAAGATGGTGAACTGTGCTGTGATCCACGTAAACGGCGACGATGCAGAAGACGTGCTGCGAGCCACGCGGCTGGCTGTGGACTACCAGCGGCAGTTCAGAAAAGACGTCGTCCTGGACCTGATCTGCTATCGTCAGTGGGGCCACAACGAGCTGGATGAGCCTTTTTTCACCAACCCAGCCATGTACAAGATCATCAGGTCAGTTCAGTTGAACTTTGAACTGTGAAAGACCAAATTACATCAAACTCTGGCGTGTGCAATAAAGACTTATTTTCATTACGGCGTCCTTTCAGATCCCGTAAGAGTGTTCCTGACTCCTACACTGACCAGCTGATTTCAGAGGGTCTGATGACTGAGGCTGAACGCGATGAGATCAAATCCAGATACTACGGCATGCTCAACGACAAGCTGTCCAACATGATGCTGTACAGTCCCCCGGCCACCAACCTGCAGGGGCGCTGGGGGGATCTCGTGGAACCCCAGGCCAGAGTCACCACCTGGGACACGGGTGTTCCCATACCTCTGCTGCAGTTTGTAGGAGCAAAATCTGTGGACATCCCTGAGCAGATCCAGCTGCACAGCCACCTGGGAAAGACTCACGTACAGGTACGGCCGCCATCTTTGTGTTTCTGTCATATGGTTTTGTGTTGTCGCTGCAGCAGCTGAATCCTTTTTTTTTTTTCTTCCATTCTCTAAACTCAGGCTCGGTTGCAAAAGTTGGAAGAAGCAACCAGGCTTGACTGGTCAACAGCAGAAGCCCTGGCTTTTGGCTCTCTTCTCTGCCAAGGTCTGCGTGCCAATAAAAAGAAAACGCCCATCACACCATTGCTGCCTAGAAACTGATTTGTAAATGTAAAGTTATTACTACTACAGGCTTTGATATTCGCATCAGCGGACAGGACGTTGGGAGAGGTACATTCAGTCAGCGGCATGCCATGGTTGTGTGTCAAGACACCAACGACATGTTCATCCCTCTGAACCACATCAGCCCCCAGCAGACAGGATTCCTGGAGGTAAGCAGAGGAAACCACTAGTGTAGCTATAATATGGCCATGTTTGCATTATTGTTTCCTCTGATGTGCTGAATTGTGATGTTTTGTTGTGCTCAGGTGTGCAACAGTCCGCTGTCTGAGGAGGCGGTGCTCGGATTTGAATACGGCATGAGTATCGCACAGCCGAAGCTTCTGCCCATCTGGGAGGCTCAGTTTGGAGATTTCTTCAACGGAGCACAGATCATCTTTGATACCTTCCTCTCTGGAGGTGAATTCAAGTCGATTCAATTCAGTTTGATTTATATAGCACCAAATAACAACAAATGTCATCTCTGGGGGCATTTCAAAGATGCAATCAAGCCAATTAGACTCCAATTCATTGTAATACAATCATAATCTAATCACATCCAGTTCATTAAATTCCAAATTAGCCCGATTCATACATTGAGAGCCAATTAAAAAAAAAAAGTTGCAGAACTAAGGAAACCAACACATTGCTCCAAAACTTCACTTGGATTCAATCCCCCGTGCCGAGTGTGCACAAAGCGACTGTGGAAAGAAAAACCTTTTAACAGGAAGAAACCTCTGGCAGAAGCAGACTCAGGAGGGGCGGCCATCTGCCTCGGCTGGTTGGGGTTCGGTAGGACAGGAAAGAGGGGTAACAGACAGCATAACACCAGGCCAAGGATACCTGCTGAGACAGAGAAACACAAGTTAATGCCAACAATAATGTCACATGTACATTGTGAAAAAAGAGAGCAGAGTGAGGAGAGGTACATCATGAGATGTCCCCCAGCAGTCTAGGCCTATAGCAGCATAACTGTGATCTTTCTGGGTCACCTTAGCCAGCCCTAACTAGAAGGTTAATAAAAACGTTTTAGGACTAAACTTAAAGGTAGAGAGGCTGTCTGCTTCCCTGACGTGTACTGGCAGCTGGTTTCACAGAGAGGGGCCCGATAACTGAACGCTCTGCCTCCCATTCTACTTTTAGAAACTCTGGGAACCACAAGCAAATCTGCAGTCTGAGAGCAAAGTGCTCTGTTGGGAAAATAACCAAGTATGAGATCATAAAGTAATGATGAAGCTTGGTCATTAAGAGCTTTATATGTGAGGAGGGAAAGAATTTTAAATTCTATTCTGAATTTAACAGGGAGCCAATGAAGAGAAGCTGAAAGTGGAGAAATATGATCTCTGCTGTTAGAGCTCAGCAGAGCTGTGGCTGCAGATTTTGGATCAGCTGGGGGCTTTTCAGAGAATTTTTTTGGGACGGCTCAATAATAGACACACTATAGTCCAATCTGGACGTAAAAATGCATGGGCCACTTTTTCTGCATCACTCTGAGACAGGATGTTCCTGATTTTGGCAACATTACGAAGGTGAAATAATAGAAATATAAACCTGTTTTATATGTTCGTCAAATGAAATTCTACTAAACAGCTCCAAGGTTCCTCACTGTAGTACTAGAAGCCAAGGAAATGCCATCTGGAGTAGGTATTCAGCGAGACAGTTTTATCCTGAAGCGCTCGGGTCCAAAGGACTGAATTAAGGAGCAAAAAATTAATCCAGGTCTTTAAGACATGCTTGTAGTTTAACAAACTGACTGGTTTCATCTGGTTTCATAGATGAGTACAGCTGAGTATCAGCATAGCAATGGAAATTTATGCCATGCTGTCTATTAATGTTACCTAATGGAAGCATGTGCAAAGTGAAAAGCACAGAACCCTGTGGAACTCCACGACTTACTCTGGTGTGCGAAGAAGATTCTTTGTTTACATGAACAAACTGGAATCTATCAGATTAATATGACTCAAAGCAGCCTAATGCAGTTCCTTTAATCCCAATAACATGTTCAAGTCTCTGTAACAGAATGCTGTGATCGATCGTATCAAATGCAGCACTGAGATAAAACAGGACAAGCACAGACACAAGTCTGCTATCAGAGGCAAAGAGGAGATCATTGGTAACTTTCACCAGTGCTGTTTCTGTGCTCTGATGCACTCTGAATCCGGACTGAAACAATTTTCTCAAGAACTTTAGACATAACAGGGAAATTGGATACAGACCAACACCCTGGATCAAGAGTAGGTTTTCTTAATTAAAGTTTTAATTACAGCAACCGTAAAAGTCTGAGGTACATATCCTGCCAGCAAAGACCGATTAAGAAAAATCTAGTTGGTACTGGGTCTAAAATTTCTAAAATTTTAACTTCTGACCCCTCTGATTACTCCAACTGCCAAAAGCATGCATGAAAACTTGGAAAATCTTTCAATGTCAGACGTGATGTCGTTGTGCTTGCAGGTGAAGCCAAGTGGCTGCTGCAGTGTGGGATGGTGATCCTGCTGCCTCACGGTTACGATGGAGCTGGACCCGAACACTCGTCCTGCCGCATGGAGCGCTTCCTCCAGGTGTGCGAGACATGTCACGCTACTGGTTTTTAATCTGTATTCCCAGTCACCATTACTCATGTAAGAAGGACACCCTAAGTCAACGGAGAAACTCCAGTGTGTCCAGCTTTGTGCTTAATATTGCAAAAGTGCCTAAAAGCTTAAAACTAATCGAGCTGAAAAGGTGATTTCAGTCTAATTTCAATAGATAAAGTGCTATGTTGTCGAAACGTCATTTAATGCTTGTTTCATATGGATAGATGCAATATTCATAGGTAAGTGCACAACATGCAGTGCAGTTAATCTGGAGTTTTTGTAGTTGTCACTATTTTCCAGTCCTGATAAGTTTAATTGAGATAACTCCTGACAGAGTTAAGGTGTGTAACTGACACAGAACTCCCTCTCCCTCCTTCATACACAGAGAATGAATTCTCCTCTCACTCATCACTCCGCTGTAATGCTGAGCTCACATTCTGCAGCAGTCGCTTGCTGATGCACTGAAACGCTGTGGAGGTTTAATATTTTACCTCAGCCAGTGCAAGAGGTTATCTTTTCACTCATTGAATATGTTACCACACGCAGACGCATACAAAAACCCGAGGGTCCAAAGATCGCAGGTTTTCACTTCTCAGAATTTGTCCAAATTAGATTCGTACGTGCACAAAACACAGGCATAATACTAATAGAAGAACTATATGTCTGTGTACTCGGCAAGAACGAGTACGTGTAGTACACAGACTTTCAGAACGTGTAACAGACTTAAAGTTAAGTGAAACGTGAAACACTACGATGCTGTTGTACAACATAAACAGAGTTTTTATTTTTTTAAAGTCCTCCATGTCAGAGGCAAAACGAAGCCAAGGCTGCCTTGCCAGTATAGGCAAGGCAAGGCAATGCAATTTTAATCGTAGAGCACAATTCGTACACAAGGCAATTCAAAGTGCTTTACAGCTACATAAAATCACAAGAAAGCAATAAAATCATTCCAAAAAAACCATAAAATATAATCATTAATTAATTTAAAAGTGAAGAGTGCAGATAAAATACTTTCAGGTGTCATATGTACAGCTAAACAGAACTGTTTTCAGCCTGGATTTAAACATTGTCAGAGTTGAGGCCTGTCTCACATCTTCTGGAAGACTGTTCCAGATTTTAGGAGCATAAAACTGAAACGCAGCCTCACCTGGTTTAGTCCTGACTCTGGGCACCAGCAGGAGACCCCTCCCTGAGGTTCTCAGAGCCCGAGTTGGTTCATGTGGCTCTAACATGTCAGAGATGTACTTTGGCGCTTGACCATGAAGAGACTTGTACACAAGCAGAGCTGTTTTAAAGTCTATTCTCTGAGCGACAGGAAGCCAGTGCAGAGACCTGAGTACTGGACTAATATGGTCGTATTTCCTGGTTCTAGTCAGGACTCGAGCAGCAGCGTTCTGGATGTACTGCAGCTGTCTTACAGCCCGTTTAGAGAGCCCAGTGAGCAGGCCGTTACAGCAGTCTAACCTGCTGGAGACAAACGCATGGATCAGTCTCTAAGTCTGGTTTAGACTCTATTCCTTTGATTCTGGCAATGTTTTTTAGATGGTAAAAAGCTGCTGATGTTACTGATTTAATGTGGCTGTTAAAGTTCAGGTCTGAGTCCAATATTACCCCGAGATTTCTAACTTGATAATTAGGTTTTACAGAGAGAGTCTCAAGGTGACTGATAACACTTTCTCTTTGTTTCTGTGGGCCACAGACAATGATTTCAGTTTTGTCTGAGTTTAGCTGGAGAAAATTGTTTTGCATCCACACACTGATCTGTTCGATGCAGCGACACAGTGTATCTACAGGCCCGTGTTCTCCTGCTGTCAGTGACACATAGATCTGAGTGTCATCTGCATAGTTGTGGTAGGACACATTATAGCTGCGTATTAGCTGGCCTAGTGGAAGCATGTACAGATTGAACAATACGGGTCCCAGGATTGACCCCTGGGGAACCCCACAGGTCATAGCCATTTGGTCTGAGACACAGTTACCGATTTCAACAAAATATTTCCTGTCCTCCAGATAGGACTTGAACCAGTTTAAAGCACGACCAGAGATTCCCACCCAGTCTTCTAACCTCTGTAATAAGATCGCATGGTCAACTGTGTCAAAGGCAGCACTCAGGTCCAGCAGAACTAAGACTGTGACTTTACTTGCATCTGTGTTCAGGCGGATGTCGTTTGTCACCTTGATCAGAGCTGTCTCAGTGCTGTGGTGGGGCCTAAAGCCTGATTGGAAAGTATCAAAAGCATTGTTAGATGGGAGAAAATCACTAAGCTGTTGGTATACAACTTTTTCTAGGACTTTTCCTAAGAATGGCAGGTTTGATATGGGCCGGTAGTTGTTCAGTACTGTGGCATCAAGACTGCTCTTCTTTAGAAGAGGCTTAATGACAGCGGTTTTTAAGGCCTTTGGAAATGTTCCAGTCTGGAGTGAGATGTTGACTAGATGAGCGAGTTGTGGTAACAAACTGCTCAGCACAGACTTTAGGAATCTAGTGGGCAATTCATCAAGGCAGCACGTTGATGAACTCAGACTGCAGATGATCTCTTCGACTGTTTGGTCAGTAACAGGTGTGAAATGTGTCAGCTCTAGGTGTCTAGCTGGCTGCAGAGTAGTTATTTGTGTTGTGGAAATTATTGCGTTTTTAATGCCTTGAACTTTGTCATTAAAGATTATTGCACACTCATTACACTTGGATGTAGAAATGAGTTCTAAAGGCAGTGAAACTGGAGGGTTTGTTAATCTGTTTACTGTAGCAAACAGGACACGAGAGTTGTTACTGCAGTTTTTGATGATTTCAGAAAAATAACTCCCTCGTTCTACGCAAAGTCTGGTTGAACACACATAGCTTTTCTTTGTAAGTCTCATAATGAATCTGGAGCTTTGACTTGCGCCATTTCCGTTCGGCTCTCCGGCACTCCCTTTTCTGTGCCCTGACCGACTCTTCTTTCCTCCATGGCGCCCTTTGCCTACTTTTAACCATTCTAACCTTGACAGGAGCAATGGTATCCAAAACATTTAAGAGACTTGATGTGTAAGAGTTCAACAGATCATCAACATTAGAACACGGGTGTTCTCAAACCTAATCATTTCCATAAACTGTGTCCATGTTCTGTCATTTATGAGTCTTCCCCGAACAACTGCAGACCCAGCTGCTGGTTTGGGTGTAACAGACAGGTGGAAGAAAACACAGAAATGATCAGATAAAGCAACATCAATGACATTCACGTTTGAAATAACAATACCCCTTGAAATGAGCACATCTAGAGTGTGCCCTCTGTTGTGGGTGGGCTCAGTCACATGCTGAGTTAGACCAAACATTTCAAGGACAGCAGTGAGCTCTTTAGCTTGCTTGTTATGGGCTACATCCACATGCACGTTCAAGTCCCCTGTTATGACCAAACAGTCAAAAGCAGTGCACACAATTTAAAGTAGTTCAGTAAAATCATCAATAAAACAATTCTGTGGTGGTTTATAAATGGTGATATAAAGTATGGAAGATTGTTTTATCTCAATTTTGAATGACACATATTCAAATGATGAAAAAACCCAAAATGACAACTTGTGGGTGGGTATATTGTCCCTGAACATGGCACAAACACCCCCACTCCTCTGGTTTTTCTCGTGTTTCAGACACAAAATTGAACTGAGGTGGACTAGACTCAATCAGGACTACATTTGCTGTGTTTTTGTCAAGCCATGTCTCAGTTAAAATCAAGATTGTGAGAGGAAATAAAACTGTTTATTAGGGATGATTTGTTACTTAAAGATCTGACATTGAGTACTGCGTGTTTGAGATTAGTTATAGCTGAACTGGATGCTGTGTTCTTGCAAGGCATATGGATAAGATTTCTCTGGTTGGACAGTCTGATTGTCCCTCTCTTCACTCCATCCTTGGACCTCTGGTTGAGATGGTGTTTACCAACAGAGAGGCCCTTAGCGTCCTAGACAACAGCATTGACGCTGTTGGAAATAACAGCTGTGAGCACCGGTGGTGGGGGCCGAGCTGGGGGGGCTTTGGTTGGTGGAGTAGGCTGGGGAGGGAGAAGGGCTCGATGCTTCTTTGAGGATAGAATTCTTGATCTTGCCATGTTTGGCGTGAGAGGAACCATTTTAATCCCCGATTTCACCAAGCTTTCAAGGTGATCAGGAAATCTCATGGGTGACGGTGGAGAAGAGAACGATGGTGAAACCTCTCTGGAGGGTGTAGATGCAGCAGGTGGGTCCCAGGCCTGTGGTGGGGGCTGTGGTGAAGGCGATGGTGGAGCTGCTGAATCCTGTGTTCGGGATGCTGGAGGTGCCCTCAGCAGAGTGATCTCCTCATCGGTTCACTGTGCAGTCCAACCAACAAGGGACGGAGAGTGAACGCTGCTCGAGCAAACATCATTGGTCGTGCAGTTTCTGGGCTGTGGTGACAGCTAGGATTCTCATACATGAGTTTCTGACAAAATCCCATGAATCTCCATTTATTGACAGTGCCCGGTCTTAAAGAGCAGCATGCAGGCTCTGTTATTTTCACAGACTGCAAGTTGTGTCTGGACATTTTCCCTCACCTCTCGTGTTTGCTGGGATGTTTGCTCCCTTTTACTGCCAGACTTAGTAAACTCCTTGAACTCTCCGCTGTTGGTTTTTCGGCTTTTGTATCGAACAGCTTGTATTACTCCTCTTGACCCCACTTTAGTCATCACTGCTATTTCTAAAAGTGTGTGCGGTTGTCTTGGAATAGCTTTACAAGTGTGAGTACACAAGCACAGTATTGGATGGGAACCAGATGCTGGAATCTCTTTTGCTGCAGAGGAGAGCGGTGCAGCACACAGCATATCGTTACCCAGTTCGATCAATACGTAGAGAGATTATGTTTATTGATGATCTGCGTGCAGCAGCAAATGGATGGCATCACACTGAAGCTACGTCAGCTTATATAGACTGTTTTCTCTTTACTCGGCACTAATTTGCCTTTTCCGATACTTTGAAAGTTCTGCTACAGAATCTGCATTTTTAATCACCATGGGACACAATTATAAGTGGATAAACATCTGGTTTTGTGTTGTTTCACAACAACACTGTGAATGATCTCGGACTTTCCGTCTTTTGTCTGTCAGATGTGCGACAGTAAAGAGGAGGGCGTGGACGGTGACAACGTGAACATGGCAGTGGTCAACCCCACCACGTCCGCTCAGTACTTCCACCTGCTGAGGAGACAGATGATACGAAACTTCCGCAAACCTCTCATTGTGGTCGGACCTAAGACGCTGCTGAGATTTTCCGTGAGTACTGCAGACACCGCAGAGAGCATTTGCCCGTTTCATCTCCTTTTTCCAAGCGTACCCATCACAGCGGTGGCACCGTGTTGGTTGTCTTCCCAGGGGGCCGCGTCAAGTCTGACTGAACTGGCACCAGGAACATCCTTCAGGCCGGTGTTGGGAGACACTTCCGTCTCAGCAGAAAGGTACAGAATATATGACAAATAGACAGTTGGGAAGATTTTTGAATTGTTGGATTTATCCTGTAGTGCTGTGGTGGGATCTTAGGTGACAACCTGGAAGACACTGCTCATAAATCCTGTCTATATGTATGTACAAATAACCTAAACATCAGGCCTAAGTGAGAGTTTTCTCAACTCACACAGTGTCCAGAAGGTGGTGCTGTGCTCAGGGAAGCATTACTACGCTCTGTTGAAGCAGAGGGAGACGTCTGCAGCCAGCCAGAACACAGCGCTCATCCGCGTGGAGGAACTGTGTCCGTTCCCTCTGGAGGCTCTGCAACAGGAGCTCAAAAAATACCCCAATGCCAAAGGTAGCGTGACCCCTACCTGACAGAACTCCAGCAAGATCACTCACTTTACAGGTGTCCTCGCACCAGTTTGCTTTGAATCATTCTAGTTTTTTTCTTCTTTTTTTTTTGTTCTTCTTCTGTTATTGAATGTAGGAATTTTCCTTTTCTTTCCCATCGCATGTCCTAAATTGTACATTTTTCCTCTAGTTTTCTATTTTTTCTTGTTGTCAGAAAAACCTACATGTATGTTCTTCTAAAATGCTGTTTGAGTATTATGCACCACACATTACACTGTCTATATATATTATAGGATCAAATTAATATCATCTTTTCTGAATCAATCAACTGCACTTTTCAGCCTTAGATGACTCACTGCTTAGAAACAGAGGTGTGTTATGTCTGTAGGCTCTTTGTGTTCCTCTTTAAAAACACACCTTTCCTGTGTTTTGCATGTTTGATTTCCCTTTGCTATATCAGAAAACACTGCAGTCTCTGTGACTGATGCCCAAAGAAAGTAACTACAGTATTTTGCAAAAAAATTAAAAATTCAGTTGTATCTAAACACAATTTAAAAATCTGTCTAACATACAGTGAGTTCCTTTCTGGACACCAGACATGCAGAGAAAGAAAAAACCATAAAGAAAATGTCCGATCAGTGATGTTTCACACAACAACGGTCCTTTAGCTCGTTTAGCTATGAATTACAGCATCATGATGGATATAGGATAATAGCCAAAATTGCGTACAAATATTACATGAATGAAGCATAAATGTGACCTATGTCTGAATGACTGAATGCCACCTCTTTTAACACACAAAAGCCGTTGAGTGTCTTTTTTTTTCTGAAAAGGACATTGGAGACTAAATTTAGCCTCTTCGTGTTTCGTCTTAATCTTCTTTACTGAAACCAACAACCACAGCATCACCATCACACTGATCTAAACTTGTAAGATGAAACAGGTTTTGCTAGGTCTCACTGAGCCGTTGTGGCACACCTATTTTAAAGTCTCTGCCACTGTTGTTAAAATCTTCAGATATGTGGCTTTCTTGTTGGACAGTCAGTACAGACTTTTCACTTTTTTTTTTTTTTTTGTAATTTGTATGTTTTTTACACAAAGAATTCCACAAGGCTGAAGGCTGAGACTGCTGCCATTTAAGGTAAAGTGTCAGGTACAAAGAAACAGCCACAAAAGCAGCCTGGAGGTTGAGTCATACCGAGTTAAACGCCATTCAGGAGATTGCAGGACCTTCAGTGCTCTGCTGCATCAGGTCTATGGGTTTCACTCGGCTGGTGTTCACGGCGTCCACTCACTGTGGC
The DNA here is from genome assembly GCF_027942865.1 of Odontesthes bonariensis. Lineage (NCBI taxonomy): Eukaryota > Metazoa > Chordata > Actinopteri > Atheriniformes > Atherinopsidae > Odontesthes > Odontesthes bonariensis. The sequence goes on along the minus strand of NC_134512.1, from coordinate 23,557,599 downwards.
TGAAGGAGTGGCATTTAAGACTTGTAATATCTTCTTTTCTTTGGCACTGTACTCCAAGCATGGTGAACTGCTGCCTCTCTTTTATATCTACAAGTCTGTTTCATGTCCCCCATTATTTGTTCAGTTCTATTTAGAATGATTCCATGAAAGGCCGTGAAACTATCATCCTCTGTTTTCCCAAGTGCTACAGCCCAAATATCTAGATGCTCATCTGAGTTGTCTTCGGTTACACTGTGCGCTCACAGCTTGGACAGTTTTACAAGCAGTAATGCAGCGAACTTGTTAGAAAGATTTGTGTTGGACAAACCCTTACAAGATGCCTGAACTGATCGTCTGTCAATGCTAATGTGTCAGACGATGGAAAGAAAACGTGGCGAGTTCAAATATTTGTTGTTAATGCTGAAAATATTTATGGAGAATGATATTTATCAAGAAGTATAGGTTATTTCTTTAGAAAATTTGAGGTGATTGCTGAGTTAGTTAATTTTATTACAGTTATATGTGGCTTTTCTATCACATTTTTTTTTTTTTGTCAAGATTGACAAAAGGTTCAATCAAAAGAAGACGTATGCATGAGGTGGTGTACACAAATAGAGTGCACGGTAAGATCACAGAGGGTTTTTCTTTTTCTTTTGTTGCTGTTGTCAGGTTGATCGTGTGTGACTCTTTCATCTGAAACGAAAACGTAAAGTTCAGGTTTCACTTCAACAACTTTCCATAGAATCGTTTCTTGCAAACCCACCTGAAGCAAAGCTGTTTCCCGTTGATTGAAAATTCCTTTCTTAGAGCAGGCCTAAACAAGTTACATGTTCAGTGTTAACCTGCCTTAATTGAATTGTGTCCTTTTTGCTGTCATTTGTGTCAAACCAACCCCCCCCATGCACACAGATTTTACTTGGAGTCAGGAGGAGCCTCAGAACATGGGCCCCTGGTCTTTTGTAGCCCCCAGGTTTGAGAAGCAGCTGGCCTGCAAGGTAAGCAGAGTTTTATATGACCCTATATTCAGTGTAAAGTGTTAACGCTGCAGAAAGTTCTCTCACTGACCATTTCATCTGTCCCTGTCAGCTCCGGTTAGTGAGTCGACCTGCTCTGCCCGCCCCTGCTGTCGGTATCGGAACCCTTCATCACCAGCAACAAGAGGCCATCCTTACTGCTTCTTTCTCCTGAGACTAAACAAGACTGAGCTTTAAGCTAACCAGAAGACGGGCTTTGGTAATACATCTGCTGCACAGGTCACCGCAGGACAGGAGACACGGAACATTAGGTGGCGTGGATGTGTGGTCCTGAATCAGATTGGTCCATAGTTTGAAAAACAAATCAAGAAATGTTTTCAAGAAAAATAGTGTTGATAGTTTTACTTGTGCTATTTTAGTCGAATTTGAAATTTTAGTGTTCTTTGTCTGGTTTCTAACATTTCTCTCATCCAACGCACCTGCATTCTGTGTCTGAAGTTAAAGGCACCTGAATCGAAGCCGCCATAAAGATGATGTTTACAGGGTCACTGTAGGAGCAACTCACTTAAAGCTGACTGTCGTATGTAACGTTGAGGATTACGTGGGCTAAACCTGTCCAGGCTATAAGGAGTCAAAACCAATCTCATGCATGCAATCTGCGTTAGGTGTTAACGTTTATACTGTTGAGCACAGAAAATATCACTGTAACTGGTCCAAACTCTGAAGTTATCTCCCAAGAAATATGTAAGAGTGGCAGGTCTGCACGAACACTACATCTAAGAAGGATATGAAGCCGTTTCTAACGAACAAGAAGTTGTTACCGTTGGGATTGTTTATGCTGCCGTGAGTTGTATAAGTTTAATATGTCACTGTACAAATTTGGACTAAGAAGTACTTTAGCATTAATATTAGACTGGAAATCATACAATGGCATGAAAAAGGGCTAATGTAAATATATCAAATCGGAATATTTTCAAATAAATCTATTTTCATGTTTGTGCGCCACGTTTCTGTACACCCAAGCCTCATGTTTGTCTTGTATACGAGTTGGCACACCTTATATGTTTGACTTGAACTTGTACTCTCTTACAGGACTCGGGCGCTGCTCGTTTACTGCGTGACGGCAACAAGAACGCACAGATAAAAAGTGTAGCGGGGGACATGAGTCCCATACTACTTCAGACTGTTGTGGTGTAGAGGAAGTTGTGACTTAGGTGCTATATTGTCCAAAACCAGGAAGCTCCTCACTCAAAGCCTCCTCTGGTTCATATATCTAATATGCAATGCACCCATTATGCCATTTTTAGTTTTATTTTAAGTTTGGTCTGCACAGAAATCTAGCCTACTTCATTCTGTAAACGTAATTCCTCTGTTGCTCCAGAGTTTTCATCACCGGCTTAGTTTGTGTTGTGACTTTAGTTCATTTTGCTTTTTGTTTCTTCGACCAATGAGGAACTGGCTTGGTCTGCCTGCCCGGCTCCAACAGCACAGAACAAAGAGGCTCAGATTACGGTCCAATGGTCCTTGCCTCTGCTTTCACACTGCCAGATAAGGTAGTCCAGATCACGCAAACCAAGCACTGGCTTTACAGCGGGGATTTTGCATTTTATTGCAGCTATTGTTGCTTTTTCCTACACTATAAGCTGAGAATTAGATGTGAAGGGCTGGTTACTGCCTGATGTGACAGAGCAGGCTCAGGGAAAAACTTGTGCATTCACTATAGCAAACTAAACCTCCAACCTATCCCTTAGCCTCCATGCGTATAGAAAATCTTGATGCTTCTTCTGCTCTTTCTTAAATCCTTTCCCTAAATTTTTGCTTATTATGAACATGAGAAATTGGATATTGGCCGGTTGCGATGTGAAATTTAATATTGTTCCTGTGCACGGCTCTAGTTTACCTACCATGCAGCCACAGCCTTGAGCCTCTGCAAGCTCTTCCAAAAACATAGAATTCTGTACTACTAGGCTGTTTACACTGCATGTATAAACCAATAAACCTGTGGTAAAGTGGAGCTATTTATTTCAACTACTTATATTCACCTCGTAGTTGTGATTGCGAGTGGGAAATTTTGGCAAAGAGGTACTTAGGAAGACGGTTTATCGCTGAATTTGATTTCAATAAGTTATCAGAATCTGGCTTTTTCAAAGATCTAAGTTACCCCACTGTTCCAAAAGGAGTTACTTTGGCTGCAATATACCACTGCTGCCAGTAGTTGTCACTATGCCCCGCACTGGACCTTTAAGAATAGAAATGTAGAATAAACTAGAATGGTACTTGGAAATCTCCACCAAGGCAGTTTTTGTGTAATAGTGGAAAGGATGGGGAATTAATGTCAGGGAGGGGCAGAATTACCTGCTGCTCATTGGGCCCTACTACTCCCAGCTACACCCTTACCATGGAATTCAAACCCACATTTAAATGAGAGCATTTACTCTACAACAACCGTACAAACACACAAAACAAACAAACAGTGGACGCACATTGCAGCAGGGACAGTTCCTGAGACTGTGCAGAGTTTCCAGCGGGCCGGTGGTTTGGTGCAATGCGAACACTCAAACTGCTGCATGTGCTGTCAGATTGAAAGGCGGGAGCTGCAACCTCCCACTCCTCCTATTGCTATAACAACCACAGGGCGGTCGATGTGTCTCGATGGCACAGCAGCTCGACTGCCAAGTGTCACCCTCCTGCTGCAAGTAGCCCGACCTCCGCTCACAGCATCACCGCCTGGAGCTGCCTGAATCCCGCCCGGGCAGTAGGAGGAAGAAGAAGAGGAGGGGAGGGGGAGCCTGTGTTTCCCCGTTCAGTGATGTGAACAGTGGGGAGGCTCAGGATTGGGATCCGCTACGTCAGACAGATTAGTCAAATAACCTCTCGGGGTAGGACAAACCTCCCGGGCTCGCCAGGCTGCATGCATGGGCTCAGTCCTGCGAGACAGACAGCGCTGACAGATAGACAGGAAGCTCGGCAACATACAGGAGTGCACTACTTTGCTCTCTTTCTTTCTTTTGTATTTTCATTAGATTTCTTTGTTTCTTTCTTTTTTTTAAATTTTTTTTTGTGGCTGGGTGAGACTGTGGTGCTCCTCCAGCAGCCTCTCCTTATCCCCCCCCGCCCCCCAACTCCCCCTCCACCCCCTGTGCGAAATGGCGAAAGAAAACGGCGAGTCCAGCGACGGGTCGTGGAAAAAGCATGTCGATGATATCAAGAAGATATTTGACTTCAAGGAAGTCCTCGGCACGTGAGTACCAAGACAATGCAGCCTCGCGAGCGACGAGAAACTTTGCAGCCAGTTGTGCACCTTAGCGTCAGAAAAAAAGAAAGAAAAAACAATGGCACATTGTTGCGTTTGAACGGAAACGAGAAGCAGGCTGACAGCTGTTGAATATCTGTTAAACTGCTGGACGCACCCTGCGCCTGTCAAACTTACCGCCCGCCGCAACAGACGTTTGAAATACATACGGGAGCATCATCTCTTAATCACGCAGTGAGGAGAATTGATCATTCACTAGACACGATAACAATATGTGAAGGCAGACGCGCGATGCCCCCACCCGCGCGCGCGCGCGCCGTATCAGTTCATTCACAAACTACTGCAGCCTGTTGTTATTCCAGTTCAACACTGGATCCAGGCAGCCATTTATCTAACTGTGCCTGCTTTGCACGGCGGGGCCTATTTGCATCCACATAACCACGATTTCAATCCGCAAAGTCAGGCGCCATCTGCGATGACTTTTGAGTGCTCAGTTCTCTACAAACAGCTGAGAAACATACGGTCTGGCTCTGAGGAGTCTTGTCACTGCCACAGATACTTGATGCTACAGTAAACACTTGTGAGAACCTCTCTCTGCAGCGGGCTTGTCTGGGGAGTTCAGGGACCACTTTGGCTGAAGTTAAGTCTCTTGCTCTTGGAGCACAGAGCAGACAAATTCCAGAGTTTATTTTGGTCTGCTGTTAGGGCTGCCTGGTTTCGTGTCTTTCCTTCTTCTTCTTTGAGGAAGTTCTGCAGCAGAACCTGGAAGTGTTCCCCTGAATAAAGGTTACATGGTAGTGCCCTCCCAGACAGTCTTGTAATGCTGCTGTAGGTGCTATCACACATTTTATAGTGTAATTCTCCTTCTTTTTCTCTCTGTCTCTCTCTCTCTCTCTTTCCTTGTTGTGGCACACTTGGTCCCCCAAAGACACATTTGCTCTGTCTTGGCTGAGAGGTATAATGTTGTGAAGGCCTGTGCAGAGAAAGGAGTCTCCCTGCGGGAATAGGATTGTTTTCTTTGATTTAGCTCAAGAAACTGGTGTCGAGATGCACAAAAAATGGCCGCTGGTCACCGCTTTAGTTCGACTGGGGGGGACAGTCTGTCACGAGAATGTTGTATAATCTGCATTTTCTTGACTCTCCTCGCTGTCGTCTCATCTTGTTCAGCTCGATCGGCTGTCTTCTGAGGAGCACCAGCAGCATCATAAAGTCCTCATGCAGATTGGTGACTCATAAAGCAAACTCCACTCCTCAGCTGTTTGACCCATCAGGCACACACTCCTACCTGGAGGCAGCTCTGATTTCCCCAAGGCTTTCATTTATGTGTGAGGAGCCTGTGAATAACACCAGTGAATCATCGTGATTTACTGTCCACACAATGGCCAGGTTGGAGGAACACGCGTCCCTCACCCACAGCAACCCAGAGCACATATCCTCTCTCTCACTGCTCGGCCTTCGCGTCACACATTGTTACCGAATGTGTTTGTCTTGGCTGACTTTAATTGAGGCCCGTTGACTTGTTCCCTTGTCTTAATCGGGGAGTGGCTTGCTGCTGCACAGCGGGGTTCACAACAGGCCACCTGGGCTAGAAAAGCCCAGCAAGCTTGCAGCTTTGCCTGAGGATTATAAATGGAAGAGGAAGGACTGTTGGTCAAAGGATGAGACAGATTATCCTCCTCCTCTTCCTCCTCTTCCTCCTCTTCCTCCTTTTCTTCTTGCTCCACCTGTCAGCTGTAGTTTTCTCCATGAGTGTCTTCATCCCTCTGCAGTGTCTTCCTGCTGAGGAAAGCTCATTCATTGCCCATGGACAAGCGCTAATTATTTTTACTCACTTGGTGGTTAAGCACGGTTTTGAGGTACTTTGGTTGCCTGTTTTTTATTGCGTTTGTCTGAGTCACTTTGCAGATTTCACTTGACAAACGAAACCTCAGGCAACTCAAAAAAAAAAAATCAAACGTGTTGTTTTTTTCATTGACGCAGCTTCAAGCCGCTTTAAAAACTGACCACCCCTCCATTCATACATTGTTTGATCATAATTAATAGAATGTTTTCACATTTCCTTTACCTATGTGAACTGTATACATTTAATGCCACACGCAGGGATGATCGCCCCACTTCTCTGACTTTGATATGAGAGGGATAGTTGTTTTAGGTTAACGCTGTTTAGATGAGTTCACTGTGCTGTTTGTTGTCCCTAAAACATTTAGATAAAGTGAACATAAGGTGAATGTTGTACAAAGAGAAGAACCGATCTGAACAGCTGCTGGAAATTGGTCTTTATCCGTGTCTGTGTGTGTGTGTGTGTGTGTGTGTGTGTGTGTGTCAACCGATTAGATATTGATAGGAGTTTTCAAACAGGAAGCCATGTAACTAATGCTTTGGCCGCACTTGTTCCACGTGTTTCTTGCTGTAGAGCTAATGAGATCTCTACCACTGATGCTAGTCCTTGTCTTGCCATGGGGCTAATTTCAGACCCATAAGCTGCTGATACTCTGAGGAAGCAAATTAAATAACCCAGCTGCAAGCATGCTCAGAGATCCCAGTAGGTAGGGTGTTGTGAATGTAAGGCTTGAGGCAGGATTGCCACTTGGAGGTTTTGAGATCCTGAGACTGGCCTTTCAATACCACTTTTCCTCCAGCTGGAAAAAAATAATAATAATAACAATGATTCAAGGCAGTTTTTGGATTGTGGTTTTAATATAGGAATATGATTTGAACCGTAGTTTTATAATGACGTTTACAAAGAAATTGCATGTAACATGCACCGGTCAGTTTCATGGGTAATCACTCAGGATGCTGATACAGTATAAAGAGGGATGCCAAAGTTTGGGCACCTCTGGCTTTAATTTCTGTTGCTGCGAAGTGAGTAAATGTACACAGGGAACATTTCACTGTTACCACTGGCTGCAACACAAGCCCATAGGATGATTGAGCCACTGCCATGCTTTAGAGTTGGATAAGCTTTTTTTTTTCTTCATGAAATTCTGATTAAAAAAAAAATAATAATAATCTCTTTTCACTTTATCAGTCCATGAAACCTGTTTTTAAAACCTGTAAGGGTTGTTTGATTGTGTTCTATGAAGGGCTCATTCATTCATTTGTTTATTTATTTTTCATTTCCTGAAGAAAGACGCTTTGACATAGAATAAAAATGAGGTGATGTGATCATCACAGCATTTGTAGCTACGACTCATTTCTGATGCCCGTCCATCGAGGTGCTTTGAAAATAAACATAAAATGACTTGTGTGGGCGTATCTGAACAGAGGAACACTTCGCCAGCACTCCACATAAATCTGTTGCAGTTAAGCAGCCTTTCTTTCCCCGTGAGACATTTTCTCATAACACATAAACATGACCTCACTCTTCCTCTGAATTGCCATTTCTTAATAACATGGGGAACTTAGGAAATGGCTACCAGAAATTACTCCTAAAACCTTCTTGTAACAATGCTTTTCAGAGTGCTTTCGTGCTGCTAAGAGGAGCTTGTGGCCTCTGATTGTTGGTAGGAGGTTTGGGGAGTGGGCGTATTTATAGAGCTCTGAAATATTTGAAAGAAGGGACATAATAGTTGCCTATTATGTCGGGAAGAATGTTTCATCTTTAAACCTATTTTCACTAAGGTCGGGAGTGTCAAGGCGCCTTGTGATTCGATTACGATTCAGAGGATTGCAACGCGATTATGAAACAATTGTCAAAGCAACCTTTTTTCTATGAAGGCTTCTTTTTTCTTTTTTTCCTCGCCATGTGACTATTTGGTATTTTTCAAAGCAAAGTATTTCTAAAGATCCATAGCTAATTAACTACCAGTGTCTTTCTTTTATTGATGAAAACAAATGAGCACAATCAAGACTAAAAGGAATAGAGTTGGAGCAGATAAAAGGGAAGAGAAAGGAGAAAAGGAAATGGCAAAAACAAAGAAAATGAACGTGTGAATGTGTAAGTCGATATGCTTACAAACTCAAAGCTAATATCACTGGTAAATTGATGCATGAGGACACATGATATGAATAATGACTTTGCAGGTATATTGTTTTGCCATGCAACATTCTTTATTTATCATTCAAGTGGAAACCCTGTTAAATGAAGGGTCCTGCAGGGCAGATGTTCCAGGAACACAACTCGATGCAGTTGTTAATTTCCACTCAAGGTGCCCTGCTCCGTGCTGTAAGAGTATTCACACCTGACTTTTTACCTACTACAGAAACACATTTACTGACACAATGATGTACATCAAGGCTCTGAAACTGACACAAAGATGGTCGGCAGCTCATTTTCAGTCCCGCTGTCTTGGATCATAAACCAGGCTTATTATCTCAGAAAGTTGTGATCAGCAGAAATGTTGGTTTCCACCACAGCCTGTGGGATGTGGAGTAATGCAATCTCCTCGTGTTGTCGTAGCTTTTAGGCTCGGGAGGTAGTAGTAACTCGAAGTCTGTGTACACTGTAGCCCACAGAGTACTGAGGGCAAACATGCTACTACTTATTTAAGTGGATCATTTCAATGTGTGTTTAAACAGTTATTTTGGTGTCAAAATGGCATTACTTAAACAAAATTTGACCAGGCATACCCAAAATTTTTTGTTTTCCATAACTGAAAGGGCTAAATACTTCACCTATTTTATTTGTTGTATTTGTCAATAAAGAGTTCGCCAAAGAAAGGCTTATTACTTTGAGATAATTGAGAGGAATGTCTTCCTTCACGCACGGCTGAGGACTTAAAGCAATGGCATCTGTTTGTGTTTGTTCGATGCACTCCGTCATGGATTTTGAATTCCCACTCTTTGAGTTGTTGCCGAGTTTGATTGTCATGAATAAACAGTCGGATATTAATGGGAGCTTTTCCCTGACAAAGCCCTACTCCTGTGTGATGCGTTGAAGTGACTGCTGTCGCCTTTGTGCATTGATCATTCTCCGAAGCACAGCTCGCATTGCGGCCTTGGAAACCGCCCGAATGCTGTGAAAATGGCAGCTAGGCAACTAGGATGGTGGAAGGGTGGCTCTCTCTGAAGAGGACTTCCACTCCCAACCACTGCTATCTTCCAGCTACATTGCTGAAGGAAACAGGTTTCATGCATAGTAATTATCTGAGTTTCCATTTGTATTCATGGTCCTCTGGCTGTAGGGAACGCCCGCAGAGCCTCGGTGTGCCATTCCTTGAACTCAGAGTTGAAGCATACAACACTGCACTATATCAGAGCACAGGAGGAAGTAATCATCCGTACTGGTATAATTCAAGATTCAGTCCCTCTGACAGGCTGTTTTGTTTGCTTCAGACAAGATTATCTACAGCTCCAGGGGAATATTTGGCAGGGACCTGTATTTTTAGGAGTTTATGAGCAGCATTCGCTCTTATCAGCCTGTGAACTGGCCATTATTCTCTGTTTGATCAACTGCATGAAGGCAAACTGCGCATTCCAGAAAAGTGGCCCAGGGTCCCGCTGTGTGCATAATGATAATGGCTCCCAGCTCCAGTTGGGACTGTGAGAGCTGCTGTATTTCGCTGTGGATCCATCAGTGGAGTTGATTTAACTGAGCGGCACCTGATCAGTGGTGTTTGCGGCCAAGAGTCGGTATTGCTAAGCAGGATTTGTGGCTTAGTGAGGTGATTTCAGATTTAACTGTGAGCTTTCAGTGTTACAAAAATACTTTTAGATAAAAGATTTAAAAAAAAAAAAAAACCCTGATGACCTGTCAATTTAGAAAATGGAGGTGCAAAAAAGCAAAGGTGATTTGTAAAGAATGATGGAAGCTTTGTAAATTTGGAAGATATCTCAATTTGTTTTATCAAAATTATTTGACAATAAAAGATGTCCTTAATATGATCTAATTCTCGCATATTTTTCTATATGTATTGCTTTAGTTGTTATGGCAGTAGGAATTAGGTCTGTTTACTGTTTTGAATTTTATATAAACTAAACTTAAAAAAAACATTGAAATGATAGAGCTAAAAATAGTCTTGCGTGCCACTAGAATACTCAAAATTTAAATGATATATCCCCATGCCTTGATCTGCCAGTGATATTAGCTGTGATGTTATAAGCCTGTTAATTTACACATTCACACATTTATTTGTTTATTTAATTCTCTTTCCCTTCCTTGATTTCTCTACTCCAACTCTGTTCCTTTTAGCCAGCATTATATTAAGTCTTTGTTCTTGTTTCAGCTCCAGATCCATGTTTGTGATTGGTCATCTGGTGGCAAAAACCCAAACGTGTCCCATTTAACGTGCTTGGAGCCGAACTGTTAACCAGATTGTTAAGGTTTGGTAACGGAGATAAACGCACGTATGTTGATGCTTCTTCGTGGTGCAGGCCCTGCGAGGGACAGGAAGCCAGTAGGCTGGAAAGTCACCACCGACACATTGTAATGGTTAGGTATGAGCTGATCCGATCTCAAGTATCAGATCAGATTGAGCTGAATAAACTTCCAAGGAAAAATGATAGAATTAGATTTTCACAGGGCATGTTGTGACTGGCATGTCTTACTGGTGGACAGTGTAACATTTGATCTGAAGGGACCGACGGGACGACTGCGATGAACATGGATTCATTTATGAACGCAGTGTCACTGTTGTGCATTTTCACAATATCTGAAATGTGTTACGACAAGATGACCTTTACCAAGACAACACAACCAGTCATGAACATGAGCAAAATACCAAACTTTATGTTAATACTTCATGCCATTAAACTGTCATGCATGAGCCGTTTTGAAAACTATAACAGCATCATGAATATTACAGCGGTAGAATATTTGAGCAAGTCATCAGACCTAAACCTTTGTTTAGTATCTGATTAAGCAAAGGCACAGTTGACTGATTGACTATTAGCAGTCACAAACGTGTATAAAGACTTGGCTCATGATGCTCATGATAGTTACCTTGTGAATACCTCCTCTAGTAAATGTATCCCCAGGTGTTTTTTCTAGCTCTCAAGCTTATGGTTGCATTGTTAAACTGTTTCTTTAAATAAGCTTCACACCCTCTCTGCCCCTGCACCGCAAAGATTTAACTGTTTACTGGCCAGGCATTGTTATGCTTCAGTTGATGGTGATAAGTGATGAGGATAAACATGAATGTCACCGCACTGTTGCAGGGTGACTTTGCCGGTAGCTCCACCTGGATTATCAAGTCCCGACTTTTCCATCATGTTGCATAACTAGCCTCTTTAATGCATCTTACACAAGATGATTCCGTGACTGCTCAGCAGCCACACAATACAACATGCACCGCCTCTGAATAAAAGCAGCCCCCCCCCCCCACTCTCCAGCAGAAAACTTTCTCGGTGTTTCATTCGCGGTGCGTTTTTTTCATTTCCATCGCTCAGAGCAAGCATCCGAGGTCACATCCTTGGGAAACGTTTTCGAGGTGATTGCTTCATAACGTGGCTCACTTTGCATCTGCAACATCAGGCGCCGGTTTCACACACGGAGCAGCCCACGTTCGCATTAGTCAGCCATCTTGGCGTGGTGATCTGCACATTGTGCGGTGGTGTTGTGTGACTGCAGGCTGTCACACTCGGCGGCTCATAGTGACATCCAAGAGCTGCGGGCGCAGAGCTCTGCCACTCTGGAAGAAACTTAAGATGCAATTGTTGTTCATCCGGCTGAGTGAGTGCGCCGTCTCGATTGTGCTGTCTGTGACACCGGGTCAGAAACATTTAGTGACTTGCTCACATTTATCAGGCATAATGCGTTGAGATGAGCTCCAATAAAGGGTCTAATTTAGATGGAGCGTCCTTTTATCACTTTGTGCTCCTCCACTGCTGCTAACAATTATTGTCATGGCTAAATTAGTTGTGTTGTACATGGAAATAACACACTGGTGTTGGAAACACTAATAAAATATTACTTATCTTGATTACCAACCGTTAAAAACCCTTTTGATGTTTAATTACATTCCACACAGTGCGGACAGTTGCACTGCCATATGCATCTTTCTCGCACCCTTTCTTTCTAGTGAATGATGGCGCGATGGCTTGAATGCTTCGGGAACTTGAAGCGTAGTTTCTCGGGCTTCATGCTTTGACAAAGTGAGGGAAATAACGGCTGTGGATTGTGTCATGTTGTCATTCACAGGAAGTGATGTTGCTGCCTGTAAGTGTGGTGAGCTGGGGGACCGAAATGTTGCTTCTCACCCGCCGCACCCTCTCACTGAGCTCGCAGGTTTCCTGTGGTTTCCAGCATGATGTCTCTCCACCTGCAGAAAGCACGCTCTGAGGGGAAATCTTTTTTTGTTGCACTACTTCTAACGTCCACACAGCTGTGGAAATGTGCGGCATGTTCTGAATAGGAATTATGCTCATTGTGTTCACACCAAAAGCTGCAGTGTGAAGATGGTGCAGTAACAGGCCAGCAAGTAGCGCACCAGCTCCCTCATCGCATTTAGATATTATTTCCCCCCCCCCCCGTATGTCAGAATGAGGTCAAGCCCTCATCTTGGTCAAACCCTCCTCCGCTCCAAGCCCACATTGTTCTATTTGCAGTGAGTGTTTCCCCTCGTCGTCACACCTGGAGCCAGGAGGTGCTGTGCACTGTTTGCGTGCCGTGGCTCTGATTAACCCTCCCCCTCCGTGTGATGGAGATCGTGAGGGATTAGCATGGATTTGATGGCCACGGTACGACATGCAGCAGCCGAATGAGATGAGTTTAGAGCCTGATGATAGGAAACCGATTACCATATGAGAACTTACCAGAGTTGTGCTAGTTTAGTGAAAAATACTTTACAGCACTTACCTAATTTAGGAGCCGTGCTGCCATGTTTGGATTTTCTGGATTTATAAGCTATATGGAGACACTGATCTTTATCCTCTGCCTCATCATGGACTTCGTGGACCAGACTGAGATCTGGGGAATATAGAGGCCAAGTCAACACAGTTTTTCAAAATACTTGTGAATACCACAGCCATAAAGGGGTTTATGAACAGCCCCAACTGCTAAAAAGTTGGGACGATCTGTAAAACGTGAATGAAAAACAGAATTCAATGATTAGGGCTATGAAAAGTTTAAAGTGAAGCGTTGTATTATTTCATGAAACATATGAACTCATCCATCCTAACAGACTTTGTAGTAATGAATACTCTTTACGTTTTAGTAAGGAGGGATTTTCACACGATGATAGGGTCATGAGGCCTGGAAAGAGCTGTCATCCTGGGAGCCCTTCCTGTTGTGGTGTCAGATAGTCTGACCGTCTTCCTCCAGCACTAATCCGAAAAGAGGGGGATATATATGCCGGCAAGGGAAGAGCAGTTGGCTTCCTTCTTAGTGTAAATGGTCATGGGTCAGGTGACCTTACAGAATTCAGAGGTGCCACATCCTCTCCCACGCTGTGCTTGCTCTCCTCTAACCACTATCGCTGGTGCTTCCTTAGTCTTTCTTCTAAAATCCCTGTTCGTACACTTTAAAGCACACAACATCCACATTAACGCCAAACATCAAGCTTTCCCCACAGAGCATTACTCCCATGGTGCGGCCCTCCTTCCATTTCTTCCCCATGTAACTGTCGCTCACACCTTGCAGGCATGATGTAAAAGAAGGCATGACTTTTCAGACCAGGTCACCCTCTTTTGCTCCATGATCCTGCTGTGATGCTCATGTTCCCGCTGAAGCTGCTTTGAGCAAAGGACAAGGCTCAGTGTGGTAGATCTGACTGGTCTGCAGTTTGATGCACAGGCTGTTTTCTCCTTTCAGTGACCTATGCTACAGTACCTCTTCTGTTAGATTGGAGCAACGTGACTGTGGCCCACAGATTCATCGGTTTTCACTCCACAAAACATCTGTCTATTACAGTTTGATCCATACGCTTGCTTGTTTTCTGCCTCCAGCATATTAACTCAGAGAATGACTTCATTTCAACTGTCAATGATTTTAATGTTGGGGCTGATCAGAGTACCTTGCATTGCACAGAAGAAAGCCTTTTATCAGCTGTTCGAAATTCAAATAAACAAGGAGGAAGGAGCTTCTTTATACATTTTTTTTATTTGATCATTTCCTCCTCCACAGTTCATCTGTCAATCGTGGATTATTGTAGGCCTTTAGATCATATTAGCTGCTTGTGTTTGGTGAACATGACCCAGAAAGCCTCAGATAATCGGTTCTTTTAAGGATGACATCAAGCCATCCTGAAGATGCATGAAAGGAAAAGAGTGAGTAATGAAAACAAGTAGGGGGGGAAGGCAATCACTCTGCCTGTTCAGCAAGATTTATTATCTACGTGGTATCATAGCAACAGATGCAGATTGCTTGAGCTAATACTCCCTTAATTCCGTATTTGTTTAGCATGGAGGCAGATGGCAGAGGAAAAGGGCACTATCAGCTCTCCTAAATGGGTGTTTTTTAGAGGTTTTAAAAGTGTTTGCAGTGCTTTTGGCTGCGCACAAGCTCCAAGCGTACGTCTGCACAGAAGGCTGTTGACCACAGTCATGGACTTTGCCAGTTCTCAGTAAATATTCACAATATGCTGTTTGTGTACTCTAGCCTGTCTTCTTCTGAGCGTCCTCTCTCTACTCACTGACGATGTGTCAATATTGTCTGAGCTCATATAAAGCAGGACTAATATGTTTCTTTTTTTCTTTTTTTTCTTTCTTGCAGCGGTGCGTTTTCTGAAGTGGTGATGGCGCGGGAGAAGGCCACAGGGAAGATGGTGGCCATCAAGTGCATTCCCAAAAAAGCGCTCAAGGGGAAGGAGACGAGTATCGAAAACGAAATCGCTGTCCTCAGGAAGTATGTACCGCATGACTGAACCATGCAGAGGGAGAGCAGCACTTTTAGAAAGGGTCACCGTCTTGCATTATCCTCTGGGAAGCTTGTGCTTTCTTCTGCTCTCACCACTCTTGGCTGGTTTATGTAGTGCCAGTTTATTTAACAGTCATTGACAGGCTTAAGTGACCGCCTCGTCGAATCCCATCTATCAACCTGCACACACACACACACGCACGCTGTTACACAGGGTATGATAGGATTGGACTGACACCAGGTGACTCTCCATCCTCCCCCAGGGCCTGATGGGAAAATTCCCAGAGAAGCTCAGTTATCAGTCACTCTAAAAGTCAGCATTGCAGTGGTTGGGTGTAGTTGCCTGGTTACAGTTGCTATCCTTTGACAAATTCCATTTTTTTTCTCTTTCATGGTTTCTCATTTGGTTTTCTCCCTCTCTTTATGCTCTATAGTTGTCCTCAAACTGCAAAGTCATTTTCATTCCACACTTGGAAAAGAACAAAGTTGTGAAGGTTTAATCTTTTGAGAGCTCCTCCTCCTCCTCCTCCTCCTCCTCCTCCTCCTCCTCCTCCTCCTCCTCCTCCACTTCTACCTTTTCTACCAAACACCAGCCCTTTAAAAGACATCTTGTCACATGACCTTACCTTGGGTAATGGATCAAGACTCCTGATATCTTGATCCATCATAGAGTATTTCCCTCAGGGTTTACCACTTCATCACTCATTGATCAGCATCCTCTAAGAGTCGTTTCCCCTCTCAATCATAGAGGAACAACAAAAAATGAAAAATAAAAGCACAGATCTGCCTTCAGTTGGCAGAGCATTGTTTCATCATGTTGTCAGAAGGCTAACTGCGCCACATATTTGTTTCGTGATGAAGTGAATAGAAGCTGGCACCAAACAAAGCAAATTTTCTTTTCTTCCCCCTCAGGATAAAGCATGAGAATATAGTGGCTCTGGAGGACATCTACGAGAGCTCGAATCACCTGTACCTCATAATGCAGCTGTAAGTACATCAACCCCCCCATGCTGTCTGTTTAGGTCAGCTCTTGGCCTCCCATTTGGCCTTGAGTTTCGATAATGTGTTGTGTTCCGAGCCTGAGCGAGTGTCCTTGAGGCAACTTTGCCAGAGTGAATGCAGCGATGCTCTAAAGAGGACACCGTCCTCATTTGAACAGCAGCATAATGTGTGTAGTGAGGATAAATAATGCAATCAATAGCCGCGTTCAGACAGAGCAGTTCTAAGAACGGTCCTCCTCGAATTTCGTTCTGATAGCTGTCCTTCCCCAGCGGAACTGTTTCAGTCTGCATTCGCACATGAGTCGGGACCCTGATAGGGACTGATGCGCCGCAACCGTCTGCGACAGTGACGTGTTACTTTAGCGCCACACTCAACAAAAAAATAAAACAAAACAAAACCTGTAAAAAGTAAGGAGAGAAGAAAAAAACATCACCAAGAAGCTAACATGGAGAGCGAGGAGGCCACCGTGTTCATGGTCTACATGATGGTGATATTAATCATGGACGATCACATCGGGCGTCTAACATCGTGGCTGGAAGAGCTCACAGAGAGAGTCGGGATCGAGCGCAGGCCATACTTCTTCGTTTCATGAAGGAAGGAGAGCAGAGCGCCGCAGACAAAGGAGACAACGTGTAAGTTTAACTTATTAAACACGTGCCGGTTGTGTCCGTGTCATATGAGTAAACATTTTAGCCGTGACAGCATGACGAGGGGAGTAGCTACCGACCACCAAACACCTAAGTCAGATGTGTTCCTATAGAAACCTGAAAAGAACCAGCCTCGGAGAAGGAGCTAAAATGGTTATAGGAACTGAGGGCCGTGGTCCCGAGTTCCTGTATGTCCGAATGCGGGAAAAAACAGCCCCATTCCTGAAAAGGTTATAGGAACTGCCAAAGGTTCCTACAGTGGGAATGCGGCAAAAATCGTTACCCATTTCCACTTTATACATTTTTGATATTTTTAGGGAAACGCTATACTATAAACATGAGAATATTGACAATATTCTCATGTTTGTTATGTAAACATGACAGGGAGCCCAGGATTCAAATTAGCTTAGCATGACTTGAAAATTAAGGAACTCTCTGTTTTACACCAGACACAAGGAATATTGACATGTGTTTTTATTACAATAGAAAGTGACAAATGGCAAATAAATGTAGCATCTTCAAGTAAGATTGTTGTTTTCATGCTACCATCTTGTTGTCATCGTTACTAGCAGAAACTCTGAGCCAAACAATAGTTCAGCATACGCTCCCTAAACTGGGTCGCCTGTTAAGTCTTTAAACAGGCCAGTTAGCATTAGCTTTGATTATATTCTAACAGGACAGAGCCATGCTGTATAGCTGAGGGACATATCTTGAAACAAATAAGAACTACGTGTGGGCTTTTGTGGTTTCACATCTCTTTTTGTGCTAACCAAGCTCAGCTGTGTATTTGAAAAAAATATTGTGTTTTTCTTCATCTGGTCATGTGACGAGTATTTTTGTCGAATGCTTTTTTCACTCGCTGTTAGTTAAGGGGTATGCTTAGCTGCAGCTTCTATACCGTTTTCCTGTGAATAGAATATGTCGTCATAATTCGATACCTTTGACCTGCCCACATCATTTCACAGTGTTTGTGACTAATGCACCAGCAATTTCGCCAGCAATTATCTGCCCTCTCCGTATCTCTGAAAGGTGCTTAATGTTGCCTCGAAGTCTCTTATATAAACGGTAATCATTTGTAAAGGCAGACATAAACTTACACTTGCTAAACTTAATGAGTCATGTATTGTGTATTTTGCCTTTTTGTAGTTGAAAGTCGTTGAGAATGGCTGGTGCATTAGTGCCAAACATTGCTTAACTATATGATGTCATGATGACATTTCAAAGATGTAGGAACACTCTTTGGAAGAATGACATTTAGGAAGAACTGACTAATGTCACGACACTGCGTCAAAGTGAATTCAATAAAAGGCCTTCCGCAAAGAGAAATGTAAGAGAAAAATAATTGCCTTATTTTGAGCTCTTAAAATGATTAGTATGTTTATTTTGTTAAGACTTGGTGCTTCAGAAAAACAAGAGTGAATACAGACCAGAAGTACGATTTAAAAAGAAACTGACTTATTCTTAAGAAACCAATTGGAAATAGAATGCACATTATGTGGAAATGTACATTCTTTATTTATTCATTTATTTATTTATTTTTAGAACTTTAAGGAAAAGTTCTTGGAAAGAGGTGGATGCTTTCACAACTTAAATACAGGCTGTTCTTGGTTTAAACAGCCAGAAGTAAAATGCCGAACTCGGGGGGGACTTTGTTGTTGTTTCTGTGATTGAGTGCAGGCACGAAACTCAAAAATGCTTTAGTCAAACCTTTCTCTTTTCTTGAAGGGGGAAAGAAGCTTTACAGTGTATTTTAGAACATTTTCAAGCCCATTCAAGTTTTCTGCACAATATATTCCACACTCATGTTAAATACGCTTTTTTCCAGTCAGTCCTCACACAATCTCCAGCAAAGAGTTAAGATTTAGTGGAGGCACAGCCTGCTGCTTTGTTGTCGCTTTGTGTAAGTGCATCTCAGATAAACCTCTATTAGAATTTTATCAGCTTGTCTTAATGCTTGCAGGGTGTCTGGAGGTGAGCTGTTTGACCGCATCGTAGAAAAGGGTTTCTACACAGAGATGGATGCCAGTCGGCTCATTCGGCAAGTTTTGGATGCAGTCAACTATCTACACTCCATGGGAATAGTGCACAGAGACTTAAAGGTACGACAGAATTGAATATTCACACATAGTCAAACATGCATTTGTTGCTGAAAAACTTTCTCCTCTTCAGTCAACAAGAGAGGGCAAATCCTTGATACTTAACCTGCGTGGGTGCTGCCATATTCGGTAGTAATCACCCAAAGAGGTTAAATGTCAGGGATTTCCCTTCTCTGTAAACTGCTGAAGCCTCATGGCTGAGCCAAGAAAGCTGTTGAAAGACAAATCCATTGTCTGACATTTTACGGTCCAGGCCACAAGTTCACACACACACACACACACACACACACACACACACACACGCACACTCACATAGACACACACACACACACACACAATCTTACGAACAACAATCACAAACAGATGTTTTGACTCATCCTTTTTTTTCCTTTTTAACTTTCAGCCTGAGAACCTGCTTTACTTCAGTCCTCATGATGACTCAAAGATCATGATCAGTGACTTTGGCCTGTCAAAGATGGAAGGGACAGGTGGCGTGATGGCCACGGCCTGTGGGACTCCTGGATACGTGGGTGAGGATGCCGCCTGCGCTTCGACTTTGGTGGAAAGTTACTCAGAGATAATTGGATGCTCTAGTTGGCTAAACACGACATAGTTTAATCTGTCTGTAGCCACAGGTGGTTAACCTTAGCCATCTGCTGCAGGCAGTCCACCAAATATTCACATGCTTCTCTGGCTTCCAAGTCATGGTGAAAAGTGGAAAATGGTTTGCTTTGTTATTTTTTTCTGATCATTAAAAAAACCAAAATGTCATTGTTTCAGCCCCTGAGGTTTTAGCACAAAAGCCCTACAGTAAAGCAGTGGACTGCTGGTCCATTGGGGTCATCGCTTATATCCTGTAAGTACTTATAATTCACCAACCCTTACTTCACTTTTTGTTATATAGTCTCTAGTTAAATAGGCAAATCTTTCTTCCCATCAGGAAAAAAAAGGAAAAACATCTTTCTTGACCTGGAAAAAGAGCAAAAATATCAACCATGCCAACGGCTCGATGAAAACTTGCAAATTGAAATCAAACACCGGGCCTGACAGTGGTGCCAAATGAAAAATACAGACATGATTAAAGTTGTGAGGCTCTCTCCGGTCAATATGCTGTCGCTCGGCTCCATATTTCACTTGAGTCAGTCCAGCAGTTGTTTAGATATTTGCCTGTAGGCCGGAGTGGTTGTAGACTGACGGACGAACAAAGCTTGAATGTGCAGCTAAGACAACATCAATAAAATAAGCAACATGTCTCCTCTCGTATCTACATGCATTATCTTCAAGACCAATTGAACACGGTCTAAAACATTCAAACATGAATTGCAAAATCCCATCCAGGTTGCAGATTAAGTCCCATTCATTAGTGGAAACACTGCAGGGTCAAGACTGTAGCCTGGCGGATGCCAATAGCTGCTGTTCCAATAATAAAGAGCCTGTAAGGCAACTGTTGGATAAAGCCGCCAACCTAATTAAGCAATGTGGTGTCACTCGCTAGCAAAAAGAGAACAACTGGTTTTGTTATGCATTTGTTACGTGTTACGAATTACAAAGTTTTTTTTCTTTTACCCTCATAAATGAGTCGTCTGCCTGCAGGACTTGTGACCGTTTTATAATCCAAAGCACGCCCCAAGTGCACAGCGTGGATTTATGATTTTTATCTGCAGTTCACGTGCCCATTTTCTCTCATATCATATGAAAATGGATTGCTTTTGTGCTATTTTCTGCCCCTCTTAGTGTCCTTGATAATCCCTCGGAGCTGTCTCCGGTGGCATGCTATAGGAAAAATCAAACCTGCCTGTAAATAAGATTAGCTCCCGGCAAATCCTTTTAGATTATGGTTAAAGTTTCTAACATCATCAGGATAACGACTTTCACACGGCCCGTTGTGTAATCATTCAACTTCATCTTCGCAGGCTTTGCGGCTACCCTCCTTTCTATGACGAGAACGATTCAAAGCTCTTTGAGCAGATTCTCAAGGCGGACTACGAGTTTGACGCTCCATATTGGGATGACATATCAGACTCCGGTGAGCTATGACATAGTGTGTGTGTGTGTGTGTATGCGTGTTTGTTCTTAAACAGTGTTGAAATAAAGAGTTTTGTACTCTGCAGATTGATTAGATCACAAATAAATCTCTGGAAGCTAACAAAGTTGTGTTCAGAGCCTTTAAGTTGGGGGGGGGGGAAGTTTCTTTCTTTCTTTCTTTGAAGATAGTCTTTGCCAGTTCTGGTGAGGATTTTTGTAACCTATGAAATCCCACAAGGTGTTTGCACGCTTTAGCTTGAAATTGCCCACAAGAATGATTTGTTTAAAGCAAACCTATCAGCAGTAATGGGGAAGAGCAGACTTTACTGCTTATTGTGGCTCAATGTTTTGTGCTTTTTTCGACCAGAACTCCAAATTGCTGACATATGACCTCACTTCCTGTTTTTGAATGTCAAAGCAAACTCCAGTTGGCTGCAATTAACACATTTGAAACCTTGCTTGAGTCATGGAAACCTACAGAATCACATTCGTTGAAGAACTGGTCAACAAGCATTAAACCTCTAACTCAAAGGCAGCGGTGGCTCCAGAGCACTCTGGAGGGCACCATGAAACTTGGTGAAAAGGATCCCCAACAGACAATAAGATGAATGAATGAAAAACCTAATTCTATTTATTTTCATGTTATATTTGAGTTTTTTGTTTTTCCTGCTTAGGTTTACACATATTTTAATAATTTGTCCAATGTCAGTTTTTTTTATCAGAGCAACATTTCCTGTTGAGTCCCAGTGAAGTGGAATGGGACTTTTTTTTTTTTCTTTCTTTTTTACGTGGACTTTGGTCCTCGAAGTAAAAATGCAATCAATTCTACCTTCTCCATCTTGGACCATATTTTCAGATTTCTGAAATATTCGGAAGATTAAAGGGAAGTTTGCTTTTGTGGCACCTTTGGGGACAGCAGACGCCAGAAAGTGCTCTACAGCAGCAGATACAAAGTTCAAACGGAACAAAGATAAATAAATGGGCACAGATGAGACACAATAAACAGAATTTGCATTAAAGTCAGTTCTCAGTTCCAGTGGGAGACGTTCCAGAGATTCTGTGGAAATGTTTGACTGTAATACACCAGCAAACTGACACAAGACGTTTGACTTTAATGTCTTCATATGACAGAATCAACAATCATTGTTGGGTATTATTTATTTACTTTAACTGTGTTGTTTGTGGGCAGCAAAGTGTTTCAGTTGTCAGTCCCGTCAACTTGCTTTGCTCGCTGTTTCACTCTGTGTGCTGTAGATTGTTGGCCGGCATTCAACAGAAAATGAGAAAGCTTTTTTAGAAGATTATTTTGGCAATCTGCCTCTACTTATCATCTCAACACAACATTTTTGTTTCTCCTTTAAAAAGAAAGTAAAGATTAAGTCTCTCAATGTAATTATCAAAAAAAAAAAGGAAAAAAATTGGCTTGGGAACCGCCAGCTCTGCAGGGCTGCGTGAAGTAAAGCCTTGGAGGAAAATTTGAATCTTTGCAGGGCTGCAGAGTGTATATCATATTCTCAGCTGGGTATGCTCTTGACTTTTTCATTTTCCTCCTCAGCCAAAGACTTCATCAACTGCCTAATGGAGAAGGACCCCGAGAAGAGATTCATATGTGATCAGGCTCTGCAGCACCCCTGGTGAGGAACTCACCGCCACACTGCGCCACAAGCAGACAATCACAGGGAACCACACACTGCGCTGCGATTACACAGCAGTGTGACGCAGGTTGACAGGCTTACGCATTTGTCATGGAGAGCTTGTCCTCCCACTGTCAGCTGTCACCATGGCTCCGAGCCCCGAGCCCACCTCTGCTGGGCACTGCCAGCCCTCAGAGAAAAATATGCTGAATAAATGTCTGCCAATTAGCGGCTGATCTGCTGAAGGATCCTTGAAGAATCTGGAAGATTTAACGAACAATCGGGACGTCTTCCATGGTCTGCGTCAGCGCTAATGAGAGCGCGCTGGCGTGGGTTGCTGTCTCCAGCTGAGGTGGCAGCGAGTCTGTTTGGCAGTAATGGGCATTTTGGGTCGCGAGCAGGTGGTTCATCTCATACTGACATCAGTAACGGGTGTCAAAGCGGAGAGAAATGACTTTCACCGTCATGGTTTCATAAAGAGATATTATGATGAATGTGACAATAACTCCTGCGGAAACAGCAGCCCATCAATCGGCGGTGTCGCAGAGTAAATGTAATTGATGGGACCAAATAGGAAAACAGCATGAGGATGATTCCTCAGGTGTGGCTGATGCAAACATAAATCATCTGGGTAATGCTGTTTTGGTTTGCGTGACTGGTTACTTTGACTTTTTCTTTTTTCAGGATTGCTGGAGACACGGCTCTCTGCAAGAACATACATGAGTCAGTCAGCCGGCAGATGCGGAAAAACTTTGCCAAAAGCAAATGGAGGGTGAGCACGTGTTCGAGGTCGACAGACTGTAACAAAAACACACACACAGCACTCTGTTTTTGTCTTGTTTTTTTAATAGGAGTTATAATGGCAGAAAACATGCCGTGGTTTGCTTTTCTCCAGCAATTTGTCTGTTCCCTTCTCTGCACAGCAAGCATTTAATGCAACAGCTGTGATCCGCCACATGAGGCGCCTGCAGCTGGGCACCAGCTTTGGCAGCAGCATCCAAAGCAGCAACTCTGTGCCGAGCCCTCAGAGCCGAGCTCCGGCCAAGAGCCAGTCTGTGGACTGCGCCCCGCTCTCCCTGCAGGACTGTAAGTGACACTTCAGATGCTCAACCATCACAAATGTGTCCAACATTTATTGCAGAGCTCTGATGAGCTTTTACTCTGCTGTCCTGTCCGTTAGGCTAGTTGGCCACTTTTTCTGGAAGCATTTGGTTTAAGCTATGGTCTCTCAAATGTTGAAGACACCACATCTCCGATAGTTACCCATCTACTAACAGCTCTATCTGTTCAGCTCTATATATCTAAATTTCCATGCCGTGCACTTTGGTCACAGCAGTGACGCTGCAGATGGTTTCTTCAGGTGAATCAAAAGATCAGGATTTTCTTGTTGAAAACAGCTAAGCTGTAACGGTAATGAAATGAAACCGTCCCGAGTAAAACACTGATACTGACCGTTCAATAAACCTACAAATCTAGAAAAAGTTTTTGGGGTATTTTCAGGCCACTTCCATCTACGGCTCCTGTGTTTTACACAACCAGTTTGCATTTGGCACGCTTAGTATGAATTGCTCTGGTGATTTGGCATGTTGGGAGAAAACTGTAACTCTATAAAAGCTGTCGTCTTGTAACGCAATTGATTTATCATCCAGAGTGATGTCTGAATGAGGAGGGAGGAGCATAAATGGAGAAGTGACTTGTGTGTGTGTGTGTGTGTGTGTGTGTGTGTCAATGGCTGAATGACTTTAATGACTTTAGCAGGTGGATGAATCCATTAATGTCACACACCTCGTATGCGAGAGCGGCTTTAAATGATGAATTTCTAATTCGAACGCTTTCTAATTTTATGTTAAGAAATGTTTTAATTGTTTAACCATTTGTCCGCGCAGCCTTTCACAGTTAGCTAAGCTCTCCTCCATCTTTAGGGTCTCTTTGCCTTTATGAGAAGCTTTTTTTTTATCTTTCTCTTACAGGTCCCCCCATAGCTCCTCTGCCATCTGCTGTTAAAGTGTACGATCAGGACGCTGATGCCGCCGCTCCTGTCACGCGGGAGGACCCGGCGGCGGCGGCGGCGGCTGAGCCCTCTCGTCCACGACCATCCACCGTTACCGTCATCCACACTGGGACTAAATGACGCCAGGTTCCGCGGGAGGTGAGCTGGGAGACCACGGAGCTTTGAAACGAGGGGGAAAGAAAAATCCACCTCAGGCCTCGTGATTCAACGTCGTTGCCCAGTTTGCCCATCCCGCCACCTCCCATATGTTTCTGTCAAACACGGGAGGAATTTGAGGAGTGCTGGCTTGGCTCCATTTAGCATGGCTCAGCGCCGCACCCCCCCTCCCTTGCTTCCCTTCCCACTGTCCTACAGAACCTGGAAGCACAGAGGGGGGGGGGGGGGATCACCTGAAGTTGTAATTGTGGAGATGACGGTTGTCGGACAAGCAGCTGCTGTGTGAGGTGCCACACAAAAGGAAAATCGTAATTGAAACTGCTATCAGTTTTGACTCTGATAGGGACGTTCAGCTGTATGCCTTGTGTAAATATCTGCCTGGAACTATTGCGTGGAGTCTTGTTCTGCAAGTGAAATATGAGCTTAAAGCTGTGGTAAATAATTGTGACATCACCTGCACTCTGAACTTCTCTTTGTTCGTACAGCTCTTGTAAATTCGCTGTGGTATTTGCTGCAACGGCTCACAGCGTCGAAACTTCCAACAGTATGACAGTCAGTGTTGTGTTTTTGCTTTGTAGTGTGCGGATGTGAAATCCAAAAAGGAGAACTTGCATCAGTCACGGCTGTGGTTGCAGGGAGGGCCGGTGCACTGCACTTATGTATTGGAATATTTATTTTCCTATTATATATTATGATTTTTGTAAGAATACCACTCGCTGAAATGTGTAAATGTATCATAAGACTGGATTTAAAGCTATCTCATTGTCTGATGAAGAAATACAGTATCTAATAGTTGTCGACTTTGTAATTGCTGTTTTATTTGAAGAGTTCAATTTGACGTGGCTGCGGAGTCCTCCACGGCCACAGGAGGGCGTCGGGGGGTTGTTGCTTTATGACCAGTTCTCAGGGATCTGCAGGGACGTGAACATGAAGCTAACCAAACACCTCTGTGTGATCAGACACTTCTGTTTTCATCCAAATAGTTGAAAAGTTTAAACCTCCAAATACTGCTCGCGGTATTATCCTAATGTGCCACTGGGGTATATGTTTTCTTACTTTGAAACCATTATCATTTGACACTATTTCCCTTTAAAAAAAAAAAATCTTGAACTGTTTTTGGATGTAAAGACCGTGCTCACAGTGATGTGTGCGTTCATGTCTGTAATCAAAGTGTAAAATGACAAATGAATGCAAACGCATCCTGGTTAATATTGCTCCTATTGCAGAATCTGATCAGTTGTGTACAGTTGAGTAGTTGATATGTCGTGCTCTGCTTCCGCTCACGAAGTGGCTGCTCTGGGAACAGCTCAGCCGCCTCCGTGTTTAATCACTGTGCTTTCGTACCAGCCTGTTGAATTTAGCAGAAAGGCTCTTTGTCCTTCTCTCTCTCCCGCTCACTCTCAAGAGACTTTCACGCAGAGAGGAGAAGGGATCTGTCTTTGTATTTTTCTCTCTATTTGATTTCAGTCTCTCAACATGAATGTGGAAAAAAAAATAATAATAAAGGAACGCTCCACCAGAGCATGCCATTTTGAATTATCTAAAAATGTGGTGAATATCCAAATGGACTTTGAGCATACTACTTACTGTAAATACAAAGCTCTACAACATTTGCTTGGGTCTCGAGTGTTTATTTTTCTGTTCCCCTGAAAACGTCAAAAGAAAAACAAAATATGAATCGCTGAAAACCTCCCAGGCCGCATGTTGCAGATGTTGCTCTCTGAAGTTGTCGATTCACATGAAAAAGCAAAGCTGTTTACGTGTTATTTTGCTTTCTTTGACAGGGAGTAAATATCAAGATATAGTTTTCACACATTACTTACAGTATAGAGTTAAATATATATTAGTTTATACACACTAATGCTGCTACGTGTGATACAATAACTTCATGCTAGCTCTGACCCCCAGCACAAATCATGTCATTATGCGGGATAAAAGTGGTGCTTGAAAGTTTGTAAACATTTGAGGATTTTCTTCGTTTCAGCTTGAATTTGACCTAAAACGACATTCGAATTTCAGCCATGTTCTTTCAGCAGATAAACAGAACCCAATTAAACAAATGAGATAAATGTATTGTTGGTTTTATTAAGGACAATTATCTAATGTTACAAAAACAAAAACTGATTGTGTATACATGAATTCAATTTATTTTCCAATGCTAGCATCCCAGGAGTGGTCTGTCAACAAAGCTGTTTCAAAGGGCAAGGTGTGCAATAGCCTGCGAGGTGGTGGTATCATGGTTTGGGCCTGTTTTGCAGCATCGTGACAAGGGTGGAGTTCGATGAAACAAGGACCTCTGAATTATTCCAGAAACATCTTTCGTTAAATGTCAGAGCATCTGTCTGTGAATTTAATCTAAAAAAAGATGGTGTCACACTGTAGGAAAATTTATCCAAACATCTGTGTTTTCCACAGGAATGGCCCAAAATTCCTCCGTGGCAGAAATGCAGGAGGCACCGAATGTGACTGGGACTGTTGGCAGGGAGTTGACACACTACCCTCCTCTGTGTGAAAATCCCCAAATGCTTTTTACAGAAACTGGAATCAGTAAAGCTCCGACAAACTTTCAAACACCACTCTACTTTGTGTTTTATGCAAAGATTGACCTAAAATGTTCTTGTTTTGGCTCTTCAAACATTGATTATCATAAGAGCTTGCAGGTGCTTTGTGATAAATTTTCCAACTTCAGAGTTGGACTGAGGAAATGGCAAATCGAGCAGAATTAAGTGAACATGAGTAGTGGGAAATTCTGAATGTAGCAATCTTATTTTGATATTTTAAAATATTTGGAAAATTTGAGAAAATACCAAATTTGTCTGGAAATTTTAGATCATTTTTGAAGTTATCACCTCTTCACCAATACACATGCTAACAAAAAAAGAGGATTATTCACAATATTCTTTTGAAAAATATATAGATTTGAGTAAATATACATGTTCTGGAAAGAGAAAAGCATGGCAAGGATGATTTGCTCCGTAAAGGTTGGCTTAAAGCTGTCAGCTTACAGCATCACACCTCTCGCACTGCTCTGTGGTCTCAGATGGAGTGACGATTATACTCTTGGGAAGGATGCATCCCATCATAGTGGAACTCCCTCCACTGCTCAGTGCTCTCTCTGGTCCTCTCGTCTTGCTCTGAAAGATCAGGCACATTTCAAGGAACGGAGGAGTTTGTACAGTGGATTAATGTTCTCTTTTTTTCAGCTGCATCACACACAAAGGGTTCACATACCATCACTGTCCTCCTCAGCGTAGCTCTCAAACTCATTCCTCTTCTCCTCGTGAAACTCTCTCTTTCGTTTGTCTGCAGCCAAAACCTGCCTTTGCTCGGCTGCAAGCACAGCAGGGGCATATTAGATTCGGTAGCGATGTGTCATGTTAATTTCATTGACCCAGACAGGATGTAAATACATAAACAGCATTTTCAAAAAGGCAAAGGAACACTGTCACATAGTTTGTGTCCCAGCTTAAAGAAAAACAGGACAGTGTTGTTGCTTTATTTTGTTCTATTTTCTTTATTGAGGATCTAAATGAAAGGGGCAATTTAATTGAAAATTAAATTAGAGATACGCTGAGGTGGTAGAAGCACTCACATCCACAATGGTGGCTAAAAAGTTAAAGGTGTTAGCAAATTTTAGGAGTCTAAAAAACAAATACTTATTCTTTAAAACTACCTCTATCATAAATCACACAAGAGTGATGCAGCGATGTGAAAACAGGCCTTTAGTGTTAAAGGCAGCTGAGGCACTGCTGATTTGAAAGAAGAAGATTTCCTATAAGTCGCTGCAGAATGACTAGATTAAAAACTGCCTGTCATTAGATGCTTAATGGGGTATGACAGAAGAAAAACAGATTTTTTTTCCAGCTTGGGATTTAAACAACTAGATTAAACCATGTCAGAGGTTTGTCAGCCAACTGCTATATGACAATTTAAATGAGGCAGATATAGAGGGATTGCAGTGTAATATCTTTAATAGCCACTAGAAGCCTGCTCTAAAACATCTGTGACTCTTACAAACACCTGTTCAAAACGCAGTGACTTCTCTCATGAAATACAACTCATACATTTTATCTGTCTGTTGGTGGTTCTTTTATCACAATTCTACCTCAAAATTAGGACTCCATGATGCAGAATTTTGTCAAATTAGGTTTCAAGTACCTCGAGCTCCACCCTTTTGTCCAAATATGGTCACTTCCGGCTCCAAAAGTATTTATTTTTTTGGTTCCTAAGTGAGTGACATTACCCCAAAATATCTCAGTGGCAGCCACGAAGTAAGTTGGCATGAACTTTTATGCTTCCTTTATGATCTCCTTATATGAGCATCCTTTATGAAAGAAAAAGGGATCATTCTTTTTTGACAATTCCTAATGGCTGCAACTTTCAAAGGGACGTTTGTTCATATTTATCCCGTGATGCTAAATGGGATTCTTGCAAATCTTAATTACAACATTTCACAGATACTGTGGCTCAAGCAGAAAGAAAGACTAACCGCTTTGTAGTTGAGATATCAACACGGCAGAAAAATCTCAATAAAAAGCAGCGAACAGCTTGTTTTAAGAAGTCAGCTCCTGGCTGCAGGGCGCAATGCATGATGGTCTATTTCCACCAATGCAGTGTACAGTCTCTGCGCATTTCTTTTGGTGTACCACATAAAGAGTTTGTTGCTCACGATATAGTGAATGAAAGTTTCACTTGAAATTTCCAACAGCACTACAAAATGGCTGACTCACAATGTAGTGAATGACTTGAAAATTGGAACACAGCCCAAGGCTATGATAACCAAATGATGAACTCGTAAAACAAGGTAAAAACAAAGAAGAAACCTTATAGCCCACCACAGTATAATGCACTGCATTGTAAGACTGTAATTTAATATTCACTTGGCTTCTGCCACTTATCTGAGGAAGTTTCAAAATAACTCCGACTAAACCTCAGACTTTACACAAAACAAAAGTTGATCGATTTGTTCTCCAGCTCTGACGGTTGGATCCCTCACAGAAGAGCCAGTGTGGACACGAGGACCATTTGCAGCAGTCAATCATTTTTTCAATATACTGAGGAATGCAAGTAATGTTACACATTTAAAGGCTGAGAAAGGGTGGTAGCTGCTTCTGCCCAAAATGAAAGTTTGCCTTAATTTAGCATTTGTGTGAGTTTTAAATAAGCCTGCTGGTGTCCTCTGACCCCCTGACACGTGCGGGCAAGTTCAAGCCCAGTTCCAAAGACGTTGGCAAGCAGAGTACTCAAAAGAGTAGATAGAAGCAGAATGCAATCTAGAACAAAACAGAGGAAATATCCGATGTTACTTCTTTCATTTTGAAATAAAATGTTAACCCTCACCTCCTGTTTGTAATTTATATTTCTCACAGCAGGCGTCCCAGTGGTTTTGGGAAACTGTTGCCAGTGGAACTCATACTGGCTGCAGTATCAGTAGAAAAGATATCAGCTGCGACAGGAGGGAGTTTGGGATTTGCATTGCTGACCTTTTCAAAGAAAGGTCATGAACTGAAAATTGTGCTTGCAATGAGGGGCTGAATTGTTGGGAATTCAAGTCATGAAGCTGTAAATTACAAGAGTGAACATGATTTATGGATTAACCTCCACATTAGAATGACTATAGAGATGATCCTACTTTTTTGTTTATGTCTCTCACAAACATTGTACACCAGGGCTAATCATGCAGTGTTTTAATCATGGCTAACTTGCTGATGGCTCGCTAACTCCCGCAAAAGTACTGCTTTGGACTCCGATGTCGACATCTCCGTGTTAAACCTTTACCTCAGAATCCCACATCTGCTCATCCACCCACTGAAACAGCTAATACCTATTTCAAATATCTTGCTTTGTAAACTGCATCCACCTTCAGGGTGCATGCTTTCATGTCAGCACACTGCAGGAGAGGCTTTTAAAGGTGGGCAGCTTGTTTGTCTTTTTTCTTTTTTTATGTGCTTTCTTTTCTGACCCCTGTCTGCCTCAGTGTTGGCACATTCCACATTCAGCTCCCAACCACTCACCCACTCACTTGTCCATCTCTGTCTGCTTTCAGCTTTGTGTTCATTTTATCCCTCCTTTCGCTATACAAAGTGTCACGTTGTTGCCAGACTCACAGCGTGTTACACAAGTCCGATTCAGAGCAGCAGTATCAGTGTGTGTTCTCACCTCCCCGCTGGCACAACTGCACAAAAACAGTGCTGTTAACTCACTCGAGAATGTCAAACATTGTACAGTATGTGAATGCTTGTAAAGGAGGACGCTGATAGATGTGGACTGGTGTGAGCTCCATGTTGCCCTGTGGCTCCTGCTGCAGCACAGGAACAGCTCTGAGGTGGTTTGTGGTCAGGCCAAAGCCAGAATACAGCAAACAGTTGCTGGCTGCCACTGACAAAAAGCAGCCGGACCGCTGTAAACATATTAGCTCACTGTGCAGTCAGGCAGAGCCAGCTCTGCAACTTTACAGGTCATTTATTCTATTACCAATGGCAGAGATGAATATTCATACAGCAAGGCAAATAAATGTGTAGCAGTTCCACTTATTTTCAGAACAATACTCTTTTAGTTTAGAAAGAGGACAAAAAGGAACAAAAAGAGGCTTCATTTGATATTCAAGGAAGAAATCAGCTTGACAAATGTTTTACCACAGTTCTGTGGCTGTGCAGTTCTCTAACATCCTGCACAGATTTATTCCTTCTGCTAAGCAATGACAGA
Source organism: Odontesthes bonariensis (assembly GCF_027942865.1). Classification (NCBI taxonomy): domain Eukaryota; kingdom Metazoa; phylum Chordata; class Actinopteri; order Atheriniformes; family Atherinopsidae; genus Odontesthes; species Odontesthes bonariensis. The sequence goes on along the minus strand of NC_134512.1, from coordinate 23,526,385 downwards.
AGTTTGAGGATCTTTTTAAGGAGAAATGCAACTTTCCGAAAGGTTTCTGAATTCTTGGATGGATATTGTTTATACACATTTCATCAACTCTACGCTGTTTCATTCTGAGATTTGAGAAAGTTTTTATCGAATCTTAAAACATTCAAACTTTCACCAGGAGCTTTGAATCCATTGGACTTGTCAATTTCTTTTACAGGGACAATATTCATCAAGCTTTCTGAGACTTTCGAAAAATGCACGTGAGACAGATGCAGACACGTGCAGATTTCTTTTAAGAGGATGCAAATGAAAAAAAAAGATAGAAGAAGATAAAAAAAAAAACTCCTGTAAAAGTTGTCCTCACCGTTCAATTTCAATCTGAATTGTCACTTTAGAACAACTGAAAACTATGTTTCATTTTGAGGTTCATTTAACCGAACTGACAGGGATAAATGGTCCTGAGGATGAAGAACACACAGATGTTCACGAAGAGCACATTCACACAACCACGTGCACACACAGCTTGGCTGAACAGACCAGAGTCCAAACTGCCACAAACAAACTGGAAGCGTTCTCACCGTTGAGCTCATCCTGAGACTTCACAGCTCGTCTGCTGCGTCTCCTGAAGAAGTTTGAGGCATCGGCCTCCTTCATGAAGATCCTCCTCAGCGGACCTGCGGAGGAAGCAGGTGGTGGTTGAGCTCACAACATTAAGAGAAATAGAGGAAATGCAGCTGATGTGGCTCCTCACCTTGCGGGGCTTTAGCGCTGCTGCTGGGCACAGCTGCAGAGTCGGCCTCTGGAGACACTGCGTTTGAGGACAAAATGTGAGAGGTTTACATCAAAACACAGAGCTGAGGGTGTCATGCTTACCTCTCTATGAAATGCAAGGAAATCCGCTTATGGTACACTTTTTAAACGAGCTACTGATGAAATTATAATCCACAATTGGATGAGGTGACAAAAAGATTCTCCTGCATCAGACTCACATGAAAGTGCAAAAAGCACAGTGAGGAGAGCCAGAAGGGCTGCATACGTCCAAGACATCTTTAACTCTGTGTCTAAAATGTTGAGAAGTTCCAGTAGAGGGAGAGAGGTGAGTAAGACGACGTATGTGAGAGGTGGGCTGGGAAGCCTGGAGCAACATGAACTGCTTGTCAGGGGAGGAAGGGAATGATTGTGCAGATCTGACATGAGGCCCAAACACCACAGAGCGTTTCCAACTGACAGGAAGATGCTGAAGGTTTCATTTTGACTCTCCAAACGTTTTTTTTTTTCCCTGCCATTCCAGTTCCAACTAAGTTAGTAGGAGGAGATGACCCATATCAACCAGAACAGCTTACCTTTAACCAGGCAATATAAGGCAGTTAGGGCCTGTTTCTTTACTCACAGAAGGAAAAACACAGCAAAGAAATTACACAACAGGCTGCGTATGAGCCACGAGCCGGAGGGATTCTGTAACTTGTCATGAAGAAGATGGAAGAGGCTCAAATGAATTACTGAATTAAAAAATAAAATAAATAAATAAATAAAGTGGCCAAAAACAGCTGAGGTCCGGACCTGGAGCAGGGATTTCAAGCCAACTGTCTCCTTTGCACAAGAATCTGAAATGGGCCCCTCAACAAGGCCATGCTCTCTGCTCTGCATAAAGTCCTGCAGGAAAGTATGCAGACGTCTGTTTGCTTGACTTTTTTCCCAACCTAAATCCTGGCTGATGCCCCAGAAAAGAGTGAATGTTTAAATTGTTTTGTCAGGGATATCCAAGGTGGTGGGATTGTTGCTCCGGGTAAATGAGAGGAAATTGGAAGGAGAGTTTGAAAAAAGGTGTGTAGAGAGAGAGCATGTTTTGCTCAAGTAAGTGCGAAAGGTTTATACATGGAGGAAAATCGCTCTCATTTGGACAAACTAAACATCAGATTTCAAGCAAACCAGGACAATTCAATTCTCAAAAACAATTTTCATAGAATTTACTGGACAGTGATGATGCCTGGTTATGTGGTGTATGTGTGGTAGATGTGGAGGACTGTCTTTTGGCGTTAAACTACTGTATCATTAAGTATATACTGGACATATAAAGACAAACAATAATGAGAATGCCCATATACATATGCATAATAGAACAGCTCCTGAGTGGTATCTACATATGACTGCATAAACAACCTAAACTGCTCAACATTAGGTGTAAGTCTTATAAATCCCTTAAAATTTATAAGATAAGAGTTTGAATGTTACTTTAGGGAACTTACGGCAATTACTCAACAAAGAATTCAATGTGATTGAATTGGAGTAAATAGCAGAAGACGTGCGGAGACAGAGCATTGCCCATTGAGGTATCTGTTGCATCTTTAGATCCTTATGATCATGACAAAATCGCCGTGTTATCAGTGTTAATACCTTCAATTAACACAGATAAGTGTGTGTTGCGTCTTCCCCCTTTACGTATTCTGTTAAATCCCACTAATGTGTGAATTTGCTTGCCGTCCACTAAAAGGCTCATGTTTATGATGTTTAGAACTTCGTCATTTCTACCAGTAGGCGTCGCTGTGGGGTCGCAGCTGTCGTCTACTCGTCTTCTCGCGCCCCGGCGGCTAGGGGGCGCTGTTTCCCCGCTGCAATTTCGGTAGCTCGACGGCGGTGTGGTGGAAGAAGGTGGCGTCAGCTGGGAGAGAGGGCAGATCAACTAGTAATCGCCCCCGTCCCTCACATTGCCATGGTTTTATCGACGGGAACCCCGACGGCAGCGCTTCTTCTTTTTCACTGGGAGAGAAACTTTAAAGCCTTAGAGGAAACCATTATGCTGGCAACATCGCGGATATAAGCGACAGTGCGGAGCAGAAAGTAACGACCACACAGAAACCACAAAGAAGAAGCTTGTTAGTGCCTTTTTTTTCTCGCTCGGAGGGAAAGACGGCATCCGGCCTGAGAAGAAGCTCCGAGGTCGGGGACTCCGGTCGGAGCTTCTGGTGAGTGTCTTATTACATTTTCATTGTGTGTCCGTTTTTGTGAATTTACCACAGGGAAACAACGACTGAAACCCAAGTTAGAGCCGCTCTGACCCAACAAACGTTTTCTCCAGCCCGCTTTGAGTCGACTGAACAATGTAGCAATGTGACTTCACTGCCTCAGTGTGAATGCAGCCGTTCAGTTTCTCTTCTGTCTTGAGTTGCCGCATTTTACTCAAGCACACCTTAAGCGTCGTTGCAAGCTGCCAAATCACTTTAAACTAAGTTCAAACTCAGCTTTGTTGTTTTTCTACCACATATCTCTGCACAAACAGTCTGCGGGGTGTCTGTCACAGACTTGTATGCGGTTGGGTTGTAAAAGGGAGGGTTGGCTGGCCGCTATGCGTGTATCGTCTTGCATAGCTGCTACCAAAACACGCAGTGACCCACATTTCGGAGATGGTCAATGTTTCTGGTCCACGTTTTTTTTTTGCGAACATCGGCTCGGACTGTACCAGCCTCTGAGCTCACCCACAGCCAGCATGGGCAGCTTTAAGCCGCCTCAGCTGCTGTGTGGAGGCCTGGACAAAGACTCCTGCAGGGTTTACCAGTCTCGTCTGTGTTTGAAATAATTCCTTTAGTTAAATGAGCATCTTACAGGGAGTCAACCTGCTTGAATCGATCAGTGCGTCCAATAGAAAGACGTTCTTCTGATGTGAAAACATCCGGAAAATGACGCAGCTGCATGCGTACTGTGAACCACAGCACTAATTCATAGTTTTAGTTAACTTGCACTCCGTTATCAGTTTGTGGATAGCTACAGCTACAACAGCGGGTCTTTTAAACAGATAAAGATGTCCATTGTTATTTATTTTATATTTTTTAAATGGCCTCGATATTTTGGTTTAATTTAGAGTGACTTTGGAGGCTGTAATCTACGTTTCTGTGGAAAACCTTTATTCTGAGGGGTTTTTAGCTTGCCGTTTATCCTGATTTATAGAAATTGTACGTCACAGAATTGTGTGTGTGTGTGTGTGTGTATATATATATATATGAATGAACGTCAAACTGTACACATCAGTAAATTACAACTTTCAAAATGGGACTAAAAATCAGAGTTAATGTTCCTCTGAGGCATTTTATATCTAAGTTGTACACACCTGAGATGATTGTAACATTCATGATGCTGCATCATGCAGGGTGATGATTCATGTAAACTACACAGGGCCGGTTTTAGCTATGGGCAATGTGGGCGACCGCCCAGGGCCTCAAAAAAAAAAAAACAAAAAAAACTCGCCAGTTTTCTAGACTACCGCTCATTTCCATGTCAAGTTAGTGGAGTGTCATTGTCACGTCAACTTGCTGCTGAGAGTCATACAGGTTGTGTGTGTCAGAAGAGGCAAGGGGGGGGGGGTAGTAAAACTGATCCCAGGCCACACAACTCCAAATAAACTGCATTTCATTCCTAAAATCAACATAGACCCATATACCTTCATGTAAAAATAATAAAATCTGTGCAGTCATCTTCGTGAATTTGTTTACGTCACGTGACTCCGGTTGATTGACGGTTGAACGGACGGTGTTAATGGGAAAAGCAAAGGTAATAATGTCGAGTCATCATGGTAAAAGACCATGACTTCTATAAGTGACGTGATTGACGTAGGCTATAGGCTATTTATTAGCCTCTTGCTAATATGTTGCTATTAGCCACGACTGTATTTGATTTTTAGTTTTGCTGAACTAGAATTAGAATTGAGGCATCATGTCATGCAATTAATTTCAGCCATAGGCAACCTAGTCTAGTTTGTGTTTGCAACATAACAAGTGCAAATTCACACATTCCTGACTGTGGATTTTTTTTTATTGTTATGAGCTATATGCTAAATGAAAAAACTTAAATAACTAAGCGATAAATAAATAAGGGATGGTTCGCCCAGGGCGAAAATCTAGCCAGGACCGCCTCTGAAACTACACCGCAGCAGCTTTGGCTGGGTGTATTTAGGCATAATACATATCTTGCATTTATTTGCCACGATGCTTTGCACAAGACAAAACTTCTCACATCCGCAAAACAAATATAAATAGCTGACCGGTTAGCTTTCGAATGTCCAAACTTGCTCAGGGAATTGCATTTTCAAAAGGAAAAAACAGCTAAACATTTACAATGAGAGCTGCAACCAGAGGTCCTTTTATTTTTTTGGTAATATAAACTAATTTGCACAAATCTGTCACATTCCTGGAAAAACTAAAGCAACACGCTTGATTTTTTTTAAAAATTTTTTGGAAGGGGCCTTTGATCGTAAACGTCTCCCAAAACAGTTGTAGAGTATTTTTCTTTCGATACTTAAAGACTAGCAAGTCATTGTTTCGGCTTTACATTAAGTTCACGCTAGGGATGTCGAAATTTAAAAAAAGTCTTGACCGACCACTGAGCCTCATTAGTCGATTAAAGTCGGTCACCGAAAATACTATAAGTTCCATTTATGATATCTGTGTCCTGTCGCGCGCCTTTCTCTGCCTCGTGGAACAAGTTATGCCCCCATTTTAGACTGGTTAGGCTCCCATCACACAATCAATGTTAGTTCGTGCCCTTGGTATTATACATTTTCCCCAATCATTGACCACTAGTTGTAGGCGTACTTGTGGAGGAATAATGGTTTTGGGTAGAAAAATAATTGCTGTGCCTGCGCAGACACGCGCAGGCACACATTACGCGCAACGGCGCCCTTCCAGTCACTGTACTTTTTAAACACGAATCAAACGCGGCACCGAACTCGGGCTGTTAAAAGCCCCCGTTACAAAGTTACAAACAGAGAACGGTGCATTTGGCGGTGTTACAGGAAAGTAGGTAAACCAATGACTTCGTTAAAAAAAAAACTTACCGAATGCCAACAGCCTCTGTGGCGTAGCCTATGCTGCACAAAATCCTTTGCAATAAGTTCCTGTCGTCATGCCATTTAAGTACAGATGAATATATCACAACAAGTAGGCTAAGTTAGTCTTGTGTCTTTTGCCATTACAGTGTTACAATTATCATTATGTCGTAGTCCACACGCAGCCACATTGGCTTTATTTAGGTTAATAGTGGCGATTTTTTTTTTTTAACTGCGCAGACAGGACCCGTCATGTACGGCGTACAAGTTGCAACCGGTGTAAAGGCGGTAGCATGGTTGCCGCGTCTGTCACGGCGGTGTCGCACCGTGACGTCAAAATGACGTTTCAGGCATGGCGCTTGCCTTGAAAAGACGGCGCAGCGCGTTGTCGTGCACCAGTCGATTTTTGTAACTTGGCGGCGCCGAGCACAACGAACCGGATGGACTGTTGTGAGACCAGGCTCAGTGAGGAGGTGCGTTTGTCCAGGCAGCTGTACGAAACTGCAGTGAAACAGCACAGGGAGCACGTAAACTCCCCAAACTGGTGCACAGAGATTGGCAGAACTTTGGGGAAAGAGGGAGAGTTCTGTAAGAATGTGTGGAAGAAGCTACGGGACAGATACGTGAAGGCAAAGAAGAGGGCAGAGACTCTGTTGATGCCGGGGGCTTCAAACTTTCACCTCTATTAACTGAATTAAAAAATTAAAATGATCCGAAAACTGCAGCAGTATCATTAATTACAGTATTCTTGCTCTTGACAGCGGCATTGTTTTCTTCTCCACTTTCGTGGTTGTAGAGTAGAGGTAACCTTCACGTAGCAGCGCCACCTCTGTGACGGAGAAAATTGCAACTACTGGCGCGCAACGACTTGCGCCACTATATAGGGTCCTATGGCGGGCACGAACTCGTGACGTCATCAACACCGCTCGCGCGAGCAGACGCGGCAACCATGCTAGAGCCTTAAGAGAGGACCTCTGAGGAGGGCGCTACGTGAGCTCTGCTGCGGTTGTTCTTCCATCGTGGGATGGCTCATGCTCACATAACATTTCTAAAGATATAGTGAGGTTTTTTTTATTTATTTATTTATTTATTTTTAAACCGACGGCAGAAAAATTCTAACCGGACGACGTTGATTCGGTCAACCATCGGTCATACGGTCATCGGTTAACATCCCTAGTTCACACGATGGTATTCTAACGTGATTGTGCTGAGTCAGCAGTCGCTGATATAAACCTGGTATCTGGGGCTTCCAAGATTAAACTTTGTCAGTTGAGGTATAGTGTGTCACAACTTGTACAGCATGATAACCGTGTTCCAGTGCCGATGGCAAAAGCAGTGTCTGTGACTTCTGACATTTCTTGCCATCCGCTAGTGATCATACTGAGCTCTTTCACCACACAGAGCGTAAGCTATCCTCTGTGGTAGCCTACGTTCTCTGAATAGAGACGGAAAAGAAGCTCGATCAAAACAGTAAATTCTTTGCTCGCGGCCCAGTTTCCGGTACAGTACCAAAACATCTTATCCTGTCGAGAACCCACATCTAGACTCTTTTGTTTACAGTTTTTATTGTTTTCTTGGCGGCCGTGAAAGCACTTTCTCCTCTCATTTCCTGTGAGCAGGTTTCAGCTCGACAACCACAAGCTGCTCGGCTTCCTTGCAGGCTGTGTCTCACTGAGGACCTTTCAAGTGTGCGTCTGTTTTGCGCTCGCAGGGCCCCCTTTTGGGTTTGGTACCTGCCATAGGGAGCTGTTGGAGGACCTTGTGTTGGAGAGGAGCTGTTCCCTTGGTGAAGGCCTTGGGGATGGTGGTGGCAGGGTAACCCGACCCACTGTGAAACAGCTGTAGCTACGCAGTGCTGATCCCCCCACCCCTCCACCCCCCGGTTCCAGTGCAGATCAAATGATGGTCCAGTATGTGAATGGGTGTGTGCGGTTGTGTGTGAGTGTGTAGATGGGGAGTGGAGTGAGTGTGTATGTGTGTGGGGTGGGGGTGTCGCTTTTGCCATAATTTAGATATTTGTGGCTATCTTACTGTCATTGGTTTACACAAGACACAGGCAAGTTTGTGTTTGTGGGGGTGTTACTCGTGTTGTGGGGACTAAGTTCCCCTAATGTCACCCTAAATATTGAGATGAGGAGGGGTAAAAGGGTTAGGTTAGGGCTGGGTTAGAGTAAGTCTTCAAGCAGTGGGCATAAGTTGGTGTCCTGAAAAAATAATAACTCACAACGGAGGGAGGTCATGTTAAAGCTGCAAGCCAAGACAGCTGGCTGAAGGTTAATGTGTCACTGCGCTCTGGGGAACAGCTGTTATGTCGCAGGCACCACTCCAGTCTATAGATAGCCATAAATAAAAACTCTTCCTCCTTTCTCTGGTGCATTAACACCGGCATGCAGCTCAGCTCCCTCGCATGCAGTAACGCCACAAGACAAATGCTGCCGCTCGCAAGTTCGGCTGCTTCCACCCCCTGATTTTTTTTTTTTTCTCTTGTCTGATTCAAGTGTCTGCTGATACTAAATTCTCCCACCCAGCCTGGAGCCATTGGGATGACAAACCCGTGGGACTTCTACAGTAATGACTTACGTGCATGTCTGCGTCGTCATCTGTGGCAGGGGTGTCTGAGACAGGTGACACCCGTTGCCTTTTCTTCCCATCACTCTTGGCAGGATTTGAAAGAGGTGTCTGAACACTCGTCTGGTCTGTATTTGGAGGCACGCATCCATTCAAACCAGTGTTGTTAAAGCCAGCATATCTGACACACATCGTTTGATGTGCTCATAATTAAATTGGCTCGGGTTTGATTAAAATCCATGTTAGATCTGTGAGGTTTTTTTTCTTTTTAACTAGCTAAATTTAGATATCCCCTGATTCATTCATCTCCAGAGCTAAGGGGTTTCTAATCAGGCATGGTAAAAGTAGATCACTGTTAAATAGTTAATCATGAATGTCGGTCTCTTTAAACACAGTGATTCATATGATCAGTAAAAGAGAAAAAAGTACAGTTGACAGTACAAATGTGCAGCTATTTTGATAATTGACGTTGTGTTGTTTATGAAGAATAAATCCCAAACACGGGGCAGTTTGCACAATGGAAATTAGGGCCACACCACACCTTTTAAATTTCTGAAAGTCTAGATTAGCATCCTGCACCTTACTAACAAAGAGTTTCACATTAAACTGGAAGATGCATATCTTTGTAGTTTAATGGAATGCAAGGCTCTCTGAAACTGCTACCAAGACTTCTAAGAGCTGTGAATACTTTGATGTGGATGCTAATATTCTGATAGAACCAACATGCTATCTGCCCTGGCTTGTTGTTCCCTTAATAGCAATAAAGGAGCTGCTGCTGCAAGGATGAGTACGAACGGACAGGGAAGGGAAGGCTAATTGTCACTCTCTCTAATGCTAATTGTCGGCTCTCAAATGGGGACAGGTGACTCGAGTCTCAGATCAGATGAGTCCATGCCATTATCTCCATAATGAGCCAAACAGCAGGCTGTAATATCCACTTGGCCCTTTATCTTAAATATATTAAAAGTGTCAACATCTTTAGATATCTTTACCTCTACTTTATAGAGACAAATGCAGTCCTGAGATAGCTGGTATCTGTTCAATTTTCCAGGATCCAGTCATTGATCAAGTTAAGATGTGCTGCTGGTGTATGTTTCGTGTCCCCGTTGACTGTACTGTAATTGAGTTTAGTCCAAAACAGTTTTTGCTGTACAGGCATTTCTTTTTTTTAATCTGATCAGCTTCTCTTTTTTTGTTAATTCAGAAATTGTGCCAACCACAAGATTAGATGTTTCTGAAAGAAATCAGATTTTGGGTGGGGGGGGGGGGATGTTCCTTTGGGTTGACATGAGTCTGCTGCCTGCCAGATGAAATCTGCTGATCTCTCTGTCCTGCTCTGAACCCAGCTGGGTTGACTCCTGCTGGTCTTTCATCCTTCTCATGAAATGCTGCCATGGGAGGTGTTTGTGGTGCTCAAGTTGTTCCACTTTCACTCGAAGGGGTTGGCCGATTTTGTTTTTATAAAAGCCATTCTTCAACTTTTTGTTTTGTGCTAGTTGTTTGGAATGAAGTTGACTCCACTTGTATGTTTGCTTCTCAAAAGGACATCGCTTTATGTGATCTTTCAACTAAAACACTGATGTTTTTTACAACATATAATGCTTTCACTGACATAAGTACACTTATCGTCATATGATGCAGTGCCAAAGATAAAGATAAAATAACAGTTGGTGGTGTTGAAGTAATGAGGTCATCATGGCACAGATCTTTAGAACAGGTCGTGTTTCGCCTTTAATCAAGAATAAAACATCAAACATTCTCTTGTTCCCATTTCTCATATCTGTGTTTGTTGCCTTTTTCTACCAACATCACTCGTATCCCTCGGCGAATCTCATGATCAGTTTACAGCCGGAACAACAGCCACACTCACTTAATATGTGGCATTTGTTATGTGAATTAGTGCATATATAGTTTCCCCCTGAGGGTTAATGTTGGATTTCATGCAAGTGTGCCATTGTTTTTTTGTTTTTTCTGATCTTGGCTGATATGGTCTTTGTTTGTCGCCTGCTTCTGCTGCAAAGCTCTCTATTTGAGAACTTTTGCTCAGTTAAGTTTGTGCTCGCAACCTGCAGTGTAGAACTCGGTCATCTACTATCTGACTGCAGGCAGATTTGGGCCAAAATGAGAGCTTGCTGGGGAGCAGGGCCCGTCACTCAAGCTGCTGTAACCATGGCAGCAGTGTTAATCAGCCAGCGTTGAATCTTATTGCCTGGGAGATCTGTGGCTGTGCGTCACTGGCCTGGCCTCCTATGGCTGCAAGCTCTGGCTGAGGTGTCTGCTGTATCCCCCGTGTGTCTTTCTATCCTTTAACACGGACAAAAACATCAACACTGACCTGTCAGCCTTGCAACCTAGCGAACGCAGGCGACACGTGTGATAGCAAAGTGAAGGGGGACAGAAAAGAGCAAAGGCAAGGCACAAATTTCATGACCCACTTTGTGAAGATCAGACAGCTCTACTGTATGAGTTTCACCTGCTGCTGTGGGCGAGGAGTGCATGCTCGCCTGTTTGACATGCTCAGCGCTGCTCGGCACCACGCTGCCCCCATTTCATTGCTTGAAAAAGCCCACTTTTCACTCTGCACAATGCTGCCTTTATGTAAGACCCCTATAATGGAGCCAGCTCCTTCACTCATGTCCTCATTGTCTTGGCCAGGTTGAGAAAGGGCTGCTCTTTAGAAACCCAAGGCTGAGCTCATCCATGAATCATGCCAACTGTCACGCTTGTTCTCCGTCTAATTCTATGAGCGAGGCGGCCGGGGAGGAGAGGTAGGTGCTTTCTGGGGCCCTTGTTCTCTTGAAGGCAGTGACGTTTGGAGGGTTGCTGAACCCTGCAGGGGTCACGTGAAGGCTGCGACCTTGGTTTTCCTGTTTTTTTTGCGCGTGGCCCAGAAAGCCGTGACCATATGGCGGTTCGTGTTGCAGAAATGCACCAGTTGCATAGATCTCTGCAGTAACCCATTTAGTAGCTCTCTGTTATGATCAGCACAGTTAGTGTTTGCAAAGCAGCCGCAGTGGGAAAAGGACAGAGACTGAGGAGAGCATATGTCTATTGTCTCATCTCTGCAGCCTCTATAGTGCGCTAAGCCCCCGTCCTCTCTGCTGCTTGGCTGCATCCGCCTCAACATCACCTACTGTAAAGGTTGAGATTTGAGTGAGTTTGTAAAAGAAATGTCATGGCTGGCTTGGGTGATTAAAAATGCACACCTAGTGTGTGTGTGTGTGTGTGTGTGTGGGTGTGGCATAAGATGGATGCTATTGGAAAATCAGCAGGCATGCATTCTCCTGCAGTGCTCTGCATTTTCAACATGGAAAAAGCAGCGGGGGTTGCCGTGGCAACAAATCCCAAATCGTTGCAGTGCTCGGACCCCTCCGTTCCGCACACCCCACCACCCTTCGCTGCTCCCCCTCCTGCTCCTGCTAACTGCTGGCTGTCCCCTAGCGGATCTGGAGCTCAGACCTCAGACCAGCCTACTTATGGGAGCAGGGATAAAGCTCAGAACAGGGATCATGGCCAAAGCTCTGCACTCGATCCCAGAGCAGGAACGTGGGCCAGTGTTTATGAGACAGACCCCCCCTCTTCTTTCTCTGCTCCTTCTTCTGCTATTGCTGCCATTAATTTTCCACTCAGAACTCCAAACAACACGACTCATCTGTGGGGTTTTAGGTCATATCCTGGTTATCTGTAAGAAGCACTCTCTCATCTGCATTCATAAATTAAGAGGGGGATTCTGAATGGTACCTATGAAACTAGGGACGGATCAAAATCAAAAACCAAAAGTGAAAGGTTCGTCAGTTTAACCCGATTTGCCGCCGCATAATCCTGATTTGAGCTTATCTCATTGATTGTAAACACAACAAAGGATTCTGGCTGTCCGGAGTAATTTCAGAATTACAGTCGGGCTGCAAATAACAGTTGTGGTTAATATTCATTAATCTTTCAGTTGTTTTTCTGATAAAGTTCCTGGATGTATGAACTGTACAAAGCCCAAAGTCACAATCTCGTTGTGCCAAATCAACAAGAAGTGTATTTTCATAAACGGGAAGAAGAAACAAACAAACATGTGACGCTTTGCTTGATTATTACAAATGTTGGCATTCCCTTCTCTGACTAATTCATAATGGATGGACTCTTTTCTTTTTCAAACTAATTTAATCAACATCCACAGGGAACAGTCGCTCACAAATGTTTGAATAAGTAGGGTTTTATTGGCTGAGTTGAGTTATTATTTTTTTTATGGGTGTGTTTCTGTTGCATTTCGCCATGCTGCGTGAGGCTGTAGCAGGAGAGTAAGTAACGCACTGAGCTGTTCAGGAGACGAACCATGCAGGAGCTGACGTGTCACGGGGCAGAACCGACTGATTTGAAGCTGTTATGACGGTTGAGTTGAAGTTCTTCCTCCTCATCTTGGCTCCTGGAAAATTAGATTGATTGCATTTTGACTAAGAGCAGCAGATGGGGAAGTAAGAAGGAACGCTGGCAAAAAGCTGCTTGAGATGAGATTATTCTGTAAAGATATCAACGCGGTGTTTCATCGTGAGGTCATGCAAACAGTTTAAAACGGTCCCGACTTTTGTGCCATGAATTCTTCGTTTAGCAGCAATTTAGCGGATTCTCTGTCTTATTATTGTTAAAGTGACATTTGTTCTGCTCAGTCTCCACTGCAACAATCAATGATCAGTCAAATTAAAGTCATTTGTCAGTATCAGATAGACGGATTGATAACATAAAAAGATCATAGATGCATATTTAATTTTCTTATCAGTCCCGATAGAAATTAAGGGCCTGCTCAATCAGCTGAGGATATCCGATGCCCATTGTACCAAATGATACTTGTTTCCAGCTGGTCTGATGTACAGTTAGGATTCAGTGATACAACTGAGTAGGTTTGCATTATGAGCAGTTTGCTGCACAAAACATGCAATTTAGCAACACCATCTTGACCTCTTGGAGGTTAAAGATTGACCTCTTTCACGGTTTTGTGTTATGAAACAAACTTGCGGGGTTTCTGTTCACTGTTCACAAAGCAAAACTGAAGAAAAGCCACAGAAAGAATAAATGTAAACCAGATATGTTTCCATAGTCTGGTTTGAAAAGCAAATAAACAAGCCTTTGTGGTGTTGCCAGAGACTCCCGGTGTAACCCAGAAGTTAGTGGATGTAATTCAATTGAAGAAGTTGTCCTACTGCTTGTGCGTCAAGGTGAAAAGCTCTTCTTCAGGAATTGCTTTCATCTCTGGGAATATCTCGGATGTTGTTTTTGGATCTGGGAAGACGCCGGTAAATGACGTGATGTTTGTCGTTTGCCAGTTCAGACCAGAAACATCTGGTGAGTCACATCATTTTAAATTCTTGCCAGCTCAGTTGTGATTCGTAAAGTAGTTTCCATGCCCCCCCATGTGCGTAGCCTTCTTTGAAACAGGAAAAACCACTACAATACTTTTTTTTTTTTTCGTTCTATGCATCCATTCCCCTTTTCATATGCGAATCTAATGCACATCAGTAACTGCAATAGAAACCCAGCTTTTGCTGCAGGAAGTCTTAATGAAAGTTGTTTTCAGTTGCGGCTCTATTTTAAGACAAGACTGTTAAAAAATAAATTTGTCTACCATGCTGGTATTTTGTTGCTTGATGAAGAATGGCTTAATAGGAAAAAACAAGTCTACTGGGGAAATGAAATCCAAATCGGTCTCTTAAATGACGATGTTGCGTTAGTTTTTTGATGGGCAGTTCAAATCTACAGCTACGCCTCCATCCACCAACTTAATCTGACCGTGACCATGTTTGTCGAACAGTGTGGCCTTGATTCCATTTATTTATTATTTCTTTTACAGCACTCGGCACTATCTGCAGCAAATAAACATCACAATTGTGCAGATGGTGCAAAGAGTCGAGCAGGATCTTAACAGCGACCCGCAAACTACTTTGTGAAATGTATTACTGGAAAGTTGATCAGGAGATCCTGTCATTTTCCTTTGATCCGGGCAAACATCCGGGATGGGTTTGCCTCTAAAACACTTTTTCTGATTTGTCGCTAACTGAGTGAGAAAGAGATGCATCTCTGGACAGAATTTGGGTTGTGAGTGACATTTGACAGAAAAGTAGCAGTCAGCTGGCAGTGAAGCCCTTAGGGGGTTTGGTTACTCATGTGTTTTCATGTCTTGTTTTACTCATCAACATCTCAGACAGACACATGTCCAGATCTGCAGAAGAAGTAGAGTGAGGATGACGTTACAGGGAGAGGCTGCTTCTAATCTGCAAATATCATTTGTCTTGATTTGGACTCTTCTCCTTTGCTCACACATATCTTCTCTCTGGATTTCTCGCACACACACACACTTACACTTCTCTAACTTGAATCATACACTCTCACGCACTGTAAATGGGGCTGGAATGTGTGATGTGGACTCGATGTGGCACAGGCTAGTCCTGCACCATTCAGCAGCTAATCCTCCCGCTTTAGGATTTGCTTTTACAGTCCGGTGTGCCAGGGACTGCAGTCTAAAGTCACCCGTAAGAATCTCTCACCGACCTGTCATGCTTTCCCAGCGGGAGGAATATAAAAATGATGTGCCCGACTGAGCTGAGTCATATTTAACATCGGCGTGTTGATCGATCGGGCTCATTGTTCACACCGTCAGATTCCACTCTTGATGCGGGATTGTGAAACATGGTGACAAGTGGACCTGGTGTTTCCAGTTAAAGTTGAATTCCAGTCGGTAAAATGTCAGGGCCTGCGACCACAAAACAGCTCTCAGACAATCAGAGTGCTCCCTGGAGCTGACTCAAGCTGCACCATTTCTTATCATTGTCTCACGTCATGCATTGCAATTTTTATTTTTGTGTGTGTATATTTGTCTCCCTCAGGCCTCCCCTTCCTGAGAGCTCCATGGAGAAGATGAAGCGGTTCAAGCGACGCCTCACACAGACGCTACGAGGCAGCCACACCATCGACGAATCGCTGTCTGAGCTGGCCGAGCAGATGACCATTGAGGAGAACGGCCTCAAGGACTGCGGTGAGCTTTCTTGGCCGTTTGAGTGTAAATCTTTGAGTGCTTTCTAATAATTTGTCTTAGCTCGAAAAGGTAATGTTTACACCAGATTTCTCGGTTTTTCTCTTTGCATCTGATTGGTACGCCCAACTGTTTAAAATGCTTCACTACTTTTCTGTGAAGTAGCGGCCAACCAATCTTTGCTATCTCTTAATGTGGCAACTGAGTTTGGGCTTAGTTGCAATTGAAATAGCAGGGTTGCTTAAGGGTGACATCGAATTTTGAGGGATTTTTGCATTAATGGGATTAAGTAACTTTATTTGCGAGGTGTTTAATTAGCTGGCATTAGCTTAAGTCTAAACCAAAAGTTTCTGATTGATGCATTGTCAGGCTTTAAAGGTAGGGTAGGAGATCCTGGATTTTGAGTCCAGCGAAGCTGTATTTTGAAAATACACAGGTCAAAAGTCCCAACCCTTTTCTTCACTTTCCCCCCGAAGCCACGCCTCTAGAGTACATGAACGAGCACGAAGGTGCACGAGCGCTGTTCTGACAGCAAGCATCGATTGTTGCCGTATTTAGTATATGCTAACTATACGTTTAATAATGCTAGGTGCTAGCCAAACTGGCTCTAGTTTAGCTTCCTGCCAAGCTTCTGGACACGTAATTTGTTCACGGAGCAGGGTACGCACACAGGGGGGAGGAGGGGGAGGGAGGAGCAGATTGCAGTTTGATAGATGCATCAGAATCCAATTGGATACTGTTTTTCCTAGATTGTACGTTCTAGAGGCCACTAAAACTTTTCATATTTGTGTCAAAACTTTTAATTAATTGGTTGCAATGGGGGGTGTGAAGAGTATTTCAAGCAATATGTAAAAAAAAATGCTCCAGAAAAAGAACCCCTACCCCACCTTTAAGTTTTCTACAGAAATGACTGCATCGCAGAATGAATTGATACATTTATCGTCACTGATCGGGAACCTTATACATGTAAACCAGCGAGACAGTGATGCAAAAATTTTTGCATCGTCCCATTGCGAGTAAGTTCACATTAAGCAAGGGCTGGTGTTGGCACTAGATGGTCAATCACAAACATGGATCTAGAGCAACATGACGAACCGACTATAATCCTGAACAAAATGTAGTAAATTAAAGCTGTTCAATAGGCCACAATGAGCACAATCACTGCTTCCTAAGATGGGAGTTAGGAAGGAAAGCTGAGACTGAGTTGTTTAGTGGGCGGCCTTTTATCTTGAACATAACCTGTTCCAGAGCAGGTTAGGTTGGCAGTGTAAGGTTACGATAAGAAGTGAATCACCTTTGCGACAGTGTTGTATTTATTCAGATGTAACAGGACTATTACGGGTGGAACAACAACACAAACCCTAGCAAATAAAGTTTTAATGACAGTCTACTTCTGGCATAGGTAGATTCTGGATATTTTGCTCTCTTTGATATTTGTACCCTGGAGAGCTGTCATCAATTTTATGTGAGAGTGACTCAGAGTGTTTGTTTGAGTGAGAATTAAACACCACCAGACTGCAATGTAAAATGTTCTGCTCATTTATATAATGTAATCATATATATATAATAATAAATATATAATATAATCACGAATGGGTTTATTTATTTATTTTCAATCTTTATCCACAATCTGGAAGTGAAGTGAGTTAAACAGATTGCGTTTCCACCACATGTAATATTGAGATATACAGTGGCTTGCAGTTAGCAGCAGGACGTTAGTTTGTGTTGTTTGTTTTTGTGCTTTTATGTCGACAGTCTCGATTTCTTTATTAGACTTTTTGCACTGAAAGGCCCAGCCGATAGGGATTTTTCGATCAAAATCCTTGAATTATTTTAACTTGAGCTGCTCGGAAACAAGGATGAATTTTTTTACAAAAAGAGTAATTTCTGTAAAAATTCCCTGACCTCTAAATCACAGCTCTATGTTGACTGTTCTTTATTTGACTCTCTGCTTTGGTGTGACACACTCTGTAATTTTTTATTATTCATCTGGATCCAGCAGAAGGTTGTGGCCTTGGAGGCATCAAATAAAAGCAGGGCGATACAGCAGCTTATCTCTGGTGAAATTCACAAAGCTTGCAGGGACTGAGAGAGGGAGCATGCCTCCGTGTGCTACCACATCGTTGCCATGGTGCTTGGGGTCTGGAAACATTCTAGAGTTTCCATGACATTGCCACGGCGACTGGGATGACTTAGTGAAACCAGCCTTGTACCTTTATTCATTTTCTGTTTTTTTTTTTTTTAGTTTTTTTTTTTTTTAAGTGAATCTATCTGCTTCTCCTCTGTTTTGGCCAGCAGGACTGACCTCACCCCCCCATCCGTCACCCACATTTTGGCCTGCTTCTGTCAGCTGGCTCTTTTAAGTCCTCCTCCCCCTCCACTTTCTGAGAACTAACTAGGCTTTGTAAAGAGCTTTTTGTGTAGTGATTAACACCAAGTTTGGCCAGACCGTTCTGTGCTTGTTGAGTGGCGACACAGAATCATGATGTGTGTGTGAGAGAGAGAGTGAGACAGAAGGAGAGACCGAGACAGAGAGACAGGTTGGGGTTTTAGCAGCTCGTGTAACAGTAAGTAGAGAGGAGGCATAATGGAGTAGCCAGATGAGATTTGACCTGAACTGTGCGATTGGGGTGAGCGTTCTTGTCCTGATCTGATTATGTAACACTCATAACTCTGGCCAGCGGCAGCAGCAGCTGCCTGGAGATAAGGGAGAGTTGGCATAAGGACTTGGGAACCACATGGCTTTGTATTATTCTGTTTTTAAGTAAATTCCCGGGAAATCATTTATATGCATTTAAGAAAGCTGATGTTTTGGTGTTTCCTAATTCTAGTCCACGGGACCCACTGTCGCCCCTGCCTGTTTTCCCCACTCCTGGTCCAAACTGATGGCCCATTAACAGGTTTTTTTTAATGACAAACCGATGAGGTGATCCATTCACTAGAATCAGATGTCGGAGCAAGGACAAATCCAAAGCAAGCAGAACTGTTGATTAGTGAAACCTCTTTTTATAACTCATCTAGACCTGAACATCCATCAGCCTGCATAGAGTGAGCTTAAAGTCAGCATTAGGATTTATATCAGAAAAATGCACCGAGGATCAGCTGATCCTGGAAACCAGACAAATCAGTCCAATCATGAACGCATAAAAGCATCTTTCGCCTTGTCAGAGAGACGCAAATCTTCTTAATCTCTGTTTCTTTTTTTTGTCAAAAGTACCATCCTCTCGATGACTGCCGCTCGACGCTGCATGCCTGATGTCTCTGTACACATCCCACACTGTCCTTCTGAGCTCAGCTTCTTTGGGGCTCCATTTTCTCCATTTCTGACAGAGTCAGAGTTTTATAAGTTGCTACTGCACATAATAAATCTTTCACCTCCGCAAGCTGTTCTTGCCATGCTGGTAAGATCTTGCGTTCGGACAAACGATCTTCTGTTTGCCAATAGAGCCTCGTCTCACACGAGCTCCACAAGTGAGAACACAAGACATTTGTTTACATACAAGGCCTGTTCCCTTCTCTCTTTCTAATGTCTGCTGTTTACAGCTCTGGGACAAATAACACTTTACAGCCTCAGATTCAGTGGGAGACGGAAAGATTAGATTGTAAAAAAATTGCATCCCGTTTGATTAAGCTGTTGTGTAGCAACCTAAAAGTTTCCTTTTATTTCTCTCTCTGGGATGTTTGTTCTGTTCTTTGTTCTCACCTCTATGTTTGTTTGTTTGTTTCAAATCTGTGATAAAGAGAAGGGAAATTCAGTACTCTGTCATAAACCTGTTTATGGTGCCATTTTTTTCAGCTCGCTTTTGGCAACCGTACTAAATCCCACCAGTTCAGTAAAGTATTGCATTCAAATCTATACGAGATTACGAGTTAAAACCAAACGCTTATGCAACTGCGATTATTTAATGAAGTGTGGCGTTTTTCTGCGCATCAGTGACATGCATGCGAGTGCACCAGAAAGCACGTAGTTCATTATCTTGAAAATGCACCTCATGTGCTTATCATCTGCCAATTACCGTGAAAAAGCCCACAAACTTTGAACGAGTGAGATTTTATTTGGTGTCTGTGGTATTTTGCTGAAGTATGGAAATGTAGTATTTTTCTTGGGTTAAAAAAATCCCCAAAGCATTAGACTGAGCTACTTTATGCATGGGAACTCATATAAAGTTGTTGTTTTTAGTTTTTTTTTTTTTTTTACAACATCTCATGTTACAAAATAATATGGGACATTTTTGCTCTGGAGCCATCTTTTACCTGCCAGATTAAATCACTCGAGAGTGGACAGATACCCACAAACATTTGGTATTAAGTAAGCTAACAAATATTAGCCGGAACAGATTAGCCAATAAGTCACTTTTGACAGTGTGACATGACATATTTTTGTCACAATCGGTGCAGAACTGACCAGTCTTGTTGACCAATTGCCTTTCCATACGAAACAATGCGTATTTAAAGTTTAGAAGTTGCTTCTTTTTTTCTTTTTTTATTTGAAGACTTTATCTGACCCAATGTTGTAGCTTGATACATATTTCTATTGGGCTCTATTTATTTATTATGCAAATTCATTTTAAAGCAAGCAAGTAAAATAAATTTGATCTGATATGACATGGTGTCAATATTACAGCTTCTCTTTCAGTGGAAAAGGTGGTGTTTATATATCATTTACATTGTTTTCTTTCCTTGCTCACAGGCTCAGCCCACCGCAGGGCTCCTCAAGATCTGTGTGTTGTCTGTCCATCATCCTTAAGAGAATATTTCTTCTCCCGCAGAGCCCATAGTGAGGAACGGCCGCCCTCCATCAGCCCACAGTGTCCACTCTTTTCTTCACCAGTACTCGGGCTCTTTTAAAAAGCCGCCAATACAACGGCCTCGGAGTGTCATTGGAGGAGGTCTTGGCTCTCTCATGGTCATGCCTCGCAATGGCAGTCGCCTCGGTGAGACTTTCACACACTGCTCATGGTCACATTCGATAAGCTGTGTTTTTTTTTTTTTTTTGTTCTTTCTTGCCCCCAAACACACAAATAGTGCCTGAAACTTCTGCTTATTTGATTTTTATGTTGAAGTTGCTGTGGCGAATAGATTTGAAGCGACTTTTATTCAAATCTGACCGAAAGCTCAAGATTTGAATATGCTTAAATTTAACTTGCACATTTTCCGCCGTGGCAGCTGAGGATGAACAAACAGTGGTGTGTTGTGTGGGAAAACATGCACGCAAACTACATTCTATGACACATTAGCATCGACACATGATTATCAGTTGAAGAATCTTGCCATTTCATTCCACTCTTCTTTCTTTTTGTTAGGAGAAATAAAATACTGACACTTTCAAGCAAATCAGCACTTTGGATGAAATCATATTTGATGCATGACTTTTTTCCCTCGCAAGCCACCGATGGACGTAAAATCCTTCTGTCAGACTTATTAAACTTTTATTTATTTTCTGTATTGTCTGCCTGATACAGGCGGGAGCTTGATGAGACCTGGGGAGCTCGTAAAGTGACCAATAGGGCGTTTCTCAAGTAGCGTTAATCTCTGCCCCGTTGCCACAGACCTGCTCTCTTAGTTCAACTCAATCCTTCATCCTCCTTTTTCCTCTCGCTGTGCTCTATCTCCTCTCCAGATATCGTCCATGAGAATATGAAGATGGGGTCAGATGGGGAGAGCGACCAGGCATCGGGGACGTCCTCTGACGAGGTGCAGTCGCCCACGGGTGTTTGTCTGAGGAACAGAGGGAACAGACGCATCTCTGCAGAGGTGAGTTTGTCTCTGGCCTTTTCAGATTGTCGATATCCTAAACACGGCCTCTCTTGTTTTTTTTCAGTCTGGATCTGTTGTTGGACGTGAGTCACTAATCACATTTGCAGGCTCTGACATGTGAATGTTCTCCAACGCGTTCACATGTCTTGGTTTGTACCTTGCTGAGTCATTCCACCACCTCTTTTGTGAGTGATCGCACGTTTGGATGAATTCACTCAAATCAAAGCAGTCTGAACATTTCATCAAAGATTCTCCTGCAGGAAGTGGATGAGCAACTCCACGCTGTAACTGCGCGTGGGCGTGTTCTCGACTCGAGCGCACACGTCAAAATCATGTCGTCAACCACTCACACAATCTTTGCAGGACTCTCGCGCACAAATCACTGATTAATGTTCGTGTTCTTCTGAACATGGGTTTGAAATCTGTTTTTAAAAAGCTTTTCCATTTGTGACCGACACAAACCTCACACACACACACACACACACACACACACACAGATATATCTCCATTCACGGGCACCCTGATTTTCACATTCCCCTCGTAGTTACATAACACCAACATGTTATCTCTGTGCATGTCTTTTAAAAATTTTTTTTTTTTTTTTTTTTTTTTTTTTTTTTTCAAAGGGATTGCGTTTCACTACCAGCATTCTTGGAGTCCCAGTTGTTTCAGTTTAGCTAGATTTTTGTGAATATGTAAGCCTTTCCACAGTGGCTCTACATATTCACAAAAGTCTAGCTAAACTGAAGAATTTATTAAAGCCTTCATTCCAAATGTCCTTCATCCTGCATAAACTCGAGGCGAAACATGAAAACTTTATGAATGGAAAGGGAAAAAAAATCGAGCCATAATGTGAAACCGTTACAAAAAAGGCAGCACTCTCATCGTTATCACTGTGCACACAGTGTTAAATGCTATCAGTTCAGAATAAAGTGAGCGAGCACTTCTCCGGTTTGCAAAGTATGTCCTCTCAACACGATACAAACCTTTTTAATGGTCTACGTGTAAAAGAAAAGGTGTCAACAGACGAAAGTTTTACCTTTATATCTGGAAAACAGATCATTGATGGCGTAGCTGTGCAGCAACGGTTTGACTCACAGTTTGCAACTCAACATTGCCATGTAACCGCAGTCAAATGTGACCATGTTTCATGAGTCTTGCTTAAGTGACAGTAACAAGATTACCTGTTTCTGTCAGCTGTCACCATTTAGCGTGTTTTCACTGATGGATGTAAGCTCTCGCATGCAGGCGCCTCTAAGAAAACAGAGGCAACCGACTTCACTGTTGCGACTCCACAGATTGCTGACTTGGGTTGTGTCTTCATTAGTTTAAAAAAAACAAAAGAAAACAAAGGATAATGCATTAATTTCTTTTTCTGACATGTTTTACTGTAACAGCAGGAAAAGCTATTTAATTTTGACATGATGTATGGGATGTATTTGAGGCTTTTGCGCAGCATATGACATTATGTATCTCTCTCCGTCTCTTTACAACAAAGCGAAGAATTGGAGGCTTGATCTTACACCTTTAAAAGCCGGTGCAACACACGTGCATTCATCTGCGGAGAGTACATAAGGTCGTAATGGACTAACTGCTGTTAATAGGAATTAAGGGATGAACACCTGAAATCAGGAGTCAGAACGACTGATGGCCCACTTTCACCGCAAAAGTCCCAGACGGAAAGAAATGGTCAGCCATAATGTACAAGAACGTGTGTCGAGGAAAGGGATTAATGCCCATCTATTGCTTTTAAGTACAGCCATCTTTTGCATTTTCAGCAAAGAGACTGAGCTAAGTCGGTTTCAGAAATCAGTATGTTAAAAAGAAAAAGAAAAAAAAAAAAATAGATAAATAGTGGTAGGATAAATGCTTTTTAATTATGCAATATGCATGTGTTGGAATGTGCAGTTTTGAACTGTGTTGCATGCCACCTGATGGGTAATCATAGGAGGAGTGGTCTTTTGATTAAAAGATAATAAACACTCAATACTGCAGAGCCACTGGAGATCGCTGAGCAGATGGCAGCATCTGCACAGACAAACCTGGCAAACGAGACTGCGGGAGAGAGGAAAAAAAACCAAAACAGTTAAGCAGCGTTCTCCATTGTGGGCTTCCCACGCACAGGCACATGACACATCACCTCTTGCTGTGTTCTGTGTGTGCAGGCAGTGTACCTCACGCTTCCTGTGACTGTTTCACAACCATAAAAAAAAAAAGTGTTGATTTGGACAGAGGCACAAAAGCAGTTGCACTTTGTGTTTCTGGCTGCCCGGCACACACACTGCATTGTTGTGAGAGTGACTTAGGGTTGGCTGTTGATGAAGTGATCCAACAGTGAAATCGCTGTGCAGCCTTCTTCTTTGTCCTCTTTGTGCTACTGGGAAGTTAGGAGAAGGAACAGCGGAGACAGAGAAATAGCAGAGAGAAAGAACGGCAACATCCCTCCGTGTGGTCAGTGAGCGGGTCGTCCTTCTCTTGCTGCAGAGGAAGCAGTGACTGCTTTGGGATTACATCATAAGGATTACTGTAATACGGTCCAGATGGGCCCCCGTTGTAGCAAGTTAGAAGAACTTGATTGGACGACTATGGGAGGGTTGGATGGGAGCAAAGGTCAGGTGGCTGATGGCATCATTAGTTCTGAAGACAAACTGCCAATCCTGGCTGTGCATACGGAAACCGCAGGGCTGCTGTAATGTTTTTAAAAGATGCAGACATCATTGCAGCCTGTGATCACAGAGCATCTGGTATTTATATGGCTGCAGTTGGTGAACTGCTGATTGATATGCCATCAGTCATTTGTTCCACAACATTTCGAAAATAATCAAAAATATCGTCCATCATAGTGTGACCGAACCGCATGTTGATGTTCTAACATTTCGTTTTAATAACATAAATAATAAAAGAAAAAGAGTTGGCAAATAAAAGGATTTGAAAAATCAGGACCTGGGGAATTATTGATATTCTTGTTTTGAAATAATTAAGAGAAAATAAACGTTTAAACTTTACTGATAAACTCTATCTACATGTTGAGAGGTTTTTGCCTGATTATTTTTGGCTGCTGGTTAAGCATGATAGATAAACAGAAGATAACGACACTGCATCTTGAATGTTGGCGTTAAGATTTTATAAACTGAGCCAATTAATTAGTTGATAAGAAAACAGAAGAAGTTTGCTTAGTTTGCCTAAAATGAAACCGCATTCCAGATAGCAGCTCTTCACAGCACAAAGTCTGTCTGCAGAGCATCAGCTTGTAAAGGAAACATCACTTTCTGTAAGCCGACCGTAGGTCTAAATGCGTCGGCCGTAAACCACCTCGCAGGCAAAAAGCCGAGTCACCGTCATATTTGACTAAAAGGCTGAAGGTCAGCTGACCTGTCCAGAGGCAGTCACATTCAGTTACAGATTTATCAGCCTGCGAGCGAGCATGTGTTGAAATGTGAAAAAGTTTAAAGTTGCATATTTGTGTGTACGTGGGCGGGGGAGGGCGAGGTGTAGATGTCCAGTGTTACCTCAGACGGTGGGGGTGGGGGGTAGAGTTAAAGCAGCAAGAGAAGCCGGATTAACAGTGATCTAACAAATGAAGGAAGTGTATGCTGGGAAGAATCCAGCTGTTGTATTGTGTGATTTTTATGTAACAAGTCATCAGGATCATGGTGTGGTACTTTGGTACTCCGGAAAAGACTTTGCCCTGAATTCCTAAAGGGCTGCACAGGCAACTTTATTAAAACAAAAGATAATCAAACCTGCATAGGAGCATGTGGCTGCACGTGTGTTACACTCTGTTGTAGACTGGTTCTTATAGATTCTGCGCGTTTCCTTTGGGTTTCTGACGTTCTCCTGCGGATCATTTGTGTTTATTTTGAGTTCACTCTGTTTGCTTAGGGTGTGATGCAATCCTTTCTTGGATTAGGTTACATGTTTTAATCCATTTGTGTTTGTGTGCGTTTGCAGGACTTGAACAAACGTTTGTCCCTCCCGGCTGACATCCGGATACCCGACGGTTACCTACAGAAACTACAGCTGAGCAGCCCACCCTTCGACCAGCCGCTGAGCCGACGCTCCCGCCGAGCATCACTGGTGAGGAAGAGGAGGTTGAAAATGGTTGGATCGATGGGATTTAAATGAGAAAAGATGAAGGCTAAACAAGTAGATGTTTACTGTGAATAATGTGAACTGAATGTAAGCGTTAAACACGTTTCATTATCTAAGCGTGGAAAAGATTTCACAGGCTGTAAACAGTTATTTCTATTAGTTGGTGATTTCCATCTCGACAGTGACACATGTTACGTGCTGTAAGAAGTACAGAAAACATCTTCTGTCTCAGTTAACGTCATTATAATCTCTGATTAGCACTTGTTTTTAAACTATATAGAAAGAAAAACAAGTATTTCACATTAGGATGCACAATACTCATACAGAAAATCCTGCTCTATGATATGGGCGAACATTCGAGACTTTGCACGACGATCATCAGTGAAAGTGGGACACCGTTACAGGACGCCGCCTGATGTCAGCTCCTGTGGATGATATCCAGAACAAACTATGCTCACTCCTTGGAACAAAACTGCGACAGCGTGTCTTTGCTAAAGAACAGTAAAAGATGTCTGGTGAAGGCTGTAACTTGTTTTTGGTCGGACGCGTAGAGATAAATTTGATCACTGGAGTCCAGCGTGTTTAGAGTGATCTTGTACACAGTGAATCACAGAGGTGGGAGTATGATGATATGGGGCTACATGAATGCAAACGGTGTTCGGGAAATTACAGATGCAGAAGGCTTAATTAACGTATGCAAAAATACCCAAAAGTTAGCTAACAAGATGTCAGGAATTTTAAAGAGAAAGATGAAGCAATAGTATAGTTTTGGAGAATAGAAGCAGAAATGCATTGATAAAGATAGCTTTGAGAGGCCTTCTTATATTTAAATGCAGCTAGAAACAGAAGTACAAGCTCCCGCCTTGCCTTGAGACTGTCTAAGCTCATCC
This sequence comes from Odontesthes bonariensis, assembly GCF_027942865.1. Taxonomy (NCBI): domain Eukaryota; kingdom Metazoa; phylum Chordata; class Actinopteri; order Atheriniformes; family Atherinopsidae; genus Odontesthes; species Odontesthes bonariensis. The sequence goes on along the minus strand of NC_134512.1, from coordinate 23,500,272 downwards.
TTTCTTGTCATCATGTGTTTCCATTGCACCCCAGCATTCACTTTGTCAGCAACCTCAGTAATTGGCTTGTGGTTTTACTGTGAATGTGCATCTGTCAAAAGCAGAACTGGGGAGTAACACTGCCTCGCCTAGTCCCTCATTTGCATACATGCTCCCCTGCAGAGTTGTTTATAAAGCTCTCAGTGGCTTAACTTGTGTGTTTGACACCCTGACCTTTCAGCTCGGCAGGCATTGGTGAACTGCTTTAAGCTTCTCTGCTCATGTTGCCGCAAAGGCTCTCTTCTTTTTGCTTCTTCTTACAGAGGTTCTGTTTTAGTAATTAGTTCTACATCATAGTTGTTAGATAGTTGGAATGTGTTCAGCTTATCACTGAGTGGTAATAAAGTTTAAAAGGCATTCATCTCCTTTGTAATGCTAAGTTTATCAATCTATAATGGGCCTTTTTTTTGGATTAATCAAACTTCAGTGGTGGAATTCAATGTGATTCATATGATTTCCACACATTAAAGAAGTTTTTATGTCCTTAAATGGGAAACAAAATGATGCACTGCTTTTTCTTCTGTGTATTAAGTTAGCTCTGGGGATGAAGTTGGTTATCTCTTGGCTCGCCCATGATCGAGCACATTGTAAAAGCCAACAGTCCCTTGTCGCAACAGAGTAGTCAGGATTTTGGTTCGGGTGTTTGACCTCTTTACATCCTCCTCTGATGCTGTGCGGCCGCCATAAGAATTTGCCGTCTTGTCTGTAAGCGTGTCACTGCCAATAAAGATGCCACCCACATTTATGTTGCTTGTCCTTTTCTGTTCTCCAGTCAGAGATTGGATTTGGGAAGCTGGAGACCTACATCAAACTGGACAAACTGGGGGAGGTACGTGAGACTGTTTAACCTCGACTTCCTCTCACTCATCTCCCAGCTGCTACTGTTGTCATGGTGGAGTGATGAACAGAATGCGACTATTTCATTTTTATCTCCTGACATCCGGAACGTGCTGCACAAGTCCAACGTCTTTCCTTCTATTCTTGGTCTCCAGGGCACGTATGCCACAGTTTTTAAGGGGAGGAGTAAGCTGACGGACAATCTTGTGGCACTGAAGGAGATCCGACTTGAACATGAGGAGGGGGCACCATGCACAGCTATCCGAGAAGGTAAGATGGCTTAAAGCTCCGTAGTCATTGTTGTTATTATGAGGTTGTTATTGGTGTTATGTTTGCCACTGCATCCCACTCCCAGACTAAGAAGTGGACAATCTCAGATAGAGTATGAAGTTCCAGGGATAATGGAACTGTGACCGTACACCCTGTGTTGTGGGCGAAGGGAGCGGGGTTGTTTTCAGCTTAGTTAGGTTATTGTGACCTTAGAAAGAGAATGATGCTGCTAACACGGCAGTCCCAGAATCATCAGAGGGAGAGACAAAGAGTTTATAACATCTGCCTTCTGTGTTTTTTTTCTTTCTTCTTCTCAGTGTCTCTTCTGAAGGACCTGAAACACGCCAACATTGTGACGCTGCACGATATCATCCACACAGAAAAGTCGCTCACACTGGTTTTTGAATACCTGGTAAGACCAGCTACAGTCACCTTGTCCATGACTCATTTGTTATTCTCCTCAGGAATGCTAAAATGAACGTATTTCACATTGTTATTCATGACCCTCTGCGGAGCAGAGGCTGTTTACCAACAGATGTAGTTTCTGGGCTTGTTGGCTCACTAACGCCCTTTCTCCCATCCAGGACAAAGACCTTAAGCAGTACATGGATGACTGCGGGAACATCCTGAGCATGCAGAATGTCAAGGTGAGCTTCGGCAGGTGGCCTGTTGGCCCAGCCACCTTCAGCTGTCAAGACTTTTTGGCTTCTGGTGTCAGTGCTTGGAACACTGTTTGTGTGCCCCCTGGTGGCCACGTGCAAACTCTGGAATCAGTGAAATATGCAGTCTTAACCTCACTTTTCCTATGAAAAGTGACATTCAGCAACAGCATCTGTAAGATGTTTGTTTTATTCACTATAGAAATCTCTTTCTCTAGATTTTTTTGCTCCAGATCCTGCGAGGTTTGGCCTACTGTCACAAGCGGAAAGTTCTCCACAGAGACCTGAAGCCCCAAAATCTGCTCATCAATGACAGAGGAGAACTCAAACTGGCTGACTTTGGTAAAGAACACATTATTATACATGTATATGCATTATATCGCAATTCTAATTATCATTCATGTACTCATTGGATGGAACAATGATGGCAGTTTTTGTATTTCAAAAGGATAATATTTTACTAATATTGAATGTAGTAATAGGAGTAGTTTTTATGAGTATTTAGTCTTTTGCAGTAAAAAAAAATGAGAATCTTCCAAATGTGTTTGCTTGATTTCTTCTTATTTTGCCTGTATCTGCTCCACAGGCCTGGCAAGGGCAAAGTCGGTGCCCACTAAAACATACTCTAACGAGGTTGTAACTCTTTGGTATCGGCCTCCCGACGTGCTCCTGGGCTCCTCTGAGTACTCCACACAGATAGACATGTGGTGAGTGCAGGTGGTGGCAACTGTTAGGAAAAGCCCAGATGTCTTCACAGTGGAGAGGTGCAGGCGAATGTGATCCTCAAACATTGTTTTACACGATAGCTCGGTTTGCCCATTTTATGGAAGAAGTACAGATGTTTGGCCCCTCTGACTTTGATGTGGCATGTGCTGCACTCTTTAGAATCAAACTCTGAGCGATTTCCCCCCAAATTTCAGCTTTCTGAAATCAAAGTAAGCCTCGCTGTAGATGTTTTGTGTTGGTGTGTGTGACAGAGTTCAACTACCCTGTAAATATTCCGCTCAAAGAATGTGATACAAGCATTTAGTGCGAGTCACGAATATTTGCTGAGTTAGATTGGTGTTAAAACTGTGTGTCTTCCTGACCTTTTCCCTCTGTCCTGTCTGGCAGGGGTGTGGGGTGTATATTCTATGAGATGGCTGCCGGCAGGCCCCTGTTCCCAGGCTCCACAGTGGAGGATGAGCTGCACCTCATTTTCAGGCTGTTAGGTCAGTGCTGCCCCCTGCTGACAGGGATTGCTCACACCTTTAACATGAGCCTATAATTGCATTAACCCTGGCATGTTGCCCCTGTGGCTGCGTGAAAAGCCCCTCCAGCTGGCGCAGTAAAGTCTGATTCTAACAGGGATGATTAAATGTCCCTCCACAGGCACTCCGACAGAAGACAACTGGCCTGGAATATCATCTATCGACGAGTTCAAGTCTTTTAAGTTTCCAAAGTACAAGGCACAGCCCCTGATCAATCATGCACCAAGGTAAGATGGGAATATTCACTCTCTGTTTTTAACTTTCTGTATTTGGAATGTATTTTTAAGCCCACAACATATGCAGTGTTACATCTGATGACTTCAGTTATTTATACTGCAGCTATAAACCCTCACGGTATCTAACGCAACCCCCTCAATCTCTTTTGCTAGTCCACTTATCGTTGGAAATGGGGACGAGCAAATCTTTCTTGTGAGACCCAGGTATAAGAGAAGGGCTCCTATGTGGAGCTTTTTAGCTTTTAGACCCAGACATTAGTCTTACTTGGCTGTTTAGTTAGGAGTGTGTGCACTTTGTCACTTCCTGCAAGGAAATCCTGTGGAATAGTTGACTCTGTTTGGCTCAGTTTCCTTCCTTACACCCGGCAGCATCTGTGAGTCACCCCACCTTACTGACCCCACTCCCCCCTCTTTTCTCTCCACTCTTCATCCCCCACCCCTCTGCAGGCTGGATAACGATGGAATTGACCTGCTGATGTCATTCCTAAAAGTGAGTGGCAACATATCTGCCAGGAATTGATACGATGTTAAAAGCAGACTGACACATTTTGCAGCTATGTTAAGACTGGGAATTTGGATGGAAGTGCATAAAGTGCATGCCAGCACATTCACATCCAATCACATGCTGCTGACCCAATTATTTAGTTCTTGAACAGCTTTAACTTTCTGGGTTTTTTTTAATTATTTTTTTTATTTCTTCCCCCTCCTAAACCTCAGTATGAATCAAAAAAGAGGATCTCTGCTGATGAAGCAATGAGGCATTCGTACTTCAGGAGCCTGGGGCCACGTGTGCACACGCTGCCAGAGAGTGAGTAACAGTATTGTGATGTAGTTATGCCATCAGCAAGGTACAACTTGAAGGATGGTGCAGTGTGAAGCGAGGCCCGTTTACAGCCTCGTAACAAAGGCATCGCTCTCCCGGTGACTTGTGTTGCGCTGACAGACTGTATCTTTGACAGACATATCCATATTTACACTGAAGGAGGTGCAGCTGCAGAAAGATCCCGGCTACCGGAACTCTTCATACCCTGATTCAGGTGAGGATTAATGAGTCGAGAAGAGCGAGATGTAATGTGCCGAAAGGGGCAAGTGCATGCTTTTGTGGTGTGGCCCTCTGATTTGCCTACTTGGCAACAAGGTAAAGCAGTTACAACAGTAAGAGAATCTGACAGAACTCGCAGTCTATTTTCTAATAAGTTGCCGAACAGAAACGTATTTCTGTATTTAACTCCATTAGATCCAAACAAATATGCTTAGGCAACAAATAAAACGTAAGAATGGTTTGATTTATTAATGAATTTTATTTGGACGGGGATTTTTCTGGCTGTCTTTTTCAACAAGATGATGCCAAACCACATTCTGCAGGTATTACAGCAGCAAACAGCTGAGGTGGAGTAATAATCGGGTGCCGTATCTTTGTCTACTCCCTTATATTATGGGATCTGTAGTCCGGAATTTAGAGCCTGGTTATACGTTTATTTCTCTCCAGAGTTCGACTTTCATGCCCTTTTTTTATTGTTCCCCATTAGGCAATGGAAAGAGCAGAAGACAAAGCATGCTGTTTTAAAGTTTCTGGACTGGACCTCGTTTTGTTTAGTTTTTCTTGTTGTTTCGGTGGGAAAGATCTGCGAGCTGTACAATCCTGCGGACGGATCAGTACCCAGAGAATGGATGTCGGCGGTTGAACGTCGTGATCATCACTCCCCACCCCCGGACTTTTGGGAAAACTTGTTGACAGTATAACCCTCAGCCTTCCCAGGTTTGGCCTGAACCTGGCTCAGATGAGAGACATTTGTATACTGGACATCGATATTTATTGAGAACGAGAATTTGCTGCTAAATTCAACTACTGTCTAGAATTCTAACAGGCTCAGTCACTTTAATGAATACATGCAATGTGTGTTGACTTTTAACATTTTTTTTGAAGTGATGGTATACTTTTTGTGTTCTTTTTCCTGTTTTTTGGGGTTACTGTTACAATTGTCAAACCTAAAACTCCATCTGAAAGCTCGACGTGTGTAAGGTCTCACAGATAGAGGGATGTTTTTGTTGGAGCTCAAAGAGGGAGGAGGGGGGTTGACGTTCTGTCTCTGTTGCCATGGTGCTGAACTCAGCTGCACAAATCGTTTGTGACCATTTACTCCAGAAGGTTCCTGAGGCCAGCTTTGATATAATAACCGATCACCTTTGATACCGATACAATAGCAGTGCTGGACAGCACTGTGCGAAAAGAGGGGAGAACAAAAACAAATCATTCACTTCAAGATGCTGGCATATCATTCCAGGATGATGTGGTCTCAGTCGTGACCAATGAAGAAATGCAGAAAAAAAAAGGCAACAAAGTTATTAACGAGGGCATTACGGGAAGAAATCGTGAATATTTAAGGACACCGAACAATCTCCTAGTCATTGTTCTTTTTCCACCCCGAGGCGGTGCGAAGTAAGTTCCCAGCGCTGGACTCGGCATCGCCGCCTTCATACGTTACAGGTGGCTCTCCTGTCCGTCATTCCCATGTCCATCAATGTAAAAGTTGATCTTTTTTTCTCTGGGTTGCCTCTGTCATTGTGTTGCACGTCTGCTCTGTTGTGTGATGAAGCACACAGCCACTGAACTCCAAATTCAGGAAGCACTAGCTCTAGTCGCCCCTCCCCCTCACGCGAGTGAGTCACAAGTCTATTTAACAGTGTTACAAGAGACGTTTTGTATTATATTCTTTAACTTTATTTGTGAATAACTCTTTGTGTGGGATTTTGTTGCAGATGTCCCTCCCATATTGGATTTTTTTTTTTCTTTTACAGAGCAAAGACAATTAAAATCTAAAGTTTAAACAGAAAGTCCTGTGAACAGTTTTTCTTTTCTTTCTTTAATTCACAACTGCTTTGTTTCAGATGCTGAGTGAAATGTTTACAGAAGGAAAAACCGCGACGATGCTGTTCGAGCATTCAATGCTTCGTTTATTGAAAATGACAAAACATTCTTCACAATACAAAAAAACTTAAACTTACAGAATACATACTGTATACCAAGTCCAGTATAAAAAGAACAGTTATAAAGGTTTTCATTGATTTGAAATCTCGTCTTCGTTAAAAGATTTTTGAAATGAAGCAAAAAAAAAAAAAAAAGGCACAGCCGGTACTGAGAAGCATAGTGCATACATTACATACAATACCACGTAAGTGAAACGGCCCGTTTCACATTGTGTTTTAAACATTTAAGAGGGGGGGGGGGGGAGAGAAAGAGAGAAAAAAAAAAGATTGAGTAAAACAAAGCTCTGCAGAGAATGAGCGACTGGCTAGCCTCTCTCAGCTCTCATCAGGTCCGATCTGTCCACTGCGGACAGGCTCATGTGGAAATGTGCTGTACTTCACCACGCACGTCTCTCAGACATCGTGGCGTATGGCTTCTTACCAAGTGCTTTCAACCATTACAAATCGGAAGCAACTCAAGTGCAAAATAAAAAAGTGAGGTCAGGTCTCTTTTTTTCTAAAGTGGAATTTGACAAGGTGAGCGCCGCGGCTGCTGATAACGGAGACACTTTTCGATGGGAGACTAATAGTGATGGGACTTTTTTTTTTTTTTTTTTTTTTTTTTAAAAACAGACCCTGGATCAGGATTTGTGGGTGGTGGGGGACAGGAGCAGAGAGGAGGGTGTTCCTTCCAGGCTTGGCAGAGGGACCGGCATGTGTCCGTTGATTAGGCTGGGGAACTGTGGAGGAAGAGAGAAGGGCTGAGAGTTAGCGGGGTGGCTGCTTTCCGGAGAGGAACTGCAGCATTGTCACTGTTCTGGTTTCCTGTTTTTTTTTTTTGTTTTTTTTGTTTTTTTTTGTTTTTAAAAAAAAAAAAATAAATAATCAAATCACTGCCTCTTCCTTTTCGTCTCTATCCAGTGTATCTCCACAACAGCAGGACAAGTCAACATTATTTTTGCACAAAGAATCTGCTGTGGTGCGTGTGCCTGTGGAGGTGGTGTTGTGTGCTTTTCATAAATGAGGAGCAGCTCTCAAACCAGTCCACCCTGTTCAGACTGGCTCCCTTGGGCTCAAACAGGAAGTATTCACAGGATTTCCTCTGCCTCATACACGCACTGAAACAGGACACCTCTGCAGGACCTGCTTACAAAGTCTCAACTAGTTTCACAACCGTTGGGTGTCTGCTGCTGTGCAAATACTAGAAAACATGTTTCAGTTTTTTTTTATTTTTAAAAAGCTTCTTTTCAAGTAAATACCTGCTTTAGATAGAAATCTGCTGGATAAAGAGCGATTGTGCGACCTTAGTTGGGGCTGATCCTCTCATTTTTAGGATATTGGGTACCTACTTGATATCTTTAATTCTTTTTCCTCTTGTTATCTTTACAAAACCTGATTAGTTGAACTGAATGAGGATTTTTACAGCAGCACAGCTTCACAACTTCCTCCTTCGTGTCAGCAAACTTCCAGTAAACAACAATCCTCTGAATAAACCTTCTGTTCTTATCTGCTAGTTTTGGCCCTTTCTCATGCTTGTCGTTTACACCTGTGTGTGCTTCGTACCTGGAAGAGGGAGCTGTGGCCCTGCAGCCGGGCAGGACTGAGCGGTGCGACGGGGCTCAGGCTGCTCCAGAAGTGGATGCCTGACAACAGTGGACTGTGAGTCAACAGCAAACCCGATGGAGTCTGTAAAGGGGCACCACAGATGGGGGATTTCATGTAAATAAGAGAAACCAATAAAGGTCATTTTTCTTTTCTTTTTAAAAAAAACAAACAAACGAAAACAGACAAACCTACTAAAGCACAAGTAGCAGAATATTTCTCTGAGGGCTTTAGTAATGCAAAACATGCTTAAATGGTAAATGGATGCTCATTGGCGTTTGGAAAAACAAACTGTCGGAACAGGAAGGAAGTCTGTGGTTTCTCCTCTAGAATACAGGGGTGATGAGAGGGGAAGAGGAGGCTTGTGGGGGGAGGATGGAGAAGTAAGCAAGGCAGAGGTAGGCAGTGGTCTTCAAGCCTTTGGAGCACAAGCTAGAGAGAAAACATATGAAATCAATTTCTTCTTCTCTTTCCCTCCCCCCTACTTTCCCCTGTGTCACCTCAGAGAAGTGAGCCAGTGCTGCTGTGGAGGGACCCAGCCCTGCTCCCATTATTAATGGAATTATTGGAGCATATGGCATCACTTAGCCCCCCCCCCCCCTCTCATAGGCTGAACTTGCAGAAGATTTCTGTAAATCGCTTGTTTCCCTCTGATCTCAGTGTTTCGCACTCGTAAACAGACGGTGTGGGAGAACTATTAATGCCTTTCTCAACGTGTGTGTGAACCACACTCTGATGTGGCTTTTTTTTTTTTTTTTGGTCACAACTCCAGTCCAAGCATATTAACTAAAATATTTGAGTAGATACTGGTTGACGCACGAGCCTTGGGTTTGTTTTGATCTCTTGCCACGACCTGAAAATATTCCAGCTCGATGGATTTGGCACTAAATATGACGCAGAGGAGCCCGCCGTCAAATCTCACGTTAAGTCATCACCGTCTGCTGAGTCCACCATGCTTTTTTTTTTTTTTTTTTAAGCATTTGCTATACCTCTCAATTTTGATCTCTTACAACATATTTGAAACACTCCATTCTGAGCCAAAACGAGGAAGCAGCTCGTTTAAAAAACAAAACCAAACAAACAATGTTGTTTTAGACCATGTGTAAAGGCTCTTAACGACTTGAAATCATAAAAGTTTACCTTTTTCATACCTTCTCTCTCTCTCTTTTGTGAGGAGTTATTGGCTCAAGTGACTACCAAATAAATATAGCAGTAGTGTTTCCACAAACACATGCCAAGCTGGCTCAGATGTCTGCTGCTGTCTAAGGGCTTCAGGGACTCTGACATCATACTCTGGACAGATCCCATCACCCCCCCCTTCACAAGCCAGGCCACTGTTAAAAGAGGACCGACTTTGATAACATCACTGAATATTATTATGATTGTAATCGGGCTCAAAACTCTTTGTTGTGGCTGCCGGAGAGTTAAGGGATCCAGTTTGTCTTCAATTACCGAGAGAGGGTGCGGAAACGTGTTGTGACAAGATAGAGCTGAAGATAGTTTTCCAATAATCTTTGCATGGTTCAACCTGCACACACACCTATCAGTGATTAAAAGTTAACATGGATCAGCCACATCATCAAACCACCTGGCTAATACTCCCTAGGTCCTCCCTTGTTCTGCTCACACAGCTCTGCTGCACAGACCGTCTGCAACAACGTACGAGGGCACGTGTCCACCGGACCCAATGTTTTCAGGCAGAATGCTGCCTTGTAAAGATGATCACTGTTGCTCGCTTGACTGTCAGCGGTTTTAACATTGTGGCAGATTGTGTAACGTCTATCTCAGGCTGGAAAGCACCTCAGGAGAAAAGATGAATGAGTCAACGATTTCCAGAGCTCAAAACCATCTGACTCATGTCTAGAAACCAGGAAGGAAATAGCATCAATATTGCGTCCATCGTGCTTCCCAAAAGAGGTTATGATATAGTTGTACATGTTTTTAGGTAAGAGCCTCACCTGTGCAGTAAAGAAGGCAGGAGTGAGGGAGCCAGACGGCAGCGCTGGGCTGTTGAGGGCAATGGAACCGATGTCGCTCCCTGCCAGGAGCAGGGACGGGGTGGAGATCTCCAGAGCTTTGGGCTTTTTGCTTTTAGGAGGGAGTCCATCTCCTTGGTTACAACTATTAGTAGAACTACTTCTACCACTGCTGCTGCTCCTCTTTTCAGAAGGCTGCAGGGCTCGCTCCCTGTGCCCCGAGGAGAGATTGAGGGGCTGAGCGCTCTGGTCAGAGTCCTCCTCGTCCTCCTCTTCCGCAGCAGGGCTCCAGCTTCGGCCGAGCTGGGTGTGAGGGGAGGATGAGGAGTGGGACTGAGAGAGCGGCTTGGGTGGCCTGGGGGAGATGTAGGACTCAGACTTAGCAGGCTGAGGGGAGCTCCTGTCGCTGGTGTTGGTTCCGAAGCGGATGACGGAGCGCGGCTCCTCCTGGCGCTCACGCAGAGCACGAAGAAGCTCAGGCTGGTTCTGCAGGGGGCTGATACTGAAGGAAGAGTAGAGACCTGAGTGGAGGTAATCACTTCGACACTGCTGCGCCCCCAAGGCTGCCAGCGTCCTCCTCTGGGCCTCCTCTTCACCATCCTCTTCTTCCTCCTCTTCCATTTCCAGCCCATGAGCCTCTCCTTCGTGGAGGGGAAACCTTCCAGAGGCCAGGCCCATCTCCACCGCCTGCGGGTCCATCTTGAGGATCTCAGGGAAGGACACAAACTTATAGACAAACTTCTGGCCAATCACCTTTTTGATGATGTTCTGTAACACAAAGAAACACCAAGAAGGATGAACCGACTGCCAACGACACATATCACAGGGGATGTTTGACACCATTTCAGTGCCTCAAAAGCAAACTGCCCAACGGAAACTGTTTAGTTGCTAGAACACTACGTCACAGTCAGAGCTCTGCTGTGCATCAGAGGAGAAAGAGGAAATGGAAGTTTCTATCACGGGAAATCGTGGGTTTAAAGAAGAACAAAGATTTTGTCATAATACTACACACTCGCATGTTCTGTAGTTCCGATCAGCTACTAGTGACTGCTAACAGAGGCGGCTGGGTTCAAGTTTAAATTCACCTTGTCGTAGTAGTAGCGCAAGGCCCTGCTCAGCTTGTCGTAGTTCATGTTGGTCTTGTTCTTGCGTAGCCCCCACAGCTTTGCCACTTCCTCTGACTTCAGGAGCTTGAATTCGCCATCAGTCGAAGTCCAGCATATCAGGTGCTTGTGACTCTGGTCGAGCAGTAGCTGCAGCAGGAACTGCCACAGAGTGATGGCACTGTCCATACCTGCAGCAACACATCCGAACGGTTGGATCAGAGAGCGAAAAGGGGCTCAAATTTTAAAATCAAAGCGCTTCTTTCGATGATTTTTTATTTTTTTCCCCCTGCATCAGCACTCTCAGATGTCAGCTGACCCCTGAAAAAGCAACGCAATTACCTGGATGTGTAATACCTGCCAGATGTCAGTGACAGAATAAGCACAACGAGCCAAGGTGCTCTCTGTTCTTCTCGGTGCTGGCTAAAGTCTGTGTTAATCAACTGCCGTTAGGATTAAAGAGGCTGATTCAAACAAGACAAAACAATATTTCGCTCATTAAATACCTTTCCCCTCATTTCATTCTTCCAGCATGTTTTACTGCATGCAGATTAAATTGGGTTACTGGCTGAGGAGGGAACAGCCTGTTTGAGCAGTAACATGTGGTGTGAGGACGAGTAGAGCAGTCATGAATAGAACAGTGTGTGTAAAAGAGTATAGTGTAATGTGGCGGCAGCAGCGGGAGAGAAAAAAAAAAAACATAAGGAGGAACAACAGCTCAAGCCAGAAATATGCTGTGGTTCAACCTGGCCCTCTCTCCACAGGAAGTATGACGGGCCCAGGGTGGGTTATTCCTTTAATAGTGGAATGTGCAGCTTCCAAACTCCTGTCTGCCTACCAAGAGCACAAATAATTGGAGGGAAGGAGAGGGGGGCTGTCTGTCTGTCTGTCTGTCTGTCTGCCCCCAAAAGTCTGACCACCGACTGATTTGAAAAACTTATTTGACAGAATACAGAAGATTATGTTTGGAGTCATTTAAGTTCAGAAATAATGACCTGGTCATCGTCTTTTGCCAGTATAAATCTAACAGACCGTGTGCATACAGAGTATTGTATCTCATCACACTCTAAAAATCTGTTTAAGCCCCTAAAGTTCTATATCCCTCACGTTGTAGTTCCAACAAATGGTGACGCCAGAGAATGGTGACGCCAAATCACAGATGACACATGGGAGGAAGTCCGCTCCATTTATGTTAAACAACGGCTTCTCTCGGCTTACTGTCGGTGTAAGTGTGTTTCTGATTTGGACTTTTGCAGGTTGAAGACGTCACCTTGTGGTTCTTAGAAACTCTGCTGGCTCTTTTGCAGATGAACCAATAATTATTGGTCATTATCGAAGTTTTACATAATGAAGACAAACACACTAAACTGGTTTGAGCCTCAATATTTTCATGGTAACAATCCTAATTTGCTGAATAAACTGCCATGTTCTGACAGATTTCTGATGTTAAACTTTGCACTTAGTCTGGCATCTAAAGTATTCAACTTTAAATGTAAAAGTCAAAATGTTGACGGACAGGAGGACTGCGTTCACATTTTGGGATCTTTCCCCTCTTATTGGAGGAGTAACAAGTGACTAACAAAAGAAAAAGAAAACAATGATAAAAGGGCAGCTTTTCAACTGCTTCATATCTCTGCCCAGAGAGGGCCGAGCTGATTTCCGACACAAGCCATCCCCAGAGTCTTCTATCTGCCATGTGAAACTGCAAACCTGTCAGAGTCAGGACTTCCTCCTATTCTACTTTCAAGGACAAATGGCGAGGAGAGGGGATCCCACAGCAGGGGAGCGTTTCCCCGATCCGGCCACACTTCCCACGAAAATCCCAGCGGGAAAGGGTCAGAAGATCATATCATTGTCCCCTCTGCGCAGCTCCACCCTTTAACCTGCTCTGAACCCAGACCTCTCTCTGGCTTTTAAACAAAGTGAGGCAGAGCTCGCCGGCACGGGGGCCACTGAGCGGACCCAAAACCTCTGCAAGACGCTGCAAACGGCACAGTGAAAGCTCAAAGTATCCCCTGCAGGTCAAAGGTGCCTCCTCCAGACCTGAGTTATCAAAAGCGGTACAAGCAAGTGATAACTTCAAACATGACGCACGGTGACTGTACTGACTGTTAGGCTTGCTTCACAGAGATAAAGTCTCAAATCCCAACAGGAAAAATGGGGAAACCGAAGGCACTGGGAGAGCCACAGACAACACTTTCTAGGAACATCCCAGGCGCATTGTGGGGGTCCGGGGTCGGGGGAGAGGAGCCCTGCTGCGGATGCTCGGCTGGAGTAGTCTCGCTGTGTGCACAAAGCCATCCAGTGTGTTGGCTGAACGGAAACTCCTAATGAGATTAGATGGTGTATGCAGACATTACTTAGCCATGACTAAATCTGCTCTCTTCCTGTACACAGACGGTGGAAAATTCAACCGGGACCCGTAAGAAACGCACCGCGGAGCAGCGTCCACAGACGCAGGGGCCGGTTTCCACTGCTCCATACCTTATCTCTTCGTTTAATTTACACTTTTAAAGCTTCGGTAAGTGTGCGCGCACAGGGCTCCGGATCATCAGTCCGCCTCACTGACTCATTTTCAAGATGTTGCTCGGACCGGAAGACGGCACACTGTGCCCGACTCAGATCGCTACTATTCTTGTTCAAAACTTTAACAACCCAACTCTATCCGAGGAGCTCCACATTATGCCAAAGCTTGACGACACGACGCCTGACAAAAACGTAATAAAGGCCGTTATTATAGCTAACCCCGCAATGTGTCACTTTATACAATCCTCTGATCCTCCAACAAAGCGCCGCGCGTGGAAAGGTGCCAGTTTTATCTTACGTTACCTGCGATCTCACACTCGGTGTTTTCCCTCCGCGAAACTTTAAGGTGAAGCTTGTGCGATCCCTTGTTTTTCCATGCTTACTCCTGCTCTGCACAGTTGTGCTGGACTGAAATAGGATCCTGCGCTTTTTCTTTTTCTGAGCAGGAAGTTGGAGCAGGCAGACACAGAGCCGGCTGACTTCCTCTCCCCTACGATTCCCCAGGCGGTTTGCCGTCTGTGTAAACACACTTTTCCTCCCCTTCTCTTCTCTGCCTGCTCTCTGTCGACACACACGGTGATGCAGAAAATCCTACAGCCCGTAAACTGACATCATCGCTCCTCAAGCTGCCGAGGTGCTTTCAGGCACGCCTCGGGAGTCCCAACTCCTCCACGGCAAAGCCAGAAGTCACGCGCTTTAAGAGGAGATGTTTGATGAGTAAATGTGCATCGAAATATAGACACACACGATGCATTTTTCTGAAACTCAGTCACGTAACCGAGTTTTTTTTCGGTATTCGAGTTTACAAGCTTTTGAGTTTCTTTTAGGAAAAAAAAACATTTGCCTGTATGACGTTAGGGAAAAAAACCCCAGAAGAGACAGCAAAAGGACAAAACACACAGTCAAGGCCCAAAGAGGAACTGAACTGGATGGGTCACGAATAAATCCAACCACATTTCCCCCAGTGGGATAATCTGTAAAATATAAAACACCTGCAGAGGGCTGAAGTCCATCTGCCATTTATCAAGAGGCGGAGTACAACCTGATCTGCTCACCAGTTTGTTGCAGAACCGAAACAGAGACAAACAGACAGTCACGATCACAGTAAGGGCCAGTTCACCTAAACCCACGAAATCCCACACAGGGAGAACATGCAGACTCCACACACACAAGTCCCCCGCTGAGATTTGAGCCAGCAGCCTCTTTGTGTTGTTATGATGTGACACAATGTTAACACGCTCCTGTTCCAACATTTTTTCAATTAAAAAATTTTTTTTTTTTTTACTCGCACTGGATTGAAAACAGCCACGAATCGAATTAAATAAAGACACCACCTATCAGTTGATACGTTTCCTTTGCTCTATTTTCAACTAAATATGCAGATTCGCATGATCTACGAGTCAGTGTTTTCTCTCAACTTGTGACTCGACTGTTTTCCAAACAGGGTTGTATACTGCAAGGCGTGCATCGATGCACTGCACATAGACATTGCACTGCAGTTATCAGTGTTGGCAATATCTTTTTGCAGTCCACATATCAGTTTGTGATGATGTTCTGCTGATATCCTGCATGTTTGTGATGTTGTGACACCACATTTAGTTTGTGAGGCAGAGGCGCACCTTGTCAACAGGCAACTGCTTGGAGCCCCGAGCCACTAGGGGGCCCCCCGAAAGCTGAGGTGCATTCAATCAAAGATTGTCTAGTTACTTTATAAACTGTCTCAAACAGTGGCGAACGTTCGTGTTTTCTTTGAACAGTTAAATTTAAATGATTTAGTCAAAGATTGTCTAGTTAACATGTCTTTGGATCTGGGGGACATAGTATCAGCATTTGCACAAGCCAAGGCCCGTAAGCAGCATTTCTAAAAGCAGTGCATACTGTAAATTGGGCTTATGAGGAACTTACTACTGTATATACTTTGTAAATATGTACTGTAAATATTTTGTACAAAGTTTATATTGGGTTTTCAAAGTAATTTGCGGTATTTTATTCAATTTTTATTCAATTTTTATTTTATTATTAGTTTTTTTTGTTATTTATTTATTCTTTACATGTATATTTTAAAAATAACAATGTTTTTCATGTTTGGAACATGTTTGGAATAAAAAGAGGTTTTATTTCATACATTTTTCGTTGGTGTCAGATGTTTTGGTGACGAACACTGGTCGGTAGGGCCCCCTAGGATTTTTTTGCTTGGGGCCCCCACAGACTATAGAATCGCCCCTGTTGTGAGGCAAGGCAGTTTTCAAAGTGTCGTCGAAACGAGGATAAGTTTAATGTTTTTTGGTAAAACTCTGTTCAGTTTTTTGTCAAACTTTCGTCAGAATTTCGAACTGCGCCTATAACTGTGGTGTAATCTTTCAGAGGGGTGCTCCTGTTAATCAACACACGCAGGCCAGTAGATGATCAGTAGCCTACAAATCCGCGATACTTTCTGAAGCCACGCGTTATGGCTATTGCTTGCCGAGAAGTGAAGAAGTGAAAAGAAAAAGTTGCTCCATTGTTATAACCTACATTGGTTGGAAACTTTTTGGAAGACCTGAAGTGATTCATACAACATGGAATTTCAACTTGCATGGTGATTTAAGACATCTGCGTGGCAGCAACTGAATGCATCAGCTGTAAAACCGATCTCCTCTTGCTCTTGGACGTCACCCTTTAAAAAAGAACAATTCATTGCCATCAGAATGAGCATCTGCCTACTTGATGCTGTAGAATTTGTAAACACAATTCAATTGATTGTTAAACTTTTTGTGGAAACTATTAATCTATATAAAAAAAAGAAAAACTTGACTGTAGAATAGTCGACTCTCTCCGTGCTGTGCTTCTAGAAACACCAAAGGGTACCCCCACATTTAACGTCGGAAGTGCGTTTTTGTGCATACATCACGGGGAAACATTGGGTCAGTTTGTACAAATATCTATTTGAACGACCTGTGGAGGTCAGTGCTCTCCAGAGGTGCGACATCGGCGAGGCGTGCCCCCTCTGGCTGTGTCTGATTGGTGGCCGCACAACGTGGGGCTGAAGGTGGTACCTTGGACAGCGGCGCGCAGCTCTCATTGCTGCCAAGTCGTACCTCACGCACAATGCCTCGTTTCACTATCCATATCCGAGATGAGTGGCTGGCAGTGCCTTGCCGGGATACCTCCAACACAATCTGGTGGCTTGGACAGGAAGCGCTTAAACGTTATATTAAGAACAAACCAGACAACGGCGGCATAACTTGTGTCAAGGAGACGCGGTTTGTGGTGCGCAGGTGCCAGGGTTTGTGCTTGTTGGATGTGGATGACACCATCGAGGATGTACTGGTGGATAATGACTTTGTTGAACTTGGTAATGATAGTATGCGTGAATGCAACACATTCAGGGACAATGGAGATGTTTTACACCTTGCCGCGTTCAAATTTGTGCGTAATTGCGCATACTATTTTTTAATATAGATTAATTGATCTACCTACAGTGAACTTTATTTTCAACTTGCTTTCAGCTATTGAAGGAGATACCATGTCTCCTGACTTTATCCCGTGTCAGCCTGGAGTTTCTCATCTGTATCCTTAACTTTGAATAGAATTTGTGCCATACTGTATTGTGTAAATACTAACTTATTTCGAAAAACGTTTTCCTCAGAAACTGACATTTCAAGTGCGAAAATAAATTAATTTGACTAAGCATGCTTACATTTGTATTAAAGTGATACAACAGCATTTGAATGAAAGTTATCCTTTACTAAACTGTGTAAATAGTACAGCAGCATACGAAGAACCCGGAGAAGTAAGTGTATCTTCTGTTCAAATTTAAAACATGTTCTGTACCCTTCTTCTGAGTGACATGCGTCTCCCCGTGCAGTACATTTCTATGGACGGCAACAGCCTCACGTCCACAGATCTGGTCAACTTAGGCAGAGGATTCTACAAGATAAAGGTAATTATCAACAAATTGTGTTTGTTGTCGTGGCTTGTCTGTGGTAATCTTTGACTTCATGTAATCCCTCCCTCTACCAACATTTTTAGCTGACTCCAGAGGCAGAGAGAAAGGTTGTGCAATCAAGAGACCTTTTGGACACCATTGTCAAAGAAAATAAAGGTTAAGGACACATTTGTGAATGAAGTAAATGCAGTGAGCTCTGAGTAGAGCAGCGATAGCAAATTTACGGAATGCATTACCTTCCTTCTGTCTCTTGTTCCTGCAGTTGTCTATGGAATCACAACAGGTTTTGGCAAATTTGCCCGAACTGTGATTCCGGTCAGCAAGCTCAAGTAAAGGCAACGTTTTATACTCCATTCATGATCTTTGTAAACTGTTCGAGACTGAGCCCTTTGTATGTCCCTACTGATGGCCGCACACCTTTTGTTCCACAGGGAGCTCCAGGAAAACTTGGTGCGGTCACACTCATCAGGTAAGAAAAGCTCTTTGTGAAGCACACTTTCAGAGTTACATTTCGGAGCACTCAGTGCTTTGGCATTGTTGTACCTGCTTCAGATTTCTGCTGCGATATGTAGGTGTGGGAAACCCACTTAGCCCAGAGAGGACGCGCATGCTGCTCGCTCTGAGGATTAATGTTCTAGCCAAAGGGTACAGCGGGATTTCTCTAGAAACTCTTCATGCCATGATCCAGGCCTTCAACGGTAAGTTTCAACTACATCCATCACCCTCGGTTGATGACCTTGATTAACTGCTGATAAGTGCCGCCTGGGAACCTGTCACACGATTAAACTTTGTCTCAAACTTGTTTTGCCTTGCAGCATCCTGTCTCTCCTTTGTCCCAGAGAAGGGAACAGTGGGTGCAAGTGGAGACCTGGCACCCCTCTCACACCTGGCCCTGGGGCTGATGGGAGAGGGTAAAATGTGGTCTCCCAAGAGTGGATGGGCAGACGCCAAATATGTAAGATCAGGGTCGCTTCTCGTGGCTTTGAAAAACAACAATTTGCACCGTAGGCCTACTATAGGAAACCAGCTTTTTGCTTGTAAGAGTGAAAGGTTGCAGAGTCTGATAGGAAAACATGTTTGCTTTCTGATGACCCCTGACTTTACATGTTCTTTTTCCTTTCATTGCTGGCCAGGTTTTGGAGGCCCATGGACTAAAGCCAATATCACTAAAGCCTAAAGAGGTAATATCTCAAACCGAGCATGTGCTGCCCTATTCGACTTGTCTTTCCAAAAAGATATTGATCAATGGCAAAAATTTTGCCCTGTAATTCTCAGGATAAGCATTTCCATATGAACATCAAGTAAAATATGTACTTGACTAAGTTTCGATAAAACCTGTTGGCTTCCTTCGCTAGCCAACCTTTTTTCTAATTGCCATTTTATTTATTGGACTCATTTGGATTTGAATTAATTTAACTTGATTGGATTATGATTGTATTATAATGAAATTGATTTTTATTGGCTTGAATGGGACTGTATCTTTGAAGTGCTTTCAGAAGACAAAAAATGACATACAACTGAATTTAACTGAATTAACAGCGATTACACAGGTTATTTAGATCTACTTAAGTAACAGAGGAGGTGATTAGATGTCACACTAAGGCTTAAGCTAGAGCAGCTACAATTCGAAAATATTCTTTATACTCCTTGAACAGCATCTAAATCATCTAATATTCATGCAGATTTTGTCTCTGATTTGTTACTAATTATGCAAGTGGTACAGTAAAATTTTCAAAATTGTAGCAGGTCCAGCTAAAGCACGTTCTAATGGCGTATTAGGGGCTTGAGAGTGCGTGTGCACAGCTGTGTGTCTCATTTGTCTCTGTGTGGCCCTGTGATGGACTGGCGACCTGTCCAGGGCAGGGGCTGGGGGCACTGCCCCCCCAGGAACAAGTCCTGCCCCCCTGAGAAATGCCCTGTCCATCCAAAGAAAACTGGCCAGAAAAAAGGCCACGATTTATTATCTCTGTTTGTGTCTTGTATTGATAGAATAAATGCAGGTGGGGATTTAAAAAAAGCATATATCTGCAAAGTTTATAGCTTTATTTATTTTTTGTTATCATGTCCCCCCCCCCCTCCGTAACCTTAACCCCTTGCTGCTGAAAAAAAAAGGCGATTTTTCACATTTTCGGATATTTTTGTTGTATATAATGATCTGAAATGTTGACTTAATGAAGGTAATAAAAAGCTGGAGTTGGCTGGATGTCTTGCCCCAAGTATCTACTTCAATTTAAACCCTCAATGGAGAATGTGGAGCATGTTAATTAAAATTAAAAATTAAAATTGACGGTCATGATTTATGCTAGTGTGACCATATTTTCATTACCGAATTGAATTATTACTATTATTATTATTATTATTATGCTTGAAGTTGTAGTAGTGGTTTTCCACCAATTTTTTTCAGGTATTGTTTTCTGCCCCCCCCCCCCCCCCCAAAATGAGCTAACTGCCCACCCACACATACCATTCTGGTCACACCTCTGGTCCAGGGTGTACCCTGCCTCTCACCCAATGACAGCTGGGATAGGCTCCAGCCCCCCCTCCGGCCTTAAATTAAATTAAGCGGGTACAGAAAGTGGATGGAAATTACAGTGTTTGGTAGTTTGATCGTTGGTAACGCATTATAAAGAGTATAGAGGAGCATCAAATTTTAAATACTTAAGTTCAGATTCATCAGAATTGTATTGCCCTACAGTACTTGGGTTGATGTACTGAACTACTTTTCACCACTGTACTCATTCTCCAATAAATAGCTTCTAAAATACATCCATCTCACTCTCTGGCCGTCTCCCTCAGGGTCTTGCTCTGATCAACGGGACTCAGATGATTACCTCTTTAGGGGCAGAAGCGGTGGAGCGAGCCCTAGCGATTGCCCGCCAGGCAGATATCATTGCTGCTCTCTCCCTGGAGGTGCTGAAGGGAACCACCAATGCCTTTGACAGTGGTGAGCATCAGCAGTAGATGCGAAAAATGCCGCACACACAAATGGGACTCGTTTGCCTTTAATTCTGCATCTCATCCATTTGTTACGTGTTCATTTTCTGGTGTCTTTCCATAGACATCCATTCACTGCGGCCCCATCCAGGGCAGATAGAGGTGGCCCAACGATTCCGGTCACTGCTGGACTCTGATCATCACCCATCTGAGATTGCAGGTCAGATTCGGAGTCAGATTCTTAAACAGACAAGCAATGGAATATAATGTATTGATCCTGCATAGTTATCAAATCAAATCAAATCAAATTTATTTGTATAGCACATTTCATGTACAAACAGTTCAAAGTGCTTTACATAAAATAAAAGCATGTTATCATTAAATACATCAGATCTACCAGTTATACAGTGCTGGGGTTATATTTAGTCTATTTTTGTGTATTTCTTTTTTCAATCAAAACACTTGTGTTAGCAATACTTTTACCATCAATGGCATCGCTTTCAAAACAGCACAACTCCTGCGTGGTTGACCAGAACTCAGGAATAGTTCGGATAAGTCAAATACTGATGGTGTATTTGCCCACAGGGAATAATAAAGTCTAGCTTTTGGTAACGTTACACCTGTACTGCAACACCAAACGTGCGTTCAGTATGTGTGATGTTGGTGTTTTTTCCCAGAAAGTCACAGGTTCTGTGACAGAGTGCAGGATGCCTACACCATGCGGTGCTGTCCTCAGGTAACCTCAAGTTTTTCTAGATCATCACAAAATCACAACTTTTGCTGCCAATGGGCAAATCCCTCATAGTGAGTGACAGCCAAAAGACCAAGCATTTGGAGTGTAGTAGGACTGTCCATAGGTATCATGCAAGCGTTTCTGAGTATTATGATATCTCTCTCTGTACCCAGGTTCATGGAGTTGCAAATGACACCATACAATTTGTCCAGAACATCATAAATACTGAAATCAACAGTGCTACTGACAATCCTGTATCCTTCACCGTTTTGAAAACTAGAAGATTAATCTGGATTTGACACTTTTTGAACACAGAACTCAGATTTGAGAGGGGAAAAAAGTGTTTTTTTGCTTTAACAGCCATACAAGATGGTATTTGCAGAAAGAGGTGAGACCATTTCAGGGGGAAATTTCCATGGCGAATATCCAGCTAAGGTTTGTGAATGATAGAATATCTCTTTGGTATTTGTCTTTAGTGTTACTGTTTTTCACTTTCTCTAACATTTCCTCTCTCATAGGCTCTGGACTTTTTAGCCATCGCTGTTCATGAGCTGGCCTCAATTAGCGAGAGGAGGATTGAGAGGTTATGTAACCCCTCCCTGAGCGAGCTGCCTGCTTTTCTCGTCAATGAGGGGGGCCTTAACTCTGGCTTCATGATTGCCCACTGCACTGCAGCAGCTTTAGGTTGGTGGGCAAGGATGAGCTTGCAAGGAACATTGTTCCAAATTAAGGATAAAATTGATTTTGCCAGTAGAATATTAAATAATTGTCAATTTGGGATTTATTATCTATATTCATGTTTCTTGCTTCGAATAAATTGAGCATAAAAACTGACTTTAATCTCTAGTCCTGTTCTCTGTTCAGTTTCAGAAAATAAAGTTTTGTGTCATCCTTCTTCTGTGGACTCTTTGTCCACCAGTGCTGCCACGGAAGACCATGTGTCTATGGGAGGATGGGCTGCAAGGAAAGCCTTGAGGGTTGTAGAGCATGTGGAGCAAGGTAAAGTTTTTTTTTCTTCTTCTTTGGTTTCTTCACAAAGTAAAACAAAAATGTCTTTAATTCAGGCCACAGTGACTAAATTTAATCATCTGTGAATATAAATGCTCTGAAATGCCAGTTTCAGATTCGAAATAAAACTGCCAAAAATGACATTGATGAAAAAAAAATGATCAGAAAAATGTTAACGCAGACATTTTATGTAAAGACACTCCTCTAAAGGCCATAGGGCAGGAATGTCCACATCCGGTCCTTGCTGTGCTGCAGGTTTTAGATGTTTCCCTGCTTCAGCACACCTGAAGCACGTTGTATAATCTATTCTAATGTGTGAAGCTACTGGACACATATATACAACTGCGACATGATGGCTAATATAGAAATGTTGTGTCATATACCCAATGTAGTGACCCTCACATGCCATTTTAATGCCTTTTTTGAGGGGTAAAAAGAAATGATAAGTACTAAACAAAGGACTAAAGTATCCCAAATAAGATGTTACATATTTTACCAACCTGAATTGAGGATTTCTGTGATCAGTTCTTGCTATAGAGCTGCTGGCATCCTGTCAGGGTATCGAGTTCCTCCGCCCCCTTCACACCACCACTCCTCTGGAGAAGGTCTATGACCTCGTGCGCAGTGTTGTCAAGTAAGTCAAACAGATGTGACCAAGGTGCATAAATTTCAGTCCACTGTAATGATGCACCGGATAGTTAATGTTTATCCACTGTTCCACTCTCTCTTTCTGCTATTAACAGACCGTGGATGAAAGACAGATTCATGTCTCCAGACATCGAAGCTGCTCACCGTCTCCTGCTTGACCAGAAGGTGAGCGCTTACCTTCTGACGTAGCTGTAAAATGCACGGTGCTGTAACCTTAAGGAACATTTCTTTAATGGCATATTCATGATTTCAATGCAGGTATGGAATGTGGCAAAACCGTACATTGATAAGTATAAGTCGGAGCACATCCCGGAGTCCCGTCCCGTTTCTCCCACCGCCTTCTCCCTGGATCCACCAGCGTCACCAAGGAAGCGTGTTCGCCATGAGTGACACCTTGTCCAAAAACATTGTCTGCAGTCTGCAAAAACTAATCATTCTAATTTTAATGAACAGCTACTATAATCTTTGATGATCTGTTTACACGGATGGAATATTATTTCGCCCATTGTTGATTTTTGGCAAAGTCTTTGAAAATGTATTGTAACTAAAGAACGAACCATACTTTCTATACAGTATATGTCTCTGGTAATAACTGAGTGTTGAACTTGTGTGTACTTGGCCCGACACCACTATGCAGTAGAGTTGGAGTTATCCAAACTGCTGTCATCCCTTTAAAATGTGCCTAACCTAGTCTTTATTGCCGCGTGACTACCTCGACCTTTAATGACGTGGCGACAACATTACTATAAGAATCAAGAATCTTTGTTGTCACTATGCAGGCATAATGAAATTTAGTTCAGAAGCTCTTGGCTTTGTATACACAAAAAATATAAAAAGATATCTAAATAATATACAAGAGAATAAAAATAGTAAAAGTTAAAGTAAAAAGTAAAAAAGTAAAAAGTTACAGTGCAATCCAGATATTGTATGACTGTATTGTAAATACTGCAGCATAAGTAAGTCAAATAAGTCAAATAAAAGTGCAGTGCAGTGCAAGTCTCTGTCTGCAGAGGTTTATAATAATCAGTCTATGGGTGGGGGTGGAGGGGTGGATGCGTGGGGGTATGGGGTGATGGATTTTACAGCTCTGGGGAAGAAGCTGTGTCTCAGTCTGTTGATGTGGGTTTTGATACACCTGTACCTCTTTCTGGATGGAAGAGGCACAAATAGTTCATGTCCTGGGTGGGTGGGGTCTGTGGCTATACGACTGGCCCTCCTTTGGACCCGGCCGTCGTATATTGAGTCCAGGTGTGGGAGAGGACTCCCCACAATCCCCTGTGCTGTCTTGACCACACGGGCCAAGTCCTTCCTGTCTTGTGCAGTGCAGCTCCCATCCCACACTGTTGCACTGAGACAGAGGATGCTCTCTGTTGTGGCTCTGTAAAAGTTTGTCAGAAGCTGAGGGGAGAGTCCAGTCCTCTTCAGCTTCCTCAGGAAGAAGAGCCTTTGTTGGGCCTTCTTCACCAGGTGGGATATGTGCATGGAGCAAGTGAGGTCAGATGTGATGTGGATGCCCAGGAACTTGATGTTGTCCACCCGCTCCACCTCCGCCCCATGAATGAGGAGAGGGGTGTGTTCTGTTCCACAATGACCTCCTTGGTCTTGCTGGTGTTCAGGACAAGGTTGTTGTCTGAGTACCATCCTGTCAGGTGCTGGATCTCCTCTCTGTAGTGAGTCTCATTGTTGTCCGATATGAGACCCACAACGGTGGTGTTGTCTGCAAACTTCACAACCATGTTTGTAGGGGAGTAGCAGAACAGAGTGAAAAGTGCCGGGCTGAGCACACATCCCTGCGGTCTGCCTGTGCTCAGGATCAATGTGGACGATGTGCAGTCCCCAATTCTCACTACTTGAGGCCTGTTGGTGAGAAAGACTTTGATCCAGAAGCACAGGGGACCAGAAAGTCAGTTTCAGCGTCAGCTTGTCTGGAATCACAGTATTAAAAGCTGAACTGAAGTCCACAAATAACATCCTGACGTAGGTGTTGGGATGCTCCAGGTGAGTCAGGGCCGTGTGTAGTGCTAGTGAGACTGCGTCCTCTGTGGATCGGTTCTCCCTGTAGGCGAACTGATGTCTGTCCAGAGTAGCAGGAATGATGTCCTTGATGTTACTTAGGACAATCCTCTCAAAGCACTTCATGATTACCGGTGTCAGAGCAACAGGGCGGTAATCGTTGAGGCTGGTCATGGCAGATTTTTTTGGCACAGGCACAATGATGGAGGACTTGAGGCAAGCAGGAACTGAAGCGAGCTGCAGGGACAGGTTGAAAATGTCCATGAAAACTCAAGCCAGCTGATGAGCACACAGCTTAAGAACCCGACCTGACACCTTATCTGGTCCTGCAGCTTTTCTTGTGTTGATCCCCCTCAGGGTGGAGCTCACCTGGTGTTGCTGCAGGACAAGAGCTTGGGATTGCTCCTCAAGTGGTGGCAGATGAACAGTCTCTCTGCTGCCAGGTGTGTCGAAGCGTGCAAAGAAACTGTTTAGGGTGTCAGGCAGGGTGGGGTCGTGGCTGATCTTCTGGTTGCTGTTCCTGTAGTCTGTTATGGTTCTGATGCCTCTCCACATTTCCCCTGGGTTGTTGTCGGCAAAGTACTCCTCAATGCGCTGTCTGTACCTGCGTTTGGCCTGTTGGATGCCCTTCCTCAGTTCTGTCCGGGCCCTGCTGTGGGCCATCCTGTCACCTGACCTGTAGGCTGCATCCCGAGCTTTGAGCAGAGACTGCACCGTGCTGTCACACCATGATTTCTGATTTGGAAACACCTTGATGGTCTTTGTGGGTAGAACAGCATCAGTGCAGAACTGCAGATAGTCCAGGACAGATGATGTGTAGGCCTCCAGGTCTGAGCTGTCTTTAAAAACTTCCCAGTCAGTCATTTCAAAACAGTCCTGTAGTGCTGAAGAAGCCTCCTCAGTCCATACCTGAACTGTTTTGGTGGATGGTTTTGTACTGCAGATCAGAGGTTTATATGCTGGAGTCAGCTCCACAGAGATGTGATCCGACATGCCCAGGTGAGGAGCTGCTGCAGCCTTGTATGCTCCTGGGATGTTGCAGTAAACTTGATCTAATATGTTATTGTCTCTGGTAGAAAAGTGAATGAACTTCTTGAATTTTGGAAGCACAGCTTTGAGATCCATATGATTGAAGTCTCCCGCCACAATCACAGCTGCCTCTGGGTTGGAGTTCATCTGCCTGCTGACCAGACAGTAGAGCTCCACTAGTGCTAGCTTAGCATTAGGCCGCGGTGGAATGTAAACAGCTATGATCAGGATGGAGCAAAACTTTCTCACCGTCTTGAATGGCCTGCATTTCACATAATTGCATAATGTTTTTTTTTTTTCGGGTGTAATTATTATCAAATTATTATCAAAAAGGAATTTGTACGTCCAAACGTGTCTGAGAAGTGTGTTGGGTATTTGTTTTCTTTCCAGGTTTTGACACTTTCAGGTGCTGAAAGGGAAAACCAAGAAAATCAAGTAAAATGTCAAAGGCTTATTAAAAGAAAAATAATAATAATAATAATAATAATAATAATAAAAAAAGAAGTTTGATCAACAAATTCAAAGGTAACACAAACAGCTTACAGCAAACAGTAGCAGCCAGAATGTTTATAAAAATGTTCAAAATAGTCAGAAAGACTAAAAAGATTGTACAAATTCTTATTATTTCACATTTTCTATACAAAACAGAGTGCAAATGGAGACATATCTGGTCGGCTAATGCAACAACTAAAGCACTTCCTGATTAGTTCAAAACACCAGTCCAATCGAACAACCTAATCAATGCAAACCGATGATCAGTGTTTGGAGGCATACTTGCCTAATCTTACAACTAAAATGATATTTTTTCTTTTTTAATTATAGTTATTTATTCGCTAATTTAAAAAATATGGTCTCCTTCGAGCCGGATTCGAACCAGCGACCTAAGGATTTCGGCTGCAATTCCACTACAGTCCTCCGCTCTACCAACTGAGCTATCGAAGGGACGTACACAGGACACTGAAAATAACAACTTCAAACCAAACCACTTCCGACGTGTACTGATCTGTTGATTTACGTTACCCCGACAAACGAACAGAAAATGACAGAGATCACGGCTGTAAGATTTACGAGCGGTAACACTCGTTACATACCTAACTTCCGCTATCTAGTTGCCTACATTTCAGTTTCTCCAGGAAGTATTAAACCGTCTGTGTGCTGCCAAGTTTTTGGCAAGAAATCCCCCAAACGGCGTTGAAATGTTAAATTTGTATTGTGCTCCAAGTTGTTCCTTCAGCTCATCATGACGTAATGAGCAACGGAACTATCAGGAAATCACCGAGGAGATAATAGTTTGGTAGACGACACACCTGTGGCTCATAATAATTCAAGGCAACAAACTCACTTAACAGGAAATGTAACACACACGCCCTCCAGCACAGGCAGACTGAGAGCTGGAGGTTGATAAAGTAAATCTATGTCCCTAAATATGAATCTGTGGTATTTTCAAATATATAGCTTGTTTATCAACCGTAATTTACTCGTAAATTGTACGGTGTTATTTAAGCATTTTCCCCAATTTAGTTTCCAACTCTCTGTTTAAATCCCTGCTTTCTCAGTTGGGTCTAATTTAGCCCACTAGGTGGCAGTATCCCCCCATTTTAAGAACAGACTCAGTCGAAGATGAGAAATAATTTCCTCTTGTAAAGATTTCTGTCGAAAACATTTTTTATTTCATTTTGATACACGAGAGGTTTTACGAACAGATAAAAAAAAAACGACCCTCATGTCCATACTTTAGGACTTAGTCTGGGATTTAACGTTTGAGGACAACAGGATTTTTACAAGCCTACTGCGTTAAATGCCTTTTTAGATAGTGTGTCACAGTCCTTTTGTGTCTTCATCACAAATCGCAACTGCTGTTACTTTGGTTGTGAGTCTTTCAGTTCGTGAGTTGAAGAAAAAGCCTCATCGTTTTGAGGTAGACCGGCAAAGAGCATTAGATGTGCCATCCACAAAATGTACCCAAAGCTAGGCTTAACCAAAGCCGCTGTGCACAAACACTCTGAGAAGATGATAGTGTCACATTGAGACTTTTGCTGGAAAAGCAGCACACCCGTTTTGGTCGGGGCAGTGGTGGACCCCAGAGGATGTAACCAAGCTTATGAATCTACAGTGTTTATACTTTCGCCTGCTCACCTGCCAGAGAGGAAACTATCATGCGTAAACATATTTTTTTCTATTTATTAAAAACATATACTAGTCATTAAGGCAGAAAACAGAACTTATGCATAGTAGAAATGTGACAATAACTGGATCCACACAAGTGTATTTAAAGCTGGTAATGATATGCAAGAGAGGCTGCCAAGCTGCTCTCTGATATATTCATCTTGTTTAGACCTGTTTGGCAGGGAGGGAGCCTGCTACGTGTTATTTTTTCAGTGTTTTACCACATGGGGACTGACATGAAGCCCAAACGCTGGGTCACGCTGGTAAGGCAGCAGACATTCCTCCCACTGCACATGTTCCCATCCCCTGATCTCCTCCAGACTTTTCTCAGATTATCATCCTTCTTCTACAGAGTGTTCACAAAGAGCTGCTGAACACTCTTCACGTACCCCGACCCATCAAGGGAAAAGGTCTGAAGGTCTAGCCTTCAAGACATCAGACCATCTATCAGGTCCAGTAATGGACACCTTCACTTCATTTCAGTACAGCTTTGTATCTTCTTTTGTCATTGAGTTTAAAGTAGTCAATACAAGGCCATAATCACACTCATTGTGTCATTTCTAATGTTTAGTCTTTTATTTATCACTTATCTAACAAAGGATCTCACACCTGCAGTGTTACAGTGTTACAACTTTCTCCCCAACTGTAAGGCGTTTTTAAAATGAGGTGTTTTCTTTTTCCTCCTGCGTTTATTCATGCCATTCAGAAGGTGACGTGACAGATACACTTCAGCCTTTGTGGGATTTCTGTTCCCCTCCTACAGCAGCGAGAAAAATTCAACAGGACTTGTCCGCTTGCCTGGATTGTATGAAGGTGAAACGCTAACAAATCCACAGGGGAATAAGACAGCGATAGTGAGTGCCCTCTGTTTAATGGTTAGCCCGAGGCCAAGGCACCTTTCTCTCCTTGGCGCATGTCTGGCTTTTTGTCTGTTTTTTTCACAGAGGAGTAGACACATTACTTGCAAAGGTTCAATGAGCTTAAGGTACTAGGTGACATGGAAGCATGAGAGCGGAGGGAACTATATCCTTTTACAGTCTGGAAATAAAGCTGGCTGGCAGCCCTGTGTCTGTCATCTTATTGGACTATTTGATGAGAAGACCATAGCAGCACAGCTGGTTGTGGAGGTCCAGCACCAGATTGCTCCAAAAAGCACCAGACTACAGGCAGGGAGACCATTCAACACACGAGTATTTCATGCAAATATCAGATGTGTTGTGGAACTAACTTGCTCGAGTGTGGAGTAATGTTTGGCATTCAAAACAGGTTCCCCCAGTGCATTAACAAATTACACAAATCCTTGCCTGATGATTGTTATTTAAGTTGCTTGTTTGATTAAACTACAAAACTATAATATCATTTATAGACATTCAAACTTGTCTTTTAATTAATATTTCTAGAAATCATAAAGTCATGTAATGCATTTCATACCATTCATTGGTGAGGTAAGTATGAAGCATGCAGCCAGCTGGCTCAAGTAGCTTAGCGTAAAGTCTGCAGACATCAAGGCAAGCGACAAACCAATGTACCAGTACCTATAAATCTTAACACAAATGTTGTTTGCTTAATTCATATAAAAAAAGTAGTTTAAATATGAGTTCGTGCAAGACTTTTCTTGGCCTGACTTTGTCTTGGAGGGTCTCCTGAACAATTTAAATGACTTCTGGAAGTGGCTACATTAAAAAGTAGTGTGGCACATGAAAAAAGACTAATACCTTTGACAACGTTTGTCCAAGTCGGACCAAAAAGATATAAAGCATCAATTCGTGAGCTAAATCATTTTATGGTCAGATTTGAATGTTTTTGGAGCTTGCTTTCATCGTATCTTCTCAGCCAAACTTGCTGACTGCTGAGCGTGGCTTCATATTTATTATAGAGATGTAAACGTGGTATGAGTCTTCTGATCTAAAAAAGTGAATGAGCTAAGTATCTTAAATGTTAGGATATTTGATTTATAATACAGCTGTAGCTGACTGGAGTTTAAGAAAGTGAAGGGATTTGCACATGTGCAGATTTACCAGTGGAATACAACAACCAACAGGCCAAGATTAGACATCCTTCCTGTTGCATTTTCTGCTGGGATTTGAAGTTCAAAAACTATGCAAGAGGTGTGCATCACGCCTTGATCCGATGGATCATACGGAGAAAAACTAAATAACCCATGCAAATCTAAAAACACACCTGGCCCTCTTCAAACCGTCACTGTGACGAGAGTCGCAGTATTTCAGGAATGTCAGGGCCAGGATCCCTCGGGGAAGATACTTGGAATGCTCATGATCCCCATTCTTCTCCTTTGACACAATACATATGAGAGGATGATTGATTTGACAGCCCATTTTCCCTGTGACAAAAGACCACTTCTGGCTTTTTATTCACTGGCATGATGTTCTCTTCTCATCTTCGTCTGTCTTCCCTGGCTTAGAAAAGCTTTCACACAGTATCAAATGAGCTTGCCCCACACCTTTTTTTTCTTTTGACTCACTGAGGTGATGTCATGCTTGAAGGTGTGCAACTGGATGATCCTTTGGGTCATGGGTTGTGTGACCCCTCCGGTGTTGGACTGTTGTCTGTCTGACAGGGGCAGGCAAAGTGTTTATAAATGGCAGTCACAAACATGTGCGGCAGGAACATGTTAGTGTAATGTCTCAGTCAATGTTTTATACCATCAACATACCAGCTATACCAGCTTTCTAATCAACTTTTTTCCTGTGTGTGTTCTCATCGAGGAATTTAGGCCTCCACTAAAGTAGCATGCGGTTATTGATTTAACAATTATATAAAGCAGGGGATTATTTTCTATTTAATAATGGGGGAAGATTAATACAAGCGCGACGATGAAAGTATGACCATCACCCCTGCAGTTATCCGATAAAAAGGTGTTATTGCTCCTTTTTAAGGCTTTTAGGAGACAGTGGGAGTGGTCAAGTCACAGACCAGAGGAGGGCGGAGCTCGTTTCTACAAATGCCCAAATGTCAATGAAACTCAGCACAGCGAACTTGAATCGTGAAGTGCGTGGGATGTTGAAATGATTTAAGGATAATGACTTCAGATAATAGCCCACGAGTTAAGTCTATTTAGACCTTTCCACATCACAACAGACATAAGCTCTGTGTTTCGAAATGTCTGTGTCGCAGCCTTCCATAAATGATTTTATACCTTGAAGGAGCACGTAGCCACTGGATGTTCAGCATCAACCTGTTGATTGCTTTGCAGAGAATCCTCTGACTTTATGTAGAGTTACAGCACCTTAAGGATGAGACTGTGGACTCTGCTTGTCATTTTCCCGGTGTGCGCATCCTCATCTCTGTCCGCCGGTGAGTTTGAACCTGAACTTGTGTGTTATCTCTACACATACTTTATAGGAGCGTGAATGAATAAAAGAGGCATTGTGTGTTGTTTTTTTTTTTTGGTTTAACTGCATGTCTGTGCGTGCCTCAGAGACTCATTACAGCCTGTGTCTACAGTCAAAAGTTATTTGGATGACTGGGAATTGAACTTGCAACCTGTGCAGCAGCCTGCCATAAAGAGCCATGGGAAATAACTTTGTAAGATAAATTCATCTCTCACTTTCTTCTGAAATTAACGCACAGTTTCTCTCCCCAGAAGTACCTAAGGTGGAGGATGTGGTCTTGGAGCGCCGCTGCTTTGACCGAGCCTGCAACCCCCGCATGGGCAACTTGGCTCAGGGCAGAGTGTTAACCACGCGGTCAGTCTGCGGCTTCAACTCGTCAGAGCCCTTCTGCTTCTTCAAGCAGCCTTCTGCTCCTCGCAGCGGGGAGACATGCTCAGCAGCGAGATGCAGCCGGTGCAACGCTGCCATCCCCAGACAGGCTCACCCTCCCTCCGCCATGAGCGACTCCTCCTTCCGCCACCCGGACACCTGGTGGCAATCTGCCGAGGGGGTGAAGGAGGAGACGCTCCAGCTGGACCTGGAGACGGAGTTTCTCTTCACTCATTTAATCCTGGTGTTCCGCTCCCCCCGCCCGGCTGCCATGGTGCTCGAGCGCTCCCAGGACCACGGACACACATGGAAGCCTCTCAGATATTTTGCCCGGCACTGCCAGGAGGTGTTTGGCTTCGCGGAGGGTTCAGCGGTCGGAGAGAGTGGGGCAACTTGCACCTCAAAGTATTCGGAAGCTTTTCCTTGTACCAGAGGAGAGGTGAGTGTGGTACAGCCAGGGCCGTTTCTAGCTTTGTGGGGGCCCTAAGCAAGATACCGTTTGGGGGCCCCTAGTTTGTCAAACTACAATGAAGAGATTCCTAACCATTTAGATGGAACACTAAGCTCTATTACACTTTATGAGCAAAACAGGCTAGAGTTTAAATAAACATCTTAAGTTGAACCACTCAGGCAAGTGAAACTAATAAGAATATATAATACAAAGAAAACAATAAATAAAAGATTTTGAGTTTTTTTTTAAATATTAAACTGTAATGTACAGCGTCCCTTTAAAGATTGTACCCAATTACAAAGTAGATAGATACTTTATTGATCCCGAAGGAAATTCAAGCATCCAGTAGCAAGACATAAAGCAATAAAAAATGTTTATTCAATCATAAACACTTTAAAAACAATCTAAGAATTTAAAAAACTATTTAAAAAAACAGTTTTAAAATCTAAAGTGACCAGTGAAATAAGACCAAAGTGAAATCTAAAGTGACCAGTGAAATAAGACCAAAGTGAAATACAGAAGCGCCATCACTTAAAGCTGTTGTACATCCTGATGGCCAGAGGATCAAAAGAGTTTTTGAAGTTGTCACTTTTAAGAAGTTTCTGCATTTATCTACACATTGTACTAGTTAAAGTAATAAAACTAAGAAAAATGATCCACTGCCACAATATTCTAAAATAATCAACAGGATGCCTAATATTTGTATATCACTTAAAAAACTAACAGTAGAACACTTCTAATTAGAGGCCTATAAATAACACAGCAAACTTAGTAAATTAATCCTAAGTAATGCCAAAATTGTGTCAAATAGCTGAGAGACAACTTCCACTGAGCAATGACAGAGCAGGACAACAACATGCCTCCCTCCCTGCTAGAATCTGAATAAACTGGAGTCAGTCAGTCATTCCCGTGGCAGGACTGACTGCTCATTCACGTGTGACATACTCATCTTATATAAGCAAACTTTCATGAGGCAAACACTGAAGCCGAGTTAATAACGAACAAATCCCAGCCAGCTACACAACATTTATCCGAGACTAGCTAGCAAATCCAATCGCTAACCAAGCCTAGGTTGGCAGCAATATCACTGAACGTTAGGTTAGCAAAACAATTACACCAAAAACACAAACTTACCAGCAAGGGATGCACGAGCGTCATCTCTCCGTTTTCTTTTCTTTCTTTTGTCAGCGCCAGAATCATGTGGTCTTTTACTTGACATTCTAAATCTTCTTCACTGTTAGCTCGGAAAACGTCAGGTAGGAGGATGCTCCACCACCTCCGATGCGGTAACTTTGAAGACTGTACCATTCAGGAACCATTGTACCATTTCAGGAAGGGGGGGTATAGATAAGGTAAACACATCTAATTTGCCCGAATCGAGTAATAGGGCACACAGTTAAGAAAAACGCTGGGCCTGTTCATGACTAATTTATATAATTTCTTTCATGTAATAATATAATAACTATCATGAAATTTTTTTAACAACCTTAATTTTGGGGGCCCCCGCCAGGTACTTGGGGCCCTACGCGCTCTGCGTACTCTGCGTATGCGGAGCGGCGGGCCTGGGTACAGCATCCGTAAGTGTGTGAATTCAAAACCTTGACAACTCCCCCCCAAAATACCTGAAAACTAGCAGCAGAACTATCTTATTTTTCATTTGATTTAACATTGAAAAATAGAATGGTTGGGAATTAAAATGTCTTTTTACAGAGTATCTTGGCTCATCAGCTTGATCAGCACCTATCAGTACATGCATCATTTACACACAATGAAATACATATAGTGTGTTTGTATTTGTGTGGATAAACTACAGATAAACAAAAATCGTAAATATAAAAACTAAATTAGATGAAGTAAACAGGTCATCAAACAGGTTATCGCTAGTAAAACGGGCAATTATTAGCAACTTCTGTAAATATTTGTGATTTACCCAACTCAACTGGTTCTGAAGCTGATTACAAGCAGTGTGAGTTTCCCAGTACTGGTTTTAGGGATGGTCTTGAGAGCAAAGACATCACCTTCTTGTAGGTGTATGTGTGATATAGGTCAGAAGACGATGCTTGAGTCTATAGGAGGACAAAATACATCATCCAACCGGTATTAGCATGGAGCATGTAATGATCAGTAAGGGTTGTAATGTTTTTGATGACCCTCAGTGCTCCATGTTGGACTTGTTTCAGTACATCTAAACTTCGCCAAAACTCATACATGTGAATGACATCTCCATTATCCTGCAAAAGACTCAAAACTGATATCATCAAGTCTCATTTGGGCTGAAAGAGTTAAAAAGACTTGGTTCCAAAGGAAAAAACTCAGTTGAAACTTTCATTTTTTCACCAGTTGCTGGATATGAGGCTCAAGTTTTTGTATGGCGACACTAATTAAAATCTGAAGTATCAGATTTAACACATTAAAAAACACAACATTTACAACTCAAGAAAATGCACAGCATTTCAGAAAATAACACACAACAGCAGCCGCAACAGTACAAAATAGTCCCATAAAAGATTGTATCGTTCGTGAATCTCGGAACGGAATTATTTAGAGAGGTCTAAGTCAAATTGCTTCAGTCTACACAGTATGGACATTCTAAAAACTATATAATACAAAGTAATCGAACTGAGAAAATCCCGGCCATGAATAGTGATCCAGCTGAATATGTCAGAACAAGATATCAAATCAACAAAATATAAATATAAACATGAACATCTCATCCTTTTTCCATTTCAGTTGTTGGGATTCCACCAGAGGATGATGGTCAGAGTTTCAGTTTAGTCATAACTTCAACTAAATGAAGTCATAATCTTTGAACAGTTAGAAGAGGAATGATGGGAGACAGGAACACTGTTTCAATATTAAACAGTGAGTTCATTTCAAAGATCTGAGAGTGACCACATCAAACTAGGTGCCATCGCTTCCCAGCAACACTGCCCACCATCTGCTTCTCTCTTGTTGTCTGTTTATTGGCACCAGGATGCTCCATAAGCTGCTATCACACCAACCACAGAACAAATAGTTGACCAAGCTTTGTAAACTAATCCCCTCTGAGGGGCTGGGACTTCTAAAGCCTCCTTCTGCTTTGACATCTACTTCTACTATATCAATGTTCACTTTTACCTTTGATGTTCTTTCGGAGCATTTCTTTGGACATCAGCAGAGGACGTTTTAACCACAAAGCCGGCTCTGGCCACAGATGCTCTTTTTTTTTTTTTTTTTTTTTGCAGAAACCACAGACCTTGATTTTTAATTTTTTTTCCTTCTCTGACTGAATGAATGCGTGGTGAGCTCATAATTGCTGTGTATTTGCAAAAAGTATGTGTCTTGCCAGAGTGCTAGAGCTCTCTTGTGTAAGCCCCTTACCCTTTATACCCAACACTTACAGGAGTCTCAAATTGTTGAACATCAAGATGAACAAACATACAGGCTGAAGTATTTAGCTTTAGCCTGTGGTATGAATGTGGTCATCACATGTAAGCCTCTTTACAGTAGTGATCAGACCTTTGTTAAATGTAATGAATGATTTCAGCACTGCAGTCGCTGACAGTTTGGTGTTATAATGCATAACACATTTATTATGCCACAGTAACCCGACAGAACAAGTTACAATATCAAGAAATCAGATAAGGACAGCAGATTAAGGATGGTACGGAACATTTATGAAAATTTGGATTATTAATTTCTGTAGACAAATGGTAGCAGTGCTATGCACAGACAAGCTAATATGAGCATGTTCATGGGTGACCTTGAATTCAACAAAGCAGTATTTAGCCGAACGTGAAGTAAGTTCAGCTCTTTCTTGCAGCATTGAGCGATGTTCTCGTTTACTGGTTAAGGTGTCATGCTAAACTGTGCCTGCACACACCCAACGGGTGCACACTACGGCGGAAGCCACAGACCTTGTTCAACAAATGCAAATACAATAAGACGATTACATATATGTTTAGTTATATGTAGAGCAACATTTCCACAGCAAGGAGCACAACAAAAACTGACAAAAGGCGGTGTGGAAGTTTCAGAAGACAGCTTTGATGAAGTGAAAAAGAGTGAGGCCTGCCAGCTGAATCTGAAGGATGGAACAGACATTGTTGCACAGCAGAAAGTCAGAGGAGAGCACTTGTAATGTAAGCTGAACATTTGCTTTGGCCTTGCCGCACACAGCTGGGTATTCACCAACTCGCGTTGCCGGTGTCGTGCACTGTGACTTAGCATGACTTTATGTGCTGTCGTGCTCCCAGGCTCACCTGCTGGTCTGTTTTCTTAGTTTCTTTAAGGCGTAAGACACGAAGTAGCATTTTAGTTCACTTTCTGCTGAAGGTACGTTATGTTAGTGTGACGTTATTTGTGAGACTGAAAGTTTTGTCAGGAGTCCTCTGCTGGCTAAAATGCTTTCACTGGTTTAAGCAAATAAAGAAGGCTTTGCATTTAAAAAAAACATGTTTGTTTTCATCACTGTTTTGTTTTGAATGTCTTGATGGTTAGTAAGAAAATAGGCAAATGCAGAGATTTGCGTGTATTTGCTTAGATGGCCATGGGGCCCATGATCCAGTACTCCATAACACTATGTTCCATATAAGAAGTATAGTTCGGAGGAGATCATAAGTAAGAAATTAGTATAAACTAGTTCATTTTGAGACTCTGAATTTAGTTCAGAACTCCAAATGCGACATTATGGACATGAAATGATTCAGTTTTAATTCATGTGAGCTCAGTTTTAAACTAGTTTGGGTGAAGTCTGAATTTGCAACGGCGAATGAAGGTCTGATTTACAGTGTTAAAGGAGGCATATTATGGCCGTTTTTTCACAAGCTGACACAATTTCCAGAGGTATTGATGAAATGTCTGTGACATGCTTTGCTACAAATAACACAGACGGCTCTAACAGCAGCCTACTTTTCATCCATTAATTTACACCTCAGTTCAAACTGGTCATTTTAGAGCGTGAAGTGACCCACTTGACTCCACTCAGCCCTCGTCCTCCTCAAGGTCTGCCACTTTTGAGATCTGCAGTTCTTGATAACCCTTGGAGCACGTTTTTACGGTGTGAGATTGCATACTTGACTGGTAAACATGCAGAATGTTACAGCTGCTCGCCAGGTAATTACACTATTATCTAGTGTTAGTTTCTCCATAACATGTCAACTTCTCTGTCGCTCCATTCCTTTGTGCTTTGTTTAAGTGTTTGTGATGGCTTCTACATGTGCTGTACTGATGGTGCATTCAACTTACAACTGGTAAAAAATCCAAATAACAGCGACTATATTTCGTTGTCAGGATATAAAACTGTTAACACAGTCCTGGTAGAGCATTATTGGCTCATTTACTTCTTCAGTTAAGTGAGCTGTATAACTAATGATATGATACATTTAATAGCAAAGCAAAAAGCAAGAACAATGGAATTTATTCACCCAATACTTCGGTCTTATGTGTTAGACAATCTTCTATGTTCGTCAAAAGGCTTTTACTCCTGATTTAACAGTAGATCTGAAAGATCATCACTCTACTAAGCGAGAACCATTAATGTTTTCATAGGAACTGGCTGGGGTTTCTTGGAATAGGAGCTATAAGAGGAGCATGAAAGGAAAACAAGATTGATGTCTGTTTTTTATTTGACAGGCCAAGGAAAAAGAGACATATATCGTGTTTTTATCATTTTCTGTCCATATCTCTAAGATCACTTTGCGAGAGAGGTTTTTACAAGTGAAACAGTTTTTAAAGACTTATTTCTCCTGTCCTTTAATCCCCAGGTGATTTATCGAGCCCTGTCGCCTTGGCAGTCAGTAGATCCCTATGGGCTGGCGGCTCAGGAACAGCTAATGATCACCAACTTGAGAGTCCGTCTGTTGCAGAGACAGCGGTGTCCTTGCCAGGCCAAACATGCTGAAGTCGGAGTCCTCCCAGTGGAACATTACGCCATCTATGATTTTATAGTGAAAGGTAGCTGCCTTTGCAATGGACATGCTGACCACTGTACGCCAGCCAGGGGCTACCAACCCAGACATCAGAAGATGAGTAACGTGGTGAGCTTTACATGTTTAACTGGGTTTTTCTGAAAACTTTCAGGTACAGGAAGTGCTTTTTTACAGTTTGCTCTGTTGGCAATGTTAACTCAAGTTGTCTTCTGCGCACCAACAGTGCTGTGAGATTTGGGGCTAGAAAATTTGGGGTTTTGTTCCCACCACTCGTTTGTTACTCAGCTGTGTGCTGGTATTTACTGCTGGAGCTCAGGGATGTAGTGAAGACTGCATATCAAGCCACAACGTCACCTACTATTACAGGGATTTGAGAATGTGGAAACCTTAATTATGGTATTGAGCCTAATACTTTAACAACTCATAGTCTGAGTCGTGTTTTTCTCTTTACTGTAAGTGGAGAACAGAAGTACTAGTTTATTTCCAACATAACTGAGGGGGCTTAAGCATTGTACACTGGCTATTGTGCAAAGTGTAAACACTGTCAGTGCGCATTTAGATTTTGCTGCGTTGCAGTCCTTGAAAAGGAGAAAAGCTGAATTCATATCATATGTAGATGCCAGGCTCTTTGAAACAATTTTCCACCTGCATACTGACTTCAAACTGCAAATGAAAGTTTTAAATGTTTCCATGTTTCCACTAACAACTTATATATTATATTGAATGTATACATCAGAATGAACAATTCAAGAGATACAAACAGAGTAGAAGTACCATATTAAATTATGCAAATACTTTTCTCTAAAGCATCGCTGGGGGTAACAGGTTTAGTCAATAACTCGTAAGATGCATGCAGATACAAAAAGATGCTAAATAACTGTCCCTTTCTTCTGTTTTATTTTTTTTGTCCGGTAGGTTCATGGCAAGTGTGTTTGCAGACATAACACAGTCGGTGACCACTGTGAGCACTGTGCACCTCTTTACAATGACCAACCGTGGCAGGCAGCCAATGGCATCATGGGTACACCACATGAATGCCAGAGTGAGTGATGGGGCATGCAAGTCAAATGCAGAGTGGGACACACAGCATGTTGACTTGGATGGATTTAGTTAAAATGGGTTTTTGTGTCATAAATCACATGCAACCTTTAAGACACTGATGCATGATGAATAAAAGAGCAGACTGCCCTTTTTTTTTCTTTCTTTTAAATGTCAGCTGCTGTAAACGTTTTTTTGCGGTCATCACCAGAGCTGGAAGTTCAAATGTGACATCTCGCAGGGTGACATCTCATTCTTTCTTTCACTGTACATGGCCATCTAAACCAAGAGTGCAAGTGTAACGGACACGCCAAGAGCTGCCATTTCAGTCGAGGGCTGTGGCTGGCATCAGGAAGGCGGAGTGGAGGCGTGTGTGACGACTGCCTCCATAACACAGAAGGCCGTCACTGCCAAAACTGTAAGAACGGC
The DNA here is from genome assembly GCF_027942865.1 of Odontesthes bonariensis. Classification (NCBI taxonomy): domain Eukaryota; kingdom Metazoa; phylum Chordata; class Actinopteri; order Atheriniformes; family Atherinopsidae; genus Odontesthes; species Odontesthes bonariensis. Next base: position 23,460,799 of record NC_134512.1, on the reverse strand, counting down.
TTCTTCAGAGATCCCAGCAGACCTAAAACTGCACCAAACTCCTGTACACGTAAGAGCACTTAATTCCAGGTTTCTTCAGAGGACTGTTTCTTTTGGCCTTATACCATAACTATGTCTGGATGTTAGCCAGCTGAGAATTCCAATTAAGAGGTGCAGCCTTTGATATTTCAAGGGCTGTAATGGAGATTTGATTCTCCTTTTTGACTCCAAGATTAAAGCGCATTGATCTCTTCGATAAGAGTATTTGCCCCAGTCACTGCCTTGACAGTGATGAAACAAGATGACTCCACTAGCTGTCATCCTTGCTTGCTTAGCTGCGTTACTGTTTTGGAATGTGACTGTGATGTCAAACAATGGAGGAATTTCTCATGATCCATCAGAGCACATTTTTCTCATTCTTGCCCTCTTCCCCCGTACAAGGCATGCTGCAGCGTTTTTAAGAGCAAACATACCATTTTGGGAAACAAGGGAAGCAAGTTTGGGGGAAAAAAAAAATCTGTCATCACAAGGAATAATCAGATAATGATCTTGGCAGAGTCCAAAAGGATTTACTGGATGTTTTTCTTTTCTTCCTGCTTGTTTTTTGTGACAAGTTAATGATTAAATATGTGGATATTTCAAATTGCTGTGGGAGTGTAGTATATACTTTGTTTGTTTCTGTCTCTAAAAGTGTGACTGTCCCTCTCACAAAAGCATGCTCAGAATGGTAATTGAGTGCACCTAGAACTATGCCGGAGATGTTAACACGCAGTCCTCTTGTTCTGTCACCTGGCTGCTCTGCAGCCTGCTCTTGCCACCCTGTGGGCTCTGTCCTCTCAGGTGGTGGCCCTCCCTGTAACCCTAGCAGTGGGGAGTGCACTTGTAAGCCTGGTGTTGGAGGCCCCCACTGTGACAGGTGCATGATGGGATACTGGGGGCTTCATGAATACGGCTGCCGCCCATGTGACTGCTCGCAGGGCTGTGACCCCTACACCGGTGACTGCATCTCTGGGTGAGAGCCAAGACTTATCCATACGTATTTGCAAAAATAAATCAGGCTAAAGTGGTGTGTGCTGTAGAGGTAAAGTGCTTTCTGGATTATTGACTCTGAATGGAACCCTGCCTCTGACTGGTTTTACCTCTGCGGCACAGCTCGGATGTTGAGGTCCTCTATGCAGCTGCTGGCCACATGGGACACAGCAGCAGTGATAGTGAGACGGCACTCTTTGGGGCAGAGGAGCTTTTCTCTGCACTGCACCACTCTGGTGAGGCACAGGTCACATCACAGTGAATACGCTACACATTCATCAGCTTGCATGTACACGACTGCAGCTGCTTTAAACCTAAACTTCATATATGATGATGAAAAGGATCGGTAGTAATCATTTGACATGTTTCATTTTCTTTTCCAGAGAAATGTGAATGTGTAGAAGTTACCCTTGGCAGTTCTAAACTGTTCTGCGCTGCAGAGTTTGACTATGGTAAGTGGAAGATTTTTATCAGACAACTGTGTAAGCCAATCATTACAGTGAAGTCAGTTAAGAAAATAATGGCGCATAATTAACTACGCAATTGTTTAAAAATGATCCTGACTTTTCCACTCGAGGTCTTGGACTTGGGGCATCCTGTTTTCATCGCTAATGTTGGCAAAAACTATTTTATTCTTATGGTGCATTATCTTTTTATACGGACCTCCCCACCATTTCAATGTCAGAAGTGAAGAACTAGTTGTGTAGAAATGACAGCACACTCATGACACACGAGGGTGTGCATGTTTAGATTTGTGGCTTATTTAAAGGATTTAGTGAACACTCTTTTAAATCAAGATTAAAAAACACATAGATTTATTTTAATGAAATATAATTAGATATTGCAAATAGCTGGCCTTTCTTAGGACTGTAAAACACTGCCACATGAATCTAAAGCTCACGGAAAACAATTAACGCTAATTAATCATGTAATGATTATGCTATGTAATGAACATGCTGACTGACAGCACCTTCAGGGATGCTTTCTTGCTTGTTAATTTGACAATGTGAATCCTTACAACATAGATATTACGAAAGCTTTGGTGATAACCCCGATCATGTTATTTTTCATAGATGTGACAGATCTCCTTTTAAAGTCAGAAGACAAAACACAAGTGTGTTCAGACGTTTTGAAATCTGAAATCTGTGTCTCCCCCTGTGTTCCTACATTACAAATTGATTGTGGAGTAAAGGATTTAAAAGTTTGAGGAGCTGAAAGTCAGCACTGATATCCCGAACTTTCTTTGTTCCCTATCTGTGATGCAGTGCTGGTGGTGAAGGTGATGTCTGCTCAGGATAAAGGCTCTCATGCAGAGGTGGAGGTCAAACTTAAGAAGGTCTTGTATCAGAACCCTCAGATGAAGATCCAGCAGGGAAGCGTCACCCTTTACCCGGAGTCCTGGACCATCCGAGGCTGCACCTGTCCCATCCTTAACCCAGGTCAGCTTCAGTCACCTCAAAAAAGACATTTTATTGCTCACTGTACAAAAGTGTATAATTAGTTGACTCTCAAGAGGACCATCTGCCAGCTTTGTGCTGAGTAGAGGATCCCCGTCGTTGCTCTCTGAGGCTTTCAGTGGGTGCCAGCACCCTGGCCTCACTCATTAAAACTGAATGTTTACAACTGAACATATTAGATCTAACTTTACAGAGTAATAACCTCTGTCAGCTTTCATCCAAGTCAGCCTTAGCAGCATAGTTTCTGACTGGTTGCTTGTCACAGTGAGTTTTCAGGTCTGTGTATTTCAGTCACATTCTCAGCTGAGCTGAAATTCAGTAATGCTTTAATTTCTTCTTCTCTCCAGGATCTGAGTATGTAGTTGCAGGTCACAAGGACTGGAAGACTGGTCGACTTCTGATCAACACCAAAAGCTTTGTCAAACCCTGGAAATCAAGCCTGGGACGTAAAATCTTTCACATCCTTAGAAAAGACTGTGGCCGCTGGTAGAGAATTCCCATGAACAGCAGAGAAATACAGATGATGTGTTGGACGAGTGAAAAGGTGGTCAAACTCTTTGTATTTTGCTTTGCTTGGTGACCACAAGTAATGCCTTTTTTTTAATCGAAAGAGGAGCCTATGGACTGAACCAGACATGCTGTAAGACTATAGTCAGCATGGGATCAAAGAGAGCAAAGCGAGCCATAAAAACTTAAATCCAAACAAAGAGGTTGCAATTTTATAACCTACGTTATGCAATTACTCAGCCCACAAGTCCTGCCAGATTATTTATAAAGCAATATCAAGTGCGCCTTTAACACTCAATTATATGTTGTTTCCTTGCCAGTGTTGATCGAAGTGTCACAATCACGTGCTGTTGTATCTGTTTCACTGAGAACTGTTAACTTTGAAATTTTGCAAAGTCTGAATTCTTCCTGTCGTCTCAGATTTTTAGCGATAAGTAATGAATGAGTCAACATCAAACATGAGTGTGTGCATGGCATGTACATATATTTGATGTCTTTGACGAGGAGTCTGTGTCTGTGCAGGCCAGAACAGGTAACTCTTGAGTAAGGAGAGAGGATGAAAAAGACATTACGAGTGAGGCAGCCTAATCTGAAGGGCTCTGTTTTGCTCTGGTACACTTGCCTGCCTACCATCTGACGAGGGCAAAGCCCTCCCTACTCCACCCTTTGTAGTCTGCAGTACATACACCCAACTCAGGGTTAAGGTGTCTTGCTCACCCTTTAAGCCAGTTCAGTTACAAACTGAAACTTTTCAGATGCTCAGACTATATCCGTGGTGGGCGTTTGCTGTCCTCGAAAGACCTGCAGTCACTGGAGAGGGCCCCTCTGAACCCATTGCTGTGTGTTTGTGAGGAAGTGTGTGGATGCTCTCTTAACACATGTTCCTCTTTTAGGTCTGTGACTCCTACGGCCCCAAAATAAGCATGTATTTAAAGACCGAGGGCTAATTGACATCACAGTGTATCACATCCAGAGTGCACAGACCATTTTTGAATCTGGCCCAGTTAAGAATAGGCCTGATCTGCGGTCTCCAAGGAGAGGGACAAACAGTGCGAGGAGACATGATGCATTCCTCAGCCATGGCATCACCTCCCATGTCCTTGTCCCAAAGACTTTACCAAAATAAAAGAAAATGGGCTGGAAATTTCCTTTTAAAGGATAAAATGGTCATTCAGGGTAAACACGTGTACTCTGCCCCCAATGTGATATTAAAAGGCTATTTCTATGTGTCCTTTTTTAAATTTTTTTTAATCTAAGCAGTATAGAACACACTGATGTTCTCAGACTTAATATTTCTGGGAAAAGTCCATTTAATTCCATGGTCATATATGCTGAAGCACAAGGTTGTGTGTAGCGTGATGTGACTTACAGCAATGTCCTCACACGAGGAGAAGCCTGACTAATACTTCAACCTTGTTTGATTACCGCCCTCCTTTGGTTAACAGAGAGAAAAACACATCCACAAGGTTGAAAATGGTGTGTCCCACGCATTCAATTGTGAACACATTTGGGAGATCAAGCAAAAAAAAATACAGATTGTAAAATAGTCCTGAAATAAATCGCACCACATGACAGCTGAATGTGAACATTAATCTAAACTATTTCAGAGAAGTGTTGATTCAACTATCATTTTTGAGGCTGTAGCTTGTGCTCCTGATGAATTGCATTAGCTAACACAGAGATTTTTCACAGTTTTCAGACTTGCATTACTTTCATTAGATCGCGCTATTTAACAAGCTGCAACTAATGAAATGGAAAATGAGTGTTTATTTGTAATGTATTTGAATAAACTGGGTTGCGTAGTTAAGTTAATTGTTAAAGCACATTTTAAACAACAATCACTGATATAAGTGCTGCACACTGAAAATGGCAAATAAGTCAGCATAAATAACAAAAAGAAAATACCGATTGAAACAATTGATAGAATAATGGTAGAATAGAATATTGATTCCCGTTCTCTGTGCTCCAGCTCTCACCAAAGGACAACTAAAATTTCCTTTCATACTTTGTTAGTGATTTGATCTCCTGATGTCTTCCATGAGAATTTGCTGGTTTATGTCAGAATTAATTTCAGAATTAATGACAGCAATCTTCCAAAGCCCAGATGCAGCACAGCTGGCCTAAATAATGATACAGCCTCTGCCATGTTTCATGTAAGGCATAAATGCTCATGCTGGGATGCGGAGGTTTTCTTTCACCGAACATAACACTTATCATTAAATCCAATTTAAAAGAAATCATTTTGGTCTCACCTGGCCAGAAAACATTTTTCCAACAGTTTTCTTGCTTGTCCACATTTATCAAATCACATACAGGCAGCAAAGTTGTTTATGTAGAACAGTGGATTTCTCCTTGCAGGCCCGCCATACACACCAGTGTTATTCAGTGCTCTGCTGACAGTGGATTCATTAACATCAGTCAATGTCATAGAGGTCTTTAGTTGCTTGGAGGTTCCCCTGTGTTCCTTTGTGACCTATCAGACTGTTACATGCTTTGGTCTTTTGTGATCTTTATTGGTTGGCCACTCCTGGGGAGGCTAACAATGGAGCTTAACAAATTTCTTCAATTGTACACAGTCTGAGTGGGGATTTGTGGAGTCCAAACTATTTAGAGATGGTTTTGTAACCTTCAGCCTGATGAGCATCAACAACTCTTTTTGTAATGTCTTGTTCATTCAGAGATGAAACATCCTTTTAGAAGCGGACTTGGATCTTTGCCCATTCACTCATCTCATCTCATTAATCAATTAAAAAAATTGAACCTGATTCCAACAAATTTCCATTTAATCCTAGAGTTTCAGGTACTTTCGCAACTCACAGGTATGTTAAACCAGATCGTTTTTCATCAGTAATTTAATGACTAATATAACTTTTACCCATTCTAGGACTTGGAATGTGATGTTTTTGACCGTGTTTGTGCTGAAAACTCTGATGGGATTCACACACCTTGGTTTATAAATATAAACAAAGCACCCAAGTCAAGATTTATAACAATTTATTTTTTTTACAAAACTGCCTTTAAATTAAAATAAAGCAACAAAATATAGAAATATAAATATTTCATAGCAGTTATTTTTTCCTCACCAAGTCTTAACAAGACAATAAAGCATAGCATGTCTAGGAGAGGTGCTCACCTTAACCTTTTTTTTTTTTTTTTGCATTATTCAGTTAATTCATTCATCAGTTAATACTTTTTTTTTGCATAAATGTCTTGAATATTTTCTAAAAGCAGCACATTAAAGTATAACTAAACTAACAATGCTACAAGATATGTCTTTTACCTACTGGCTTGTCCCATCAGAGAAAAAAAACCAATAATAATACTAGTAAGCCTCGACACAAGTCATATGTTTTACTAAAAGGTATTCAAGCAGTGGAAATTTCGGTCAGAGAAATATTGCATAATTGCTGTCAGTCTGAAGAGGTTTGTTGTCACTGAGCTGTCATGCTCCTCCTGATTCGCCCCAATTTTTTTGGTGCATGCTCAATAATCGTCTCCTCGGCTCACGACTTCCTTGCAGGTGGGCCTGAGTAGGATGGTGTGCTCGTACTGGGCGGTGTAGCTGCCCTTGATGTCGCAGAGAGGTGGGTATGGGTCAATGATGCCGAGGTCACACAGGTTCTTCAGTGCCATCAGGTACTTGCTCTCACCCAGGCGGTCCAGCCAGCGGCGGCAGAATGCCAAAGTACCAAAGTTCTCATTGATCACATTCAGCAGATGTTTAGCCCTTGGAAGTCTGGAGCACAGTAACAGAGTGAGGACACAAAGTGAAGCAACTGTGGCAAAATTAAGGTTTCTCTACAGTGGAAGAAAAATGATGACGGATCAACCTTTGGATTATATTCAGAGTAGGTCATTTACATTAAAGATTAGATGAAAAGCTAAACCTTATTGGCACGTGTCCAACATTGAAGTTCTTCATGTAATGTGAGCACTCCATGTCATCGTGGACTGCACCTCTTCCAGTGCTGCCAAATGTCTCAATGGCGTAAGCTTCACCTTCCTGAGAGGCGACAAAAAAGACAATCAATTATCAGTGTGCTGACATAAAATGAAGAATTTCCATGAAGGCTTTTAGTTTGTCCGGACTGAGTGGGTACAGTCAAGGGCAAAGACAGTGCAGGAGCAGCATGGAGTTGGTGGGGGGAGGGATGGGGAGGAAAGCTGATGTATTCATGCCCGGCCAATTAAGGACAGCAACATCGTATCTGGAGCTGATTGGCTGGGTTTCACTGTCATTTTGTGTCTCTATCAGCACGTGGCTGTTGTCGGAGTCCCTGTGGTATTAGCTGATAACAGTGTGAAACCCTCTCTCACCGCACCAATAATCAGTCAAAGTGCTAACAGCCCCGTGACACGCCCAGCTGCCACTCCAGTCGTGCACTCTGATCACAAAGAGGGTAATGGCCCGGTTACACCAACACACTTCTGCTAAAACTACAATTTGCAAAACTGCCACATCAGCATCCCCCCTATCCCCCACTCTCCCGCAACCATCAGGTAAAAGGCTTGACACAGCAACTTGCCAATTAAATTGTTCACTTCTGTCCAAATACAGCCATATGCTGCAGCTGTGCGGGTGGGAGGGATCTTAGTGTAGTCTCAGGAATTGTAAGATATGTTCTCTTTGTGAATTCAGGTTGCACACAATTCGGTGCTTATGCCAGGGGCCGGGGTTTTAACACATGTTGCTACTCGATGCGGCTGGTAATTCCATTAAAGGTGCAATTAAAATGCTGATGAGCGTGACTAAGAAGCCGTTAGAGCAGGGAATTGAAACACTTCTCCACACCTCGTCGTAACCCAACCAGCCAAAAGTTCTTCCAATTACACTTAAGAATTAAAAAGGTTTATTTATACCCAAGGTCAAACAGAAAAGTAGGGTTGATTTCAAACGTTCCAGTGAAAAGAGAATGCAGTGTTTTTTTGTGCTCCACAATCTTGTCACATCCGCATTTGCCTAAGATAAGATAGTATTTCAAACTGATTTGAGGACAAACCTCCATCCTGGTGGCCTCTCCGCCTTTCACAATAGGGACCGTCTTCCCTGAGTGTATCCTGTACTGTCCAATCGAGTGGCCATTGAGATTCCTGACTGGCTTCACTGCAAAGAGAACAGCACAAAGAGGTTGAGGCATTGCAGAGGCTGGGCATGAATAAAAGGTGAAGTGGCCTCATTTTACCTTGATATGTTTTCCCATCTATCTCCACTTCATAGGACTCCATGACCTCCTGAATGGTCTCGCCAACATCGCACAGGCGCACATCAATTCCAGCAAACTGGGGCAGAGTTTACAGTCAGTAATTAACCCAACTTTCCTCACACACAGACAATCTAGGTAGCACAAAAAATTTGCAATTTTCACATTCATGTACTCGCGCACAAATCTGCTCTTACCTTTGCTGCTGTGAAACATTCATGTGCCTGAAGCAAGAGGTTATATTATCACACTCTTGCTTTATGATCACATCAGTCGCAAACTGTGCCTCGAGGTATTAATATTTTAATGTGGGAGCTTAATAAAGTGGACAGTCATTACAAAAACATATATAGTATAGTGACATGTGATGAAATTGTTCTAAAGTTTACTTTGACCTATAAATAACCCACATGTAGGTGGGTTTAATGTTTAATCTGATTTTGACTATACACCTGAAAGCAATCTGAATATCAAAATATATATCTATTTGAAACGTAGAGGCCTTTTAACATAGTTAACACGGTTAGTCCCTTTTTTCGTGAATATAATGTTAGTTTTGGGACTTTCAAAAGGAGCAGTGCCCAATACAGCCCCCGGAAAAATTGCAGGGAACATGTACCTGTGTCCCTCTCGCTGTCTGCTTACAGTGCAATTTTGTGTTGAATCAAGTCATATTTCACTACCGTGTTTTTGTTCAACCCTTTGAACCTCACTGAGCTACATTCTCAAGAGCACTAATCACTGGAGTATTACACAGGAGGTGTGATCATAAAACAGTTCTAGCCTTTGATTTTGAGTCCAGTTCTTGTGGCATTTGGGATACCTCAGCTTTTTCTACGTTTCCCCTCCTTAAGAATGGCTTTATGACAGCCATCCTCCCATAGGGGCCATTTCTGGTGAGGCTTCAAATCAAATCAAATCAAATTTATTTGTATAGCACATTTCATGTACAAACAGTTCAAAGTGCTTTACATAAAATAAAAGCATTGCAGCAGGGAGTGCAAGAAGCATTACAAATACATAAAAGAATATAAAGAGAAACAAGTAAAATCATTTAAATGAATTTAAAATTAGGCAACAGTCTAGATAAGTTAAAAGATATTTCATGCATAGACACATGAGAAAAGAAATGTTTTTAACCTGGATTTAAAAATGTCTACATTTGGTGAAAGTTTAATCTCCAGTGGCAGTTTGTTCCACTTATTTGCAGCATAACAGCTAAATGCTGCTTCTCCATGTTTAGTTTGGACTCTGAACTGGACCAGCTGACCTGAGTCCTTGGATCTAAGTGCTCTGCTGGGTTTATATTCTCTGAACATATCACAGATGTATTTTGGGCCTAAACCATTCTGGGATTTGTAAACCATCAGCAGGCTTTTAAAATCTATTCTGTGACTGACTGGAAGCCAGTGTAAAGATTTTAACACTGGTGTGATGTGTTCAGATCTCTTAGTCCGGGTTAAAACTCTAGCAGCAGCGTTCTGGATGAGCTGCAGATGTTTAATGCTCTTTTTGGTAAGTCCAGTTAAAAGAGCGTTACAGTAATCGAGTCTACTGGAGATGAATGCATGGATGAGTTTCTCCTGGTCTTTTTGGGAGAGGAAACCTTTAATTCTGTTGATGTTTCTGAGATGGTAAAAAGCTGCCTTGGTGACAGCTTTGATGTGGCGGCTGAAAGTCAGATCTGAGTCTATCAACACTCCGAGGTTACCAACTTGGTCAGTGATTATAAGGTCCCGAGTCTCAAGATATTTACCAACGCTGACCCTCTTCTCTTTGCTACCAAACAGAATGATCTCAGTTTTGTCTTCATTTAATTGTAGAAAATTCTCTTTCATCCAGGTGTTTACTTCCTCCAGACACTGACACAGTACGTCTGCTGGGCTGCAGTCGTCCGGTGACAGAGACACATAAAGTTGTGTATCGTCTGCATAACTGTGATAATTGATGTTAAAATTCTGCAATATCTGACCCAAAGGGAGCATATACAAGTTAAACAGAAGAGGTCCAAGAATTGACCCCTGGGGGACTCCACAAGTCATGGCCACTCGCTCAGATTCATAGCTGCCAATAGTAACAAAATAACTCCGGCCTTATAAGTAGGACCTGAACCAGTTAAGGACCGCTCCAGAAAGTCCAACCCAGTTTTCCAGCCTGTGCAACAGGATTCTGTGATCTACAGTATCAAACGCAGCGCTGAGGTCCAACAGAGGCTTCAGATAATAGTTGATGAGTAAATCGAAGGGTCAGACACATCTCTCAGGTCCTGTGTCAGGTCTTTGGTGGATTTTTTCCTAGTTTTTTTTTCTGGCACTGTTCATCTGCTGTACATAGTTTTTTTTTTTTTGGGGGGGGGGGGTTGACACCTTTTTGTGTGTTGTCTTGTTGTTTAAACAGACAAATAATTGTATGCCTTTAACACTGTCTTTATCTTTGGCATTTTTCTTAGATGTAGAAAGAACTAACAAACAAATTATGTCTTTTTGACAGGCTGTTAGTAACAATGACTAAAGATACAATTAAAAATTGGTTCTTTGCAAAGTTGTCTTTTATGTGTAGACACAACACTGGTTCATCCCTTGAGTCCCTTTTTTTAAGCTTGTACGATTCAAAGGTCAGTGTTGGCAATCAAAAAATGCATTCCTGTGGCACGTAGACTGGACTGAAAATGCTCCTCTCCCAGAAAAAAGACCCCCAAAACTTTGTTACCCTGATGCCAGTGTCGGTTGCATCTCTCACAGCCTCCAGCAGCCTGTCATACTTTGGATTAAAGGTGACGGTGAAGGCACAGTCTATTATTCGACCTGAAAGGCCAAAAGGTTTGGTTATTGCAATGTGATCATTTGGATAAAATATTCAACATGGAATAATCTACCAAAATGAGAAAGTTAATCAACTCAAGAACGGTTTATTCCAGGCAGTAAATTATCATGCAATTATTACTTTTCTGTGTCATAAAAAATGCCTAATGTGAAGCGGGACAGCAAGACTCCAAAGGCTCTTTAAAAGTTATTAGTTGGCGCTCACCGTTGATGTGTGTTCCAAAGTCAATTTTGCAGACGTCGTCGTAGCGCAGCACAGTCGGGTCTCCAGCGTTTGGGGTGTAGTGGGCAGCACAGTGGTTGATGGAGCAGCCAGTGGGGAAGGCCAAGCCTGCCCTCAGTCCATTTTCTTTAATGAGCTTCCTTGAGCAGTCCTCCAGCCTTTCACTGCCACAAAAAAGCAAGCAGCACAACGGATTATGAGAAGAATTATACTGCTGTAAGAGCAGATTAAACACACAGAGGAGGCTGAAAACACAATATAGCCTCTCCTTGACCATTTTAACAACAAAAAAAAAAGTTTACAAAACAATAAATAATCCTGAAAATAGTATAAGTATGAATCACCAGGACTTAAGCCTCAAACACAGTGCTTCTCACCAGATGTCAATCATGGTCATCCCCGGTTTGATCCAGCTCCGGACATAGGAGCGAACTTGCCGGTGGGCCTCGGCTGCCTGCCTGAAATCACTCCACATCTCCTCGTTAGCCATGTCCAGTGCACGCTTCTCCTCACTGGTGCTCCGCCATGCTGCACTGCGCCTTAGGGGTTTATAGGCAGATAGGCACACCACAAAGATGAGGGACTCATTGTTATCTCATGATATAAATACCAGCCATAAGAGACTCAGTCTGACTGAATGAATTTTCTGCATGCTTCAACAGGAACTTAAACCTCATTGTAGTCTTTTATGCCCAGTGTGCTTGTGCAAAGTTGAGGAACCTAAATAAAAACTAGGCAGAGAAGAAGACTTCTGTTTGAGTGTGGAGGTCACACACCCGTCTTTTGATGGGGGATATTCGCACTCCTCTCCCTTTGGAAAGTCTCCATTGGGATAAAGCTCACAAATAGGGACTGAGGGAGGGTCAGTCTGTCCCTTCACTGTGGCCCAGATAGAGAAAAGGAGAAGCAGAGGAAAGCAGTAGAAAAGAGAAAACAGTTATCCGTGTTGTGTTCATGATAATGATATTTCAACTTATTGAGTGGACACCTTATTTCCTGACTTGCAGGTTAAAACTAACAAAGAGGATGCAAAACAATTCTATTGCTTGATTGCCATGAGGTAGTACTAAAGCCCTTACATGACTACATCAGTAGTGAATGTTGAATTTGCTGTCACTAAAGTTGCCTGTCTGCACGAACTGCAATTTCATCCCGAAGCGCCAATGTTACTTCTGCTTTGTGTAACTCTAGTTACATGAATTAACCAAGTCCAACTCAGCATGCAGATTCACGTAAAAAAATCATACAATCAAACAGACTTCATAGATGAATTTTGCTGCACGATGAGAAAACAGCTTACATCCTTTCTTCTTCTTCTTCTTCCTCTTCTTTTTACCAGCTGAGTTCTCTCCCTCGTCCCCATCTGTTGAAAGCATCATTAGTTCCAATGCAGTTTGTAAAGTGAGAAATATCGACAGGGGCTTGGGCACAATTCCCAGGGCCCCGCTGAAAAATCAAATATCACACTGCAGATATGACCCGCTGAATTTCACTGTGCACTTTCTTTTCGGTATACTTTAAGTCCCAGCACTATCAGCGCTGCAGGTGAAGACTGTGACGATGAGGGTGAAGGTGGGATTGATACCTTCGTCTGCATCCTCAGCCCTCTCTTTCTCTCCAAGTGTTTGCTGCTCCAGCTGTTTTGTCACATCACCAACACCTTCGGCTTCTGCTCCGTCCCCCTCACCCTCGTTTGTCCCTGCTGCAAAGTCACACACTGTTGTGCATGCATGTGCAGGTGAACATGTTTGTAACACACACACACACAAACACACACACAGAGGGAGATGATTATTTGTGCTTCAAAGTCATCGTAAGAAAGTGCCTCCACTGTGTTCTGAACTTGGCAGGGCCAGTGAATAATTTCTTTCAATACCTTGAGAGTCAATATCCTCAAGGGCATTTATACCTTGCAGCATTATGACATTTAGCTCATCAAATACAGTGCTGTGTGGACCATGCTTGACATGCTCAACAACTCAGCCCTTCAGGGATTTTGTATTTCCGCATCATAAAGCAATTGTCAACATGTTTTTTGAAAGGGTAGTAGTAATCTTACTGCACTAAAACTGTTGATATCCTATTGCATAATTACACGCAGCTTAGAGAGGTTTACAAGACAGAACATATTTAATCTAGAGTAAAGCTCAAATTAATTCCATCCATTTTATTTTTATTTTTTTTATGAAATGACAGTTTTCCATCAGTTTAGACGTCAAACTACACGGCAACGTCCCGTTTCCAGATGAGCGCCCGCAGCTCCAGCAGGAGCCGCTCAGAGTTCGGACAGATGCACACACTGGAATAACCTCTGACAGGTTGAAAAGTCTCGTGTCCCACATTTCTGACGCTCGAGCACTACGTGGAGTGGGAATAAACGGGGCAATTTTGCGCTATTTTCTCCAGGATTCTCGAAACACAAAGTGATGCCTCTCACCTGCCGCGGCGGTCTTATTCCTCTTCTTCTTTCTTCTCTTTCTCTTTACTGATTCGGAAGCGTCTACATCTTCCCTTTCCTCGTTCAAGTCGTCCCCATTAAGAAGTTGAGGCTCCACTTCACCCTGTGGCTGTAGCTCCGCCATGATCGGAGACTGAGAGATGAAGTGACGCATAAGCTGCTGGGAGCCTCCAGTGGTCAAAGCTGAAAAATGTGCTGGAGGCAGCTGAGCCAATAATGAGCTCTAAGACAATCTCTCTCGCAACAGCTCGTCCCGAATAGAGGAAGAAGGTCCTCCACCTCTCCAAGGAGCAAAAACTCAGATTTATAATCAGATCATTTTTTCTTTTTTAGGAGACGTAACAGTTTGGGTCAAACTGTAATAAGATACACAAGTCCAGTGTTTTTTGTGGAGGCTGAAATACTTGGACCATCTTGCCCTGATGTGTAGCCTTTAAAAGTTGCAGTGCACGTTGGACTCATCACTTTCTCTGCTCATGCAGGCGCCGGGTCTCATGTTACCTGGACACCTGGCTGCTGCAGCCCCCCTCTGTCGGAAACACTGTCACTTCTTCCTGGAGCCCACATTGGCAAACTCTCGACACCCTATCTGTTATTGTGCGTAGAGTTTTGTTGTTTGCACTGTGACTGATAGCCTTTCAATTTGATGATCCTAATCGATGATAATTACTGGTGCGTAACGCGAGTATTTGGAGACGGGCATAGAAGTGTGTATCCTAGCAACAAGCAGAGCACGATGGTAGGCTAAAGGCAGGTTTACAGGAGTGAAAGGTGCACGTTTTTGTTGTGTTTCCATTTGTTTACCGCAGTGTGTTTTGTGAGTGTAACTGAACCGTGAACTTTTTTTCAGGAGACAATGGCTTCTGCTGGTGCGCGGACAGAACTCAGTGGGGGGCCCTTGTACTTCTTTGACCAGGTGGGCTACACACTCACTTTCCGGACTATAGTTTTGAACACAGACTAACACAAACACAGATTAGGCTACTAAACTAAATTCCATTGTCTCTCTGTAGCCAAAACGACATCGAATTAAGGGGACAAGAAGCTACATTTCACATTTTAATGGGGCCACTTGGGGGGCGCAGTTTGAAACCACTGCACAAAGGTAATAATTAACATGCCTTCCTTATGTGTTTCCGTCTGTCACGTGTGTGATGCAATTTCTCATATTCTCAGTGATCGAGAGGAGGAACAAAAATGCGAAAGCCACGAGTTCAAGAAACAGAATCTCTCAGGTGAACCATTTGACGATGATAAACCAGATACATCATCATCTGATGCGTTTCAGGACCGCGGTGCAATGGACGCCTACAAGCGAGCAGCCCCTCAGTTACTGGGCGACTTGGCCCATCTGCTTTCACGACATAAGTGGTCAGAAAAGGACCGTCTTCCTCGCGGGATTGTTAATATTCTGAATTACTCCTGGCACGATCTGATTTCAGGGGCGTCATTGCACTTGAAAGGTCCCACAGAGACGGAAAAAAGACGGACTTTCAAAGCACTTTCAAGGCTGAAGCTGGAGCGAACTGCCTCCCAAGAGTCTGCCAGTGCCAAGAAGAAAACGGGAGAAAGGGATCAGTGTGTTCTGGGAAATGTTGGTTGTTTTGAGAGGAAATCCCGACTCAAGTCAAATCCACATGTGAGAGAGCGGAAACAAAGCTATGATAGAGGTAAAATCATAACTCTTTGGAAGACTTTTTTTATTGCAAAAAATAAACGAACGTAGGCTAACATGAAAAGTTCAGTTTGATTTAAATAGGGTTTCTCATGGTTTGTCAATATTGCGATCCGTTAGAGGTGCGTGATTGTAAAATGGATTCATTCTGAAATATTGCTATTTTGCCAGTTCCCAACTTTGGTGAAGTCGAATTGTGTTGGTGTAGGTGAACAGGCCTATAATGGGCACAGTCAGGGGGCACTTGGTCTTGACCCAGGAAAGGATTACCAAATTATGTAAAAATATGCATACATTAAGGGACCTAATGCAGTATGACCACAAAGAGACAAAATAGAAACATATAGATGCAATGACATAGGAAAACCAAAGAGTTGCAAACCAACCCAAATGAGGCACAATGCTCAAAATTATCACAAAAGAAAAGAAAAACAGTCAAAATTAGCTTGACCAAATTGAAAATCAAAATAGATTTAAACCAAATTAAAATGTATAATTTTTTAATCAAAATTACCAATAAGAGAGAAAGTGCTTGGTGCACAATGTGCACAGAGTTGCAGAAAGAGACAAAGTAGGATGCAACATCGCCACGCAGACACAAAATTATCGAAAGTCTACATTTCCCTACCAAATGAGTGACAAAACAACTGAAATTAAATTTAAAAGGACAATGGTATATTAAAATTTCTGTCAAACCTCTGCAATACAGAGTTGGAGCCAAAAAGCGATTGTATCCATGGCCTTTTAAACTTCTGTGACCAGTTGTTTCACATACTACCCCTGCAAATGTACATAAACCTGCAGGAACAAACTTCTCACCCACACATCATTTCAGCTCCTTTTGAAGTGGGCCTTGTCCTCCAGCACCCTTTTCTTATGCTCTCCTCAAAGCCAGACTTCATTGACAAAAACAGTCATTTTGCCCGACACATTTCCTCAGTTATTTGTATCATTGTGTGACTTTGATAACATAATAACATAACAGTTTGTATCTGAACTATCTGAACTAAAGCGATATAACGACTGACATCTTCATGTCACTTTCCGTGAATAATTTGCACACTCAAAAAATGACCAGCAAGAAGGTAGGTAGAGTATTCAGGGAGGGTATGGTCTGAACTTATTTTTAGGTAAAATAATACAGCAAATATGAATATTGACTGATTTGACTTAGAATGAGCATTTAATATTTCTATTAACCTAATTTTAATTGACTTTTTAATTGGCTGTTTTCTTTTTTCTTTGTTTCTTGACTTAAAAAATGGTTAATTAACTATGGATGATTAACGGTTCCTTTGTTAGTTTATGAAGAAAGACTTTCTTTTAATTATTCAGTTCAACACCTTAAGTAGATGGTTTTACTCTTTCGTTTCTTGAAAAAAAGACAAAACCACATATAATTAGAAATTGTATAAGTCATTGAGCATGAGGTAGGAGTTTTTCCTTTTATGAATTGTACACAATAATAAATGCTACCAAGTGATTTATAAGAAGTCTTTTAGTACAACAATCCATCAAGTTATAAATGCAAATACAATAAAGACAAAGAAAGTAATGCCAAAAGAAGACATTTTCATAAGCTGTATGCTAGAATTACATTGCCATGTTTCACTAGTCTTTAAATAGAAAACCATTAATTACCACATAAGCCATTTATAAAGTGTGCTCTACTAGAAAATGCTGTTGTAAGGATATAAATTCTCCAGGGTAGTGAAGTAGTGGAAGTGAGAAGGGAGAGTATTGGTTTACCAGGTCGGATATGGTAGTGGACCACAACAGAGGCACAACTCTGTAAATGGATAACAGGGCTATTGAGTTACACTGTTAAGTTCAATGACTTACTCATTATCATTCATGCAAATCTAATAAAAAATCCCATATAATACATTAGGTGACAGAATGAATTTCTCTCCCAGCAGCTCACAGCTCCACAACAGCCAGCCTTTCCGTCTCAGGCAGCAGCTGCACAGATCCAGGTATGACCTGCAGCTACTGCATTGTGTTAATGACTCGCTCACGGCTGAGCTTCTGCTGCCTCAGCTGGATGTGATTTGTGTCCAGGTTGGATCATTCAGCCAAAGCAGCCCTCCTACGATGAGCCTCAACGGATCAGTGTGTGCCAGTGGGTGGTGGAGCGACTGCAGGCAGCAAGAAATCCTGAGTGTGTTGTTAACCTCTGCTTCTACAGTTGTAACAATTATGTGTCAAATGAGAGGTCGTATTTCCAAATTTTACACCTGATAGATTCCTCCAAGGAAGGTTGTTTCATTTCAGACGGAACTCTCAACACCTATCGGGTGGATTGGGTGCAAAAATGCCAAATTTTCATAATAGGCAGATAGACATTTGTGGTTTTGATTGAAATGACCTGAAAGCTATTCTAGTGATTAATGCAACATTTCATTGCTAACTTTATTGCAGGAGCTAGACAGATTAACTTTAGTAATGACTTTATCCTCATATAGAAAGCTGCAAACATCTGAGAAGGATCTGATTAAAGCCATTGTGCTTCGTCACTATGGCGATGTAAAGACTACAATTAAAAACAGCAGAAGAAAGATCGAGCCTGCTCCTTTGGTTAACGGTATGCCACAGATACCAGAGGTAAAGCTGCAGGATCCAGTCCAGCAGAAACTTCACTACAGGATCAATGACGGCTCCTCGTTCATATAGTATCCTTCTCTCATCATGTCCAGTCAAATTTGTTTTAATTCAAGCGGTTATCCATGAAGCGAATGCAGCGTAAAGCTCGTGTAAAATGTGTCACCGCAGCTGACCTTTTGAGCCTTGACTGTGCCCTCTCAGTTACCCGTCTGGCTGTGTGGCAGCATGCCAGAGTCACTCAGGTCTTCCCTGCGGAGGCTTCTACACCAGTGTGTTCAGTGACGGTGTGCATCCTGTCACCCTCGCGACTATCACTGCGTTTGGGCACGGGGCAGTCTCTCACCCTCTTAGGTGAGTTCAGAGCTGCTATGTGTGGATATCTTTGGAAACAAAGTACTCTTGCTGATTCTACACCTGACACTCTTTACTCTTCAGGAGAGTCCCCCAGCTCGGGCTTGTTTACGTTCTTACCATGAAAACATAAAAAGATGTTACTCAAAATGCTGAAGCCTTTATCATTCTATCTGTATTAATAAATGCTTCAATACTATAAATGTTTGACAACTCTGATGCCGTGTGATATTCATTTATTTCCTATCTGTTCATGTAGCTCTGCCATCACAGCAATGTGGGACCAGGATGGTGGATTCCTATATGATGATTATGGAAACATAGCTAAGGAATGGAACTGGCACTGGCAGACAGATTGCACACTGCGGGATAAGATTGTTATACAGGTAAATAGTGCTGGCACAATTCTCTGACAAAAATGTTTTAGACTATTGCAGCCTTTAATTTAACAAATTTCTTTGTGCCATAAAAAACCTGCAACTACATCCACCCACACACACACACAAAAAACATGTTCCATGTAGCCATTTTCACTTCCAGACAAGTTCAAGCTCTACCAGAATCATTTTTGACAGATGGTGTTAGCATTTGACTGTGAGTCTTCTCCATACATTCCATGATTTCAATAGGGAGTTTATTCTCTTGATTACTGACAAAGAAAACTTCTTTTCTGACACCATGAGTACAACTAAGGTTTCTCTGTCAACCACCTCAAATACCACTTTTCCATTTAGTCTTTACCGCAGTTCAGGCTGTAAGTGGTAAAAGGCTACAGTAAATGTCCCATACGGTCCTAATGCATTCAAATCAAGCTAAAAGGTGATTCAAATTGAATGTGCTAAAAAAATGTTTAAATGTCCAAATACCAAATGTATGGACTGTTTTTGCATATGGGATTTGTCCCATTTAGGGAAAACAGAGAAGAGGATGTTGCGATGATGCATGGCCTGCTGAAATACTGACACTGGCTGTCTCTGCCAGGACAAAGTGATTCACCTTTCATCATGGCTGTTGGGCAATGTCATGCACAGAAGAAGGATTTATTCACTACAGCTGACGCCTCTGTTTTTTCTTTTTAAAGAGGCCAGTAAATGTGCATTTTGTCTCCCAAAGTTGTCAGATCTGATCTCTGTGAGGCTCTTCAGTGGGATGTCTGGCGTGCTCAACTTCAGATGTGACAACGAAACTGTTCAACTTCCACTTTCTTCTGTGTCTCTCACGGACCAGCCAAAGCAATTGGTGAGATCATAATGATCGTTAATTAAATAAAAAAGGAAAGAAAAGGATTTGGGAGGGATTTCCCTGATGCACACTTGTTTGCAGACAGAGGGAACGTTTATCTCTGATGCTGGTCAACACCTCCAGCTCCGGAAAAAGACAAAATGTTCTGCAAGGGTCCCAACGATAACACCTGTAAGACATTTTGTAAGACCATTTGTTAATGCCCATGTGGAGGGAGGCATGAAATAATTTGATGGAATGAAAGTATGTAAATATCAAAAGAATGAGAGGTTCACTTAAATCACCGTTTATGTGCAAACTGATAATCACTGCTGCATTAGTACCTTTGATTTCCCCTGAGCATGTAAAGCTTCTTTAGACGCCTAAAATAAGTCCTTTTTTTTAACAGCTTGCTAAAAGCCTTGAGGTTTATGTAAACTTATCCACCGTGTGCATAATGATAAAAGGCAGGCGTTTGTTTACTCCCAGGGGTTTGTCCAGATGCTCAGAGAGGCGGAGGGGCTTGAGGAGCCAACGGCTCTGTGGAGAAGACGAGAGAATGCTGGCAGGGAGCTCAAAAGGCTTCAGCAGAGAGTACGAAACACCGTGGAAGAGTGGTTGGACTACTATCGTGTTGCAGTCGGTACTTACAAGCACAGCACATTTACAGATAAAACTGTTGGATGTGATGTAAAGAGCAAATACAGCACAAATAAAACAGAGCCAGTTGGACTGTGTGAAGTTGTGTGGAGTAGTTCACTGAAGCTAAAAAGTCCCAGTATAACCTCTTTTTGCAAACTCAACATTATTGAATAGTTCCATGAGGATCTTGTTCACGGTCACTTGTGTCAATTAGTATCTCTGTGCATTTCTGAGTGACCTCTTCCTCTCCTTCAGGTATCAAGTGTCCTGACACGGAGCGGATGCCAGAAGGCCCAGTGAGAACCAGGCCGAGAAGAGAGGTGCAGTCAGCTGCTCTGCCCTCTCTGAACCCACCTGCATGCACAGATGCTAAACAGGCCCGGCCAGAGCAGAGCAGGAGGGATGAGTTTCAGGAGGTTCACAGGCACCTGTCAGCACCGGTGGAAACACCTCTGAACTGTCCTGTCCAGCAGCCGAGGTGCTCACTGACATATAGAGTAGGACCAGGATGCCTCACCTGTGGGGAGTTTCACTCATTAGAACAAATCAAAGACAATTCGCTTATAATGGAAGTCACGTCCCTCACGTCTTGTGATGTCAGCAGGGCTATGTTAGGACTTATCAGCAACAACACACTGCATCACAACCTTCATGATATGAAGTTTAAAAAGCATGGGAGTAGGGTTAAAGAATCAAGCTTTTGAAATTGAGATTTTTTTATTTCACAGATCCACTTCCATAGTTGAAAGTGTGTTAAGAAGCTGTTTATTGTTGATTCTTAAATGTTGCTTAGACAGCTCCCAATGTTCCTGTTTTCTCACTCATGGATGACATCTTTTGAGTCAACTGTCCGTTAAATCTTGAGCCCCTAAAGAGAGTTTTCGAATGTGCTCGATTTAAAGCGGAAATTCTCCACTTTTAGCACAAATCCATTATGTAATGTTTTGATAAATAGCTAAAATAGCAGAAAGATTATCACTGTTCAAACATATATGGACCTCAGAATGGTTCAGCCCTGTGTTTAGCAGGCTGAAATGTTCTAGCTTATTACTTCCTCTCACCTCTTACTTCCCTTGCTTATAACAGGCACATCCTCTCGCCCACATTTTGTGTGTTACTTCTATGCATTTGAGGCTTTATACCTGTCCTTTTTACGCCATTACAATAACAAACAAAATGGTTAGGTTCAGGGTAATAACAGTCTATATCAAATAGTGAGAGAAACATGCTATTTCTTGATCAATTTCAGGTGCTTCAACTCTGCTCTGTTTGGATCAGATGCTCAGTATACTGCATTATGTAAGGAACACTAAAGGAACATTTCACAGTTTTAACATCTTTGTTGCCAGGACTCCTAAACGACGAGCTAAGATGCAACTTCCTGTTACACGGGTAGGACCCCTTCAAATCCATGGCAACTTCACACCAGAGTAAGAGCTACTCGTATCACTGACATGCACAAGCATACTAAGTTATACAGTTATGGTGAAAGGAAAAATGAAATAAGACTTTTTGCGCACTTTTTAGTCATGTTTACAGTGAGAGCTTGTCCATCACCCAGGTCAGTGATCCTCCCAAGCCGTCCTGAGTCTGAGTTGTCCGCCGCCACCTACAGTCTGGCAAATGCAGCACCATTCGCCTCCTCCATCCCACTCACAGTGTGCCCTGCTCTGCTGAGAGCTGCCCTGCAGGGGGAGGGGCAGCAGAGGAGGTGCTGCTGCAGCACAACACTAATGCCAGTGGTGACAGACCTGGAGTATGATGCCCTCATTATGGGCCAGCCTCCACATAGTCAACAGATCCTTGTGGTGTCTGTGACTCTACCACGCCAGCCTGTTAATACACACACAGTGCACAGCCAGAACACACTGGATGATCTTTACAGAAAGAGGAACAAGCGCAGAACGATGCCCTGTACTCAGGTGTGAATGATGTCTTTGTCTTAAATAACAAAACACAGAACCAAATTTCTGTTACTTAATTTGAGTGCTGGATGTGATGCATGCATATCTATTCATATGCATACCTAGTCAAGTCTCTAAAATGGCCAAGCGCATGTGTACCATCACGCAGTTGTGCATCCTTGTCATCAACATTCAGTCAGCAGGAATTTTATTGATGCTGTTGCACTTTTTGCAAGGATCACAACACAGCGTTGCATTGGCTGGAAAATTGAGGATGGCAAGCTGACATATAACAATCAGCAGCAGACTGAAAACTCAGTAACGGGTTATTTTTGTTTATCCAGTGTCAGGTGGACTCATTTCGCCTGGTGGGGTACGAGATGTCAGCAGGGAAACTCGGCCGTGAACTGGAGAACATCCTGCTGCAGCAGCGGCACAATGCTGCTCCTGGGATGGTCCTGGTCAGTAAACCCACTGCAGACTTGGCTGCATTCTGTGCACAGTGCATGTCCTCCTGACTCCCACTGGGTGGCAGTAGCAGTGCTTGTCTGAAGTCAAATAAGGAACTGTTGTGGTGCTACTGTTGTAATGTGCCATGCTTTCCAAGAGGCCCACACATTTATACTGATCGTAAAACAGGCTGACACCTTGGCACCTCTTCATCCAAATAGAGAGATTCAATAAGTCATGATGTCTGCCCAACTGATTTCCGTTGTAGGATTAAAATCCATCCTTCAGTTCACAAAGTAAAATGACTGGGCTCACTGGGGCATAGTATACATATTATTGCTATTTAAATACCTCAGCGGGTATAAGTGGTAAAAGCAGCAATTGATAAGCAACCAATACGATGGACAGTATGCTGCACACACACACACACACACACACACACACACACACACACACACACACACACACACACACACACACACACACACACACACACGTACACCCACAAACACAGTCACTGTTGTGAAATCTAAATCTAAAAACAACTTAATGACTAATGCCACTTTGTTGTAGAAAGATATCATCAACTCAACAGAATTCAAGATAAAAATAAAAAAAAATGTTCACAGAGGAAATAGATGTTCCATTTTCCTTGTGTGAAGTCATTTTTTTTGCTAATGCGATAGATGTACATTCGAGGGAAGCTGCTGTTTATGGGCTACATATTCAGTGGTGACAACTGCTCTGACAGGGACCTTCTAAAGCAAATCTCCAGAAGCAGGAGAGACTACAGATTAGGTGTGAGTCTCCCTTCAGACTACAAGTTCAGGTACTGGTGTCCCATCCTCTCTGATCTGATTTTCTGTAAGTAAGTGGATCTTTAACGTATTCACTGCCATGACTCACCAGTCTTTTTGAACTGGGAAGGAAGCACATCATCACGGAATTTATAACCCTAAGTTATCTGCAAATAACACAAATGTTTCAAAAACTGATTACATTCAGATCTACTGAAGTTGATTTCATTGTTTCTGTCGCAGTGATAATGTGAACACTCCTGCAGCCACAGAAACGTCCGCGTCATTAGATGCAGGACTATAAGCGGGAGATCTCATCACTGTTTCTGAGGCAGAAGGAGCAGCCAATGCAAGGTAAATAACTATCAAGATTTCATGTAAGATTCCTGCTAATTCATTTCTCTGTGTCAGCCATATTTAACAGATGTTTTCTCTACAGTATGTAGCAAAGTTTAATTCCTCCCTGGAGTCCCTTGTACTGTATCTGGCTGAATTAGTTGCAAAACACAACCAACACCATTTTACAGAGCTCTCCAAACATAGCATTTCAGAATAAAGAGATTGTCTGGTGTTAACGTGACTGAAATTAATGTAATTTTGCTGCACTTCACTTCAGTTTGGGAGATCTGCAGCTGAGACTTTCAAAAAGTATTAATGTTATTTTTTCCCCCCTCATATTTACAATTTTGCATTAGGCTGAGGGCATTGCATTTTCATGGGGCCGAATGAGTTAACAATTTTACACATAGGTGACAACAATTACCCGTCTAATGTTTATTCTTCTAAACAGGAAAAAAAAAGCAAGTTCCTGATTCATCACTCACTGCATCAAACGAAAAAACCCCTTCTGCACTTCTTCATGTTCCTGTCATCACACCCTGAGTATGCTCCAGTGCTATGATTAGATCTACATGCAAAGTCTCAAAGAAGCCTCATCTGAGTTCTTCTCCTCATTGTTAATGTGCAACCAGACTGTAAACATATTACTTAGTCACTATGTAGGTTGACACCACTTCTGAGCCACCTGTTGCTGTGATATTGACAGTAACAAGCACAGTGACAGAAAAACTGCACCTTTATCACCGGAGATCACCTGAGACTACCGACCTTTCGTATTATGTAAATATCCACATGAAATGTCCGTATTCATTGTAACCTTTTTCTTCAGGATGAGATCCAATAAAACTAGCGAACTATCCTGTGTTTTGTTATTTAGTTTTTGTATCATATCTTTCAGAATCTTGGCAAGCTACCAGTCATTCTTTCTTGTAGAAACAGTAACAAAGACCTGGTTTGGTGACAAAGACAACATGATGGAAGCACTGCTGATAAGGCATAACTATTTTTTTTAAGTTTTACTTCCTCTATACAAGACATGTTGCACAATACAAGCCAATGGCCTTCATTCAAATTTATGACTTCATAATCATACCAGAATTGTT
Source organism: Odontesthes bonariensis (assembly GCF_027942865.1). Lineage (NCBI taxonomy): Eukaryota > Metazoa > Chordata > Actinopteri > Atheriniformes > Atherinopsidae > Odontesthes > Odontesthes bonariensis. The sequence goes on along the minus strand of NC_134512.1, from coordinate 23,436,037 downwards.
ATTATTAGAAATGGTGATGTATGTGGAAAGTAAAAATGGACCTATGACTCTGGAAAATGACTGAGCATCCATGAGCAGTAACAAAGTCTTGTTAAAGAGATGGGGACTCATACTTATTCTTTTCTCTCATGCGCCTTTAGATTTGATTGCCTCTTGGCGTTTGTGGCCCCTGAGGACCCCTAGTGGTTTGTGACTGAAAAGAAAAAGGAAGCTCGCTGTTTACATGTTGCGGGCGGCGACTGCTGCGGCAGAAACTGGTGCGGCTCCAGCGAGAGAAACTTGTTTGTAGCATCGCCCGAACGCGAGTGTTGCCCGAACAACGGTAAAGAAAATGTCGATTTTTTTTGACCCGGGTAACTCCCTCTTGAGTTGTCGGCGTAGCCTGACATGAAGGATCTGTTTTTGCTTCGGTGATTTTTAAAGTGGTGAGAGAAGCGAGGATGAACTCAGGTAAATGGTAACTTGTCTTGCTGTGCGCGGCGAATCCTCAGGTTAACGATTTATTTGTGGCAGCTGAACAGATGTATCCTGGATATATGAAGTGCTGTGGGGTCGGGGTTTTTTTGTTGATTTATTCGGAACTTATTTAACAGTTAAACCTCAGATAGAGTAATTGAAAAAAGTTGAGTTGACGTGTGTTTTCAGGTGGACAGACTTGTGAGATCAAAACTTTCTCTAAAAACTACCAGGCTTATGTAGTGCAGGCTGTTTGTCTTATAAACATGGGCGAATAACAAGATAAAACGAATGAAATCGACTAAAAATGGACCATAATTAAACTGAATTACTGTATATATATATATATATATATATATTTTTTTTTTGGTAGATTCTTTTAAGATGTATTCACTGTCTGTTGTGGCTTGCTGAGAACAGGGAAATAATTGAAAACAACACCCCTTTCTGTCAGCAGGCCAGAATGTTTTTGCCCTTACTCCGAAGATTTTTGGACACTGGTTCAGCCAGATGTACCAGTTTGCTCGACACACCCCGCACCCCTTCCTCCTCTTCATCTTCATCTTCGATCTGCTCCTCTTCCTCTGCTTGTTGACGGAACCATTAGCCGATTACTGTTCTGTTGCGTGGAATGGCAAACAAAGGCCATGTGATATTTAAATCCCTACAGAGAAGTGCTTTACAGTCGTTGTACATTAAGTTCTCACTAGGTTAGGATTAGAACTAAAAAGCAGATTTAAAACGTGAACTTCTAGTGGGGAAACATTTGGCAAAATGAAAGAAACATGTTCCATGAATATGTGGAACACGTTTCTCTCATTTTGTCAGATTAGAGCCCTGATCTTGGTACTGTTTATTCTGGCATTTGATATGTAACTTCACACGATCTTATAAGGCTTGTCATTTCTTTTTGTCCCCTCAGTTATGCAGAAGCCACCTGTTGCCCCGAAACCAAAGTTGACCCTCTACCAGAGGCCAGTGCTATCTCCACCAATTTCCAGAAGAGATGGCCTCCCGCACCCATCTCCTGGCACAGAGAGGAGGGTCAAACCAGCGCTAGCTCCCAAACCCTGCCTCTCTAAAGTCCCCGCTGCAGTGAAATCCAAGCCACTCATTTCGAAGAGTCATCACCACACACCTGTTTCGGAAACCCCTCGAACCGTTGGTCCTCTGAACTCTCAAAATGGAATCTGGCGAGAAAACAAGAAGCCAGACTGGGATTATATTATTCCTATTTGCCTGTGTAGCCAGGAGAACTGCACATGCATCAGGAACACAAGCTTGGAGAAAATGGGGAAAGATTCTAAAATATCATTAAATAAGAGCAAGCATGAGGAAAACGGAAAGACTGTTTCTACATCTCTGAGAATGTTTGATAACCGCAGAGGGAATGCAGGCAATGTTAAGTGCCAAGCAATGAACTCATCCTCCACTGATACTCATGCCGCTAACCTCAAACCTCTCCATGAAACACTTACTTTAGACAAGAATCTCAATGCAAACTCTGTTGACTCGAGTCCTGAAATGACTGTTCGGTCTAGTCTTCCTCACAGAACACTTAACGATGACACGCATGCTAAAGCAATACTTCATAACATACCTGGACTCGAACCAGATGACGATGGTCTTTGCACAGAGGGAACCATTGTGCCCCAACCCAAACCAGTCCCAGCAGCCCCGAGGAAGTCTCTTCCTGTCCCTGTACCACGGAAACCCAAAACAGCTGTTCTGGCCCATCAGGAAAAGGTGGAGGAGGAGAAGGAGGAGAAGGAGGAGATCGCTGTCCAGGAAGGGAGGGAAGTAAACGCCAAAGAGGTGAATATGTCATCAGACGGGAAGGGCAGCTCATCCCTGTCTGTCAGCGTACCTGATAGTGAAAACAAGCAGCCAGTTATTCTGTCTGCAAGAGGAGCTTGTGCCCCGCCAGCCCCTCCGCCCAGGAAAAAGCCCTTTCTGTCTGAGCTCAAGAGAACAGTGAGCTTTGCCCCTCAGACACCCCTTAAGGATGTGCAGGAGGAAGATTTGGGCTGGGACACCGGCGTCTATGAGATGGAGATATCAGTAGACAGGGAGGATGAAGATATGCAGAGGGAAGGAGCTGATGATCTGGAAGGAGCTGACTGCCACCGCACACATTACCTTTCTCCTAGCAGTTCGCTCAGCCAGCTTGTCACTGTTGCTGTGGCCGCAGAGGAGACTGGGACGGTTAAAGCTACTCCAAAGGAGCTTCAGAAACACATCAGCCCAGTGACACTGGTACAGAGTAAAGAGCAGGAGCGAAAAGTAGATAGATTAAATGATTATGGGACAGAGCAGGTCAATCATTTACAAAAAGGTTTCTTGAAGAACAGCATAACAAGGGAGCTGCCTTTGCCTCCAAATGACAAATCAAGCAGTAACCTCTTAAAATCTGGAAACATCAAGCCTTCTCGTTCCAACCTCTGCAAAAAGAAAGCCAAGTCCTTCTCCACTGCTGACCTCATTCGCTCTGATGGACACAAGAAGAACTCTTTCCGGAAACTTTTGGAATTGAAGCTTGGAGTGAAGATGTTACCCAAGAGGAAAGTAAAACGTAGCCAGAGCCCAGACTCCACTGTGAATGCTTATGAGCAAGATGCTCACAAGGGACAATATGAACATCCCCTTGAGCATGTCAGCACCGAACGTAAACTCTCCTGCCCGCTGATTGGAATTGAGCAGAGTGTGGACGGAGATGACTTTTTTGCTGAACAAACCGACGACTATGAAACCATTTCGGACTACGACGAGATGCCAATCTACGAGAATGTGGGAAAGGGAGGCTTGTCCCCTCCGGCCTCCTTCTCGCAGCCCTGGCAGAGCTCACTGTACGATGATGAGGGCATTTACGAGGAGCAGGAGCCATATATGTCCCTGGTGAAAAACACACCACAGTGTCAGACACCAACAGAATATGACAGGTATTGCTTCAGTTTTACCTATTCACATGTTCTGCACTGGGTCATTTCTCTTGTGTTCTGATAGGAATGCTGGAAATCACCTTGTACTTCTCGGAACAATTCATCTGGAAAATATTCCGAGTGCGTCTGTACTACTACTTAAAGGGCCATTTGCAGGAGTGATGCACGCACACAAAAAACGTGCGCACGCATTTTCGCATGCAAACTGGTATTTCTAAAGGAACGGGAGCATGTTCTATTGATGATCCCAGAACTAAAAGCACAGATTTCCTCTTTCTACTTCCCTGATGTGTGATTTATTTTCACATTTGGTAGAATTGCTCGTCATCTTTACTGTATCTTGTTCATGTGGTGCAAACCGTTTCTTTATATGCAAATGAAAAACAAGGGGAGTTTCTGCTTCAATTCTCGGCTAAAGATGGGAGTGGTTATCAGGCTTGTTTCCTTTTGTTTCACATTCCATGATGACTGAGCTGTATAAAGGAGGACATATGCATGCACAGCTTTAATAATCTGCCAATAAGAATGTGTACGCATATTTCTGTCAGTGCGTGTACATACAGTCTTAGTCATGAAACTACAGAGTGTTGTGCATCTAGTCCTAAGTTCTCGGATATCTGTGTCTGAGATTTGACTACATAAATAAACAATGGAGGTGATAAAATTCAGATCTTACTGCTCAAAGGAAATTAAACTAGTAGCGCGCTTGATTTGCATATCCTCCACTGTCAATGTTTTTGTTCCGCAGTTTTAAAGAAAGCAGTCTGAATCCGCGCCAAATTTGAACAGGGTCTTTTGCCTTTGCCTGTGATTCATCTCTCGCCAAAGCTTTGCCTAATTTAACTTGCCATTTTTAATTTTTTTGCATAATCTTGCTGACAATCAGACAAGCCACATAAGTGAGCGAAAGCTAAAAGTGCATTTGTTGCTTCACAATAAAGTTAGCTGTCAAGAGTTTTTTCTTTTTAAGAAGCTACTTTTTGTCCAATAAATAGTGTATATGTAACACTTAGTCAGGCAAACACTTTGTAGCTGCTGTGCTACAAACACAAACACTAAATATCAGAGTTGTTAGCTTTTAAGAAATATGCTTTTTTTTTAAGTGCCAAAGCTATGTAAACATGCCAGAGTTGGACGCCCAGACTTATTTGTCTTGAGCCTCAAACTTTCTTTTTTTTTCTCTGCAGTTTTGTTCAGGGAGTTGTCGCCGTTTCAGATTCCTTTCGGGAATTGTAGCATTTTAGACATGCAGTGCATCTTTGGTGTAATTTCCCCTCGGCTGCTCACAGGCATACTCATTTCAAAGCTGCAAGGCTAAGTTAACAAAGTCTATCGTGCTTAGTGTTTTGTCTGTGTTGAATTTCTTCCTCCTCCATTGGGCTTGGCAGTATTGTGCTCTGTGACCTGATGCAGGCAGCTGGGTCAGTGTTAGCAGTGGGTGACGACGACGATGACTATCATTTAAGTTTTTTTTTTTTTTCCGGCTGTGCTCAGTGCTCTCTATCTTGTTTATTAGTCTTTTTTTGCAACTCCCATTTTATTTCTCAAAGACAGACATTTTTTCTTCAGACAATGTGCTGAGGCAGGTGTTTTCATTTGAAACCATATCTTTTCTGCTGTTACACTATTTGTTCCAGTCATGTGATTTGTGTGCGTTTCTATGGTTGTGTCATCATGGAATGCATTCAGTGGTGGTTTTTTGTTTTATTTTTCGTTCCTAAATAAATGTCTTCAGCTGTTTTTGTGTGTGCAAAATGCCTGCGCAATGTATTCATTCTCTAGCATTCGTCCCCGATCTCTGACCACAATATACTGGCCTTTTAACAGAAGCTCAGTCGATGAGGAGGTGGCTCCCATGAATGAGCCCTCCTGGGATGATGATGTTGTGGCAAACAGCACAGATGAGGAGGATGAGGATGACAGCAGTTCTGTCTCCAGTAAAGGCAACCCTGAGGCACCAGAGGAGAGCACGGTGAGGAGCAGACTGTGTTGAATTTATGACTTGAGTCCCTGAAAGAAAGGTTTCCTGAAACAATTTAAAGAGTTTGGGGAACAATTATTCTTAGGTGTGCGCTGCGGCCAGTACAAAATCTACATAATCATATCACGATGCTCAGCATGTGCCTTTTGTCTGTAGCTTTGTCTGTCACATTAAAGGGATCAAATATAATGCACGATCGAGTTCAAAGTGTGTATTTTTGTCTTCTTTATCAGGGGCAGGGGGAACAGAAGAAGAGCAAGATACACCACATCGCCACAGAAATCATGAGCTCTGAGAGGGTGTAAGAGTCATCCATTTTTTTTTCTTAAAGCAGAGAATAAATATAAATATATTTTATTAAGTAGTACTATCTAGCTGTGTGAAATTTTGAGATGTCTCGAACAATACATGTATTTGAGATGAAAGCATTGCTAATCGTTGTGCTTGTCTCATTTAAAGGGATTAAAAAGACAGAATGTGCAACAGTTCATCAGAAAATACAACAATTGACACAGCGTCCTTTTTATCCTGAAATATAGTTGTGCTTTTGGTTTTGTTGCTGCTTTGCATCTTTTCACAGGGACTATTCCTCTGTTGAAAAAATGAAACCATACAGCAAGATGTCTGTATTGTGTAAAAATACATGATTTATGGATAAACAAATTACTATATAATTTCTAAATGTATTTTTGATTGTGTTAGAAGAATAGATGACATTCCTTTCGTCTCACCTTTGTCAGACATCTCAAAATTCAGATATCTCAAAATTATATTAGAAACATCATTATGAATGCATGTATTTTTATATGACATGATATTCACCTGCATTTCTTTGTCCGTTCCTCCTTCTTGTAGGTTTGTTGATGTCTTGAAGCTGCTTAATGTTGTAAGTACCCACACGTCATCCCTAAGGGACATCCCTTATTTGCTTCAAATAAAAAAACAGTTCTGTGTTTGCTGTGACAAGAGAAGGGACTGGTGTTATTCTGTGTATATTGTATACAGTGCTGGTCCGCTAACTGAGCTCACATTCTCCATATGTATTTGATTATGCTAGACAGCAGGGCACACCCCGAGCATGAGTTTCGCTCACATTCCTGATGGATTTCCCCAGATTGTTAGTAGCAATGTAATCTAATGGAAGCAAAAACCCGACTAAAATAGACTAACTTAAACTGCGCTTGGTGTTTTGAGTTGTTTACTCTGTAACCCATCAAAGCCACCAAAAGACATGATTGCCAGGTTCCTTTCCTGGACTTCTCCTAAAATGTTCGTGAAACATGACAAAAACACTGAAGGGAATGGAGGTATTTGCACGTGTTGCCAGATTAGTAACACCTGCTCTGTTAGATTAGATTAGATAGAACTTTAGTGATCCCTTTGGGAGGTTCCCTCAGGGAAATTAAGATTCCAGCAGCACCATTACAGAAAAATTTAAAAAAAGAATAGTCTAAAAATTATACATGCAAAGATAGATAATAATAAAATAAAGAAATAAAATAAACATCATGTTGTCATCCTTTGCTTTTTTGCATTTACCCCTGTGCTGATGACGTAAAACAAAAGAAACAACCACAATCGCAACCAAAATGATAGTTCACTTCAGATTACCCTAAAGGACTATTCAAATCAAATAGTAGACTGTAGAACCATGCCAGTGGGGAAACTATGCACTGGGATATAGTGCTTTAAGCTCACTGCTAATGTCAGCATGCTAACATGCTTTAATGCTAAAATTTTGACGTTACAACGCTCTCCATATTCAGTTAGCATGCTAGCATTAGCAAAGAATAGCAACAGCTAATGGCGTAATTTTGATTGTTTGCTAATAAACCAAAGAACCAAACAAAAATGTAAATATTTTTTTCGTTTATGGGAACAGATGGGAAAAATTAAAGGATAGGCGTGCTTTTTAACGTCGGGAACATGAATTTAATTACTGCCTTTCATGATAGTTCATTAAAGGTGGGGTAGGGGATCTTTTTCTGGAACATTTTTTTACATATTGCTTGAAATACTCTTCACACCCCCATTGCAACCAATTAATTAAAAGTTTTGACACAAATATGAAAAGTTTTAGTGGCCTCTAGAACGTACAATCTAGGAAAAACAGTATCCAATCATTGTGAACGGACCGTTCACAATGATTGGATTCTGATCCGTCTATCAAACTGCAATCTGCTCCTCCCTCCCCCTCCTTCCCCCTGTGCGCGTACCCTGCTCCGTGAACGGATTACGCGTCCAGAAGCTTGGCAGGAAGCTAAACTAGAGCCAGCTTGGCTAGCACCTAGCATTATTAAACGTATAGTTATCATATACTAAATACTAAATACGGCAACTATCGATGCTTGCTGTCAGAACAGCGCTCGTGCACCTTCGTGCTCGTGCGCGTTCATGTACTCTAGAGGCGTGCCTTCGGCGGGAAAGTGAAGAAAAGGGTTGGGACTTTTTACCTGTGTATTTTCAAAATGCAGCTTCGCTGGACTCAAAATCCAGGATCTCCTACCCTACCTTTAAAGCTGCGGTCGGCAACTTTTTTTTAGTCATATTAGCTTGAACTGTCATGGGATTCTGGAAGTAGAATATTAAATAGGCTGTTTAGGAAAAATAACGAAATCTGTAGCTCCCTCTGAAGCCTGTAATCATGCTTGCAAAAACCGAGCGCTCCCGGCTGTTTTTGACCAATCAAGTTAGGGTGGAGGAATCCTACCTGTCAATCACAGCTTGTGCACACGCTGCTGAGCGTGAGTCTGCCCCAGCTTGTGTGCGCTCACACTGGTGTGAACTCACGTGCACAACCTCGTCCACAGAGGGGGAGGGACCTGAAAGTTGTATCAGTTCGAATTTTCCGACTTTAGACTCGCAATTTTGAAAACCTGCCGACTGCAGCTTTAAATGGTTGTTAAGACATTTCAGTCTTACCCACAAATGTCACATCATGGTGGTATTACTAGAGACTCACAAAAATGATGCCCTCTGAGATCTCTGAATTTCCTGGCAATCCATCTTATAATTGTCAAGATGCCTCAGTGTGTAGTCTGATATTTCTTGATAAAGCCCATGGATAAAACACAGAGTTTGTGGAAATAACTGTAGCCTTTTAATCACAGCTTGCACAGCCACCTAAGCTTTACAACGTGCACGCATACTATACATTCAGTTGCAACTCTACAAGGTGAAACTCAGCCCAAGCTATTTAAACTTTAGGTTAAAATAAAATGCAGTCCTTTGCCAGTCATTTAAGTCTTATTTTCAACTGTAAATAGAACAGACATCACATTGTTGTAAGAAATTTATTTGATCAATTACTTTATCACTTTTAGCAGCATGTTTGGAGACAAAACATTTCACCCCTAATTTAAGCAACACTCAAGCATTTGAGAGCTGAAGAGAATTACAATCATTGTAGTTTAAAAAGCAAAATTCTTTGCCTCGCTCTTTTTTTGCACAATGATGGATTTCAAATGCTGAACAGTTTAGGCCCTCTAAGCTGAATTATACATGTTTGAAACAGCATATGTTGCTATGAAGCCTGTATATCTCATTAATAGTTCCTTTTTTCACTGATGTGTAAGTTATGCGGGCAAAAGTATACTCAAACAATAACAGATGCTGGCTTTGAACTGATTGCTTCTTCCCTTTTTAATCTGGGGGATGCAGTGTCCATGGTTTATACAAGAATTTTTATTAACTAGAGCTCATTTTAGTTTTCCATGTTGTCTCACTCCATATACAATAAGCTATTCTAAGCTATGGCCCTGGGAAGACACAGCATTTCTGGATCTTGTCTTTCTTTGCATGGTAGAGCTTTAACTTGCAGTTATGGATGCAAGAATAACCTGTGCTCAATGACAGTGGTTTGCAGAGGTGTTTCTGAACCTATATAATGATTTACAGAATCATGTCTCTTTATAAAGCAGTGCTGCCTGAGGGCCAAAAGATCACAGCCAGTCAGCACTGTTTTTTGTTCTTGTTCCTTGCATATAGGAGAGAAGAGTTTTTCAGAGCTGCTGTATCTTTTAATGATATTAGAAAAGGGCAAACCCATTTTTCTTGCTGAAAACTTAATAGTCATACTGTAGCCAACCTGTTGCCCCAAATTCAAAATGAGCATACATTTTTCTCAATACAATTTCTCTCCTTTAGCATTTGATACGTTTACTTTATCCAGTCTTCAAATATGTAATTTTAATGACTTACAAATAATTAAAATGCATTCTATTTTTATTTACCTTCTACACAACTTTTTGGGAACTAGGCTATGATAAGGACACTTCCTACTTCATAAGCTTCACATGGACATGATTTATTGCCAGACCGGTGTTTTATGTGGCATTTTTCTGAAGTTGGCAAACGGGCATGTATCAGACATAAAGAGGAAGAAGCACAAGTTATTTTATGAACACAAACGATAGGGATTAACCCTTTATATTTTTAAAGCACTGGCTTTAAAAATGGAACCCCCACATGCCATAGCAAAGGAATAAAGTCACGTGACTTTCTCCAGCCAATCAGCAAGGGTCAGAATACTTCACAATAGGTGATGTCAGGGGCCCTGAAGAATCAGGAGCCAGCCAGAAGGCTTCTGATAGCCACCAATCACACTCGATGGTTGAAAGTTTAAATTTCCAAATATTTCAGTGAGTTCCCCTTTAGAGGGTTAAAGAGCTCAAAGAAATGTTGAAGTCATTTTTTTTTTTAATGTAATGTAAGCTACAATGTACCTGCTCTAAGTCAAAGCCTTTTATTTTAAAGTTATAATCATTTTGTCATGTTTTTATATGCTTTTTTTTCACCTAAAAAGGGACAAGAGCAGTCAAATAAGCAGATGTTTGTAGAGAAAAAGGTCATGAAGCAAAAAGTGTAGTAGGACTGAGTCATGAGTGATGACTCCCCTCTGCAGAGCGTGGACAGGATGTGCTCGAGTCCCTGTAGACTGCAGAGGAAGAGCGTTCAGTAATGAAGAACACCCACATACATAACTTCCATAGATTTTGCACATTTTTTTTTCTTGTCTTTCACTTAAATGAATTACTATACACGTTAAATCTTTTTATCAGTTGAGTTATATTTTTAGAAGCTGCGGTCTTTTGCTGTCAGTGTAAAACCTGTTTTTTCCTAAGCATGAACTGCTGATAACAGCTTTTAACCTTGATAAAACGAAAGGTTTTGTATAAGGAAATTGAAAACTTCTTATCATCCTTGTTGTAGATTGCACCCACTTCATAAATATTTACTGACTGCTGAGAGTGGTGTCAGCATAGTCTTCCTTTCTTATCTCATGAATTCTGCAGATCTTTTTCTAGTTCTCTGCCACATCCTTTTCCACATGGCCCACCTCCATCACCCTGGGGTGTTGTAGCAACAGGAGTTCACATGTGTTAACCACAGGAGATTTTTCTCAGGTACTCGGTGTGTAAGCAGTTTTATTTGCCACGTGGCCCCATAAACCACCAAAAAGTCTCCACATCATCACAAAAAAGGCACAAAGTGCCCCCTCGGGCTCCACTGCTCTCCTGTTTAAGTCCTGATTTACAGTTTTTGGGGAATTTAGGAATGCTTAATGTGAGTCAGGTGTGGGTTTATGTGTGAGTGTGTAGGTCATGGGACAGCACTGTTCCTCTTTCTTCACCGTTTATACTTAGATTCGTTTAGTGCATCTGAATTGTAGTGCTATGGCCATGTTACATTATTTGAAGAGAGAGTTTTTAAATTTGTGCTGTTCTCAATTTTAGAAGAGTCAACTCAGTTTATTTGGCATACTCTTTGTTTTTCCCTGTGTTTGTGTGTGTGTGTGTGTTCCCTCATTTGACATGATCTGTCTATGTGACCAACAGGACTTCCGTGATTCGGTGTCAAAGGCGTCTTGTCAGAGTGGAAAGCCTGTGATTGAGGAACGTCTTCTCAACCAGATCCTTTACTACCTCCCCCAGCTCTATGAACTCAACCAAGACTTGCTCAGAGAATTGCAGCAGAGAGTGGCCAAGTGGTAGAACACATTTTATTTTAATTTGCTTTGACATTTGTTTGCCCTTTTGTCATGGCTGATTTTACATGATTTGGTTCTGGAACCAGAACTGGTCATTACAGAGCCCTGATATAAAGCACATTCAGCACTTTCAGTGTGAACTAGATTGTATAGCAGGAGTTACTGTACTACTCAGCTTTCATTCTAACTCCTTGTAACGCCCTTGTAATGCCCTTGTAATGCCCTTGCGGCTAAATGACAACCAAATCATGCCTATGAAATCCTCCCAGAAGAGTGGAGGCTGCAGTAACCTTTTGGGTGGGAAAATACTTTTTCCCATTTTCTGACCACCTGATATAAACAGAATTCCTACAAATAAAAAATTCTGAACAAATCAAATTTGGATATTAGTAAGGTGATCCATTTCTTTTTGTTTACAGGGATGAGAGCTCCCAGCTTTCAGACATTTTCCTGAAAAAAGGGCCATATCTAAAGATGTATTCCACATACATCCGTGAGTTCGACAAGAATGTGGCTCTGCTGGAAGAGCAGACAAGAAAGAATTCTGCATTCGGCGCTGTAGTCAGAGAATTTGAGGTAACGCTGCTCGATTAACCGGTTTTCTCTGTCTGAGGTGTCTTTTGAGCCTGTGACATTTCATTGTTTTGTAAGTCGAGTTTGCTCCTGAATGTTGTGCTTTAGTAAAAGCAATACATTTTTTTCATTGTTTTTATTTATCTATTTTTTATAAAGGCAAGTCCTCGTTGTGCCAACTTGGCTCTGAAGCATTACCTGCTGAAGCCGGTTCAGAGGATTCCCCAGTATCAGCTGCTGCTTACAGGTACATCTACAGAGGAGTTTTCACACCTTCATGTGATTTTATTTTTCAATAGTTTGGCTAATTTATTTATTTTTTTGTCAAAATCACTTTATTTTGTAATCCAAAGTCTGGCCATTTTGTATTTTTATGAACTGCAAAAGTGTGCCTCTTTTAAATCTCATCATAGACATCATGCTGCCCCCTGGTGACCAGGAAATAGCTTTGTTTTTGTCTTTCCTCGTCAGTACTCCTATGAAAAGGTTTTGAGCGGCTGCCCAAATCAGATTTGGTGACATAACAGAAGCTTTAACATGAGTGTGCTTAGGGTTTCATGCGTCGAAAGGATTGTGGCTGATCCCACAGTGCCCAAATGCAAAGAATGTTTCTCACGTCACTCTGGTTTATTTGCAATATGTAAGCAGCTGCAGAACGTTTTCACCAGCCTCTTATTTACAAATCACTCCTGAAATTCACCACGCAAGACTGAAGTTTTGAAAGCCAGAGTGCAATTAGTTTCTACTTGTTTGGTTGCACCGTTTATTCCATATCTAAAATGATTGTACTTGGTTGTGTTTTAGACTACCTAAAAAACCTGTCTGAAGACTCAAATGACTACAAGGATACCCAAGGTAAACCCCAAGCCTTTTTAAATGTCTTTACTCTAAAAAGTATTGATTATGGCAACAGAATGGAAACAACACATAAAAATACCTTTTTATTCTCTCAGCTGCCCTCGCTTTAGTGAAAGAAGTGGCCAATCATGCCAATGACATAATGAAACAAGGGGTGAGAGCAAAATAAGAACCATATAGGCACATTTTTCTCAAAATACTGATAAAAGGCGTTCTCATGTTGCTGATATCTGCGTGTCTTACCTCAGGATAACTTCCAGAAGCTGATTCAGGTGCAGTGTCGTCTGAATGGCCATCATGAGATAGTCCAGCCTGGACGGGTAGGCTATAAAGATTTAATTTCGATTTTATATTCAAACAGGCCTTTTTCACAGCAGCTTATCATAGTGGGACTAGCACAAGTGTTTCTAATTACATGAGGTGTCTTTGTTGTTTTCTGTTGTAAAAAGTTTTCGGACCTTCAAAACGAAGCAGCTAAACTGAATTCATTCATCGCGCGCATGTCTTTTTTTTTTAAGTATAGTAACACATAAAAGTCTTTTAACACCCCAGCTCCCAAAGCTGGAGTGTTCATTAAAACAGAAAATCTTATTTTTGATTATTTGTACCACCAGATCTTCCTCAAAGAGGGTGTCCTGATGAAGCTTTCCAGGAAGGTCATGCAGCCCAGAATGTTCTTTCTGGTACAGTACACAGCTATCGCCTTCCTCTCTCCTATTTCTTGCCTTGACAACACAATTGCAGTAAAGTACAATGACAGGGCCGTCTGCCCCTCTCAGTCCAAAATAGAGGGCTTACTTTTTCAAGTAAAACACGATGTGGCTGCACGTCCTGTTTTGCCCATTTGCTGAACTGTCGATACATCATAGCTCCCGTGAACAAGCTTGTGATTGTATGACCTTAAACTTAGCAAAACTTTGTAATCGATTGTTTTCAAAGCAGGATTTTTTTTACCAACTTAAACCAAGCAATCTCTTAAAGTCAGCATATTTTTGCTATTGTTTTACTGATCCCGCTCTGAACTCCTATTTAGTCTTTTAGACTCTGTTGAAATAAAGTTTCCTTGTCATTTGTCCTGTAGTTTAACGACACTCTGCTATACACCATTCCTGTTCAGTCAGGACAGTTCAAGCTCAAAAACATGCTGTCACTGGCTGGGATGAAGGTAGGAACATCTCTTTTTCCCAATGTGCTTTTCAGATCAGCGCATACATATTATCACAAGATAATCTACGTGCTGCCATCAGTGCTCACAATGAAAAAAATTACAGGTTAGCAAGCCAAGTCAAGAGGCTTATCAGAATGAGCTGAACATAGAGAGTGTGGAGCGCTCTTTCATCCTCTCTGCGAGGTAATTTAAGAACATTTTTTATTATTATTCTGTGTATAATGAATCTGTGACGACTGGGTTATTGTAGTGTGGTTAGTTATACTTTGTTTTCTCCTCCTGTAGTTCAGCCACAGAGCGAGATGGATGGCTTGAGGCAATTTCCACAGCAATCAGTGATTACACCAAGAAGAAAATCAGCTTTATATCTGGCAAACCTCCAGAGGAGGTAAGATGGCCTCAAACACAAAACCTTGTGCTTCCGCAATGCATGAGTCTGTGTTTGGGTGGGCTTCACAAACGCATAAAAGAGTACACGTGTGAGCACTGAGCGATAACCCCTGTGTGTGTTGTTTTGTATCCAGATAGAACTGAATGATTATACTGACGGTGCTCCATTGGGCTCCAAGGCACCCATTTGGATCCCTGATCCACGCACCACCATGTGTATGATCTGCACCTGTGAGTTCACCCTGACCTGGAGGAGACATCACTGCCGTGCATGTGGAAAGGTGCGGTGACAATAACATGCTCACATTTTGGAGGTAGTCTCTCCCTTCAGGGGCAATTGTAATTTCAGAAACATGTTGCATTGATAAGAAATGAGAAGCGCAACTCGCTTACTTGAAAAGAAGATGGATGCAGCCCTCACACAGCTTCACAGTAAACGTGTAGCTGCTAGTAACTACCAACCACTTTGCTTATGTTATCAGTCAAAAACTGGAAACGGCAAGCTGTTCAGGGAAGCAGTGTCTGAACACCGAAATCTGTAATTGCTTTGGATATCCAATGGCTTGCAGAAAAAAAAGTCCCTGAATTAACCAGCTACAGTTCATAGTTTTATATTTTAAATTCACACAAAAGAGCAATTATTTCTCTGAATATATAACAGAATATCACTATGGTATTCTTTACCATCCCACCAGGTGGTGTGCCAGTCTTGTTCCTCCAACAAACACCGTCTTGAATATCTGAAGAACCAGTTAGCACGAGTGTGTGACCAATGTTTCCTCATTCTTCACACACAGAAAAGTAAGTGTGGTGTCCATCCTCTGTTAATTAGCCACTGCCTTTTCTGAGCATTTTCTCTGTTAAACTACTGCGTGTTTCTTTTTGTCAGGTGAAATGGCTTCATTAGCAGCTTTATCCCCTGGAAACAGAGCTACCTTCACATTCCCTAGGAGGCAGAAGAAGATCCCTGCGGCCCTCAAAGAGGTAGCGTATGCTTTGTCCTGTTCTGGAGGCATTGTTATGTGTAACACAAATGGAAAAAGAGAAAACACAAGTAAAGGCCCTGAATTTGTGCCACATGGGTTTCGTCACTGGCCTGTCCCTTTAGGAGACGAGCAGCAGCTCATTGTTGCATTTTTTTCAGACAAACAGGGAGACACTTTTATTTGAGGCTCATTGGTCTAAGCAGCAGAATATCTGGCAACAAAGATGTCTCTGGGCAGAGGAATATATACATAAATTATGCAAATAAAGCTTAGATACATGTCAGTTTCTACTCTTACTTGTTAGCCTACTTAGATCTTGTCGATATCCATCGCAATAGAATGCTCATTCTAAAAGCATTTACAATTTAATGCCACAAGCACATCTTTGGTTTTTATGACCTGAGAACTCATCAGATGAGTTTTCCTGGTTTAAGGTGACGGCAAACACAGACAACTACGCCATGAGTGGGTATCTGCAGAGATCCAAGCACGATAAAAAGCAGGGAAAGAGACTGTGGTTCGTCATCAAAGATAAGGTCCTCTACACATATGCTGCAAGTGAGGTAAGGACTCCTACTTGTGTCAGTAGAGACTCGGTATCAAATAATAACTCAGCCGAATAGAACTGATTATGGGTCCATCGAACGTTTGCTCATATCTTCTCTTCACGCAGGATGTTGCAGCCTTGGAGAGTCAGCCCCTGTTGGGGTTCGTGTTGAAAGTTGATCCTTCACAGAAGCTGCAGTTCAAGCTCTACCACAAAAAAACACTTCACTACATTTTTACAGCTGATGATGTCCAAACAGCCCAGAGGTACAGTAGAAAGAATTACGCCAGGTACTGATGCATATTGAGAAGGCAGCAACAACAATAACGTTCTTTATTTTCAAACAGGTGGATCGAGTCATTCAAAGAGGCCACTGTGTTGTAACATCTGTCGACGGTGTATACAGCTGTTCATCATTGTTTCTTAATGTTGCCTGAGAATATTTTACCTCAGTGCTCTCAGAAATCTGCATTTGAAGGCACCATTTTAACTTAATTGCAATAAAACCAAAATCTGATATTTTATATATCTCCTTTTCAGATTACTTTTTTTTTCACAACTGGTAGAGAATGGTATTTTTGTATTATTTTTTTTAAACATTCACCATGATTTATAGAGTTTTACCTCTGGCTCAAGAATGACTATTCAGTTGTCTGTAGCTGTTTTAGACTTAAAAGCTTTGATTTTGTCAACACATTTACATCAGTCAAAATTCAACTTGGACCTCCCTGGAACAACTTGTCTATAAAAGATGATAGTCCAGATATTTTTGAGGAGTGCTGGTACAATACTTTCCCTCGCATTTACCCAGTACTTATGAAAGCTCTAAACCAATCATGTAATCGTTTGTTAAAACTTTTTTTTCTCTATGCTTGAGCAACTGGCCATATATTTTCACCTTACATTTTCTTGTTTTTTTTTTTTTTAAACTTCACAGCTCACCTTTGGTCTTAATGATGTCCTTGGGGAATATTCATAGTTGCACATAATTTTTTCCAACTTTGAACATAACATTTGTTTTGCACTTAAGTCGCTAAAATGGCTGTATATAGATCCTACTCATAACGCACATCCTATAAAATCAGATTACTGTACATTTATTTCAATTTCCATGTATCCCTATTTTTTACATCGTAAATTCTGTCACTATAATTAACTATCTTTGTTTTACTGTAATTCACGCCATTGTCATCTTCAGCTGCCAATTAAAATAAGTACTGAAAAAGTATTGGGGAAAATACTGTGTTATGTGGTCAGTAAATGTAGCAATTGCTCATGGTACTTTTACTGTTTTCATGTAAGTCATGTTTTGATGAAGTATTTCACTACAATGCTTTATTTTGAAATGTAATCTGTTTCAGTGAAAATTTTGCATGCTGTAAAACCAACAATTAAATGTGAAACCACTTAAGACATTGTCCACTATTACCCTTAAATTGCTCCCTGGTATATGTCCTACCAGACATTTGGTCAAATGCGCGATGAGTCAAGGGGTCACCAGAATTAACTTTTTATATGACACAGACGAAATGTAAAATAAGCATATGAAAACTCAGAGTAGCAACAAGATTTAAACCACAACTTTCAGTTGTTTCACAATTGGCTTTATTACTCCAGACACACATAATAAACTCTACATATTCACACATTGTCTCACATAAAAAATACGGCCCAAAATGAGATGTACAAGATATACAAAATTGCAGACATTATATCAAACTACTCCAGATATGTACAATTATGGTCAATTTGAGGCGATGAAATGCAAACACGAGAGTCCATTGACAAATGGCTGTATGGGTCCGACGGACACAAACCGCAACGACCAAACTGCGCATGTGCGCAAGTAGTTTATTGATTAAAAAAAAAAAGAAAAAAGGTCACGAACTCTGACCCTCCCACCAACTGCAGAAAACATTTAAAATATTAATTTATTAGAGACAGTGTATTTTTCTGACATATCCACTTCTCGGACGGTAAGAATTGTATACTTATGTGCACGCACGAGAAGTTCATGAAAGAGCATCGAGCAGCCAGTAACACAGGAAGGAAGGCAGTGTACTGTAGGTCTACAGAGGGGAAGCTGCCATTAGCTACAAACTAGCAAACAGCTAACTTAGCTCGTTAGCACGGTCGCCAGAGGCTTGGAGGAAATAAATACGTTTGGCAGGTACTTCAATTTCGTATGTTTATACGTCTATACGGTCTCTTTTGGAGTCCATTGGGTAAATGCGTGGCTGTTAAAACTAATCAAATGATATACAGTTGGTAAGAGATATGCTAGTTAGCCGACAATCGTAACCGCGTTAGCCATCCGCGCTACAGTTAGCTGCTAGGCTGGTGTTGCTAACTACATTTCCTAAAATATGCGAGCACCTCACCAACGTACGGGTGAGTGTAATAACGGTGGGTTGCAGTGTTAAAAAGCCAGCTGTCTTGCTAAACTGTCGATCGGCGTGAGAGTCAGTCGACAGTACCTGATTGTTTTCGTCCATTTGTCGGAAGTGAGGTTTCGCCGTAGACTGAGTTTCGGCATCATAGGCCTTGAACCCTAGCATGCTTTAACCCTTCAATGTTGACCTTTCACCCACAGGAAAAGAAATGCCTTTATCTTCCGTATCGATTTTTAAAAGCAGGCTGTCAAAAACACGCCTGTGTTTATTTAGTGTTTTTAGCACTCGTTTGTCGTCACTATAGAGAGATATCGAGCCGTATTTTATTTCTGGCTAGCGCCGTCTTGATTTGTTAGCCTAGGCCACAAACTAACATTTATTGACATCTTATATAATTGATTGAATGCATGTATTTACCCGTTGGCTCAGACCAGTTTTTTTCAAGCAAATTTTCAGTTGTTGATTACATTATAATGTCATTTCGACCAGATTGTGGCCAGAAATCTCTTCTGGCAAATAGGACAATTACGCGAGTAAAGATGAAGGATGTAAAGACTCGTAACGTTTGTTAAGATTTTGAAAGACATTTAGGCTCTTCTAGGTGTTTTCTTAATAACACTGATTATTTCTGAGCCATTATGACAACATCCAAACTGCCTTTACACACGAGTTTATACAAGTGAAAACGTATCAGTCATTTTATTTTAGTAAAAAGAAGTGATGTGTTATTTGAATTTCTCTTTTTGTATGAATATATCTCTTTAGCACTCTGTCTATTGTGAGTTTGTTTGTTAAAAAAAATTCATCACCATCACAAATGTCCACAGTCAAATCATCTTGGATTTGATAATGCCTTCTGATTTGCGATGTTAGCTCTCGACCAAAGCCTTCCTCATATCCACATTAGTAAAACATGTAGCATGACCCAGATGATTCCCTCACAAGCGTTTATTCTATTTTTTTGCAGTTAACATGTTGTGCTGTCTCTTGAACCCATCGCCAAGCGATCGACAGCTGTTGTTCTAGTTGTGAAAGCTACAGTTGGACGTAACAGTATTTCCATGTCTGCACATTGCGGCTTAGATCAGAATTCTTCAAATGGCTGAATTCAATTATCACTTACTCTGAGTATGACCTTGTTCAGATTAAGATACGCAGAAAGTGCCATTTACATGGCAGTGTCTATTTCAGAGTAATGGCTCAGCAGGGTTCATATCTGAATATCGCTGTCTATGTAAAGGTTGTCATTGTTTCACTGCAGCCGCACTAATAAGGCTGCCTACACTGGGAAGTAATCGGCTCAAGTATTTGGGTTCTTATTAAATTGATATGTCTTGCTCTGCAGATGTGCGTGCCTCAAGGGGCACTGATGTAAAGGGCAGTGGACGAAGGTGTGCAGTATCAGAATGGATGGACAGACTCAAAGGATTCAGCTTGTGTCAGCAGACAACAGTATGGCTTTAGGACACCGAATCCAGGTAATACAGCCTATTCCTCACGAAAGACTGCCATTAGGATTAAATTGTGTGAATTAACACATGCACAATTTGCACAATTCTCTTATCATTTCCATTATTTGTGTGTGTATATAATGTCATCACTCCCTGATTTATTTATTTATTTATTTATTTCTACCTACATGTGTCTTAATAGATTGTAACGGATCAGCAGACTGGCCAGAAGATCCAGATTGTCACAGCACTTGAGCCACCCTCCACTGGAAAGCAGCAGTTTATCCTAGCAAATGCTGACTATACACCTGGTGGGAAGGTGATTCTGACGAAGCAGGAAGGCTCACCAAACAAGGTCATCCTCGCTACCCCAGATGGATCTGGAGTTAACCAGCTGCTGTTTGCTGCCCCTGAACTGGCTGGACAGCAGATTCAGGTATTGCCTGAAGACGATGGTCACCTCTTCCTGACAGTTTTGACAAACAAGCTCCTGAAAGGTCTCATGACTCAAGCATGAACATGTTTAGTCAGTCTAAGAGTATTACCATGTTAGCTGTATTTAATTATTCTGTTGTTTCGGGTTGTTTTTCAGTTTGTTACTGAGGGCTCAGACCAGTCTGTTGTCAAGCCTGTAGTGGAGTACTGCGTTGTTTGTGGGGATAAAGCTTCAGGTAGGAATTAAAGTAAATAAACAATACATAAGTATTAATACTTTTTTTTTTTTTTTTACGTGACAATATTTTCTGTCAGTAACTTAAAAACACACATTTGCACACCTGTTTTCTTGCTCCTCCCTCAGGGCGTCATTATGGAGCTGTCAGCTGTGAGGGCTGTAAGGGCTTCTTCAAACGCAGCATCAGGAAGAACCTGGTGTACACATGCAGGGGCTCTGGAGAATGTGCCATTAACAAACTACACCGAAACCGCTGCCAGTACTGTCGACTGCAGCGCTGTATAGCTCTGGGCATGAAACAGGACTGTAAGAGACCGTAATACTGTTGATACACTTTTGTTAACGTGTTGATAAGGATTCACATGATTAAGGTCTGATGTTTCTTTTGTCTATTAGCTGTGCAGTGTGAAAGAAAGCCTGTTGAAGTTAGCACCAGAGAAAAATCTGTGAACTGTGCAGCCTCCACAGAAAAGATCTACATCCGCAAGAACCTTTGTAGCCCCCTGGCTGCTACACCTACTTTTGTATCTGACAAGGAAACTGCACGGTACATTACACTCTTATAATATACCTCTTATTAGCTTATTGGTATCATGTGTACAGATAAGTACAGCACAATAAGTCTGCTACAGATATTTTCTAAATCTCTGCAAGCTAGGTGTTGTACAAGGCAGCATTATATTTAAATTTCTTTCTTTGTTTAGAACATTTCTGTACATGATGGAATGAGGAAATTAGAAATTCCTCAATATTATGCATTTCAACAAAATGTCCCCACTTAAGGCCTTGGTATGCTGCTCCGTAGCTATCCGCCAATCAGACTCCGTGGTCACATAGAGGCTATTAATCCTTTCGAAGTTCTCCATCGGGATGTCGGATACACAAGGCAATTCACCTCCCGATATGTAGGCGTCGCTACGCTAGACGACCTAATCTCGCGACATCTATCGTGAAAGTCGTTGATTGATTTTATTTTTTTATTTATTTATTTTTTTTTGTTTTTCTTTTTTTTTTTTGTTGTTTTTTTTGTTTTCCATCTTCCGGCTCAGTTCCACTCCTCACAGTGAACGATGGCGACCGAGAGAGAAAGACTGTTGTTGGAGTTGGAGCTTATTGATATTGAAATGCAAATAATTTTGACCAAATGTTGACCGGCACACAGTAAACTCTTTCAAAAATGGCGGTGTTGTTGTTCTGAGAGGAAGGAGCTAAACCAGAAAAGTAATTCCTGAAATGATGTTATTAGCCGACCAATCACAACCCCTGCGGTCTCCGCGAGTCTCCGTCTCCTCGACGGATGGATAGGAATTTTGGCCGAGAGCGTCTCCGGGAGGGTTTCCGACGACGGAGAGGGCTCTCCGTGGCTCTCCGTCGCCTTTCCCGGACAACTATAAATCAGGCTTTATTACGAGTTGAACAAACTTACCACAGAGAATTGACACCTTTCTGTCACATTGTGATAGTCAGTATAAACTTAGAGTAAGTAAGTAAATAATACCGTACACATGTAACAAATAAACTGGTATGAGTAATACTCAGTTTCAACAAGAGTACCAATTGTTGTGCATGGAACGATTTAAAAACATGGTTATATAATCTCTAATTTCAGATCAACAAGTTTGCTCGAGTCAAGCATGTTGCTCAACATTCAACAACCCTTCTCCAAGCTGGAAAACACCATCTTGATTCCAGCCTCCCCTGACAAGGTAACAGTGATGCAGTCAAAATGTAGTTCATGGAAACCTTTTTGTGGTGTGGTTGTTAGCACCATCGCCTCACAGCAAGAGGGTTCCCGGTTCGAATCCCTGCGTCTCGCCCAATCAGTGCCAGCTGTGATAGGCCCCAGCAGCAACCCCTTTTTTAACACATTTGATGATTACTGTTCCCTCCTCCACAGGAGGACCCATCTCAAAGTGATCTTGGTACACTGGCAAATGTGGTTACGTCGCTTGCCCACCTGAACAAGCCCAGGGAGCCGAGTGACAGTGGGAACGATCTGATGGAAGCTGAGACACTTAGCAACGGTGACAGCTCAATTACAGACATCCAAGGCGATGATCAAACTGCCAGTGATATCACTAGGTGAGAGTCGTCATGTGAAATCAAAGTCTTTGATACTGACCAGTGGTTGTTTTTTAATAACTTGATGCACATATTGACCATCTCCAGTAGCATTACAAGGAAACCCAGGGGCTGTTTTTATGTTTGTCACGGAGCTCTAATACAATTTACTGTAGGGCCATGTGGTTTCTGACTCTGATCTTACAGTTTTAATTAGATTTGGACATGGTCAATCCAAAAATATGCGATCTTAGTTTTATGTCAGGGTTGCACTGCAGATCTTTGATTTGTATTACATATTACCTGTACTTTCTTCAGTGAGCTATATTAAATTTAAAAATCCAGAGTGTGTATCTTTAAACAAAATATTGTGTATTTTCAGAGCTTTTGACACGCTGGCCAAAGTCCTACACCCTGGTGACAGCTCAGCGGGAGATTCCTTGGAGGCTACGATGCAGCTGATGTCAGGGGACCAGTCGGGCCCCGTGGTGGAGCTGGAAGGAGCCCTGCTTTCTGAGAGCCATATCCCTTTCAAGGTAAAAAGCTCGGCAGCTGGCTGTGACAGCTCCTAACTTCACCTAAACACCTGCTTGTATTTCTAAAGAGTTAGTTTGATTAACATCGTAATTTTCCTTGTTCTCTGCAGCTTATGATGCCTTTGCCTGTACCAGAGTACCTTAATGTAAACTACATCTGTGAGTCAGCGTCCCGGCTACTTTTTCTCTCTATGCACTGGGCACGCTCCATACCTGCCTTTCAGACCCTCAGGTTAAGGTTTCAAATGTCTTTTTTTTTTTCGTTGTTTCATAAATGTTAAACAGACATATCACATATGAATAAGGATATGACAAATGTGTTTAATCTGTGCCCAAAGTTTGTACTAAATTTGAATTGATAATTTATTATTTTGCAGTGGTCAAGACAATGACATTAATTTGATGAAAGCCTGCTGGAATGAACTTTTTGCCCTGGGCCTGGCACAGTGTTCCAACGTTATGAATGTTGGTACCATTCTAAGTGCCATTATCAACCATCTGCAGACCAGCTTACAGGAAGGTAAGAGGGCTCTGTTGATGGCTGTCTGCAAGGCTCCAATACTGGGGGGGGGGGATTTCTGAGGGGTAAAGCAGTTTGGTTATGCAGACCTCAAGTATGTGATAAAAGGAGATGTTAAGTGTGTTCTATTCATTTTTGTGAGTTTTTTTTTTCTTGAGTTTTCTGAAAATGTCTTAATCCACTGCCTCACATCTCTTCTCAAACTCTCTCTCTTTTTTTTTTTTTTTTTTGTTGTTGCACACAGATAAACTCTCCCCCGAAAGAGTAAAAATAGTAATGGAGCACATATGGAGGATGCAGGAGTTCTGTAACGGCATGTCCAAGCTGTCCCCAGACTCCTATGAATATGCCTACCTCAAAGCCATCGTTCTCTTTAGTCCAGGTTTGTGCAGACAACTGGTCAGTTTCCAAATTCTTATTTTTGTGTTAAAGTTGAATCCTTTCGCATGTACGGGTGTACTTATTCAATAGTATGTGCGTGTGTGCATTCCTTTTCTGCTAGATCACCCAGGCATAGATAATACTCCGCAGATAGAGCGGTTTCAAGAAAAAGCGTACATGGAGCTGCAGGACTACGTAACCAGGACCTACCCAGAAGATTCTTATCGGTGTGTTGGCTTTACCTTTGCACTACATAACGCCAGCACTGCTGGAAAAGAAGTGGTGTACTCACACAAACTTAGTCTGTAAAGCAGGACAGATTGATACTGTTATCACAGATGTACTCGCTCCATGTTTGGATTTCATGTCTCCTTTCCCCCTCATTACTCGCAGGTTATCCAAGCTGTTGCTGCGTCTCCCAGCCCTCAGGCTGATAAGTGCAGCTGTGACTGAGGAGCTGTTTTTCGCCGGGCTCATTGGAAATGTGCAGATCGACAGCATCATCCCTTACATTCTCAAAATGGAGTCCACTGATTATAATAGCCAAGCGGTCTGCGGCGTCTGACAAACTGTGTTATTCGTAACGGCAACATTGGATTGCGAAAACTGGACTGGAAACCATTCAAAGAGCCTGGCAGGCCAGTTACTGAATGGTTATCACATTACTATATTTATGACCGATTTATCATCTATTAACTCGGTTTTTTCCTCATTTGCCGCTGTGTCTGACTCCTCAGTAACCAGTCAGTACTGAGATGGAGCGCAGCTCACAAGGGAGACGGATAACAGCAGCAGAGCCTGCCAGCATGTGCGTGTTCAGGAATCGACCCATGAAACTTGCATTGTAGGTTGTGCTTTTATTGTATAGTATTTTATGCTTTATAACTTCCAAGTCTTTCTTTTCTGCAGATCTCGTTTGTACTTTGAGTGAATCGACATCAGTTTTTTTTTTCACTGCTTTTCAGAAATGGCCATGCTTTTTTATTTTAGAATAATAATGGTGGGGGGGGGGGAACAAAAAAAACTGTCATAATATGAACTGATCCATGCAATTCACTAAAGGTTATAACCTTTATTTCTTATTTTGCCGATCCAAAAATTTGCTGCAGCACAGATATTTGGCATCATGAATTAACTGTATATAAATTTGTATATAGACTGCACCAAGAAGCCAAATGGACATCACTTGGCAATTTGTGTATTCCATTGTTTTGGACAAATTAAGGATGGATTTCAAATTATGGTCATGTCATTTGAAAATAAAAACATCTTTCAGCCATGTTTCTGTTTTCCACATGTTATCCGTATGAATTGGAGCTGTTTTTGCATTGACCGTCTACAACAGTGCACTTTTCCATTGTTTAAACAGCGACTTGAGGAACAAAGCTTGTGCTGAGGTCGTGCACAGTCATGCTGGGAAAAGTTAATAGGTGAAATGGGAGTGGGTACAATCTCTGTTTGGCAAACAAAAAAGTTGATGTCTGACCTGAGTTATTCAACGTCTGCCTCAAAGGAAAATGTCTTAAACAGTTGTTCAGTTAACCTTGAGTTTTTATCTGGCTTCATCATGGTCACTGCCTCATTTCCAAGAAGCCAGTTTACCGAGGTATTTGTTTCACAGAGAAATCCCTGGAAGTATGTGATACCTATACTAGTGTGTGTTACAAATTTTAAGATTTTATTAAGTCTTCTCAGAATTTGACACTGCTTCTATGAGCAGCTGATTGTTTACACGTTCCCTCTGAATTAATAATGCAAAATCTGTATCCTACCCCACGGACTTATTTTGTATTGGTGGTGGTGGAAGTTGTTGCAGGGTGCTGTACAGGGAACTAGACTTTCTATTATCGGCTGATGAATTTTTCATCGGGGCTCTGCAGAACAGAGGACGGTGTCTGTCGGCCTCCTTATACTATAGTTACTCCACGACCGTACCCGGCTAATTAAAGGCACTGATGGCAGCATTAAAACTTAATGAACAGATGAATGATATTGCCGCTGCTGTTTTTAGAAATCCCTTGTGGAATGTATCCAGTTGCCTCTTTGTGTGGGTCTCCACATCCGTCTAATATCACTACATCACTTGTTCTGCACTCTTTGGACAGCAAAGGTTCATACATATCAGTGCATGGCACACACTGTTTGGTCTACAAAAGTAAGCTGATTTACTTATCTCTTCAAAGCCATCCATACAGTTTAGAATTGCACAAACAGTGCTCATTGTAACTGTAAAGGGTCAGGGATTTGTGATGCAACATCGGCTTTTTCGAGGTGGATTAGCTCAATCCTAGCTGAATGAATGTGAGTGGAAGGACCAGTCGGAGTGTTGCCTCCTGGGTGTTTGGGTTGAACTACTTGAGCTGATGTTGGTGAACGTGTTGAGAAACAAAGTCACAGAACTGGTTTAAACTGAATAGGAAAATCTTTTTAATTGAGTTTCGAGTCTGGAGTTATTGTAAAAACATCAGCAAACAACAGCTGTGCCGTTACGCCATGGAAGGGATAATAAACGAAAATCAAATGAAAATCAAATTCGCAATGCATCTATCTTTCTATGATTTTCCATCAGACACCCACTCTCTGCTATTGTCAGCATATTGTTCCCTGTGTAAATGTTCTTCATACCATATCTAAACAACTATCTGTTTTACAGTATAAACAACACATCTCGCTCCATATCTCATTTGTTTGCAGATATTCAGCTCTTGAAGTGAAACATACTTACTTTAATCTTGTCTTCTTTTTACTTTTCAACATTCCGCTGAGTCGTTTTGTGTTGATCTCACTGTGGACATGTTTTGAATATGTGGGTTTAGGATAATTTGTGACAGTTAAATGTAGCATTTTACACCCCTACTTTACCATCTAGGAGCTTTTATCTCAAGCACTCTCAAGAATAAACAGCATATCTTGAACTATTCAGAATTAGTCTTCACTGCAGACAGTTCAGCACTTGTAAACACAATCTGACATCATATTTACTTTGGTGTTATAAAGAACAGTGTGCAAAACAAGTCCACAGTATTTGTAATACACGGCACTTTCCCACCGTGGCTCTGCCACTTTAAAACTACACATTTCTCCTGATAATCAGCATCAATTCATACATTTTGGAGAATGTAATAATTATTAGACAGTATATAACAGTAGAGTAAAGTGATCATACTCAATATATATCTATATATGTCTATATATAGATATATAGATATATATATCATCTTCTTTCTATCTATCTATCTATCTATCTATCTATCTATCTATCTATCTATCTATCTATCTATCTATCTATCTATCTATCTTACCGTCTTCATAATGTGTAAGTTTGTGGCTTTTCCTACTAAATTCTATCACACACAGTGTGAGTTGGACAAAGCACCCAGATGGGGTTCCTTGCAGACCATATTTTGAGTTTTTTTTTTTTTCAATACAAATCAAGCAATCGTTCGATTCAGAAAAGAGTCAAAAGATGAATCCATCATGAATATTCATTAGCTGCATTTGTTTGCTCACATCAATCGCAGCTGTAAGAACACTGTTAGATGAATGCATGAGTAGTAGTAACGGTCCAATTTAACTACACCCAATGTGGACATATCGCCAAACAGTTTCAGTGTTTTCTCGAGGACGGTTTCTATCTACCGCTAAACAGGCACATGTGTTGAAAGAGTTAAACCCTCCTCCCTCTTTTGCTCTCTGCAGAGACCAATAGGCGGAGTTTTGGCTTCACAAATAGTTGCTGTGTTTCGAAGAGTGCGGCCAGAGTGCGTGTACTTGGCTGGTGTGCATGAAGGAGGCAGAGAAAGAGAGAGAGAGAGAGGGAGAATAGGGGGACGAAACATGGATACGACTTCAGGGGTGAGTTGGAGACGAGTCTCGATACCGAAATGACTAACCATTAGCTCCTCACTGGCTGGAGACGGGAGGTTATTATGCCCAGCCCGAACGTGTCCCTGCGAAGTTTGTCTGAAGTAGAAAGATACGTCAGCCGCCGGATGGTGAGTATCATGAGTTGGTGTGGTTTTTTTTGTGCTGTATTGTTGTGTCACAAGTCAGCTCCCACACTGTACCAGCGATGCATTGTTGTCTCTTTAGCTCCACGTCATGTGAGACCAACAGCTGCGCCGCTATAAAGCTCCACACTTCTTCTAACAAAGAGCTTAAAGGTAACCCGGTTACACATTTGGGCGGACATAATACAAAAAAAAAAAGGGCAGGTCCCCAAGAAGGCGTCGGTGTCCCTGATCCTTGGAGCATCTGTTAGTGGACATTTGGGAAAAAAAAACGTGTACAGAAGGCAAAGTCATGGCGTTAAGGACTTTCCGTTAGCAGTGAATGAAGTACAATATGTTTGCGGCTTTATGTCAGACATTGTGAAAGTTCGGAGACAACTATATATTATCATGACGCGCACGCCAAATGCGTCCTCAGCGCTGTCTCCACTCTTATTTTAAAATGTGGCACCGTCTGTTTTGTTGTTGTAGCGCATCGTTTTAGCGAAAGATTGGCGGATTTCTGATGAGTTTTTATCTTTTCTTTCTTTAGTGGATGTTGACGACCAAAACAGTCACTTAAAGGCTGTGCTTTGTGCACATGTCTGCATTTGTCATCAGATGTTTCTGATACTACCAAATGCTGTCCAACAAAACAGCAGCACAGCTGAGGAAACACCCTCAGCCTCCGCAGTAGAACTGTGACAGAATTCACAGTATTAACAGGAACTGAAAGGTCTGATCGATGCATTTACCAAGGTGTGGTGTTGCTCTCCGTCTGAACAGTATTTATGCGTTTGTGGCAACTCAGTGACTCAGTGCCTGACCCAGTTTTTCCGAAGTAAAACTTACACACTTATCCATCCCTGTCCCTGGTGTATTTTAACAATTAAATAATGGCTGCCTAACTCCTACTTAATATTGTAGTGAATGTAAAGACAAAAAACACACTTATTCGATTATTTTCCCTACAACAAATGACCTTTTATTTCTTTTGCATCATAATTATCTCATAAACAGTGTTTATTAGTACACAGAGGATTTGATCCTACTAAAAATGTAATGAAAACGTGAGGAGCACGTTGAGGGAAATGTTCTAATTTCTAACACCGTTTTCCAAAAAATTGTCACACTGTAAGAAAATGCTTTTGACACTGGGATAAATGTAATTACTGCCGTGCTTGATTAGTTATCATATCAACATACACGAACCGAGTCAAGTAAAGGCACGTATTATGCAAATTTTTCAACATTTGCATAATACGTGACTCACCCTTTCTTTAGACACTTATATAGAAATATCGAAACTCCCCATATCCAAAAAATAATAACATTTAACCGAAAACTATAACAGGCTTTGTGACACAAAGTTTCAGCTAATGATAATGTATGATAAGTTCCAAAGTCCCTGTGACCAACCAGCTAAAGTATGCACTTAAAGCAGGGGCTCTGAGTGGCAGTGACACCGAGAAGGAAAGATACGAGATTCTTGTGCAACCAGAAATTCTCCTTTTCTCTATCAGCCCTCAGACCTGAGCTCAGTCACCGCCAGTCCTCAGAGGTGGAGCATCACACTTTGGCCTCTGAGGGCGTTGTAGAAACTATTAAAACTCATCTGCCACCCAGTGAAGAGACTCAACACTTAATCCTGTGAGTGAATGAAATTCTTTTGAGAGATTCATACTCGAATCGTCTTAGCCAGCTAGCGGTGCCGTATCACAAAATCGGTGGAATGGAACAACACATCTGAATATTTGGCTGGTTTATTGGCACTGGACTGCGCCGTTGTGCGTTTTCCTCATCCTGTTGGCCTCAGATAACATTCCAGATTTGTTCCTCAAAAAAAGCCATTGTGCAGCAGCAGATATACTAGGTCAGAGGCCAGACATGATGCAACGTTTTGGATTTCATGACTTGGTTCCTTAACGTGTCTTTAACCCAAGTGAATGGGGCCTTTGTGGAGGTTTATGCAACCAGTCGGCCTATGTGTTAACCATGCACTTTAAATATACCTGTTTTTATCATATTTATATTATCAGACAGAAGGCAGACATCAGTCATCACATAAGCACTATTTTCTATAATAAGCTGTGTGTGCTTTGCAAATGGGTACTTTTTAAAAAGTTCAAGTTGTTTATGTTTTTCATGGTTAATGAAGTGCTTTGGTCCTCACTGACACATCATTGCCTCTATTCCACCTCTCTTTTTTAATCAGCACAGTGACTATACCGGCATATTTACTTTAACTGAATCCCACTCCATGCTCAGCAAGTACACATTGGTAGTGGTAATGGATTATTGATTTAGTCCTGGACCAGCTTGTCATTGAGATTATAGTGAATTGGCATTAAGCAATTTATTCGCCAGATCTCTCTGGGTATATTTATCCAGGAAACTTAAGGCCTCAAACTCCGTTGCTGCTTAGTTTTTTTTTCTGCTTCTCTTCAGATGAGGCTCAGTGTTTGGCCTCTGAGTCAAGAAACAAGTCAAAGTTTAGCTACACGGGCAGCTGTGGGATGCAGATGAGAAGAGGAGGTGGAGATGTTGAGTCAGCTCTTTGACTTAAATGTACGATGTGCTCCTCTGTGCTCTCTGTCTCTGGTTTTCTCCGCCTCTCCCTGTGTGAGCCCTGGCTCTGGGAGAGGGTCTGTATCCATGAGGATCAGCTGGAGGGAATACCAATAAGCGTTGCAGTCTTCTTCCCCACTGGTTCTGTTCTCTGCTGAAGGGATGGTTTTGTTCCATCTTTTCGAGCGTGCCAGCTCTATTGCCTTGCGTGCATGTATGGGCTACCCAGTCAAAAGCAATGACACAACTCTTAATAGGTGCCACTTTGTGCCACACATCAATGCCTTGTTGATAAGATCAAATTTCTGCAGACCACTGCAAACACCTGTGTTTGTATTTGCATGTGTCTGTGTGCCTGCATGACTTGACCCTGTGGTTTCAAAAGAATACAGCTGCGATTGTGAGTTTGTACAAACATTACTTCCTCATCAAGGGAACAGCGTGTTGCTGTTTGCATGAATAAGTCTGCAGTTCAAATAATGTTCCCACTAAAGAGAAAGAAAACCAGCTAAGCAAGAAAAACACTCAGTTTCTGTGAATTCTGCTAATCTGAATCAATATTTATTTTACCATTACTGCTCAGTTGTTAGTCAACATCCACTGCATACCCACCCAGTTCTGAATAATTTGTGAGCTTTCACCCTACTCTAGTTCAGGACTTCATTCTGAGTTGCTGCTCTGACTGTTTTTTTATGGTGCTGCAGTAGGATGATGAGGTCTGCTTTTGCATGAAAAATTGAATCACTAACGAGATCATTGATCCAAGAGGGAGGGAGCACACTGCAGTGCAAGATGAGCAGCATCTGCAGGTTTTATTCACTCCAGTGGCCCCAGAGTTTCATCTCAGATATGAGTGGATTTCTTGGGCATAACAACACACAGCTTCGCCTTGTTGGGTTAACATTTAGGCTTATGCAGATGGGACGGATCTTTATGTTATGCTGTTTGGTGGGGTCAGAGCATATTAAATGGGTCATAGTGTTGGACAGACGCTGTGTGCTATGTAGGGCACTGAGGGTGACAGGGGGGCTTGTAGAGGGCTGAGATGTGAGAGAGGCACCCTGAGGGCACGAGGAAGAATCCAGCAGATCTTGTTGGCGGAGATGATGCTGATGATTGGGGTGACGTGTGCTGCTGAGCAGCATCTTTTTCTTTTCTTCTATCTCATATCTGTGTCAGCTTTTCCAGGGCACTCTTGGCCTTCTCTCCCATCTTGGATGCAAATTTCAAAAACAAGATCTTGGTTATTTTATAGGGAAAAAAAACATGTTTCTCACATATTTTTAGGACTCAGAATCACACAGCACAGCTTTTGAATCGAGTTATCAGCTTTTAACCCATGCAGTTGATCCTGTTGCTCAGAAATACCAAGAACTGTGGGTGGTCCCTCTATCTCATCCACTTGAACCTGCGTTTCATTCAGTGACCTTTCAGTTCAGGGTTGCTCACGTAACTATGCTTAACTGCTGCTGTGCTGTAACTGCCTTTCCCCTTGTTACTGGGCTTTAATCCCCCCCCCCCCCCCCCCCCCCTCATCACGGACCAGAAACCATCAATACTTCCCATCCTGCCCCCTGCTACCTCTATAACCCTGGAGAATGCATAAGTGTGAAAAGTGGGGCAGCTCCTGATGCAGATTTGGAAGGACATTTTATTAGTTTGAGGCTACTTCATTTAAGCAGAGCCACTCATCCAGGCAGACATTCTGATTGCACCTGCAGTTTGTCAGAGTGAGTGGAAATCTTGAGTCGCAGCAGCGATGATGGGGGGGGGGGGTTGCAATTTCATCAAATCTCTCATCAGGAAATTGGCTGATGCTGTGCTTGCTGTTTGGTGTAGTTAGTGAGAAAAACATGTGGGTTGTGTAATTCCTGTTATGTGCGTTGATCTGATGTTTTGGGCCCCATCTTGTCAAAGTCCACCTTGTTTTTGTATCAGAGTGAACGCTCCTTGGCCCAGCTGTATTCAGCAAGGAATTTTCTGCTCCAGGGCAGTGTAAATGTGGAGGCTATGTTGACGATCTTTTGCAGACGCAATCCCGTCCTGTCCAGGTCGGCTCTTCTGCTTGCCAGTGATTCATCGATAGATCCCAGGTGGCTATTTGATCTATTTTTTCTTATACCACATTGATGTTATCAAAGAACCTCGAGGATGTGCACTCAGACTGCTGTAGTCCATTTTTGGCCTGTAATGCCACAAGGGAGAACATTTCAAAGTAAACGCTTGTGGTAGGAGGGCGCCTGAGGACTCAGCTTAGTTCCACCGTGCAGAAACAGCTTATTCTCAATGCTGTCCGATTGAACAGGCAGTTCTTTGTGTTTGTCATTTGACATCTGAAAAGACTTGGTAATATGAGCAACCTACACACCAGCCTGCCTTGGACTGTCTCTTGAGGAAGGAGCTTGTCAGTCTCTTCTTTCTGTTGTATGACAAAAAGGTCTGACAAAGGGGGTAGCTCACTGTATGCATGAATTGTTTAGATGGGGCTTCACTGGATGGAGCTGGGTTGTGACTGGATGCAGGGCTCCTCAGGCTATACGTCAGGCCAGTGAATCCATATGCAGCAGCTCGGTCCTCAACAGAGCAGAGGTAGGAGATGACAAAGTGTGCTTTTTTCCCTCTGTACAGAGAGAGTTCTGTGTACAAGAGGGACGGATGCCAGAGAGGTTGGGATGAGAGCAGAGGCTGAAGGACCCCTGGCATGCTTGTAGAAAAAAGCATGGAATTCTCTGCTTCGGCAATAAACATAAAAAGTGTGTAGAGTTACAAGCAAATTAAGCCTGATGACATTGCTAATTTACGTAAGAGCACTTTAGCTTCAACTTTTGCATTAGTGGTGCTCCCACTAATACAAACAGCTTATTTGTAATGAATGTCTACATTAGCACAGTCTGGGGTCATGAGTTTTAAAGCACCTTTACGGTTGTTTTTGGACCTGCCCCTTGTTGGGTCTACCTTTATTGTCCATTGTGTCATTAAAGTGTTCTTCTATGTTAAATTGTTTATCACGTATGTGTTTCTGCCATCTTGAAAGGGACGACCTGGAAGAAGAGATATTATTTATCTCAATGGGACCTTCCTGCTTAAATGAAAAGCAAATGAAAAAATAAAATGAATAGAAATGATTGATTTGAGGTAGCTTAAGCCCAAGTTTTTAGACATTTTACCTGTCAAACTTAACCAAACTTTATAGAATCACCAATTGTAGGAAGCCAAAGGTGTTCAGTTCAGAAGCTCATCATTTTCAAAATCCATTAATATCCATATCTCTACAAGTCTTTATTTACTATTATTTATTATTAAAACGTGCCGTGAGGTGTTGGGAACAATTCGGTGAGACAATCTGGCAATCCAATACTGCCATCCTTAGAGAAGGCACAAAGCAGCTTCTGTGTACACAAAACGGTGACATACATTCTAGTAATAAATTCAAGATCTCAGAGATGACACACCAGATTCTTTGTATCCAAGGCACTGGCCTCAAACAAGTTTAACAGGTTGATCATGAGCTCATAGTTTCACAAGCAAGTGAATAGAATGTACATGCATAATTGGATACAACTGAATTTCCACAGTGTTGAGAGAGGAATAGTCCTACTCAAAAGTGTTCTCTTTTAGTCTGAACATTTACTACATGTCATTCAGTGTGTGCAGCAGTATACATCTAGTGATATTAAACATGTTGTTAAATGTTAACTCTTGAATCCCACATGACAACCATGTGTTAAGGAACATCAGTATTTGGTTAACTCTAGATGCATTAAATGTGAATGTACTTAGCTTGCGGTATGTGACCGTTACATGACGATGTTGCACTGCTGGGCGGGATTGAGTCCTAAGTCTGCTTGAGTTAGCTGGAATTTGTTTATGTGCTTGAATAGCAGTGTTACATTTGTGATGGATTAGTGCTACTTTGTACCGCTTGCTGTACAACATTTTGAATGAGGCTTTATCAGCTTACACTTCCTGTCCTCACACTGGTGGTGTACTGTGATCAGCCTTCAAAATGCAGCGATATCTTCGCCACTATTGCAGTTTTGTTGCACATGAAGTCACACTTTTTCTCTAAAAACGATGTTCAGAAACCTAATTAAAGTCGTACTTCGTTTTTTTTCTCCCTTAAGTTTCCTTCTTATGGAGCATCTTCTGGTTCGCCACCATGATTAAGACTGCTTACTGGAACTTTACATGCTTACTGCGTTACTTCCTCAAAATCTGCAGAAGAGAAGTCTTAGTTCTGTACGGGTCATTGAACTTTTTACCCAGCAGTCAAAAAAAGTAAATGTAGTGTTGGGCCTTGATGCAGAGAAATGGTAATTACCGGCAGAAGTAGAGAACAGTGTCTGCAAAAGGATTTTCAGTGCCTTATGGCTTTGTGTGACATTATCACTGACCTACATTAGATGCACATGGTCCACTTCTTTTTCAAATATTTCATAGCTGTAATCTGAATGTTGTCATCTGTGTTAACACCATGAACAAACAGGATTAAGGCCTGTGTCTTAAAAAGCAGCAGATGTGCCAAACAAGAGCATTGCAGACATGCCCAGATGGCCTCACAGTGTCAATATTAAAATAGTCTAGAAGCAACAATAATAATAACTGAATAGTTTGATGAAGTGCTGCACTGTTAAATACACAAATGCATGGGAATACAGCATAAATTAAAGTGTACATTGTATTGATGGAGGAGGCAATGTATACTCTTGATACTCAGTGATGCAAGTCAAAACTTCAGAATAAAGTTATATTTAAAAAGCAGAACAAAAACATCTTCTTTTTTAGTTTTGTTATTTTTGCATTAGATTATACTTATAAGACAAAGATCCTCTTCATAACTACACATCTCAACTTTGTTTCCACTCCTTATAGGACCAGAGTATCGAGGGTGGATTTCCCGGCCTGCCTGTGTCAATGCGCCGGGGCTCTTCAGATAATAATCTGGATCTGGACCTTTGTGATGGAAGCCCGTTTTTCGGCTTGGAGGTCCAGCGAAGTCGGTCTTGCTTGGACAGTCTGCAGCAGAAGATACTGAAAGTCACAGAACAGCTGAAGATTGAGCTAACGGCAAAAAACGAGAACGTAGCAGAGTACCTGAAGCTGATGAACAGTGCGGATAAGCAGCAAGTGGGGCGTATCAAGCAAGTCTTTGAGAAGAAGAACCAGAAGTCAGCTCAAAACATCGCCCAGATGCAGAAGAAGCTGGAGCAGTACCATCGAAAGATGAAAGACCGTGAAATCCATCACAGCCCATCCCCTCACCATCCCGCAGCCAAACACAGCACCTTACCCCGAGAGTCCCCCAGAGAGCTGCTGAGGGACATGACTGGCAGCGGCCGACACCCGACAATGGACAAGATCAAAACCATCGGACCGGGTGTTTCTCTCTCCCCTCCTTTCTTCTTCAGCAAGCCCAAAGACCTTGCTAATGCCATCAGGAACAAGTTTGGCAGCGCAGATAACATTGCCCACCTCAAAACCACTCTGGACTCTTCCGCCCACATGCCCACTGACAGCGCGGGGAAAGGGCTGAGCAGCAGCACCTCTTTAGTGGGCAAGCTCAAATATCCCAGTGATGATGAGTGCTCCTCTGGCAGCGCCTCCATTTCCGCAGACAGCAATGGCAACCCTGGGATGGGAGGAGTGTCTGCAGGGCAGTTGCAGGGTCAAGGCCATGGCCAGGAGCTGCAGGCAGGGGTAGACGACCTGAACAAACTGGACCTGTGCTTGGAGGAGGTGAAGGAGATCAAAGATGCCCAAAGCCAGCTGGAGGAGGATATTGAAGAGATAAAGGGACAGTATAAGAGAGAGCATGGCATTATCAGTCAAACACTACAGGAGGAGAGATACAGGTATGTTTATTTGACTTCATTTCCCCTTACATAATGCACCACCAGAGCTGATATTTAACACTATTATATCAGGAGAAAAACAGACAAATTCCGTATCTAAAAGGTAAAGAGGCTTAGCACTGAGATAATTTGGAGGTGTTGGCTAAATGGTAGCAGTAACTCTTTAAGTTAACTTACGCAGTACTAATATATTTTAATCTGCCTGCAAGTATCAATATTTAACCGACATTTCTGTTTCCCAACTTGCAGGTATGAGCGTTTGGAAGACCAGCTGAACGACCTGACAGAACTTCATCAACATGAGATGGCAGATCTGAAGCAGGAACTGGCCAGCATAGAAGAAAGAGTGGCCTACCAGGCTCATGAACGGGCCAGGGACATACAGGTTAATAACAGAGAGCCATGATGTTGTAATACTTCACATGTAAAGTGCAGCTATGCAGCTTATCAGTTTGTCATTTGCATTGTTGTTTCCAAAGCAAGCTGTGTATATGAGCACAAACTGCAGTGATTAGTAAATCATGCACACCCCATGTTTTAATGAAAATATTTCAGACAATATATCACACATTGAAACTACTATATTTGAATGTTTTTTTTAAATGTATGCTAATTTTCAACAAAAGTTTTAGCAATATATTTAAAAAGATTTGAGACCAGGCATGTTAGCCACTGTGTTAAATTACTTCTTCTTCTGGTGTTTTTTGGAACCTTGGAGATCTGTTACTGTTTGTTTGAACGGAGGTTCTGGCTGCTCAACTGTTGGTGGGTCCCCTTTCGTCATATGTTTTGTTTCAAAGTGCTGCAAATATTTTCACTGGTTGACTTGTCTGGATTGTAGGCAGACCGGTTCAACACCTAGTTGTGGAAGCTGGCTTTTGGTTGTGGATGGTTGTGGAAGCTGGTGATATCAGTCCATGATTATCAGAGATTTCAGTTTTTGATTCTTCAGACCCCAGCAGTTTTAAACTTCATCTAAACCTTTAACATTAAACTTTCTTTTCTTTCTTTACTTAAGTTCGTAAAATGCAGTGATGAACTGTATTTGCTGACAATATTATTAGAACTTTTGATTTCCACTGAAAAACAGTATCTATTTTTTTTTATTGCAGTGCTTTCTGAGGCTCTGAAGATCCCAACCATTTAATACTGGCTTTCATTCAATACTAGATCTTTGTCATATAACGGTATTCTTTGTTTGATCATTTATTTGCCCACAAAGTCTTTCACAGAGTTCAGCCTCTCTCCATCTTTACTTCTGAAAGAGTCAGCCCCTCTGGGATCCTCTTTTTATATCCAGTCATGGAAATGCCAGTTAACCTCATTAGTTTAACAATGTTTCACTCAAGTTTATTTATTTTGTGTGTGTATGTGTGTGTGTGTGTTGGCACTATTCCATTTTTTTTTTATAAAAAAAACATTTTTCTGGCTCACTTGGAGGGTTTGAATTATTTACAAATGATTGAATAATTTTGTTCATATTTTACAGAGCATCAGAGTTTTTTTTTTTTTTTTTCCCCCAGAATCGAGGTTGTACAGGGGATCTTCAGAATACATTTTAATGGTGGCACTATTTTTAATGGTAGAAAATCTCAGTTTATAATATAACAACCTTGTCAGATATCCATTTATTGGACATTTTTGCGGTTCATATGATCACAATTGTTTGCATAAGAATATTTGCTTCCATCAGAGAGACACTGCTGTTGATTTGATAATTTTTTAACGACACATCCTTACAGTGCTACTGCTGTAACATAGTTAACATTTTATGGGAAAATTGGGATATTTTGGACCAAATGGTCTGCAAATCGCTCTATAACAACTTAAGCAATATTTTGAACTATAAAATCTCTCCCCATCTTTCTCAGGAAGCCCTTGAGTCGTGTCAGACGCGTGTGTCCAAGCTGGAGCTTCAGCAGCAGCAGCAGCAGCAGACGATCCAGCTCGAGAGCCCGGACGCCCGCGTCCTGCTGGGGAAGTGCATCAACATCATGTTGGCAATCATTACTGTCATCCTGGTGTGCGTCTCCACTGCAGCCAAGTTTGCCGCTCCACTGATGAGGAGCCGATATCATGTGGTAGCAACCCTCCTGGGCGTGTGTTTTTTGACCATATTCTGGAGGAGCTGGGACCGTTTACTGTATGCTATAGACAGGCTGTTAGTGCCTGCCAATAGTGACGACAACACTCTGAAAATTACATTAACATGAGTGCTGTCAGCTGTCAAAATCGCAGTGTCTAAGAAGATTGGTTGTACAACCTTCGGAGGACGTGATCTCGATGCATTTGTAGAATTCAATGTTTTTTAAAGACAGTGAAATGCAATTTTAGTGATTTTGTTTTTCTTCTTTCATTCTTTTTTGTGCTTTTCTATACCTTGAATGCGTGTAACAAACAATTTCAAATGAAGTGAAAAATAATATTTATGTAACTGCAGATTTGACTACTTCCTCACTAATAATTATTAAAATGATCAGATGATGTTATCGGTCAAATAAAGAAGGGTGAAGAATGGTGCATTTTCAATGCAGACAGACGTGGGTCTCATCCCCTTCAGTAAAAATAATTTCTCTGTTACATTTTGTTTCAGTCAGACTAAGATGTTCCTTAAAGGAATGTTTGGAC
Source organism: Odontesthes bonariensis (assembly GCF_027942865.1). NCBI lineage: Eukaryota > Metazoa > Chordata > Actinopteri > Atheriniformes > Atherinopsidae > Odontesthes > Odontesthes bonariensis. The sequence goes on along the minus strand of NC_134512.1, from coordinate 23,397,098 downwards.
ACTTGGGGAAATATTCTTGGTCTCATATCTATGTGGTACATATAAAGCTTGTGCCAGCAGCTATTTAGCTTATCTTAGAATCTGTTATGTATAGTTTAAGAGGATTTAGTGCCTGTAGGTCGATTGTATTGCCTTTGAACATAGCTAGGCAAAGGTAAGCTAGCAAGCTGCTGGTTTTATCGAGATAAATAAGCATATTTCCCCATTTTTCTTTTTTAAATATTCTGTTTAGAGGAGAATCTACATTCTCAAGCAGAGGTTGTTGACATCTTTTTTTAAATATTCTGCTTTGTTTTAATCATTCCTTAATGTTTTGTTTGTCTAATGAAGTTTCTCAGTTAATTGTTGATGTTTTAAAGTGCAATATAGTTGATTTCTAAGAGCACTGATTTCAAAACCATTCCTGTCCGAGTGAGCGTTTTACATCTGAGTTTTAGAGGAGTGACGAGGTGTTGGTGCTGGTGGGGCGTGTCAGGAAGTGTCATTAATGCTGGCATGAGAGAACCATAACCACTGAAGCCACTGCTGGGCTCCGATAAGAACGTCCGTCTCCTCTCTCAAAGGCCAAAAATCAATCCAACTGCATTACCGTGCTGGCGACGTGGTAACTGCTACGCAGCACAGCGCTCCAGTGCAGGCCCACACGTATGCACATGCAAGCAACACAACACACAGTCTGTCACTTGAATTTCTATGTATAAATGTCTTATGGATTTTGTCTAGTTTCGTGGATATCTGTCTTTTACTAATAATGTGTTGCAGAGTTAGGAGGTTATACTGTGATATTAGGCTTTTTCTGAGGAAAAATGCAATTTCATTTTATTTCTAATTTTTTGAACAGGATCAACAAACAGCCTTGATGCTCCAGTGATACGAGAGGAGCACATTGCTGGCTCTCGTGATAAACAATGAGCCTTTTTTTTTTTAACACTCATGTTATATTTCATGTTTGTCCCATGAACATTGTGAGGATTTTTTTCTTCTTTTTTTTTTTTTTGGTTCTGTAGTTCTTTTTTTGTTCCTTTTCATGAGGAAGTTTGAGGAAGTTTTACATGCAGAACTATGATCTAGTTTACATTCTGTTTTCATCTTTGGTGCACCATGTGATCAGCCAGTTGTATTTTCAAACATCATGTGCCTTTGTCTGCTAATTCCTTTTAAATTAAACAAACCTTTTTAATCAGCATTTGACTGATGTTTGCAACTCATGGGCCTTTTCTATTAATATTCCATCCACGAGAAGTTTGTTGATGTGGATTACCATTAGAAAATAAACGATTATTCACTGTATGGTAATGTTCTGAAGAAGAAAATTGATGACAGATGAGAATTTGTTTACTCAGTTACTGGAAGTAAAGTATTTATATATTCAATGAGTCGGCTTTACATAAATTAACACTAGTTTTACCTTCCTTTAATTTTTCTTTTATTATTATTTATATGAGATGTATACAATTACATGATGCATACAGATAAGTCATAATAAATGCTAGCTGATATGGAGAGAGCCAGCATTCAAAGTATCAATAAAAGATTTTTTCTTTTAGATATGTAGTTTACTCATATGGTTGCTGTTCTGACAATAAGCAGAGTACAGACAGAACACAGACATGGAGTATGTAGATTATACGAATATCTTGTATGACATGCATAGTTTTTACGAGTGGATTAGGCAAATCAAAAGCAGCAGCAACCCAGAGAAGATATTCCAAAACAGAAGAATAGAGACCACCTGAGGGGAACGGTTACTGTCTTCAAGAATGGGTTACTATGGTAATTTTCAGAGATGTTGCAGGAAACATTCTGGCAATGTTCTTTTAAGGTTTTCACCAAAAAAAAACTATGTTCAGATTCTTTAAGTTGTTCGGAATAACCTTAAGGGAACCATTAGGGCACTCTCTAAACATTACACAGAGAATATTTAAGTGTTCTAGTGATAAACAACATTAGTAGAATGTTTCTTGAAGGTTGAAAAAAACTACTGGATATATTGGTGGGTATAGGATTAGGTTTGTTATAGCCGTCAACAATAACCAACAAAGGTCTGTCCGTATGGGAGAGAACAGTGACAAGTTAATATACATAATACACACACTCGTGAAAAAAATGTAACGTGCACATCTTTGTATTCTGACAACAAAATGGCTAATTATTTAAGATTATTTGCTCCTTGAGGGGTAAACTACAAAGATCTCAACTGATTCAGTGATTGAGGAACAGATGGAAGCAGTGGTGGCCAAGAATATTGCTTGGTATACACAGGATGCAATCAAAATGAATATATCTGCTTCTCATTTGGGTATAGAAACTAGAAAAAAGTTCTGGTTAGAAAAGTCTGCAATGTGGACAAATATTAGCAGTGATAATACCTACCTCTCACCAGTAGGGGGAACAGTTGCTGCACTGTTGATGTGACAGAGATCAAGACACAGATGATGTCAGTGGGGTTTGAGCATGTTCTTGATTAAAAAAAAAAATATGTATAAAGGATTTCTTATTAGTCTAAACCAGAGCCAGCACTTTCCACAAACATTACAACCGGACAGAATCTCTGCAGCACTGATATCAGTGTGAAAGAACAGAGCTGAATGTGGAAAGTACAGCTTTCCCTACTCGTGTACAATTGTGAGCATTTCTATTGCAGCATATTTCTATATGTTTAATTAATATTGAATCTAATTCATTCAGCATTGCATGCTGTGATCAAGAATGCTTTCTGTAGACTGATAAATGTGTGATGCAACTCCCACCAGTGTGGATTTTGATACCCAGGAAGAAGACGATTCAGTTCAATTTAAATTTACTTTAATGAATGAGCATTGCTCCAACAATATTGCACAGCCTAAGAAGTGCACAATGCCACATAAATTAGCCACAATACATGTGATATATCTGCTTTAACTGATGCCTCGCAGGAAAAGGCTAACAAAAAAATAGAAAAATATACATCTAAAATCATCAAAAGGGTAAAAACTTAGAATTTTCACTGTCTGAAACATCACTTGGACAGTGGATATAATGTCAAGATTAGATAAAAGAGAATATGACAGAATATCTGAACAGCAAAGCAAGCAAAAATTCCAAATGCAAAGGAGCTGCTTAGATGGTTTAACAGGTAAAATGTTCTGCCATGCAGCACTGATAGCCTTATTGCAAAGTTCAGCTTTAGATGCCTGCAAAGCAACAGCAGGACATGCACTCGTTTTGGAAACAGGTGGAGTGAACTGTGAAATTCATATTTGAGCTCTTTTGCCTTAATCACCAAAGGAGTTTTTGGATTAAAAAAAGAGAGCAGCCCTTGATGAAAAGAACTGCCTGCCAAATGTTAATCATGAGGTGAAAATACTTAGCTGTGGGCTTGTGTGCCAACTAGAAACGCAGGAAACACTGCACAGATCAAGTTGGCCCGAACAGAGCGGGGGAACAAACTACTAAGACGGGTAGGTGGAAAATTGATAATTCAGAAAGTCCCTTATCTAGCAACAATAATCACCTGCCAACTATTTTATTTACCATGGTCGCTACAGTTCAAATTACTGAGTTATTGCCCCAGTATTCGCACCTGCCACAATTAATCTTTCAAATTCAGACCTACGGTTCTGGCTCAACAGTGTGCATGGTTCAGTCTGTGTCATTAGTGCCTGCCTGCATCCCAGGCAGAGGTAAGGATACATGGTGAGATGCATGAACAGAAAAGAAGATGATGGACACGTAGCCTAACTAGGACTCTCTGGCAGTCACAGTGTTTTCATAATGTATGAGACCTTAATCTTAAGAGCGGAGTAGTATACACATATGTCTGTGTGTGTGTGTGTGTGTGTGTGTGTGTGTGTGTGTAGGAGGACCAGCTGTGTTTTATGCATTTGTGCAGCAACCAAGGCCTCTAGGGAAGAAAAAATACTGACTGGTGTGAAGCAAAAATCTTAACACACACAGCCACCCACACACACACACAGGCTCAAAAACAGGGATTATGAGCTATATTTGTAGGTGTGAATGGAGAGCAATTTTTCCTTTCCCAATCTCTTGCTCCTCTTTATCATACTGTTGAGCGCTTCCCTTTGATGTGCGCTCCAATCCTGAGTGTTTTCCATTGTGCCGTCCCTTGTGGCTTCTCGAGCTCACTGGCCTATTCACTGGGCTCCATAATGAGCTGCTAATTATCCCAGGACCTCATCTAGAATATTTGGGCCCGCAGCTAAGCCTCCTCCTTAGACAGGTTGGCATGGTGACTGTAGGGTACAAGACCTGGAGGAGGCCACCAAAAGGACTGCCGCAGCTTTACTCCTGCTTTCTTCTTTATAGACGAGGAGTGAGAAGGACCCGTTATTTTCTCTCTAAAGAGGACAGAGGATATTGTGGGAAGTATAGTTTAAAAAATAAAAATAAATTGTTCTATGTGTAAGTTTAAGTGTTTAAAAGTATATGTATGAGTTTAGTGTTTTTGTGGCACTCATGCATGAGCTCAAATTATGGGAAAGTTCTGACCTCTTTGGCAACTTCCACACTGAATTACGTACTCTTCTGGTCGCACTGGGCCCTTCCCGTTTCCTGTTTATGGTGTCATGGAAACAGTCCATGTTCTTTTCCTCAATTTTTGCACAATAACATGAAAACTTACCCTGCTTCGAGAAATCCGCCTCAGTTTCCTACTTGTGCCCCTCTGTGACGTTGCAGTGTCTGTAACCAGAATTAGAACTTCCAATAATGAATACATGGAAATAGCTGGTAGAAAATTCCAATTTTATGGAGACATTTGTCATCAAGATCCACATATAAATCAGCTCTTAAAACGCCCTAATTCAAAGGCACCTCCAATTTTCTTTTAGTTGCTAAGCAACCATACAGTGCCACAGTGATGCTTGGAGTTAAAGGCTGGCAGACCAGTGGTGAAAAAGTGGATTGTTGGGTGAATTATGGTCCTTAATAGCTCAGAGGTTCCATTATATAGCCAGCTGACAATAACAATGATACACTGTCACTGCAGAGTAATTATATAGCCTGATGATCCCCACAGTGTATCCACAAACAAATGGTTGGACTGAGCTTTTTGCTACTCAATCACTGACACTGCAAAAAACTGCTTTTGAAATATTTTTGAGGGATTCAACTAACAGCTCCAAGTTTTCTCCTGATTTCCTTTATGTTTCCACAATGCACAGAGAAATCACAAAATCACAGATTTCTTGAAGCGCACACATCTATTCGAATAGACTTTTCCGCTGCAAAAGTCATAGAATATGTAGTTGAGTGCTTCAGTTTAATTTATCTCATTGTTCTGTGCCAGTCTCTACATTAACAGCCTTTTTGAAACTGAGCGGCCAAGTTCTGGCAGTTCTGGTTGGTGACAGCACCAATTGCCCGAAACACCAAGTTTGTGGAGCATTTAGCAACAAAGATGGTTGATATTCAATTAAGCACTCTCTATAGTTCAGAACAGAATTTAGAGCCATATTAGTTGTTCTGTAAAAAGGATATTGTATTACATTACCTTAGGCTAAATTAGCATGCTAACACTCTCTTGTTAGCATTAAATGCAAAGTAGCCACTGCTGAGGCCGATGGGAATGTGGCATTGCAGGCCTTTGTTAATACCCCCAAATATTAGTAACTGAAATATGACTGTATGATAGGAGAAAGAGTCAGAGTTGTACAAATGTGGTATGGTAGTTGTCTTCTGTGTACCTTATATGTTCACTCACATCTAATCATGTAGACATTTCAGAAAAGGTGATAAATACCAGCAGTCACGCCTTTTAGAGGATCACTAGCAACAGTAAGAGTCATACTCTATGTACCTAGTATGATTTTTATGGAAATCAACTGAATTGTTATGGAGATATTTCAGCGCAGAATTGAAGCTCACATTCATGATGCACTTTTGTGTCAATTAAGTGTCAACATCCTGATTCAAACAAGTGCCCCACTCAGGACAACACAAATGAAGGATGGTGTATGTAAAGAAAGAACAAACTCTTATTGTTTTGTGTGTGTGTCAATTTGCATTGCATTTCAAATTCCGGCTTACATTCCTGAGATGTTTACTGTTGCTGTGGGGGCCATGTCTATGACTTGTTGAATCTGGACAAGACAAAGACCACAGTATGAGCAGACTGGAGAGATTCCCTTCATATGACCTCACTTTCTGGGAGGGATCTTTGTTATGGACCAGCTAATTTTGTGAGACCTCATTCTAGAAGACACTTTACATTTTTTTCATTACTATCTAAAATGAAGTGTGACTACGAAAATGGTGTCAATTTCTACAGAGAAAGATCTGATTGATTGTCAATATTTGTAAAATTTGTAACTGTCCTCCTTCTGTAGTTTGACATACAGCGTCATACTGTAGGCAAGCTCCAGGGGAACTGTTTTGAGTCCTTGACATGCATCTCTGTGGTTCAGCAAGCTCCTTTAAAGTAAAACAGTGAATCATTTGACCAAAGTTAAATGGTATCTGCATTCATTTTTGTCCCTTCTGGTGTGCAACCAGGCTGCTGCCACATCAGAGTGACACTTGTGGATTGAAGCCAGACATTGTCATTTCATTATCAACACCCGTCATGTGTTGTCAGCCGCTCCTCTCCACAGCTCTCCCTTCCTGTGTGTATGTGTCTGTTTGTGAGTGGGGGGTGTCATTGAGTGTGGTAAAAAGAGTGTGGGACGATTTCAAGTTGAGAGATGTCTCCCTGCTTCAGCTCCTTGTCTGGGGATTACTGCTCCCTGAGCAAAGCTGCACAGAGCCACACGGAAGTGAAGGAAGTGCTTGTAAGCAGACATCACTCTTTTCTTCATGGTAAGTTTTATTCCATCCTTTTCTTGTCCTTCCCTGCAAAATCACTTGCTGGTTGCGACAGGTACAAACAAGCTCTTGCTGATAGCCAGTTGCGGGTTTCTGACTTTTTCCGTTTCCGCTACCGAAACTTCTGCTTTTCTTTTAAACATTTCCTCTTTCACATGTCGCCAGGTTGCGCATAGGAATGCGTGAGTGCATATTTTGTGCTTGTGTCTGTGTGTTTGCAAAGCACTTCCTGCTCTCTGACAATGCTGTGATATGAATATCTTCCTGCAGAGACGGACAACGGCTCAGCCTGGCCTCCCCTCTCTGCTGGCATATTGTCAGACTATTGCGGCACACCTCACATTTCTGGTTGCTTCCAGAAGTAGCCAGATGTGAAAGCAGCAGAGAGAGGGAGATAAAGAGTATGTGTGTGAAGAGTATGATGAAAATGGAGGGGGTGGTGTCATGGTTGTTTATAGCATAAGAGCCACTGTTCATTCGTAGTAAACAGAGAGTGAGAGAGACTCAGCAGGAGGAGGGGAGGAAATGAACAATGGAGGGGAAATGATCAGTAATCTGCAACACTAGCTGTCAGCCACCACTGCAACAGTCTGCCTGAATCTCTTTATAGGTACATTCATTTGGCTGAGAGGCCCTGAGCAAAATGTGCACGAGTAAATGAGGAAGCGTGTGAGTGTATGTGTGTGCTCACAAAAGTGACGAGACATGATGTGAGACAGGAGTTTGCAAATGTTTTGATCCTGTGATTTTGCTGCTTTTAGAAATCCGTCAGCTCTCTATCACTTCCCTCGTGTCATGACACATATTCACATCCCCATGCTGGGTAGTAAAAACTGGACTAGTGAGTTGGAATTCACTTGATAAAATATTAATACATTTGACACAATTTGAAGCTAATTCATTGCCCTTGCTGATTTTTGACAATTCGTTCAAACCTTTGGCTCGACTTCTGAGTATTATCAATAAATCAGGTGAGAGACACTGAAAGGCTAAGATTTGCATTTACTTTTTGATCAGAGGCAGCTGGTGACTCAAAAAAACTCGGGAGGAAAGAAGGATTTCCTACCAAGAGGCACGTTAGTCTTCCCAGTTTGGTCACCTAAATCAAAAATGAAGTGAGAAAATAAACTTTTTACATGGAGGCTTGATATGGTTGGATTAGACAGATTAGTCAGATTTTCCATATCATCTACTGTCTGTGCTTTTCACCTGTTCTTCTTCATTGTTGTTTTTGGCACTTCATCATTTTTCTGGAGAAATTTTCTTTCCATGGCTTTATTTTGGCTCAAGCCAACTTTTAACCAATCATCATTTGACTTATGTAGTGTCGTTGCAGAGTTTAGCTTTTTTGGGGATCGCAGGCAAACCCCTATTCATTGGTTGCATACCCTAAACTCTTCACTCTCCGGGGATTGAGAGCAACACAGACAGAAGTGTCTGGGTTGTCATGAATCAACTGTACATTGTACTGGCAGCTGCAGGTGTGTTTCAGGCGGTATGACATTCAACAATGGCGGCTCTTAATCATTTACTGTTTTTACTTGTAACGCTTGGTTAATCTCATTGGTTGGAGTTAACTTGAGACTTTGACAGACTGATGCTTCTCCCAGTCACTTGGTAAGTATTTTTTGACAGCACCTTCCTTTTTTAAACAGTTTCCTGCACCATTTACCAAATGGTTCTGTCAATCAAACTGTGTTGCGTGTCAGGTTAGACTTGAGACTTAATTGGACCAATCGATTTGACTGGGTTGATATCAGTTAATATCAGAATGCCCTCTGCAAACTCGCGTTTAATGGTCTGAAGCCACTTTTTATATAATCTATTGTCTGAAGCACATACATTTCAAATTTTCACCTCAAACTGTCTGTTGCGGTCCAAAAGTCCCCCACGTTTTGAGAGATGTTCAGATTTCTAACGAAAAGTGACAACTCTTTGTGTCTTTATTTGGAGCTTGTAGATGATGCAAAATTTGGCCTACACAGCACCATCAGTTTTGACCCTTTAGTCATTGTCTCGGGTCGACATCATGTAAACACACAAGGACTCTTTAGGACACGAAAAGCCACAATGCTTCACTTTGGAGGACACTGTGTCATATATGCAGATTAGACTTGCACCCACAGAAAGAGGTATTTTGTGCCTAGTCTGCAAAGTCACAACATCTTGAACAGTGCATAAATTGTCTGAAGAACATTGTGCACACTGACCCCTCTGGACTCATGCATACTTGCAGACTTTCCGGTTGTAACTCCCTGATAGCTCATCAGAAAACAACAGCAATTTAACTGTTATGTTAGCAAGTGCAAGTTATGGCAACATTTTGGCAATCAACTGTAGTGCAGTGGTCGTCTGGTTGGGGAGGATCTTCTTCTTTGGCCAACAACTGAGAAGCATGGGGGATAAAAAAAAAAAACATCAAGCATGTTAAAATGATGAGAGAACTCTGCCCTGAGGACAGAGTACAACCTCATCTGCACTCAACATCGCTTCAAACTGACTCTCCCCTCTCCTCTACCCTGCAGCTGTCACCGTTGAAGCATTTTAATCAGAGATTCGGAGATGGATTTTTCTCCCAAAGTAATAGTCCCCCAGAGTAATTACTTCACGAATGACGTAATATTTGTTAATCATTTATTTAAACAAATTAGCATTTCAAATATCTCCTCCTTGGATTATTATTTATGGTAACATTAAATATCTGTGCCTTGATTGATGGGCCGTATTTCAATGCTTCATAATGAATGTGTGCCTATACATAGTAAGTGTGAGTCTGTAGTTTGTAGTGTGCAAAAGAGAGGGGGTAAAAGAGGAAAGCAATGAGAGGAGGCATTTGAAATTGGGGTGAAGTTGAAATAAAAGTGAATAAATAGTAAACAGAGTAAGAGGCAGGAAGAGAGATAGAGAGCGAGGGAGAGAGGGGAGGTCTGAGCAGGGAGACGGAGCTCGCCGTCTGGCAAAACAGCATCCTTCCCTCTACTCTGCTCCTCCCTGTTCGACATCTCTCCCACGCTCCAGAGCTCAGGCCTCAGCTCCCCGGACCCTCCCAGAGGTACAGCTTTGTTTTTTTGTGCGCGCGCATATGCGTTGAAGCCTGTGCGTGTGCACGAGCACTTGACACCGAGCTCAGTACTTTCCGTGTGTTTGTCTCCCTGCAGCGGAGGTGGGCGTGCGGAGCCTCTGACCCTCTGTCGCCCACTCGCGTTCTCCGTCTCTCCCTCTTCTCCGCAGCAGCTTCAGGGGGGCTATGGATGGACTGCGCTTACCTCCACTCATAGAGGAGGCTTTGGACTCTACAGGTCTGTGCAGCTATTTTCTCAGTGTGTGTGTATGTGACTTCGTGCCGTGTGGCTGTATATTTGCGCTGTACAACACATCAAATTGGATCAGCCGGAATGGTTGATGCTGATCTCTGCTAAGAAAGAGTGTTTACTCCGAAAAGTAAGGCTGGTCAGAGGCGATCGTCTCGAGGGAAGATTATTGTGGGAGCCAGCCTTTATATTGGGAGCTGTTGTCGTGTTGACAGACTGACAGACGGGTCGGCATTACGGTCAGATTTGGCATCTGTGGACGTTTGATGGAGGCAACACACTGCCAGGTAATAAATGGCTGGCAGCCAAAGGCAGGAAATAATGTAGGCCCAGTCATTAGTTCTGGCACTGTTAAAGTGAGAGGCATATGTTATTCTGAGGCTGACTCAGAACTGATGAAAAGTGTCATGCGGTGTTTGATGTTAATTTAGTCCAGCTCTGAATCGGCTGTGCTGAACAGCTGTTAGTTCTTGCTTTGTAACTTCATTGCTGCATTAAGCACAATGCATCTTATTATTCTTATTTTTTATTTTTTGCCTTATGAGCTGTGAGCTGTTTTTAGGGAAGAATGTTTTTTTTTCTCTGTGTCCCAACAAGGAAGAGATGTGTGTTTTCTGCAGATTTTGAATGGGTGTGCAGACAGAGCAGCCCTGTGAGGGACACTGCTAAGAGGATGTTTATTGGTGTGGAGGGGCTCTGAGAGAAGGACAGGTCAGCAGCAGTTTGAGCAGCGGCCTGCCTGCCAGACTTTGGCTTCCTGCACCTGTGAAGTAATGCCCTGTATCTGAACTTTCACTACGTTTTATTTGCAACAATATTTCTTTAGCGGAGACATGTACATTGGTTTGCAAGTCTTTAACTCATAGAGGTATCAACTAAAATTTACCAACTGATTACTTTGAAAGAAAGACTATATGAAACTGAGGCTTAAAGGGATAGTTCGCCTCTTTTGACATGAAGCTGTATGACATCCCATACTAGCAATATCATTTATGAACATTGACTTACCCCTACTGAGTCCTGTAAGCTGAGTTCCGGCCTCGTTTTGGCGTTGACGAAAGTAGTCCGGCTAGTTGGCTGGGGTCACAAAAATAAAGCATATGCGTTCAAAAGAGTAATACATTTGCATCACAAAATCATTGTGCAGGAAAAAGTCAGACCTCACAATCGCTTGGCGCTATTTTCTCTCCCTTGTATCACTCCGGGATTGCTGCCTGCCGATAGCCGCACCTGTTACGGTGTTTACTGCTCGGAAGCAGGGGACTGCTCGGTCTGCACGGTCTACACAGCCCGTAGTGATACGAAGGTAGAGAGAAAATAGCACCAAGCGATTGTGAGGTCTGACTTTTTCTGGATGAACGATTCTGTGATGCAAATGTATTACTCTTTTGAACGCATATTGTTTTGAGAAGCAAAACGCTTTATTTTTGTGACCCCAGCCAACTGGCTGGACTAGCTTCATCAACGCCAAAACGAGGCTGGAACTCGGCACGCAGTGGGGGGGTAAGAAAATGTTTATAAATAATATTGCTAGTATGGGATGTCATTCAGCTTCATGTCAAAAGAGGCAAACTATCCCTTTAAGCTATCAAATGATGTCCTGACTTATACAGCTATCCAGAACAGAAATATGCACATTGGTTAAAGCCACAGAGAATTTCATTTGGCTAACAGTTTCTAGACAAAAAGAAGGACATTGGATATCTCTTATCTTATATAACTTCTCTATTATCACTCCATGAATCAAAAGATACCATAAACAAGCCACCAGAAATAGATTTTTACCATACTTTTATGGAAACAGTATTCTATAGATCAACCAATGGATGATGAATACTAAACTATTTCAACCCAATTTAAGACCTTTCAGAATATAGATAGCAATAAAAACATAAAGTTGTGCATTTCTGCTGATGTGTGGATGTCTTGCTCAGAGTATGAGAACAACAAATTATTTTTATGAAAAGGATGTAAGATTTCCCACCCTTACGTCTTTCTAAACTGAAAAAAAGTGTTTTTTTTCCCTGTAAAGACTCAAACCTATGAATTTTAAAGCCAATTGAGGAATGTTCTTTATTACCCTGCAAATGGCTGTGTGTTGACCATCAGAACACGGATGCTGTCTCAGGAGAAATTCTTCCTCCCCAACAAGCTTGTTCCTGTTATCTTAACTCCAGGGACCTCTTTCCTTTCATCACAGCCTGAGGCAAAGCTGGAAATTTAGTATCTGGTGATGGCAAGTGTGGTTTTAAGTAGTGTGGATCCTGATCCTACAGCAAATATAAAGCAGATCTAGCAACAGCTATTATTAACTTGTATCATTCTGAATTACATAGTCTTGGGGATCTAAATGGATTAAAGTGCATTTGTTCTGCCCTGGCTGAGATCAGCTCTGGCGAGACATCTGTCATGGGCTCGCCTGAGTTCTCAGAAGGAGTTGACTTCTTTCAAGTTCCCATGGAATAAATCCTACTACACTTACGAAAAAATGCTTCTAAAATCACTTTCCACATGTACCAACAGGGAATACAGGTGCTCTTATATGAACATGTACTCCTACTAATCAATAAAACACAATCAGATGTTGTGCAAACTGTCTTTATAACATGATATAATACTGGTCGACACACTTAGGTCGCCAAACATTTCTCTCATCCTGCTCTGCGTGTTCCCACTCACTTTCTCTTCTCCCTCTTACAGTTGCGATCCTCTGCTCTCTCCAGCGCCCACACACCCTCCAACACACACACGCACATACACATGCATGCACTCACACACAAACCTTTGCACCTGCCAGCGCCATTAGCCCACACAGCATTTCTCTGGTGCCCTCTCCCTCTCCCCCTTCCCCTCAGCTCCTCTTCTGTGTTGGGCCCCTATGCAGCAAAAATCACATCAGCAGTGGTACTTCCCGGAGGTACTCAAACAGGATCTCTCTCGGCTCTCTGGAACTAATAAACAGCAAAGTTGCTGCCTAAGACAAACTTTGTAGATGTGGGAAACCTCTGCGCGAAACAACAAATGACAACAAATGCTGCATACTTTTCCACCCTCAGCTTGGCGTCTCACATCCTTCTATTTCAGGCCTGAGCAGTGGGACATGTGGGCTTGTTTCCCCTTGTCAGACTTAAGTGCTTCATTTAAAGGAAAAAAATGCTTTCAAAGCACTCTTCAAGCATCTGTCCCAACTCAGCATGCCATATGTTGCTTTATTCCTACTTGCTCGCGTATTGGGAAAATTCTTAAAACTTATAACATGTGAAAAGAGAAGGCTCATAAACTCATGTAGCTCCTTACTGTTGTTTTTCTACATATTCAGCTTTTCTCCTCCCTCTCAGAAATGCTTGGCAATATACACCTATCATTAGCACACGTCCTCTCACCCTGTGAGTCTTTATTGTTTTTGGATTTTGCAACTTCATGGTGAGCTGTGGTATCTCCTCTTCCCACAGTGGTTAAAATGATGTCAAACCTTCCAGAGAGAGTGCTTTCAAGGTTGTAGGCGTTGGTTTGTGATCAAATGGATTATTACCGCATCCCTTGTTTTCATGCTTTGGACTCTGTCGTTTTTTCATATCTTCTAATGGAATAACTATGCACACTGCATCAGCATAGAAACACACATTCGTATAAAAACAAATTCCCTGAATAAATCACCTACAGACTCGCGTTTTTTGTGCATGCTCGTTTAATGAGGCCAGATAGTAGCACACTGCAATGCCTTTCTATTCCATTGACCCACTTTTCCCCTATTTCCTTCTGAAAATACAAACATGGATTTTCCATTTAACCAACAGAGTGCCTGCTTAATTCAGTTCAGCTCTTGAGTGTGTGTTGTTGCTGCTTCTTTTCTTGTTTTTTCTCTTGTTGCTGTTATTCTTCGTGCTCCCTAGAGTTCTCAGGCTCGAAGTACAGAGAAAGAGATGAACTCGCATTCACCCCAAGGGAGCTCCACTCCTGTTCATCGCTGCTCACAAACTTGGGAGTCACAGTTTGGAGACAGCAGCTCTTATTTAAGGGTGACCAAAGTGAGCAGGATAAGATCATTGCACTTTTTGAAAAAAAGAAAAAATTCAAATGACACACAGAAAGGTCTCCATGATTCTCCAACCTTTGGATGAAAGCACAGCTTTATTACCATAGAAACTTTCCATATGTTGAAGCTTTGGTTGTTGGTGTGCAGGGGTCACCATGGGGATGAACCTGAGGGTATAGTTGCACCTGATTCTTATTAGTTTCATGAGGATGGGAGCAGTATGTGGGCTCACAGGACAATATCACGCCTCTTTCTCCTACCTTGCATCTCCAATATTGTCTTCCCCTCTGTGCCTTTTTTGCTCATACAGTCTACTCCTTTTTTTCCCAACTCCCCCTCCCTCCTCTGTATTATGTGTTGCTGAGGTGGTGTGCCAGTGCAGGGGGAAACGTCAGAGCTGGGCTGGTTGCAAAGCTGGGGTGGGAGGGGGTGGTGTGCATTATGCATGGCCTCCTACACAGAGATTCATGACTTACACACACATCCTGAACATACGCTGCTAAAACATGACTGGAGGATCATACATAAACTATGAAGTGTGTATAAGCTCAGCGGAAGTAGGGCTCAGAGATCACTACTTACATCCATACTCAGGCTACGATTCTGCATAATCGTATATAGAAACAAGTACAGGAGCATACAGCAGTGGCCATATACAGTGTGTACTTCTGCCCAAATTCACACACATGCAGCACATGCACACACTTGCACATACACGCACAAACAACTAACAATACCACCAACAATGATCTAATCCTATTTTTATACATGAGCACGAGCCACCAGCACACCATACCTGTGCTATTGTTGCTTGAGTTGCTGTTGCTTTTCACTTTTGACTCTTCCCCTCAACACAATAGAATTAGGTATCCTACAAGCAATCAGGTAGATATTTCGCTAGACTTACATTATTTGCTGCACAGAGAAGTCATCATATTACACCTGACTGCATAAAGTAGGATGAACAATGAGGGTCAAGACTGTCATAAAGAGTTAAAAGTAAAGTGACAGCTCCTCATGCTGCCATATGGTCTACATTCAGTTTAAATCGACTCTTATGAGTATGTTTACTTGCATGAATAACGCATTGATCAGTCAGGTTGATCTCAGTTTGGAGAATCAGTGAAGAATTCTGACAGAAGAGCTGAACTGATAGCTACTCAGAAGTGGGCCACAGAAGAGCGATTTATGCCATCTAACACTACACAAACCTAAAACAATGATAGCAATTCAAGTGAATGCTTTATTGTAAATGTAATTGTAAATTTTGTTCACTTTCTCCCTTTTTTCACAACTGAAGAACATCTGTGTTGTCACGCCTCACTAAATGCACGGTGCCTGCCCACCATATCCTGCTGCTAATCAGCTGTGAAACAAAATTGCGCCGATTTAGTCCCAAGATACTAACCATGAGGCAGAGAAGACGAATGGAAAGCCTGAAAAAGCTCAAACCAAATATTATTAATCATTTGAAAAATAAAACCCATCAATAATCTATTCAACAAGTTTGATAAAGCTAACGGACTCAGGTTATCAGTGGTACAATATGTTGCGCAGCCGTCGTGCATGCAGTGGGGAGAAGATGTTCTTCAGTTGGGAAAAAAGTGAGCATTTAAACTACTGTCTGATGCAAAGTGTTTAGGTGAAAAATGGTCTATTTATAGTGTTTGCTGGACTTATAAAATGATTTAGGTTTGAGTTGTTTCAAGATGTTGAAATTTTTCTCTTCTGTTATCCCATTTTGAGAGGCTCTTGTGTATGTTAGCTAGAATCAGTTCCCCTTGTGCTCCTGGAGCCGTTGGTGTCCGTGATGCGGGCAGCTATCGTTTGTTTTGGGATCTGTGGATCAGACTTGGTTCGGGGCTTCTTGCAGTTGCTTGTTAAGGAGTTTAGACTCAACATCTTGGACCCTGTTTACCTCAAGCCTGTCAAGGTTATTTCTTTTGTGATTTAGAGAGGTCCTTGTCCTGCTGAGAGAGGCTGCTGTTGTCAGGGAGTGCTGTTGCTATGGGGTGGAAGAGGTAGAAATGGAATGTGTTTCATCTTCAACAATGTACAGGTAGGTGGTACATGTCAAAGCAACAGCCACATGAATGCCAGGATCTAAGATTTCCTAGTAGAAAAGAGTATTTTGAAGCCATAGTTGATTATTGTATTTCATAACACCAGGTCTATCCTTTTCTTTTTGAACAGTTCTTTTGTATGATCTATGGTAAAAAAAAAAGTCCTTGCTCTGCACTTTATCTTTTAGTTCTCATTCTGCAGAGTACATTCATTACACTCCCCACTTCCTCACTGAGCACCCAATCAGAAGCAAAACAAAGGGCTTGTGTCACTTCATTAATGTTGAAAATCGATCTCAGTTATTTGGGGATGTTGACAGAGAATGCTTGGCCTGCTTGTTGGCTCTTTTCTAAAGTGGCACATTCTTTGCACCAACATAGTGACTGTGTTTTGCTTCAACATGATTAGGAAGGAATGTGTTGTGCATAGATAAAGCTGTCCTTTCCCTGGAGCTGTCACGCCGCCCCTGAGGTGACTCTACTGTCCATCCCTGCTCTCGTATGCATGTGGCATCCATGTCTAATGCAATCCCCACGTGACTGAGGACCAGCGCTTTGCCAAGTGTGCAGTGGAGTGATCGCAGGTATCACTGCGGCTGATTCTGCTGCACAATGTTTTTGACATTCACTTACAAGGTTATGTGAGGAAGCTTCTTTGAGAAGAAGAACGATTACCAGGGCAGGTTTTTTTTTTGTATTGCACACATTTAATGTACAAAAGCAGTTCAAGGTGCTTCATATGAAGCAGAGAGAGAGAAATAACATCAACATGAAATAAGATATAATGCATAGTTAAGAATTTATGCAGTAAATTGAATAAACACAGACAAGATGGTCTGTTGATTAAAAGCAGTGGGAAAAAGAACAGCCTTTAGTTTGCTTTTAAAAATGGCCTCTGCCGGAGCTAACCTAAGTTCCAAGGGGAGCTGTTCCTAGCAGAGAGAAGCATAAAGAATAAAAAGCCATTTCACCTTGTGTAATATGAACTTGGAGCACAACCAGCTGACTGGCTCTTTTCTGAAACACACTCCACACTTGTTCTCGCTATGCATGTTTCCTATATATTTCAGTCCCATACTGGGGACTTAAATTCAGTTTAGCAATAATCTAAATAAGATCTAATAAGCTATTGTAAGAATCTTGGTGTAGGTGTAATGGGTTTACGTTCCCCGGCTTTTGTCAGGGTCATAACAGCAGCGTTTTGCATGAGATGTAATGGTGTTACTGGGAAGGCCAGCAAGGAATGCTTTACAAAAGTTCACCCAACAAGAAATTAAATTGTGAATGAGCATTCATAAATTCTACTTGGACATAATAGTTCTCATTGTAGCTATATTTTTAAGATCTCTGAATTATGATTTAATTACAGCTTTAGTGGGGCACTGAGATTCTTAACTTGGGTTTTGGTTTTTAGTGCTCTCACTCAGCACCAGCCTTCTAACTAAACTGGTGCAGTTTAATCTTCATTTTGTCGCATTTACTTTTTGAGGCTTAGACATAACAAATCTGTAGGATCATGGCTATTTGGTGTGTGGACTAGACAGAACCGGGTATTATCTGCTTATCTTACGTCAAAGTCTTACTTCAGCACAATGTTTAAGTCTAAAGTAGGACCTGAAGCACATGCTTTATTTTCCTGAGAGCCCATGTATCCAATATATTGAGAAGTAATTAACAAATCTACAAATCTAATAAGATCTAATAACATCAAGACTGATGGAGTCCCCGAATCGGTATTATAAGTTGTTTAAAGCCTCATGAGAGCAGTTTCAGTGCTGTGATGTGAGCAGAGACCTGAGTGACAGCTGTCAAGGATGACGTTCATTTGCAAGATGTTTTTGCTTTGATTAGAAATGTCTTTAAAGCTTGTTTTTGTCAGCCCGTTGTTACTCAGTATTGAATCATCATCATTTACGAGCATCACTTAGGAGGGGCCTGACAACTGCAGTTTTTAATGATGCTGGAAAGGTGCCTGAAGTTTGACGCACAAGTCAGCCATTTACAGTGTGCTGCGAATCCTATCCCAAAAGTTAAAAACTCTCTTTAAGGAGCTTCTAACTATAAGGTAAACGGCACAAAGCATAGAACTATAGTGGTGCTTGAGTGATGGGCTGATGTATGTGGCCTTTTATATGTTCAGAAATACAGACTATAGGGTGGTTAGATCGTTTGCAAAGATGCCATAAAAAGAAGTTTAGAACATCCATCCGCTACTAAATGATTGCCTTAACTGAATGCAGCGTGAATATGCAGCTGAATAAGCGTGTGTACAAAACTAAGAATTTAAATGTTGATAGACTTGATGCTGCATTATTAAAATCTAGATGCTCAAGTACAGCGGAAACCACTTAAAATAAATCTCTCAGAGAATTATACCCTGAGTGAGACATCCTATAGGACTTGGATCTGAGGGACAGTCAGTGGGAAGTCTTTTGTCTCTTGATGGCCTTTAGCTGCCGCTGGCTATACAAGCAGTTCTGTGTCTCTCCCTGCTACAGTGCTCCAGCTCTCCTCTTTATGACTAACTCATTACCCCAGCATCAAAGTTTAATGACAAAATAGCCTAGCACTCATGAAACCTCTGCCATTCCTCTCAGGGGCTGCATAGCTTAAATTAACATTATTATGCGACAGGAAGAATTAAGGCTCTCATGGATAAAGGATGAAAAATGTTACATGTGCACGGCTGGGATGGAAAGAGTTGCATCTTGTGAGGGGGGAAATAAAGCAGAGAAATAATTATCCAAAGAGATGGAAGCATCCCTAGAGCCACAATTACACCGGTGTGCATCACTCTTAATTAGGTAGATCTCTAGTTAAGGCGTTACTTTGTCCCCTGCTGCACCATCTTTCCTCATGTCATCTCGCTGGTCCCCTCTTCTATCATCACACTGCTTTCTGTGTGCAAACAGGAGTTTTGAGGCACTTTGACACCACTCAGTCACAAATGTGTAAAGCTATACACTGATTTATTTCTGAGATGGACTTGACCCCAAAGGGCATGTTATTGAGAAGTCTGAGTAAAATGATGGCAGTTGGTGTGTGTGTAGTGCTTGCAGAGTGTGAGTGATCCTTTACCTTTAAAACTGCTGCTGAGAACAAAACATCTCAGCATATAAGCTCCATTAAACTTCATGCTTCTAAGCCTCACACTGTGTCTCATCTGACTAATGGGAAAGAATTTCAAATCCGAATTTCCCTCTAGTCCCCTTGTTCTGCTTCTCTCTGCACATTGTTAGCAAGCAACAGCGCTTCTAATCTTTAATCAGATTTGTTGGAATTGCTCTATTTCGTATCTAGTGTCTCATTTGGTTTTAAGGACAGACATAAACAACAGTCATTCTGCCTGATCTGGCTTTGGCAGGGCGACAAGGAACACCTTCAAATAAACATAGAAATGAAGAGAAAAACCTCAGAAAACCATGTAAAACGACAAAGCGTAAAATGAGAGACATGTGTGCCATAGTTGTCTTACTATGAGTGGTAGCTTGTGTTATTATGGACTTTGAGGTGCATTGCTGAGTGGTGAGTCATAGTGATTGCTTCAGCATACTGGCCCACCTCCCCTCCTCCCTTCTATTGCCGCATTGTGTCAGCTAACTCACTCCACCTACTGGTCAAATATTTAATATTACAGCACAGATTGAGGAATGTAAAGTTAAGTGATGTTTGTGTCTAATAGATTCCATCACTTGGCTTTAAAACATGTTGGATAGTGTTTTTGGTAAACACAAACATTACACAACAGACTGTAACCAGACTGTAACCATCTTCTTCAAACAGATGGATTCACAAGCAGGTAAAAATCACCATCCCAGCTCTAATCAGATATTATGGTTGCCAGTTGTAGTGTATGTTTGAATTAGTAGCATTCAAATTAGGATATATGAGCAGAATAGATGCTGGTGTTCAAAGGAATCAGAAGATGGTGCTGTTGATTCACAAAGAAAGGACAAGCTGGCCAGAGTTTAGGAAATTAGATAGAAGTTTGTTTGATCCCTAACAGGCCTCCTTTTATAACGTCTGTGTCATCTCTCCATCAGATGACCCCTCTGATCTGAAAGCTGAGAGCAGCCCCATCATGAACAACGAGATAACAGCCAAGGAACGAGGTGTGCTGGAAGAGAACAATGAGAAGGAAGAGATGGACCAGGAGAGGTGTCAGGAGGATGAGGCAGAAGAAAAGAAACTGAGGGAGGAGGAAGGTGAAGGGGAGGAGAAGAGGAAGGAGCAAGAGCCACTGACAGAGGAGCAGGAGCTGGAGGAGCTGAGGGCCCAGGTGCTGGAGCTGCTGCTGGAGCTGGAAGAAGCCAGGGAGACCTCCAACAAACACCAGGAGAGCTTCCATGAGTTGCAAGGTGAGGAATCCAGCCTTAACTCTGAGACCTTATTTTCATGTTTGCAACAAAATCCTTTCTCTCGGGCTGCACGGTGGTGTGGTAGTTAGCACTGTCGCCTCACAGCAAGAGGGTTCCAGGTTTGTTTCCTGGCTTGGGCCCTTCTGTTTGGAGTTTGCATGTTCTCCCTGTGTATGCGTGGGTTCTCTCAAGGTACTCTGGCTTCCTCCCATATATCTCTATGTGGCCCTGTGATGGACTGGTGACCTGTCCAGGGTGTACCCTGCCTGTCTCCCAATGACAGCTCGGACAGGCTACAGACCCCCCAAGACCCTAAATTGGATTAAGCGGGTATAGAAAATGGATGGATAATTTCTCTCCTCATAATTTTCGAAGAGATTTACCATTTAATAGAAACGTTATTACCAAGAGCCTGCATCTGCAGTTTGAAATCATTTGTCGTGTTGGTAGAGCCAAATATCTTTCATGAAATGGATAGCTTCATACAGTGTGTCCTCCATACACAATTTTCAAGTCCACGTCCCCCCATACCTGCACTCTGAGTAAAATGATCACCCAGACCCACAAGCAAAGTAGACAGACATGTAAGAAACAGACTGAAGGATTTAATCTGTAGAGAAAAATGAGCATGTGGAATGAAACCGAGAAATTCTCTCCAATGATGTTAGAAAAAAATATGAAGTTATACTATGTGATGGGGAGAGGCTTCCTCCTATCTTTTAATTCTCATAACATTGTGTGGCTAGTGAGATTGTTTTTGTCTACTGTCTGAACTCAATGTCTCATAACATTGTGGGGCTAGTGAGAAATATTTATAGCAATAGTATAATTTTTTTTAAACTCGGACAATTCTGAGTCAGCTTCCGGATAGGTTGTGCGGACTTGTCTCCTTGCTGCAAAAATAAACGTAACCTTAACTTTCTGCCTGAGACATCTCTGACCATGACAGTGTAGGTCGACATTTAAAAGTTTATGTGCAGTCACTGACATGGCCAATTGTTCATAGTTACTGAATAGAGAGTCACATCACACATTAGAAATGATGAGCCTAATGTTCAGAGACATGAGCAGTGACTAAGGCCATAGGTATGAGGCCACATAGAGCTCAGCAAGTGTTTATGAGTGCGTGTGCATTTGACTGCGTGATGAGCTCAGTGGTTTGTCTGGCAGTGGTGGGGGCATTCCTCATACAACTGCGTGCCAGCTGGGGGAAGCTTCTAGACTGAACGTCCTAGACTGAGACCACAATGAGAAATCACTAATGGTCAACTGTGTGAACAGTCTTACTGGGAGCGGAAACATTCAGATGTTGTAGTTTTGCTTTGAGATTTGCACCCCTGTAGTGAATGGATTAATTTTTGGCTTTTAAAACCCTGAGTAATTATGTTTAAAACGGTGAAAAAAATTTGTAGCCTATGTTATGGGCAATCGGCAAGAAAACAAATAAAAATTAGTTTTAAATGTTATGTAAGCCTTTAAAATATCAACTAAAATAAAAACTGAATCAGCTTAGAGTCTTTACAGGTGGTAGTTTTGCAGCCCATAAACCAAAGTATTGTATTAATGAAATTGGCAATCTAAATCATGGATGTTGAAATCAGTATACAATACAGTATTAAAACACTCTTGCCCCAGACATCGACCTTCAGTGTCTAAAGAGCTAAAGACAAGGGTGGCTACATGAAATATTAATTAGATTTGAACATAAACCATAGATAATCATTTTTCATAGATCTTTAAAAATGTATCATATCTCAACTTTTAATACCTAAAAGTTTTGTAGAGTACTTTGTGTTTTCTAGAATTTGGTTGAACTCAAGATTATGTAGACTCAGCAGATAATTCTCTGTATTTAACTCGCTGCATAAAAACTTCTAGTGAATTGGCCTGAAGCATGCGACGGAAACGATTTGGCATGACACACACCGCACTTAAAGGGACAGGAAATGAATAGAAAGCCCAAGAATAGCAACAAAGAAAAAGCCAGGAAAAATAATCAGCTGTATTTTTTTCTACTGAACCTAAAAGTTGTTAGAATCTGGATATCTTCAAGTCAATGACCAATTCCTTAGTAGCCAAAACTATGGAAATTGGGTTATGTTGAATATAAAGCCAGAATAATTCACGGTGAAGAGATACAAATAGTACAGAACGACAGGTACTTTTGAACAGTTTTTGACTCACAGTTACATTTTTGAAGAGAACAGAAACTGTATTGTTAAGCGGGGTCACCAAATAGTCTGCCCATTTGGTTTTGAGCCTGACTGCAAGATTTGCAGTCATTTTTTCATTGAGAGTTTGTTAACATTCTCCTTTCAATGTTGTTTTTAAGGGGTTGTCTGTTAAGCAGAAAAATAATTTGCATGGTATTGTTAAGGTCTGCTCTGAGATTTTTGAAACCCATAAGGAGCACCTGAGGTCTCTCTGGGAGAATAGAGCAGAACGGAAGGCTAAAATCATTATTAGCCAACCTGACCATTTACTGGCGTGGGAATTCTCCCTTTTGCCCTCTGGTCAGTGCTATTATGCTCCCTCTCATAGAACAAATAGATAGGCAAGCTACTGAATGCTGAGGGTAGCAGTTTGTGACAATGCTTTTATATTTTCATTGTCCTTAAGGTGCTTTGGGTGTGACAAGTGGGACAGGTTTATTATTTATTCTTTTTTCTTTTCATCTATTTATTTTTGCTCGTCTTTCAATGTGTGAAGACTGTCACCGGCATGTTGAGGTTGTCTGTTGATTCTTGTCAGAGTATTTTTATTTTACCATTTATTTTCTTCTAACTGCAAACGAATTCCCTTTTGGAAGTTTCCTGAATCTGAATCAAAGATGTAACAAAAGTGGAACATTTCATAAATCAATACTGGTGATCTTTGCACATCCTGTTCAATGTATCTGATGCACAGGCAGACAGAAAAATCTTCTTGTTTGAGTCATGCCTCCAGTTTGAATGGCTTATATTGTTGTCATCTTTCTACTAGCCTGCTGGTACGACTCTTCCCTCTAAACACCCCCCCCCCCCCCCCCCAACACACAAACACACTCACTGTCACTTTTCTCCTTACATGTCCATCAGGTCTGTTGGAGGATGAGCGTCTGGCTTGCGCCCATCAGGCTGAGACCTTCACACGGCAGATCCAGAACCTACAAGGTATCAACATACAAACTCTGAAGCTGCAAATCTATCCGTGAAAGTTCTATCTTATGTGGATTTTCTGTTGTTCAATTTTTTTTTTGCCAGATACAATATATTTGAATGTTGATCAATGTGGGCATGTTTATGGTGATATTTATTGGTTAGAATTACACCCCAACCTATCTGTATTGTCTCTCCCAAACTGAATATTGCTCTTTCAATTTTTCTGACAAAACAACTTTTATACATTTTTAAAAGATCACAAATTTGAGGTGGAAACGAGTAGCTGAAAGCAATTTAAAAGATGCATCCTTGTAAGAGGGGCTGTCATTTGGAAAACAATTTCCCATCACTGTGATATTTAGAATTTGTCATAAATACTCACCACCAGAATTGAAATCATGAAAATGACAATTTTAAGCTGTTGAGATAGAACAAAAAGTTTGAATTGACACAGAAGAGCTCTGTATTACTTATACAATTACTCCAAAATACCATGCCTAATTACAAATACAGAAAGTAAAAAGATCCCAATATTTTCAGCCAGTTTGTGAAATTATATAATCCAATAGTTAAAAAAGTGGGTAAACAAAAGTAGAAAAACAGAAGTCGAGCAAAGTTTAAGTTGCTGAGGTGTAGAGAGGTTTTCCTTCCTGAATTTATAACTAATAATTTAAATCTTTTCCTGAAAAAAAAGGTAAGTCAGTTACCTTCAGTTACATCAGCTCCTCTATCAAACAGTACTCACATGCAAGAAGACACCGCCTACACACAAACACAGGCAGGCTCACTGTTGCGAAACTCAGGTGAGATCACACACACGCACACACACACACACACACACACACACACACACACACACACACACACACACACACACACACACACACAGATATTGTGCACACCCAGGCTGACACTGCAGTCTCACCCACACATCACCCATAAAGAAAAGCTAACGTTCCCCTCCTCCTCCCTCAGCCCAGCTGCGCTCTGTTCAGGAGGAGATGGACAGTCTGGAGGAGGAGAAGGAGAGTGAGCTGGCCGAGGCGCAGGAGGAGCTGCGTGTGGCCCAGGAGGAGGTGTTCCTGCTCCAGCAGGCGGCGGAGGAGGCTGCCGCCGAGCGGGAAAACGACATTGCGTCCTTGCAGGAGGAGCTATGTCGCCGGCGGGCTGAGCTGCAACGTCTCAGTGATGAGACCCAGGAGTACGAGCTGGAGATCACCACGCTGAGGGCTGAGATCAGCATGAAGAGCCAGCGCAGGGAGGTCGAGAGGAGAGAGGGTGAGGCATGAGGGTGGAGGGGAAAGATCAGTGTGGTGCAGAAAGAAAAAAAACACAGAGCAGTTAAAGAAAGTTAAAGTAAGGAAGTGGTTTTCATCAAAAAACACTGCATCTGCACACTGTGTGTCAACAGAGGCCCAATACAAAGACTTACTGTCCCCTATACTATTGAATTTATTCAGCTTACAACACACACAAATAATATGTGATCAGTCATTTTGGCTGACACTATGAAAACAAAACACAATGTTATGGATGGTCTTATTCTCACATCATGCTGACATCCTGCAATCAAGAACATAAATCAGTTGTTGGTTTCAATATTACAAATTACAAATTTGATTGCTGTATGTTGCAAAGGGTGTGTGTGTTAGGATACCAGTAACATGAGGTCATGATGGGAAGGGACACACACTTCCAACACATGATATCACTGCTGGGTTCAGCGGCTGAGCCTCGGGTTGGACAGAAGGGAGCTTCATGCTTTTAAACTGCTTTGCTCTTGCATGAAAACATCACTCACAATGCATTTTATATGCAAGAATAAACACATTGATTCAAAAGAAAAAGCTTTATATTAAAAAATGGTTACCTCAACGCTAATTTAATTTTTCTATATAATACTCATGGCTTAACGCTTTCCTCTTCGTTCTGGTCTTTTTTTCTGTCAGGCAGTTTCTGGCTGTAGCATAATATTTACCAGACAGATATGTCTGCGGTGTCTCATGTAACGCTTCCCTACAAAGGGATTAAGTATTTTAATAAGTGTTTGATCTGATGGTGATAAATCAAGAAAAGAAGTTAAAAATGAGTTCCACTGACCTGCATCCAATATTAAAGACAATAGAGAGTAGAGTACCATTTATTATTCCCGAAGGAAATTAAGGTGTCTAGTAGCAAACATATATCAATACAAAATACACAAGGCACTATACACAACATTGCACATATAACAGCCATATAACTCTTCCATATATTACACATATATTGTTTTCAGTTTGTTTTGCACTGTAGCTTTTTTGGCTGAACGCCACACTAAAGTGTTATATTCTGTTCTACAAATGAACAGTTCACTTCAAGTCCAGGATTTTCTTCTGTTATTTATCTGCATCACTGCGTAACATTTCTTGCATATTGTGGCCTCTTGGCATGGCAATGAGAGCAGATTGGAGTTTACTGCTCTGGAAATGTCAGCGAAGGAAACTTTGCTTTACAAAATTCCTCCAATCAGAACACCCTGCTATGTCACCTACGGAGGTAGCATTCTCTCCGTACATTGCACTGGTTTCCCAATCATCTGAAATATCTGTTTTTGTAATAGTTTTAGTTCTGAAATCTTAAAGTTAACAGTTCCTCAGCTTAGTTAGCCAAATAAATGTTAGCTTTGCTTGCCAAAAGGCTCACTTTAATGGCAGCAATAACTCGTTTTCCTAAAAACTTCCTGCAGATTTATTTAAATAGTTTTAAACATTGTTGCTTTAAGCTAACTTAACTTCTTAAAATCACATCAATAATAGTAATATTAATTGCTACGACAAGACATGTAAACACTATAGCAAGTGTTTTTTTTTTTAAAGATTTTTTTTAAAATTTTTTGGAACTCAAGTCAACCGAAACAACTGATGGGTGAACTTACTATGCAAGTTAATGCAAAATTATCAACAGTATTCAAGTTCCCTTTGAGTGGAGCATTTCTGCTCCCTATGATTATGAATTTTTAAGAGACAGGAGTGAAAATACAGCATTTCAGATAGAAGGTGACAGAAGGCCCTGAAGCACTGCACTGTTTGAGAATAATAATGTGTAGAATGCACCAACTCCCTAAAAATATGATAATATTATGAACAAGAGCAGAATGCAGGCTCTTCAATATCTTCCTCCCTGACCTTCTCCTCTCTGTTAGGCGACGTGGACCTCCTGAAGGAGGAGTGCCGTATGCTGCGGGAGGAGTGTCAGACCCTAAAGGAAGACAACAGACGCCTCTCAGAGAGGCTGCAGCTGCTGCAGAGACAGAGGACATGGTGAGAGGTCGATGACTGCTCACTCATGAGCTGTGCTCAGTGGATCAGCTGGAAGGGATACCCTCTGGAATAGTGCCCCCCCCCCCCCCCCCCCCAAACACAGCCATGCATCATGTAAAAAATACTGGCCACCTGTTTATTCTCTGCAGTCAGTTTGTAATATTATACAGAGGATTATGTTGAAGTGCTGAGGCTGCCCGGTGATGAGCAGATAAGCAATTAAGAAGTTATTTCTTGACATTTGAAACAAGCCCACAAATATCTATAAGATAGGCGTTTTAAAGTGTCTCGCAAAATTTGATAGACAAATAAGATATGTATTAAAAACTTCAGAAGAATATTGAAAGTTTGCTTGAGGCAGAAATATGAATGATGGCAAACCAGTTTCTCCCATTAGATAATAAGACATTGAGTATGAGAAATCTACATCCTATATGTGACAATACAAAAATGGTTTCTAATTCCTTTTTAATCTGATACAATATCAGCCATGCCTGTTCTTTGATGAGGGAAATTTCCAAAGTATTCTGTGTCCCTTTTTGAGCTTTCCCTTCCACCTTACAGCTCTAGTGTCTACCTGTCACTGAAAGAGGAAGACACTGTGGAGGAAACAGAGGGTAAGGTTATGGAGATGGGCTCAGATGAGGTCATGACAGAGAGCTACATGAGCATGGCCCAATCTGAGAATTGTCGCCTGGTGGATGCCTCGATCCAAAAGAATATTTCATTTGATGGGAAGCCAATGACGCCCACAGGCTGGAACGGAGGTGTTGGGGAGATCTTCTCACTGAGAGACCAGTTGAAGCAGGCTGAGGAGAAGGCCTCGCAGGTTCAGAGAGAGGTATGAAGAATTATCGGCTATGCAATGTCTTAAGATGATCCAAATTGTTTTGGCTTTAAAACACAGTGTTTGATCTGCGTATTCACCTTCGTATTCATCTTAAGTAGGCTTGATTACTGTAACAGCATTTTTACAGGTGTACCTAAAAAGTCAGTTAGACAACTGCAGCTTATTCAGAACTCTGCTGCTCGAGTCCTCACTAAGACCAAAGGTGGACCACATCAGTCCAGCTCTGAGGTCTTTACACTGGCTGCCTGTCCATCAGAGGATAGACTTTAAAGTTCTGATGCTGGTCTATAAAGCTCTGAATGGTCTAGGACCAAAATACATCAGTGACCTCCTGACCCAGTATGAACCTTCCAGACCCCTCAGGTCATCTGGATCTGGTCTTTATTAGTTCCCAGAGTCAGAACCAGACATGGAGAAGCTGCATTCAGCTTCTATGCTCCACATGTCTGGAACAAACTCCCAGAAAGCCTCAGATCAGCTGAAACACTGTATTTGTATGTATGTGTATTTAAGTCCAGGTTGAAGACACACCTATTTTCAGCTGCATTTGAATAAAGCTCCAAATCTGAAGCTTTAGTTTTAAAACTTAATCACATTTTAACTCTGATTTTATCTATTGTTCTTATTTCTTTCTTTTTTGTTTAAAATTTAAATCATGCTTTTTATTTCTACTGTTTTAATCTAGCTGTAAAGCACTTTGAATCACCTTGCTGTTGAATTGTGCTATACAAATAAACTTGCCTTACCTTGCCTGCGTGTCCCCCAGTGTGACGGCCTGAAGATGGAGCTGCAGGAGCTGCAGATACTGTATGACAGCAGTCAGAGAGAAAGGGCAGAGCTGGAGGAGGAGCTGCAGCGCTGCAAGGCAGAGCTGGAGAAGCTGTCAGGGGGGACTCAGGTGAGGGAGCTGAGGCCCACAACCATAATGGGACAAATGTGAAGGGTGTAATGGTGTTGGGTTTGTATCGGAAAAGGGATTTCAAATGCTACACAACTCTTAATGATTAATGGTAGAACATGTATGTTATTGTCTTGTAGTGTATGTATGGTTGTTTTCTTGAATTAGCTCTTTGGTTCTCAGTTAATCAACGTGACATATATTTGTTCTTAAAACAGTGTTGTTACTGTGGTTTCTACATGGTTAAAGAAACACTCTTTCTTTGCAGCTAGCTGCTTTGCAAACTAACACACGACAAATGTCACATTACACCTTGTGTATGTTGAGCCCACTTTTTATGTGTCCCATACTGTAGTCAAACATGTTTTGATATGAACTGACTTGGCCTGTCAGCCCATATCAGTATTTATTGTTTGCTCTGGGCTGGGGAACAGTCCCCCTAACTGTGTCTGTGTCCAGACCTCTCTGTCTCCCAACGATACTTGAATACTGTTGATGGACAAAAACACAAATCTTTAAAATCGCATTAAGGTTCAAGGGAAATAAAGGATATTGGGCCACTAAATGCAGTCCAATAGCACTTAGAAATCAAATATTAGTAATTTAACTCGATAATCAACGGCATTTTATTTAGTTTATTGTAATGACATCAAGTTTTTCTTGGTCGGCTTTCTAAAAACCAAATTTGGAACGCACTGAGGCCAGAATGATTGGTTCATTTCCATGTGAAGACAGACTCAGTTCACTGTCTTTTATAGCAACTCAAAAGGAGTGAACACCGTACAATGTGTAAGACAGGGGAAAAATGCCCGTTCACAAATCAAGGAAATCCCAAAAATATGATACCTTTCGGCAAAAAGGTCAGCAGAAAACAAAAAAAAGGCCCTATATGCTCAAAAACACCCCCCCCCCCAAAAAAAAAAAGAAAAAAAGAAACAGAACTAAAACTCTGTGTTTTGTCTACAACAGAATCGGTGAGATGTGTCTGCGTTGTGTCAAACTGTCTACCCGTGCCTGTCTCTGACACTGTCCTTGTTATCTGAATGTCCATGACCTCTCAGCCTTTTGGATAACAATTTTTGTCATCAAAACAAATTAGTAATGAAATGAGGATAGAGAGACTAGAACACCTCCATTTGCTTGTCGTGCCATTCACGCTGTGTGTCGGTCTTCTTATTTGTGGTACCATAGCATCACACGCTGACAATAAATGCCACACAATCCTGTGCACACATACTCGCATTGAGTTGATGTGAATGTCATCATAAAGTTATGCATTGTTTGCTTAACAGGAAAAATAAATCGCTCCATCACCACCCTTTCACTACAAATCTCAGCCATAGAGCATGTAGCACTTTTGATTTATTGATTTTTGTGGTTTGTCCTTATGTGTGTTTATTATTTGGCTACTTCAGTCCATCCATTCATTCATCCCCTCATCCCCATGGTCCTTGTGTTTGTTTTTGTTCTCTTCTCAGAGGTTCATCCATCCATCTGAGCACCCTGTTCTCTCCATCCCCTTCATAGGAATGATTGTAATTGTGGCTGTGGTCTGGTGCTGGTTGTCGGAGCTGGCGTCCCAGAGAGCAAGGTATGGGAGGAGTTTATCTCTGTCTGAAGCATAATGGTTCTTACTCATACACAGAGGATTAGTTCACCCAAATTACAACGAAATCAAGACCTCAGTTGCCTCTTTTTATATCTGGCAAAGCAGAGCTGCAGTTATCGTCTAATTTTTTTAATCCCGTTTTGAGAGGTGAAGTGGTGGTGTGAAAAAAATTAGTCTGATTACACTTTACACTCAGAACTTTCTCAACAAATTGTACTGTCTCCATGTAAAACACACTTTTTTCTTCAGCAGTTTGACAACAGAGACACTGTGCTGGAAATGTTTGTCATTTTAGATGGTAAAAGAACTCTCAAAGAATCCAAGCAGAAATATTTACTCTTCCCAAAGAGTGAACCCAAAGAAACAGAGATTAAGTGTTCAAATTAATTTTTGCATAAACAAACTGCTCTGCCTGTTATTTATGAGGCATTAAATAAAACAACAGTCATTGGCATTAACCCTCTGAGGTCTATGATCAAGATCGCATTGATGTCATTATGGCTCAGACCCCAGAGGGTTAATGTAGTGCTTTTTGGAATGTAATACTGCTTTTGAAAAAAAAAAAAAAAAAAAGAAGAAATTGATTCTTTCTTTTCTGCTGTGCTATGTATAAAACAACGACCTGGTAGAATCTGCATGAGTGAATAGCACCAGAAACAGAAAAGTTCCTTTGTTATTTTGGTGAACTAATCGTTTGCTAGTATTTATTGGGAGTCTTTGTGGTCAGGATTCATTTAGTTGGCTTGGGAGGGTCTAAATTGAAATAACTCCAACCATGGCTTGGAAATCTAGAGTGACTGAAGACACTGCAAAGATATCATTTTACAGTAAATGTTAAACTATTTGTAAAAGGTCAAAATGATTGGACGGGTGGCCAGTTTGGCAAATTACAACAAAATGTTCCTTTTGAACCCAGTGAATAAGTCGTTAACAGCAATATTTCACAATTTTGGGAAATATGCTTTTATGCTTTCTTACTAAGCTTTAAATGAGAACACTGAAATGACTGTGTTACTGTTATGTAGATTTAAACATGTAGAATTTTACATGCTTTAATATTCACTAAATATTTTTCTCATGCTGTACATTGTCGCAGGAGCTCTAGTCCTCATTTTGTGATTAACGCTAAATTTACGTGCCTCTGTCTTTCAGGCGTATCCCACCATCTACGTTTAAAAAATTAAACCCCAAAGCATTGATTGTGTGTCGATGTCACATTGAAAAATGCTGACCACACAATGTCCGGACAACACGTCAGGTGTCACCTTATAAAATCTGGAATCGACTGATTTGTACTACAAAGCATGTGAAAACTTGTGACCTGTTCATTCAAGTTGATGGTATAAACTCAGAAATCCCCAAAAAATAAGAAAAGGAATACCATAGTTTTGTTCATTAATATATATGTATATACAGTATATATACATATATATATATAATTTCTGGCTTAGTGTTACACAAAGTAAGGAAACAAAACTATATAGTTGTGTACCACCTCTGAATATAAGGGTGCAGTACACAAGGGTGTCGCTTATATATAAAGTACGGCAGGCATTATGCAAATGTATTACATGTTGATGTAGATCTGCAGAGGTACAAAAGCCCGGGCCACAAATGAGATTTGTCTTCTGTGGTAGATAAACTTATCTTGGTGTGCACTAAGGGCTGTGCAACTGTGAGGATGTTGCACAAGCACAAAAAAGTTGATAAGACACACAGATGAAGAGGGAAGCATAATACGTCCTCGTTCCATATGAAGCCACAACCAAAAGAGAGTTAGTTTAACTAAGACAGTTAGCTTATTATAAAGGCATACGCCTAGTAGGGTGTCTCCAGTTCACAAAAGAACACACTTTATCATGTTGGTTCAGTTTATACACAAACAAAAATGCACAAACAATAATTTGTGGTATTGGGGGCAGTCACGAGGTCCTCACAGATGTGGCATTTAAGTGCTTGGCATTGCTTCAAGAAACAGTAATAGCATGTAACCCCTGTAACTTGATTGGTCATGGTTTCAACAAACAAGATGCAATGTGTTTATTTTGGCTGTAGATTAAATGTCAGTAAGAAAACAAATATGCATATTTCCTGAAATGCAGAACTAAGTGTTGTTCACCCACGAGAGAAAAAAAATCTCTATCGACTCCTAACACTGCTCTTTTCATGTTTTCTCTCAGCGGAGTGAGGTAGGTTGGAGCTCCATTGTGACTCTAACTGCAGCCACAGCAGTGGTACTAGCGATGGCTAGCTTATTGAGAGCTCTTGTCCGATGTTGACTGGATGGGTAACATCTGCTCAAGGATGGACGTCTGCTTCAGACCAGCCTTCGTTCTCTCCTGCCACATCCATAGACTAAACTGGAGTGATTTAAATGTGATACAACTGACAGTTTAGTAAAAAACATACGGAAAGTTTGATTAGCCGGTACTGTGTGCACAGAGGGACTGGGAATGATGTGCTCAGTCTTGCTTGAGATAGAAAGCATCGATGACAATGAGCTGACCTGCCGGGAGCCCACATGAGGACTGATCCGTCCAATTAATGTATGCTAGTGCTGTGTCACCCCCCTCTCTGTGTCTGTGAATGATGTTTTTCTCTTTTAACAACACGACAGAATGAAGGTCTTGTTTATTAATGCGCACTATAATGGGTTTTATTTTATTTAACCATTATTTATTCATGTTTGTTTAACTATTGCTTGTTAGCGTCTCTGATAATAATGGCAAACATTGAGGTAGTTGACTAAAAATATACATCTATCCATAAAGCAAAATGATGAAAGTCACCCACAAATGTTATCCTGCCAGTCTCGCTCCGCACCTCTTTTAGGTGTCAGTACTTTCCTTTGTAAATACCAATAATGTGCAATGACAAGACGTAAAGGTATGGCTTATTATGTACCTGCCAATCCAGGCTTAGTGTATAATATTTAAGGCATGAAACCTCCCTCGGTTTGAGTCAGCTCCTCTTCATCTTTAGTTAACCAACATAAAGTGACTGCAGTCTGACTTGCCTGCCCACAATTCACCTTGAGATCTTACAGCCCCACAGAGCTGCATTACTACACCTATCACAGAATGATTTGCTGTAGTCTTGTTATGATTAAAAGGTTTTTCAGTACCTTTGGGAGAAAATCATGGTCCGATTGAGCTTTGTTATCACGGTTTCTTACATTTTAGCTCCACGTCAAATAAATTTATCTTTTTTTTCCATCCGGATTTTTTTGGCTTGGTTTTCCAAAGGGATTTTTACAAATGTTACCGCAGATTGTTAAAGGTACACAGTTCGGAAATGCTGACTGTCAGCTTTATGTGTGGGCTAAAAAAAGAGAAAAAAACAAACAAACTGCAGGTCTAAGAAATGCAAAATTGTTTCTTGTTACAGATCAATTATACCCTACATGCAGTGAAGTACAGACATGGTTGTTTGTTTGTGAGGGTCCAAATATTTAAATAGGAAGGTGTAAGAAAGGGTTAGTTTAAGCACCACTTACAAAAAAAAACTTTGAAGGAATCTGTTTACATTTGTGAAATGTTATTTTTGTGACAATCTTTTAGAACTGAAAAAGCATGCTAAGAAACGTATAGACGCACAATATATAATTTATGTTGGTTATGTGGGTTCTGTTACTTTGTATTTCATGTAAATAGATGTGACATATAGTACTTGGAGAAAGTTATTTCTGAAATCCATTTGTACTAGCTTTGTAGAAAGTTTATTCTATTTTGAAATAGCATTGTATATTTGATAGCCAAATCCTATGCTATGTAAATGTTTATTTATGGTGAAGTTACTCAGAAGAGTCGTTGGCATTTCAAACCATTTTCAATACCTCCGTGTTCAAATATAGTGTAGTCATTGCATGCATTTAGATTGCTGCTGACCCCAGTTACCAGAAAGCACAGTATGACTCCTTGTTTTTCCAGTCTTTTGAATTTCAGAAATGTATTAACAAACTTTTCTGAATCCCTTTCCATTAAACAGAACCTTAATAAGCATTGCCTGACGAATGTTATTTCTTCATACGACCATAAACATAGAGGACATAATGTGCAATGTGACTGCAAATGCCACGACGTGCAGTAGAAGCTAAATTCCTATGAACTGCATTAGCACATATTATCTGATTTAGGACATTATTTGTCATTGTTTTTGAGCTTATTTCATGAATACTAATATCATAGTTTCAGAGGCTTCTATATTGCAAAGTGTTTTTCTGTAAGCTTACTGCTTTACTTAGGGATAGCATTGTTGTTTTCA
Organism: Odontesthes bonariensis; assembly: GCF_027942865.1. Lineage (NCBI taxonomy): Eukaryota > Metazoa > Chordata > Actinopteri > Atheriniformes > Atherinopsidae > Odontesthes > Odontesthes bonariensis. The sequence goes on along the minus strand of NC_134512.1, from coordinate 23,362,470 downwards.
ATATAGTTGTGGCTATTTTGTTATCTGGAGGTTTATTTTGCACTGGAAATGACTTGAGAAAATAAATATATCCAACCCACATGATGTCTAAGAGCTTTTCTTTTCTTGGATGCTGGTCTCATCAGCAATCACAGTCACAAGGTTTAAGGTCCCTGGGAGCCTCATTCATGAAAACATTCAACCTGAGTAAGAACCATCTCTTTGCTGGCATCACATTACACTAGTTGTATGGATATTAATAACCTTCGCTCCAGAGACATGACATAAACTCACAGACACAGCTTCTTTACAGATGGCAGGAACTGGTGTGTCAACGCTGCTGATCAGACCCCTAACTACACTCAGTATGTCATGCTTTTCTAAGTTTAAATGCATCTAATTTATCTAAAAGTACCCCGGGTGTGAAGCTTCACGTAAAAACCTTCAATGGGAAGCCTTCTGCTACTTTAGGGTTGAAGTAAATTAGTTTACCAAGTTGGAAAACACTCCCTAGGATTGTCAGCCAGGTCCCCGTCTCATCTTGCTTGAGAGTTATTCTTAAATTAATAAAAAGCATCTTAATGGATGTCAGTTTCAGATCACCAGCAAAATCTAATCAAAAAGCCCTCAGCCTAAGGCCTACCTGTCCAGCAAATTCCCTCTAAATCCTTTCTTGAATCTATAATATATTAAACCAACAGCCAAACAGGGAAACGGCTAATTAAAAAAGGTGGAAAGCTGATTCTGAGAGCATTATATCTCCAGAGATATAATGTCATTTCACCAGAGTCCAGGTCAAAAGATGTAGCTCTGTGATTTGGCTTTACTTTGGTTTAATAATTCAGAAACTCAATGTGTAAGAGATACAAATATATTCAAAATCACACAAAACATACAACTTGTATTGCGTTAGAGAGTGATTTATTCTTTTATGTTTGGTTAGTGAAATGCTGTGCTTTTTGGTTTGGGTTTTGTCCCGTGGGTTTTATGAAATATTTCTTTTTGTAGAGTTTGCTGAAATCTTGATGTGTTCTGCTGTGTTTTTGTTGTAGATTGCCAACTGTTGTTGTATCTTGTATCTTAGAATAACCCATTTTAGTTGTTTGCTGGAGAATATTCCAGAATATTCTTCAGGTTTTACTGTAACTGCCAAGACGGTCCCTCAAATAGAAGTATGTGGATACTCTGTCCGGAAGCAAACTCTCTATGAAAAGATTGACATCTGAACATCGACTGAACTCTCCGTGAGGCCCTGACTCACCTAAAGTGATGCTATTATCTATGTTTACACCAGGACCTTTACAGTGAATGTAATGTATGTTGTGTATCTAACAGTTAATGAACTAATTGCTAAATATATTTGAAAATCTTTTGAGTACCTTGTGACATCCTGGGAGATCAACCTGTGGACCCCCGCTGTGACCTCACTGGGTATCCTGAGAATGCCTTCTGCATGTGTCACAGTTATTCTTACCTCCCACTACTTCATCAAGGCTGGTGCTGGCAGCTGGTGTCAATGAGTGCTGACTCACAATACCACGACAGTCTCTGAACCTGCACAATAATGTTTACTGACTCCTTTAGGCTATTTTTTTTCTTTCTTGATGAGCTAATTTGTTGTATTACAATACACAGCCCCATTAATTCAGTTCAGTTTATTCAGATAGCACCAATTCCCAAGAAAAAGCCATCTCAAGGCACTTTAAAGACAGAGTAAACAAATTCAAAACAAGTCCAATTAGATACAGTCGAATTCATTATAATCCAATGGAGTCAAATTCATTATAATACTGAAAAAATCTGCTGAGCTGAGGGATCAATGAATACTTCCACATGGCCATGCTGCCAGATGAGGAAGACACCTATTAATTTCAGAAAAATTTAAGTAAAACAAAGTTAGTTTCAAACTATTTAAAGTTTAGTTTATTTGAGCTGAAAGATAATATCTGTTCTTGAAGATGATATAATGAAACTACAATTATAACCCAAGTTTTGCTTGATGGTACAGAATCATGAATGACTAAATCTATCTGCACTCAAATAAAAGAACCATAACCAATCCCATAGTGAGCTTTGTTTATCTACACAGAGATGCATTTCACTCTGTGGTGGCAGATAACTGTCAAACACACGTAATGCAGCAGCTTCGCAGGCTGACCTCATCTTTTAAAATGTTTCGCTCTACGGTCTAACTGAAGGATTTTTTTTTTTGACGAGCAAATCACACTGTTACATTATTTTCTTCATAAAATGATAACTCTGTGGGCCACAGGGACTCACTACACGTCCCACTTGCTTTTCTTAGCTCAATGGTTCAGCCACTTGGACCCTGCAGCATGACACACATTCACAACAATCGGTTAGTCCCAGCCCCCCCGCCAGTCACTCAAATAGGAGTGCCTAAAAATAAGGTGCATGCCACAACTGTTGCGCTGCTCGGGGTCTGACCAATCACTGCGCCATCCTCCCCGAAAACCGACTCCCGTTATCCTAATGGATTAGCAAAATAGACTATGATCACAGATGCTGGGTGACGTGGCCCGGGGTCCTTTATAAACCCATGTCTTTCCCCTCTCAACATTCAAGTTAAACAAGCTCTCTAAGCTTCAGCAGTGCTGCTCCAGTTCACCTGCCGCGGAACACCGCATTTCAGAAATCTTCTCGGGGCCAAACTAGAGAGGAACGACTTATCGGGAAGGTGTCAATTAAAAAAGGGACGTCCAGCTGCCTTGTAAATCGGATAATTTAATCAATCACTGTCCTGACACAAGTGGTCTCTTCGCAAGTACTTCCGAAGAATCTCTGGGCTGCTTTTTAAACTTTCCTCCGCGAGTGCGCGCTTGCCATAGACCTGCTAAAGTTTTCTGCGCTGTTGCACACACGGTTCAACACACAAGTGTCACGGAGGTATAAAAGTGGACAGGGAAAAAAGGCACCATGATGAGCAATAACTACGGCGACGACCAGCTGCCTCCACAGTACTACCAGGCCACAGACTTTGGGGAAGAGGAGGACGACGAGATGCCAGCCACGGAGAAGGACCTGGCCGAAGATGCGCCATGGAAGAAGATCCAACAGAACACCTTCACCAGGTGGTGCAACGAGCACCTGAAGTGCGTCAACAAGACCGTCACCGACCTGCAGAGGGATTTTAGTGATGGGCTGAAGCTCATTTCACTCTTGGAAGTATTGAGCCAGAAGAAAATGTACAGAAAACACCACACCAGGCCCAACTTCCGTCAGATGAAACTGGAAAATGTTTCTGTGGCGCTTGAGTTCCTGGACAGAGAACATATCAAACTGGTTTCAATAGGTAAGTTAGTCTTGGGGAAATTTAGTCTTTTAAGGAAGTTTAAGCTGTAAAATGCAAGGCTTGTTATATAAGGAAAACTAATTAGAATATCTGACCTAATCCTAAATTTGTTTGACAAAACAAACTCTTATAGCTGTTCAACTGTCATATCTTAACACGCACGCACACACTCACACTTACTCTTACATTATCAGCCCAGATGTCAATCAGCAGACTGAGAGCTTTGAGAGGTCTCTGGAAAGTTGTGTTGAGTTGGGGTCAGCAGCTCATTGGAAACTTACTGCAGAGGTGTCACTGAGGTCATTCAATTGGATCATGGTCAAGACCTGTTGGTTGTAGAATATTTTTTTTTTAGCTTACTCCCACTGCTGCAGTGTGGTAAACTATGGGCTGGAAATTCAATAAGACTGTGCTAATGAAAATGTCACAATTTATACATGTGGGCAGCAGTCACACACATATTTGTGTCTGTCAGGTCAGGGGACAGAACAACCCAGTGGGGCTCTTTTTCAGTCCGGAGCCATCAGCAGCTCCTGGTGTGGTGGGATTTGGGGATCACACTGTGGTACAGATAACTAAAATGACCTTAGCTTGTGGTGGATTTGTGGATTTGGTGTTTTGTCGCCTCCACAGAATCACAACGGGATGACTCTGAGTGAGCAGAATGCTAAGTCGTAGAAATTTATAATAGATCAGGAGAAACTAGCAGTCTCACATGAAAGGCATTACTATTCTGTTATGAACAGCAGCTTTATTACAAACTGCAGTTCATGCAGGAAATAGTTATTAAACTTTGACAGATTACCTCTGTTTTAGTGTCTAATGATCCTGCCACACACTTGAGTGAAATTCCTGGCAGGGCTGAGGTTTTGGTCGTTGGTCTGTGAAGGCCACAGTGGGTCCCTCCCCCCCAGAAAAATACTGTGTATTTTTTGGAGTTTGTGTATGTGTGTGTTGACAATGGGGAAGTGGGAGGGGTGGTGGGGGACTCTAAATGGATATATCCAGTCTGAAGCTGTCCTTCACATGAGGGCAACGGTCACAATCACAGATAATGCCTCACCGGTATGTCTTGAATAATGAGTCGAGGACTTAATATGCTGGTGTGTGTCTGGCACAGTTGTCGCCGCTGTAAGACACACACTAGGTCAGACTGCTCTGACAGAAACAGGGCGTGATAATGAAAGTCCTGGCATTTTACTTCCCGGCACCCCCTTTCTGCACGCAGCCCTAGTGAGTCAAGGAAGCCCTCTGAAGATAATGTATCAGCCTCGTTACAGCAGGGACACCGACGAGAATCACCAGTTGCACATGTGTCACAGTGTGTAACTAGATACCATTTGATGGATGTCTCTTTGACCAAGCAGTTGCCCTTAAAGCAGGACAGACATTGTGCCACCTGCCTCTGCCAGTCAAGCAGTGACACATCAAGCATTACCCTCTGATGCGGTGCTGATCTGCAAAAAGCGAAACAGTCCTCAGTAAAATAGTCTTATGAGAAACAACTGGTATCGAAACCCCTGCTTATTAAAATCTCAGTGAATTAACTTTGCATCACACAAGATTAGCCCTCGAAACATTAAAGCCCACTGCTCCTCGGAGGTTATTCATTTGGCTTAAATGGCTGAATATCAAATTTAGAGGGGATTTTAACAGCCATGTTTGACAAACTTTTCCTCTGAGAACTTCAGGAAATGAGCTGCGTGCCCACTGTCAATGAATCTAATCTCCACCTATTTGATTTATCGCACTCTTGTGCTACAAGTTTAGGAGGTAATTGAAATCCAAGTGGTATTAATGCAGAGAGGGATCTACTTCCACATATTCTCAGCTGCCACTGCCTTCAGAGGACCATTGTGACTGGTTGACAGATTGTCAGGGGTCTTCAGCCAGACAGCTGTCTGAGAGAAAGGGGCTCGGGGGAAGCAGTGTGGAGCATTAGATTCTTGTCTCCTCAGCAGTCAATCATCATTGTTTATATTTCAACCCAGAATAGCCCAGTCAACTCTGAACAATTGCAAGAAAAGCCATTTTGATATATACATCTTAGTTTCAGTGATAAAAACAATGAAAGAAAATCCAATCTGCAGACAGAGGGAAATTGCAGTTTACTAGTATATATCAATCAATGTGTTCATTTGTATGTTTTAAACCCTGTTTATCTATGTTACCTCCATTGTCTGACTACAGATAGCAAAGCCATTGTAGATGGGAACCTAAAGCTGATACTCGGCCTTATCTGGACTCTTATCCTCCACTACTCAATCTCAATGCCCATGTGGGATGACGAGGATGATGAGGAGACGAAAAAGTTGACCCCCAAACAACGCTTGTTGGGCTGGATACAGAACAAGGTGCCCCAGCTGCCCATCAACAATTTCAACCGTGACTGGCGGGATGGTAAAGCCCTGGGAGCTTTGGTTGACAACTGTGCCCCTGGTAAGAAGCTAGCGGTGTCAGCTGACTCTATAGACTGAACGGTGCAAGTGCTGAGTCAGAATATGTGCTGTGTTGTATGTGGAGTTTTTTCTGGGTTGCTATGGAGGTTGGGCTCAGGAGTGTGTCAATCAGTATATCAGCAACAGTTTCAATTTCGCATGATAATTTGTTTTATTCTCTCCTCATCTAGAGAGCTCTCATCTTTTTTGAGTACACAATATACAATTACACATCCAGATTCAGATATCAGTCAGTTCAGAGATCTGTCCCATGAGAGCAGGTAATATTAGTGTTTTGTAAAGGGGTTGCTGATGGTCGGAGGACATCCATGCCAGCTGTCCTGCAATAACTAAAGCATTTGCTCTCAGTGTTTCAGGCCCTGAGGCCCAAGCCTGGCTTTAGTGTTTATAGCCTTCCTGCTGCACAACACCCCCAAATTTGGGCACCATTCCTCCTCCTCCATCAAGGGGGATGCTTGGCCCCTCAACAAAATGCAGGGTAATCTGTCACAGGGAGGTGCCTAAGCCACAGATCCAAAGATCACAAGGCCACTATCTGAGTCCCCGCCAGCTGAGGCTTCTGCTTCCAACAATGAACATTAGAGGGTCCTCTCCCAACTGTGCTTCAGTTGTAAAAAGTGGGGGAGTAGCAAGTGTGGAACACAGTGTTTAACTGTGTTTACATGAGCTGAGAAGACGCATCTTTCAAACACTGTGCTGCACCATTGACCATAGAAGGTTCCGTTGTCTCATCGGCTATTACTGAAGAGCAGGGTGAAACTAGTTCTGCTTTTAAACACAAAAGCTCTGATTTAAATCAGGTACAATGCAAAAAATGCACAGGTTCAGAATTCAGACCAGGAAAACAACTTTCAAGGCAGATTGCATCAGTTTTAGGTTTAGTAGATTGAGAGCTTTTCAGTTTTTGTCAACAACTGCAGCAACCATCACTATCCTTAAAAGGCTTACAAAGCTTTATTCTGTCCTGTCACTTCACACTCCATCCTTCCTTCCATATTCATGCAAACAGAACCCTGTTTATTCATGGCTCTATGTCTAAATTAATTGGATAAAAGTATTTTGTGGTGAGCTTGCATGGGCCTTTTGAGTGAGTGGTCATGCCATTGCCAACACTAATCCAATTTAGGCATTAGCAGCACAGAGCAGGCGAGTCTCAGACACATTGAAAGCACCACTGCGTCAGTTGAAGCTGCCTCTTGTGAGCAGTCAATAGATACATTCATTGTCACACATATAGAATTCACAGGAGCAGCACAGCTTTGGTAAGGCCTTGTACTCTTGTAGTTAGAAGCGTTGCAGAGATAGCCCTGACAGCCTAAGTGGCCTTATTATTAGCAACTGCCGTCTCGCCTGGCCTCCATTACTCAGTGCACAATTGTCTAAATGCCCTCTTGCATTCCGCTAGGTCTGTGTCCTGACTGGGCCGACTGGGACCCAAACCAGCCTGTGCAGAATGCCAGAGAAGCCATGCAACAGGCTGACGACTGGTTGGGCGTGCCTCAGGTAAGGTGCATCGCAGACGTCAGTCACAAACTAGGTTTGTCGTAGAACAGCTGGGAGGGGCTGATCTCATTAGACAGAACAACAGGCCAAAGCAAAAGTGTTCTCTGATAGTTACCACTTAATGGACAGATTAAACATTCAGTAAGCACAAGTTAACTCCAAGCTGTCGTTGTTTGCAAATACAAACACATCTCACCACATATGCCTGTGAAACAAATGAGAGTTGAAAAAAAAAAAAAGCTATACTATGCTTGATAGGTAGCCCAGTGCTTTCCCAGGGATATCATTCTGGAGGGTGAAATTAAAGATTTATTACTCTGCTTGTCCCTTATATTTCTACTACTTTATCGTAGCTCTGAGTAAGTGAGTGTTTTTTTTCATAGAACTTGTGAATTTGAGGAGGTGTGAGATTTCTTAACACCTTCTGAGCCAGTGCCTGAAACAAAGGTGTAAATATGCCTGCACTCATCAGAATAACAATGCAAACAGACTGAGCGTGCAATATATCCAGTCCCATTTGATTCTCTGTATTGTAATGTGCACCATGGAGGTTGTTTACTTGTTTGTCTAAGACACAGGGTTACTTATTCTCCATGAGGCTTAGCATTGGATAGATAGCTGGAGGTTTATGTCATGGATATTTAGGCCTTGGGGGGCTGGATTCTGGTGTGGTGTTGTTCAGGAAATGTGGGAGAGAACTGGCTCAGGATAAATCCCCCCCCTTCGCTGGCTTAACTCTGCAGTCCTGAGGTTAAATATAACCACTGTGGAGCACAGCTTTGTGCCACTGTGTGATAGACAAGCAAACAAATGCTGTAAAAGAGAGAGGAGTCAGAGGTGCAGATAATAAATATGTTTAATCCATGCTAAATCCCATTGCTCTATGCTCAATAAGGGAAAGTTGCAGACAGAGTAATCCATAGCTTTGTTGCACATGACAATATAATTAAGCTGAGGATAGATTAGGTCACTGCACGAGTTTTTTTATGGACTTCTTTTCAATAAAAACTTCCCTGGCAGTTTGTATGATTAACCCCTGTAACATTTTCTGTGCTGTAGGTTATTGCTCCAGAGGAAATTGTGGACCCAAATGTGGACGAGCACTCAGTGATGACGTACCTCTCTCAGTTCCCCAAGGCAAAACTGAAGCCTGGGGCTTCTCTCAAACCAAAACAGCTATTTCCAGACAAGGCCAAAGCCTATGGACCAGGTAGGTAGCCCAACTTGAATACCAGGAGCTCATACAAACACATGGACATTAATAATAAATGCTCTGCACCATGTCAGTCTTGAATATCAAAGCAGTTTTGTGAGGAACTAGTACAGATTTATTCACAGAAGATCTTTTTTTAGATAAATGTTTAAACACTTTATTTTTTTCGTGTAACACTCTGTTGCTGATTTCTACTAATATTGGATTTTCCCAAACCTTTCTGGAAGAAGTCAATGTTCTATCTTTAAAGCACATGCCTTCCTCGCACATGTATATAAACTTAAACTTGTTTGTACTTTGGCACAATTCCTCTATTATCTAAATAACATATTTCTATTGTGACCTATCCCTGAGAAAGACCCGTATCTTCATGAGTAAACCGCCTCATTTGTGTCTCTGTTTACATAACAGGTATTGAGCCCCATGGCAACAAAGTTCTGCAACCAGCTGTGTTCACTGTGGAAACTTTGGAGGCTGGCAGTGGTGAGGTCCTTGTGTTTGTGGAGGACCCTGAAGGACACAAAGAAGAGGCAAGTCAAAAATGATGGTGCATGGATCTTAGCATAAATTCTCCTCGCTTTATCTCGTAATCCTGGGAAGCCTTGCTAAGTTTTGTAAGATATGGCGTCTTATCAGTCATTTAACCTTTTCTCTCACTTTGACTTCTGATTCTCCAGGCAAAGGTTAAACCCAACAATGACAAAAACAGAACCTACACCGTCACCTATGTTCCAAAAGTTGAGGGTGTCCACAAGGTTTTTATGACTTTTGAGTACATTATTTACATCTCTCACCACAATGTGGCCAAACCATCTAATTTGAAGGTGTCTTAAATTAGTTTTTCCTTCATCTTCAACTTTAGGTGAAAGTGTTGTTCGCAGGTCAGGACATTGACAAGAGCCCTTACACGGTGAATGTGTCGAAGGTCATGGGTGACCCGAGCAAGGTCCACGCCAGAGGACCAGGTCTGGACCCTACAGGCAACGTGGCCAACAAACCCACTTACTTTGACATCTATACAGCTGGTAAGTGTAGAAAGCTACCTGCCACTTAAATGATCTGCAGACAACAAATGTTTAGCAATGAATCACTTGAACTTTTTTTATGTTATTAAAACTGTGGCTCATCCTCTAATAACTAATAAATAATTGTTTTTTTCTTGTTTGTTCAGGTGCTGGTCATGGTGACATTAGTGTGGTCATCGTCGATCCTCAGGGCAAAAAGGACACGGTGGAGCTCATCCTGGAGAATAAGGGCGATAGTGTTTTCCGTTGCACCTATCGCCCCGTGGTGGAGGGGCCTCATACCATTCACGTATTGTTTGCAGGCCAGGAGATCCCCAAGAGCCCCTACAAGGTCAACATCGCAGAGGGTAAGCCATCTGTCTGTGTTGTAAATTACTGTCAAGACAAATCTGATTTCTTAATCTGCTGTTAGTGTCAGGGTGATATGTCCATCACGGTCTACATTCATCCTTATTTCCCCTGGGGGCAGCCACCCTGTACAGACTGTAACCCTTCCTGTCTGTCATTTCTAGCTCCAACTGTTGCTCCTCCCACGGGAGCTCCACTGCAGATAGCTCCTCAGTCAGTGCGCACCCCTCCTGGAGTGAAGGGTGGAAAGGGGGCTCCCCCCCCAAAACCTGGCCGTCCAAGTTAGTATATGTCTGATAGGAGGAGCTTGTGCCCATTGCTCAGTCGAACCACTTCAGTGCCATCCCTCCTATGCCAGGGCCTGCATATGCCCCTCTGTGCTTTCCCTAAGATTAGGGTGCAGTGGCACAATGCCATGCTTGGTTGCCTGCTCCATCTTCCTGCTGCTTGATGGTTTAGTTCATTTCTGAGAGAGACAAGCGCAATGTTGTACAAAAAGATTATAGATTGTCTCAGTTTGCATTTCTGTCAGTTTCTGCACTTCTTTCTTCTTCTTTGTTAATTATCTTTGCTTGTGCTGTTGACTTGTTTGTCTAAATTTGCATCAGCCGGCATTCAGTTTAAAGTCTGTCCTCAACATTTCGGAGATTACTGAAATGTTGTCAGATGCGCCCTTGATGCACTGTAATGTTTCAGTATGTTTTCCAGCATTGTGTACTTTGTGTCATATGTTCTGCAAGAAGCATCATTCTCATTTTCAGGTCTGTCATCGTTTAAGGAATCCCATGTGAAATGGAATGTGTTACTAACACTGCTTTGAACTGCTGGCTACTCTCAGCTTTTCCCTGTGCAAAATAGATTTTTTTTAACACTTATTCATTTTTTTCCCCTTTCAGCCATAAACCCAAATGCATGCAGAGCTACTGGCAGAGGACTTCAGCCTAAAGGTGTGAGAGTAAAGGAGATTGCAGACTTCAAAGTTTTCACCAAAGGAGCTGGCAGCGGTGAACTGAATGTCTCAGTCAAAGGACCAAGTGAGTCAGACAGCTCTCTGTTCTCTGTATCACTTCTCACTCCTCTTTGTACATTTCTGGGAATATTTCCTTTGTTTGGGCTTTTATGTCTGTAGGTTGCATTCACATACGCTCATGATAAAGCACTAAAGAAAATGCTTGAAAAAAATCCATTCTGACTGTATTATTGATCTACAGCTGGAGCAGAGGAGCAAGTGAAATTGCGAGATGGAGGGAACGGAGTGTATGAGTGTGAATATTATCCTCTTAAACCTGGTAAATACACAGTAAGCATTTCCTGGGGAGGCCAGCCCATCCCACGCAGGTACGGTCCTTAAAAGTGCCACCAGCTCCTCTTAAATAGCACACATTTATAACTGCACCAGGTGATATTTGGTGTTTTATTCTACATTATTATGTGTTTCAGCCCTTTCGAAGTAGAGGTGGGTGAGGAGGCAGGTTTTCAGAAGGTGAGGGCCTGGGGTCCTGGCCTGAAGACCGGCATGGTGGGAAAATCTGCTGACTTTGTGGTAGAGGCCATCGGCACTGAAGTTGGAACTCTAGGTGAGATGTGTGGAAGTGATAGAAGCTCAAAGGTTTTAATCTTTTTAAAGATCTAAAATCTAAATGTGTGAATTTTACTTTGGCTCAGGCTTCTCCATTGAAGGCCCATCGCAGGCTAAAATTGAGTGTGATGATAAGGGTGATGGCTCCTGTGATGTACGATACTGGCCCACCGAACCTGGTGACTACGCTGTTCATGTCATCTGCGATGACGAAGACATCAAAGACAGTCCCTTCATGGCTCACATTCTCCCTGCAGTGAATGATGTTTTCCCTGAGAAGGTAATTCCCACTCATCAAAAGTCTTATTTCAGTCAAACAGAAATAAGTTCCACATGAACCTCTTGTTTTATCCACTAATTAAAATGTTTCCAGGTGAAAGCCTCTGGGCCAGGCCTGCAGCCAACTGGTGTCATTGTGAATAAACCAACCGAGTTCACCATTGATGCCCGCATGGCTGGGAAGGGTCACCTGAAAATCTACGCACAGGTATGGAGCAGATTTATAGGAATCCATCATCTATATTGCATGAGGTTACACGGACAAGAACTGACAGGATTTTGTATATATTAAGGACGCGGAAGGTTGCACCATTAACATCACGATCACTGAAAGTGGAGATGGCACATTTGTGTGTGTATACACTCCTGTCAAGCCCATTAAACACACCATCATCATCACCTGGGGTGAGGTCAATGTGCCAAACAGCCCCTTCAGGGTAAGATTTTGTCAATTCAGTATGATGATACTTAACCAAATATAGCCAAATTAAGAGCACTGCAGCAGCTATACTTCATTCAGCTGCCTCTGCCTCAAGTACACTGTGAATTCATTAGGTGCTGGTTGGAGAGGGCTCTCATCCTGACAAAGTCAAGGTCTACGGGCCTGGAGTGGAGAAGACGGGGCTCAAAGCTAATGAGCCAACATACTTCACTGTGGACTGCGGTGAGGCTGGTCAAGGTGAGCCCGCACAATAGCTGAGTGGTTACAAAAACACTCCTGAATTTGATTGACCAAACAGTGTGCTACATCTTGTGAATATTTAAAAACAGATAGAGCAGAACAGCTTAGTTTAAACTGCTGCGGTGTTATATGAAATGCATAATTGTACTCAAAACCAAGCCCCAGGCAATGCAACGGAAGCTTCAATTTATTTTGATCATCCACTTTTGAGTAACCTTTGTGCACTGGGCTTTTTGTTATGCACCATTAGGAGATATTAGCATTGGAATCAAGTGTGCCCCAGGGGTGGTTGGCCCTGCTGAAGCTGACATCGACTTTGACATCATCAAGAATGACAATGACACCTTCACTGTCAAGTACACTCCCCCCGGTCCAGGCAAATACACCATCATGGTGCTCTTTGCTGAACAGGTAAAAAAAAAAAAAATCCAGTTAAGATGGGACTGGGTGGTGTGACATCACTCTTAAAATGATAAATCATCATATTTTGAATGCTTATCTTGTGTCTTTTTCAGGAAATTCCAAGCAGTCCATTCAAAATCAAGGTGGACCCATCCCATGATGCTGGTAAGGTGAGAGCAGAGGGTCCTGGACTAAACAAGTCAGGTGAGAAATTTGATGTCTGAAAAGCATAGTTAGTATAATCAGGTGTTTACATTTGCAACATCCACTTCAGTTATCCACTACTTGTTATCCACTACAGTGCTTTAATGTCATACAAATGATATGATTTGACTAGCTCTGGCAGCACTAACAAAATGCATGTGTGTTTCAGGTGTGGAGGTGGGCACTCCAACACACTTCACCATATACACAAAGGGAGCTGGAAAGGCCAAGCCTGAGGTTCATTTTGCAGCATCAGGCCCTGGAGAGGCAGTTCGTGACTTTGAGATCATCGATAACCATGATTACTCCTACACTGTCAAGTATACAGCTCTTCAACAGGTACAGCAGGCCTCTGTTTGAGGAGTTACATTAATCACAATTACACTCCACCTCAGTAATTATTCATTCTTCTTCTGGTGTTTTTCTGTTTTAGGGCAACATGGCAATTTCTGTGACTCACGGAGGAGATCCCATTCCAAAAAGTCCCTTCGACATCACAGTGGCGCCAGCTATGGATCTTGGAAAAGTGAAAGTGGAGGGGTTAGACACCAGTAAGTTACAACAACACTGACTTCAATACTTCTGCAAACGCAATTGAAATCGTCAACTATGTTGGTGAAGTATTTTAATGTAATTTAACTTGCAGAAGTGGAGGTTGGAAAGGACCAGGAGTTCACAGTTAACACAAAGGGTGCTGGTGGGCAGGGCAATGTAGGTGTGAAGATGACATCTCCCTCTGGCCGACAAATCCCATGCAAGATGGAGTCAGACAAAGCCAAAGGCACTCACAGTGTGAAGTACATTCTCCCTGAGGAGGGACAGTACAAGGTTGATGTCAGCTATGATGGGAACCCTGTTATGGGAAGTCCCTTTGGGCTTGAAGCACTCATGCCAGCTGATCCGTCAAAGGTAAAAGCTTTCGAAAGATCCACTTAGGTCTGCACTTCATAGCTCATGAAAAAGAAACATTTCTTATGTTTTTCTTTAGAGTGAAAGTTTTTAAAGGCATGTTTCAAAAACTGGTTTGACTGTTACATCACAGGTGCGAGCATTTGGTCCAGGGCTAAAGAGCGGCATTGTGGGTAAACCAGCTCCATTTACAATTGACACAAAGGGAGCTGGTGCCGGTGGACTGGGCCTGACAGTAGAGGGCCCCTGTGAGGCTAAAATCGAATGCCAAGACAATGGTGATGGCACATGCTCAGTGTCGTACCTTCCCACCGAGCATGGTGAGTACGCCATCAACATCCTGTTCGCAGAGCAGCACATTCCAGGCTCTCCCTTCAAAGCGGCGGTTCGCCCAGCACTCGATCCCAGCAAGGTGACGGCTAGTGGGCCGGGTCTGGAGAGGGCCAAGGCAGGTGAGCCTGCTACCTTCACTGTGGACTGCACCAGAGCAGGCGACGCTGAGCTCACAATAGAGATCGTGTCAGAGACTGGGGTTAAGGCTGAAGTGCACATCCAGAAAACTACAGAGGGGACCTTCTCTGTCACGTACATCCCATCCTTCCATGGCTCTCACACCATCACCATCAAATATGGCGGCCATGCTATTCCACAATTTCCAAAGGTCCTGCAGGTGGAGCCCTCTGTGGACACCAGTGGGGTGCATGTCTATGGGCCTGGAGTGGAGCCTCGAGGTAACACTGGACAACATAACCTAAAATGAATTTGCACTTTATCTTAGGTTTAAAATCAAGTGAATTGAACAAATAATGCCAATGGAGTCCCCACTGAAGTTTGTAGAAATCAGTATCAGTAATGATGAGTGATGTCCCAGTGTTACTGAGCCTGTTTGCCTTGAGCAACAAATCGCCTGAGGTGCTTTTTTTGTTTCAAGGGGTCCTCAGGGAGGTCACTACCCACTTCATTGTTGATGCCCGCGCCCTCAAAAAGGTTGGAGGCGGTCACGTAAAGGTTCACACCATCAACCCCTCCGGCGCCAACACAGACACTTACATTACTGACAAGGGAGACGGCACTTACCGAGTGGAGTATACAGCCTTCGAGGATGGTAAGAGAATAGAGAAAATATTACACAAGGTCATTTAACAGTGTTGATTAATGCAATTAAAGGGTCAGTGCTGGACAACAGTGATGGGACTAAGAACTGTGTGAAAATAACAGTTACCAAAGCTAATCCCAATAAATAGATGATTAAAAAAAAAAAATTATTTTATTTTTACAAAGACAGGGAGTCTAAGAAAGAGTGCCTACAGAAGGACAGAAAAATCACTTAACAGGTGCTTGTGCTGTGGGGACATTTGGGAATAAAGCAGAGGAGTGGGAAAAGAAAGAGCAAATAAGAAAGGGGTATAAATACAGAGTGATGTAGTCGAGCAATGATGTGAGGGGCAGAGAGTAGGGAGGCAGAAAGGCAGTCAGGCTCTGCTTTATAAATAGTGTTCTCTGGAACAGAAGCTCTTAACCAGGGAGGTATGTGTGCAGAAGGCTGCTTGCATGCGGCATTATAGCAAGGGAAAGACAGGGGATATTAATAGAGACCTATAACACAAAGCAAATAGATCACAGAGCACTTCTCCACCAGCAGACATGCTCTAATATCATAGCAGTGTAGCAGGGAATCTGGCTTATAGGCCTACTGAGAGCGCTCTGTCAGAAAAATGTTGCAACAGAATAATGAATTGGGAACAGATGTAACATCTTGTACATTCAACAGAGCGTCTGCACCCTAGATAGTGTCTTTTATAAATAAACAGATGTTTATCTCCCTAAAAGGGAATTTGGCCTGGCTCATAATTAAAAGCAAGACGCAGTATCCAGTTTCAGAACATTTTTGCCTGCTTTTGAATACTCAGACAAAGAGGTGTGACATCAGATAATGAACAGATTTATCTGCTTGTATGCAGGAATGCATCTGATTGAAGTGCTGTATGATGATGCGCCGGTTCCTAAGAGCCCCTTCAGAGTGTCTGTTGTTGAGGGATGTGATCCAACCCGAGTTCGTGCTTATGGGCCAGGTCTGGAGGGAGGAATAACCAACAAGTCTAACTGTTTCACTGTGGAGACCAGGTAACGCATAAATGAGAAATCTGTTGAGGGTGTAACTCAACGATGTGAACATATATTAGCTTTTTCACCTCAACCAATTTTGGAAATATAGATGTAGACAGGAAACAATGGAGAAGAGAGAGGAATTGAAAGGTTAAAAAGTGTTGGCTTCTCTATCAGGGGTGCTGGTACAGGAGGCCTGGGTCTGACCATTGAGGGAGCCTCAGAGTCCAAAATATCCTGCAAGGACAACAAAGATGGCAGCTGCAGTGTGGAATATGTCCCCTTCACTCCAGGAGACTATGATGTAAATATTAACTATGGAGGTCAGCCAATCCCTGGCAGTCCATTCCGTGTGCTTGTGAAGGATCCAGTGGACCCAAGCAAGGTAAAATGCTCCGGTCCGGGTCTGGGTGCCGGAGTGAGAGCCCATGTTCCTCAGACGTTCACGGTAGACTGTACCCAGGCTGGACAGGCCCCACTGGATGTCAAACTCTACGGCCCAACAAGTGAGGACATACTGCATGAAGATGAAAATCCATAAACCTTGCACATTGGGATGGAAAAAAAAGAAGCAAGTATGTTTTGTATCATTATTTACAGGTACTGTGGAGCCTGTTGGTGTGAAGAACAATGGTGATGGCACCCACACAGTTCACTACACCCCAGCACAGGATGGCCCCTACACTGTAGCAGTCAAATATGCAGATCAGGAAGTCCCACACAGGTACAGTATAAGATTTATGAGTTTTATATAACACCCAGCCAGGCAGCCATGTTCAGATATGTATTTAAAACTCAGTCTGTCTGTATATTAGAAAGAAAAAGTATACTTCTGCAATTTTTCTGTCCTTGTTTCTGTCTTTTCGCAGACTGGAGTTTTAATTACCCTCTCTATTTTCCTCCCCCTTCAACAGTCCTTTCAAGGTAATGTCTCAGCCTGGGCATGACGCCAGTAAGGTGCGCGCCAGTGGCCCTGGTCTAGACACCAAAGGAGTGTGTGCAAGCCTGCCTGTTGAGTTCACCATTGATGCTCGTGATGCTGGAGAGGGACTTCTCACTGTGCAGATTCTGGTGGGTTCAGTTTCCATTTACACAGTAATTATCTCAACTATAAGCTGCTCTCTCAAAAAAGCTTATTATGTCTATTCACAGGACCCGGAGGGCAAGCCAAAGAATGCAACCATCCAAGACAACAGGGATGGCACCTACACTGTGTCCTATGTGCCTGACTCTACAGGTCCCTATACCATCACCATCAAATACGGAGGAGATGAGATTCCTTACTCCCCATACCGCATCCAGTCCCTGCCAACAGGAGATGCTAGCAAATGTCGTCTTACAGGTAGAAAGCTACAATGTATCTGTATTGGTTCTGATTAATAGAATAAAAACATTATCGCAGTTTCTAATGTTGTTTTTATGTATATTCACAACTATGTTCTTCTGATTTTCAGTTTCAATTGGAGGACATGGAGTGTGTGAGTTACCAAAGCTTCTTTTTTCTTTCTTTTTTTTGTAAATTTGTGCTACATTGCAAGAAGATCTTTCAGGAATCTGTAAATTTTGGAGCACATTTCACCTTCCATCCTCCTTCCATCTCTCTCCTCAACAGCAAATCTCCAGAAGCTGCAAACCTCTGAGGATACAGTCATCACTGTGGATGCTAAGGCTGCTGGGAAAGGCAAGGTGACCTGTAAGGTGCTGACTCCACAAGGGATGGAGCTGGACATGGATGTGGTGGAAAATCACGACGGAACCTTTGACATTTACTACACAGCCCCTGAACCTGGAAAATATGTAATTACCATCCGCTTTGGGGGACAGAACATCCCGAAGAGTCCCTTCCATGTGGTGGTGAGTAAAGAAGTATTGAACAACTGCTAGACTTGTGTGTTAGCCGTACTATTGTTTTGACATTTTGTCTCATGAAAACAATAATTTCCCTTCTCTTTGTATTGACAGGCCACAAATGAGCCAGTGGTTCCCCGTGATACTGTGGATCCTCTCTTCCGTCCTGTTAACTTCCTGGTTCCTTTCACACCACAACAAGGAGAAATCACAGGTGAGGACCCATATAGAAGGGAAATCCTCTGCATACACACCCCTGCAAAACATTTGTATTTTTTAGGTCACTGATATTTAAATATTTTACCACTCCAGGTGAGGTGCGGATGCCGTCTGGCAAGACTGCTTGCCCTCACATCACTGACAATAAGGATGGCACCATCACAATCAAGTACCAGCCCACAGAGAGAGGCCTTCATGAGATGGACATTAAGTATGAAGGAAACCACATTCCAGGTAAGCAATACACCATGGTAGCAGGGTCAGACCTTGTTGAGTCCTTTTTGCTCCTATTTTATGTACAGTATCTGATAAATGTTTGTCAAAACCATAGTCAAAGTCTGTTTAATGTTTCCATAGGAAGTCCTCTGGAGTTCTATGTGGATGCTGTGAACAGCGGAGTGGTTACAGCTTATGGTTCAGGTCTGAGTTACGGTATGGTCAACAGAGCTGCCACTTTCACAGTGGTCACCAAGAATGCAGGAGAAGGTAAAACAACATACTTTTCTACCTTTTTTTTAGAAGAATGTCCTTACAAAACTGTTTTCAACCCCAGACAGCAGGAAATAAAGAATTTAAAAATATATATTTTTTTTCTTTTCCCCACAGGTGGCCTGTCACTGGCAGTTGAGGGTCCCTCAAAAGCCGAGATCACCTGCAAAGACAACAAAGATGGCACCTGCACTGTGTCCTACCTGCCCACAGCTCCCGGAGACTACAACATCATTGTCAAATTTGACAACAAGCATATTCCTGGCAGCCCCTTTACTGCCAAGATCACTGGTGAGGAAATTCTTCACGTGTCATGTGGACAGATTTTTTTTGTACTTTAATGTACATTTACATTGGATATTTACAGTAAATCAGCTTTTATAGATAGACAAACATTTAAACTGCCATTTTTTATGTCAGGGGATGACTCCATAACCAGAACATCCCAGCTGAATGTTGGAACAGCGGCCGACGTGTCACTGAAGATTGCAGAGACTGATCTGAGCTCTCTGACTGCCAGTATCAGAGCTCCATCAGGCAATGAAGAGCCCTGCCTGCTCAAGAAGCTGCCCAACAGACACCTCGGTGAGAAATTCACTTGCCAGAAACACAAAATAACCAGAATGATTGAACCTCAATAAGACACTGTTGGATTTATCTAATAGTTATATCTTTCATTTTCCCTGTCATGATTCCTTTTCCCCTCTTCTTTTTACATTCACAGGCATCTCTTTCACTCCTAAGGAGGTTGGCGAGCATGAAGTGAGCGTGAGGAAGAATGGCACGCACGTGGCCAACAGCCCCTTCAAAATCATGGTTGGCCAGTCTGAGATTGGCGAGGCCAGCAGAGTGAAAGCTTTTGGTAAAGGCTTGGTTGAGGCACACACTTACGAAATGGCGGAATTTTTTGTAGATACAAGGAATGCAGGTAAGCTCTAGAAATCTCATGCAGCGCATTTATTTTGGCACACACAACTGGACAAAATAGAAAGCTAATTTACTGTATCGACACTTAGGGTATGGGGGTCTGGCATTGTCAATTGAGGGTCCCAGCAAAGTGGATATCAACTGTGAAGATGTGGAGGATGGAACGTGCAGAGTGACGTACTGCCCGACAGAACCTGGAAGTTACACTGTTAACATCAAGTTTGCGGAAAAGCACATTCCAGGTTTGAATCTTTTACTTAGAAAATTTACAAATGCCACAAACATTTACACCTTCAAATGAAATAAATCTGTATTTTTGTGGTTGTTATCTCCAGGAAGTCCTTTCACTGTGAAGGTGACTGGAGAGGGTAGGATCAAGGAAAGTATCACTAGGAAGAGACAGGCATCTTCTATTGCCTCTGTTGGGAGCACATGTGGTCTTAACCTCAAGATCCCTGGTGAGTTCCAGGAGCCAGTCATGAACCAGAAACAGTTAGAGGGCAGCGGTCAGCCATTGTAAAAAAAATTAAGCCGCTGCACACGTAACTTTGTATTTTCACTGCATTTTCCCTGCTGCAGGAAACTGGTTCCAAATGGTTTCAGCTCAAGAGAGGCTAACCAGAACATTTACACGCAGCAGCCACACCTACACTCGCACTGAACGCACAGAGATCAGCAAAACCCGTGGCGGAGAGACCAAGAGGGAGGTACGAGTAGAGGAGAGCACTCAGTTGGGAGGAGGAGGAAGCCCTTTCAGAGATGTTTTTGGAGATTTTCTGGGCAGAGAGAGCCTCAGCAGCTTTGCTGGCATCACAGCCAGACCTGAGGGTGGGTTGAGAGACCAAGAAAGTCTGTCATATATACATATCTTGATTGTATCTAACCTGCCTGTTTTCTCCTCCTTACCAGTTGAGAATAGTTCCCAGGCTATGACAGCTCAGGTGACCAGCCCCAGTGGGAAAACAGTAGATGCTGACATTGTGGATGGAGGGAGTAGCACATACAGTGTGCGCTTCATCCCCCAGGAAATTGGACCTCACACTGTCAACGTCAAGTACGGAGACCAACACGTCCCTGGTAGTCCCTTCCAGTTTACTGTGGGGCCCATGGGTGAAGGAGGCGCTCACAAGGTTCGGGCTGGAGGCCCCGGTCTGGAAAGAGGCGTAGCTGGAGCTCCTTGTAAGTTCATGCTGTGGACACGGATGTGCCCTCACTGGGAAGAATCCAGTTTTCTCCTTATACTAAAAGTGACGTGACTACATGACGTGACGTAAATAATCTTTCGCTAATCTAGATTTGTGTTACACCCTCTAGCTGAATTTAGTATCTGGACAAGAGAGGCAGGTGCTGGTGGGCTGTCCATTGCAGTAGAGGGTCCCAGCAAGGCTGAAATCTCTTTTGAGGACAGGAAAGATGGGTCTTGCGGCGTCTCTTACATAGTGAAAGAGCCAGGTAAAGAACATTTGTCACCCACAAACAGAATTTTCCTCTGTTGCATGTTTAATCCGTTTATCTGTGCCTGT
This sequence comes from Odontesthes bonariensis, assembly GCF_027942865.1. Classification (NCBI taxonomy): domain Eukaryota; kingdom Metazoa; phylum Chordata; class Actinopteri; order Atheriniformes; family Atherinopsidae; genus Odontesthes; species Odontesthes bonariensis. The sequence goes on along the minus strand of NC_134512.1, from coordinate 23,341,463 downwards.
TTAAGGTTAAGCTTTCCAGTAGTTCTTCGGTGCTTCCTGCAGTTCATTTGATCATGAAAGCAAATAACCTGTCTGCTTCCCCAGGTGATTATGAGGTGTCAATCAAATTCAACAACGAGCACATCCCTGACAGCCCCTTCATCGTTCCAATTGCTACACTGTCAGATGAGGCCCGCAGGCTCACTGTGACAAGCCTTCAGGTGAGGATACACACACACACACACACACACACACACACACACACGTACAGAGTTGACACACAGATACACATATGCAAAATATCAAGTCTAAATAGGAGATAGTATGTATGATTGGTAATAGATATTTCTGTCTAAAAGCACTTTGCCCTTGAACTGTAATTTTACGCCAGTGTTGGAGCAGTATACATGACTGTAATACTGTGATGCTGGCCAATGATGAAGGGCTGGATTAACTGTCCCTAGCTAATGTGGGGCAACACAAGCTGTGCTACGTGTGTGCTCAGCTAGTTCAGGAGATTGTGTTTCTGCCTGAGAGGCTGCTAGAAAGAACAGAGTGAGAATTAGAATAAGATAAAGAAACCTGCGGCAGGTCACAGTATTGGTGGATGTTGTTTTATTTGCTTTTATATTCTCCATGACATTCGCCACCAATGCGAAAACCATGTACTTTTAGTTAACTAAAATGCCACTTCAGAGCACTTTTCTACCACTTGAAGCCAGGTGAAGAGCAATAACAGCATTAAAAAAGCTGACTCTGTCTGATTGGACCTCTTGTCTGAATGTGGGGCAGAGACACTAAATGCCCCATTGTAAACTCTGACCTCTGCTCCCTCTCTAACCCAACTTTTCTCTCTATTCTTGTTCAGGCAGGCATGAGTCACACACCTTGTGTCCCTCCTGGTGTGGGCACAGACGCATAATTTGACTGTATTTTTTATCTTTTACATTTTTTTTCAGGAGAAGGACTTAAAGATAAACCAGGAGGCATCCTTCATGGTGCAGCGCAATGGAGCTCGAGGTGTAGTTGACGCCAAAGTTCATACGCCATCTGGCTCTTCTGAGGAATGCTATGTCTCTGAACTTGACACTGGTATGCTCCAACCACAGTTTGAAGAAGATAATTCCGTTTTTCTTCAGACTTTGGCAGCATTATGCATGAGAACAGAGTTTAATAACTTCCTTTTGTTTTTTCAGACAAGACTGCAATCCGCTTCATTCCACGTGAGAATGGCGTTCACTCCATAGATGTCAAGTTCAATGGATGCCACATTCCTGGAAGCCCTTTCAATGTTAGAGTGGGAGATCCAGGAATGATTGGAGACCCAGGTTTGGTGACTGCACATGGCACTGGACTACAGGGAGGAACCACAGGTAGGTCTCACATGTACCACGCATATATCAGGATAATATGTACAGCAAATGAGCAGTCGTGTTCACTTCTGCGTTGTCTTTGTTCTTCCAGGAGTACCATTAGAGTTTGTGGTCAACACATGTAATGCTGGCTCTGGCACTCTATCTGTCAACATCGACGGCCCTTCCAAGGTGAAGATGGACTGTCGGGAGTGTCCTGAGGGCTACAGGATCACCTACACACCCATGGCACCGGGCAACTATCTCATCACCATCAAATATGGCGGACCACAGCACATTGTGGGCAGCCCTTTCAAAGCCAAAATCACAGGTCTGCTTGACAGTCATTCTTCCATCGTACTTGGTGTGTTATGCAACGTCTGAGCCACGACAGTTTTAGATGACTGTTTTCTCTTTCTCTTGCTATTTTCCTCTCTTGCAGGCGTGAGGTTGTCAGGGGGACACAGCCTCCACGAGACTTCTTCAGTCTTGGTTGAAACTGTTACCAAGACGTCCAAAGTGGGCGGGGCTTACAGCTCCTCTTCTTCCACCACCTCAACCAAACTGACATCTGACGCCAGCAAGGTGGTTTGTCGTGGAACAGGACTGTCGAAGGCCTTGATTGGGCAGAAAAACAATTTTACCGTAGATTGCAGCAAAGCAGGTGAGACGACAAAGATAAATACCTTTCAAAAAATGCAAGAAAAAAGCTATCAGACACATGTGTAAGCAGTTGCTAAAGTGAATCATTTTTGGCTGCTTGGGTGTTTTAACAATTGTTCACCAGAATCATTAAATCTTCCTCTTAACTCTCCATCCAGGTACCAACATGCTGATGGTAGGCGTGCATGGACCACAAGCTCCCTGCGAGGAGGTGTATGTCAAGCACATGGGCAACAAGCTCTATAATGTCACCTACACCATCAAGGACAAGGGCAGTTATACTGTCATTGTCAAATGGGGCGACGATAATGTCCCCGGGAGCCCTTACAAAGTGGCTGCCCCTTAGGTAAAAAAAACTGCACAAATGCCACCATCAAGTCTCCTCCACCCTTCTGAAGTATCTTCTGTACTCATCAGTCCAGCTCCCCTAGTACTTCTTCCCTGACACTGTAGTATGTGAATGAAACCTTAGGAACGTTTGCTTACAGCTTTACCGATGGCAGAATATCTATTGTGCCAAAGTTTTGTATTAACTCCAGAAACAGCTATAAATCCACATGCAAAAGGGGACGTAGAGGCAGCAGTGTGGTTTTTGAGGTCTTTGACTGAAGTCTTTGACATAACGTTAAATGTTTTGCCTGGTCCATAAAATTTCCCCTATGCTTTCTGTTTTGGTGTAAACAGATGGATAATACAGAATGTTTAGAGATGCTGAAGTAATGAACAGTGTTAAAGTGTGATGCAATGTGGTTTTGTATTGTTTAAGAATGAGGAATTTACTTTTTTGTTATATTAACCTTTTTTTTTTGGTAAGTCTTTGCAGACCTAATAAAGATTTATTGCTAACTTTCCAAATGAAAATGAGTGGATTTATTTGATTTCACACAGTGCTGGCAGGCACCGGGCTAGTTCAGCAACTGGGAGATGTTCTTAGTTTCAGCATTCAGTAATTTCCTGACCACTGCTGGTTGCACCATGAGCAGCTGTCAGGATATTTTATTTTGATCATAGAGGCTCTCAGATGAGTACCTTGTATTTAGCTAGATTTTGAGGGTTTAAAACTTTCCCCTCAAAGCTCAGATAGGAATGTCAGATACTGAATCTCCTACATCTCCCTAATTTACCTTTAATTCAATATTGTAATTCAGTGTTGCATTAATATAAATTGTCCAGGGTATTCACTTTGTCCTCTAATTTACATCCTGTACATGTCCAGATGCAATCACAAGATGGCAGCATAGTCAAACTCACATTTGCATCTACATCTCCATCAAGTACACCAAAACAAAATCTCCATTGTTTCCAGTGAAGATTAACTACACCATCGTCACCTCAAGGGAGCCTGCAGAGCGTGGAAACCAGAGGCATCAGCTTCCATTATGTGTGTGTAATTAATTCTGTTGGATCTGAGACGGAACACAAGTGGTTTCTGTTACGGCTCCCTCGTGGGAGGGAGGGACCCCGTTGAGGCACAAACCAACCAGGAAGAAGGGCGGTTCACCCCGTTGCTCGCGTGTCTTCCAATATGTGTGTGCAATCTCTTCATGACCTGTGTGTGTATTTTGTATGTCCTCTGCCTCAGTCCCACAGTGACTCAACCATCCAGCCTCCACACAGTGACACACTCCACCAGCACCAGTTCCATTCTTCAGAGAGAGGAGCCTATAATTAGGTGCTAATTTTCTCTCATTCCAAAGTGACATGATGCTGGGGGCCATAGTGAGGCAAGAGAGAGTGAGCTGGTACATCTGACAAACGGAGATGAGAGCTTGACTCTGGACCATCTGGCCAAGTGGCTGGAGCTGCCTGCTGCTGTCTGTGCTGACGTTAGGACCAGAGCAGGGCCCACCCACGTCAGTCTGTCCTCCCCATCCTGCTTCTCCGGACCGGCACTCAGGCGTCTGTCCACCACAACATGTTTATTTCGAGTGTCTGCCAAGTGAATCGTGAAAGATGCAGCTCCACCCCATGCAGGCAACAGCCATCGAGCAGGCAAGATAAAGAAGAAGTGGGGAAGAGGAGGGAGGAGAGGGCAAAGAGAGTGTGGGAGGAAGAGAGTGAGAAAGATGGATTAGAGGAAAAGAATGGGATTTAAGGGATCCTGATGGAAGAATGAGAGGCAGACACAAACACATCTGAGACAACATGAAAAACCGACTGCAAATGAATCAATCACTGCCCCAAATTCATTTAGAACATGCTAATGCAGCGGATAACCTAACCTTCAAAGCTATCATTAGTGTTGGAGCTAGTGAAACGGATGATGAGTCATTAATTCTGTTCTGCACGGATATGCTTTTGTTTTCTTATATCCCTCTCATCCCTGTCCTCCCTCTGTCCTTCTGTCTCATCCACACTCATGCACACACTCACACACACACTAAGAAATTGGGATTATATTAAGGGTAAAATTGTGTAATGGCATGTCCCCGTAAGCTTTTGAGGTCTGTACTCTCAGGGCAAAAATCTAATTCTCTGGCATGCCCCTATCATGCCGACTCCTGCTCTCCATCCACTCAGATCCAGCCTCTCCCTTCTTTCCTCCCTGCCTCCCACCCTCTCTTCCCCCACTTAAAATTTTCCTCCCTCTCTTTAAACTCCAATCAATCTAAGCCTCCGCAGATCCATTGCTTTATTTCTTGTCTTACATCTTCTGTCACTACAAGCCTGCTTACTTTACCTTTGACCCTTTATTTGTCAATAGAGTCTGTCTCTTTAGCTCATTTGGAAGTCCCTAAAGATTTTGTCAAAAGACACTGACATCTCGTGAAGAGCATAAGAGAAAAGAAAATTTACTGGCCGAGCAAACAAGGAAACAAACAGACTAAACAAATGTTTGCACAAACAAATGGCAGTCATCTGGGTTAATGAATGGAAATGTAAACAGAGTAGAAGGAGGGAATGTTGTACTGTAAAAATTCATCCATTCAATTTCAGTCCAAGCCCGAAGGCTCTGGTATGTAATTGCTTCATGCATAGTTGATACACTGCATAATCATCCAAATAACACTAGATTTCTCAGTGTTTTTGCAGAAACCTGCACTGTGCAGGCCACCAGTGAAGTTGGATATGAGTGTCGTGTAATGGAATAGCTCATTCATATCTTAGTGTTCATCTTTCTCCTTTGAAATGGACATATACACATGGGACAAGTGAACAGTATTCTGTCCTGTGGTTGAATCAGGACCACACTGTGTTTTATTCATATAGAACAAAGATGAAATATTTATAACAAAGTGTTGTTGGTATATCCTTTCTTCTGTCTCCTACCTCTCATGTACACTGTCACTGTCACTACGGTCACAAATTGGTTCTCTTAATGTAAATGTTTAAAAACAATGCAAATGGATGAATAGAGTTCCCACTGGGCTCCATCAGATTGTGTTCATGCAGCATGCAAATGCATGAGGCATGAAGCCGATCCAATGTACCTCAACCCCGTTGCTAAACGCGCTTCACTGTAAAGAGGGATGGATTTCTGTTGATGGAAGCCCAAGACAAGAGATGTATGCCAAAGATCTCCTACCCCAAGGCAATGTTTTCACACGAGCAACACAGAGCAAACGCACATACACAATATCACACACATTTCTCCATTTCTCCCAACAAAAACAAACATACATCAGCTTGACCAGCCAATCCTGGTCACAAGCCAGCGCACACAGGTAGCACCAAATATGAAAAGAAACAGCATGGTGCGAAATGGTTTGGCTTCATGAGGTGTATAAGCAGCAACAGCCTGAGGCAGGGAGAATGACAGGAAGAAAAGCTGTCCTTCTGTATAAGAGAGGTATGTTCACGCTTCTTTTGTGGAGCAGCAGGGATGTGTCAGGGGCAAAGTCCCAATGTCTCCTTCTCTAATTGGAGCGTGTCCCTCTGCCCTGTCTCTATCACACTATGGTGGAGGTAGGATGCTGAGCAAATGGATAGCCCCCCTGTGGAGTGCTTGTCCTTGATGTTGTAGCTTGATGGCATCCCACGGCGAGGATAGACTACAGATTAGAGGCAAATCAGAAGATTTGTTTGTCCTCTCTAAGCAAGGGGGGGCATTCAAGGAGAGAATGGGTCACTGGGTCACAGACACCTGGGGAACGGACATTGGCCAATCCAAGAGATGCCGGGACATACTGATGCAGTGTTTGTTTTGAACAGTGCCCAAATGGCAAACAACAGAGCCAAAAGAATCTTTTTTTGTGATAACGCCTCTGGTGAAGATT